>NC_083346.1:90402332-91034286 GCF_019175385.1 Lycium barbarum | reverse complement strand
ATTTTAATTCTCCAATACCTTAAACATCATGTAAAAATCATGAATCTTACCTTAGAAGTTGTAGGAACAAGCTTTGGTTGATAATACTCCTCTTTGAGCAAAACCCTAGTTTTTCTCCATTTGGATTTCTTGACTTGGATGATCCTTGATGATTCCCTTATCCTTGATTCACTTGTCTTAATGTTATTGATGGCTTATAATCCTTGAAACCTCACATAATAAATGTAGAGAGAAGTTTTAGAGAGAAGTGGTGTAATGTTGTAATGAAATAAAACAAGTGTTGGTCCCTTTATTTAATGAATTGAAAAATCTGTGCTGGGTGAACAGTGGTCGTCCATGGAGGTTTACGGTCCGTATTCCACTATACGGCTCGTCCTCCATGGGCGTATTTAACCATTTCCAGAACCAGAAGCTGGGCTGCCTTCATGGTGGTTTACGATCATGGTTTACGGGCCGTAAATCACTTTACGGTCCGTCCACCTGGTCGTGTTTCACCATTTCTTGACTGGGCAGAAAGTTGAAACCTTGCATGGCAGTTTACGACTGCCAGTTTACGGACCATATTGCAATTTACGGTCCGTATTTTGCGATTTACGACCACTGGGCAGTTGCAATTCTGCAACTTCCCATATTTCTTAAACTTCTCATTTTAATCACCCCCGTCCATGCACATGCATTGCTCACCTTGTATCTCATCTTAACTTAGCCAACTTCCTCGTCTCACATCGGATACTTTCGAAATCTCGCCTAAGGTCATCAAACGTCGTTTCTTGCTCATAGACATCATGCACTCACATTCATCACTAGTTCATCTACTTGCGTACCAACGGAAAATTTTTCGAGGTGTAACATCCTATTAACTTCATCATATAAATAAAGAAGAATGTTATTCCCTGAACAATGAGTGAGATGTCATTCTAGTCAAAATAATAATAATGTCAATTTAGTCCAAGCATCCTTCTGATTCCAAAATCACGAGTAGATTGTAAACTTAAAAATCAACCTAACTTTTACATGCAATTTTAACATAATTTCACTTCTTTATAAAAGTGAAAAGATCAGAAAGTACTGGTACAGATTCCCTTCATCTCACATTAGTCTTTAACATTACTAAAATGCCCTTCTCAAAAAATTGTAATTTACAAAATGCAAAAAAATAAAATTAATTAACCTTTTTTCATTTTACCCTTAAAATTAATTATTTTTAAAAGCAAAAAATATTGTTTACATTAATGGTAAATTATTATTTATTATTTCTTCAAGAATGTGTAAAAGGGAAATGTGACAAGTAATATAAGATCAAGCGTGAAGTAAAAATAAGAGAATATAAAAAATTAGAAAAAGGGATCAGGGGCAAAATGCAAAAGGATTACTAAGTGTTTTTGTTTTTCTAATTCTTTTTCGCTGCTCATTAATCCCTGCGTCCATCTTTACTTGTCCATGTTTGATTTGACACACCCCTTAAGGAGTAATTAATAAAATCATAAGTTTATTATATCACCCTTTGAATATATCAAATTCAATATTTTGGAAAATGCATTGAAAAATATTTATAGTTAATAGTAAGAAAGATAAAATTAAGAACTAAGTGATAAGTTCTCTCTTGATTTCCAAACTAGACAAGTAAAAGTGAATAACTATTTTTAGTATAGTACACAAACAAAAGTGGAATAGTGAAAATAAGAGAATCTAAAAATTAGAAAAAAAATTAGGGGCAAAATGCAAAAAGGATTACTAAGGGTTTTTGTTTTTCTATTTTTTTTTGTTGCTGATTACTCTCTCTGACTCAAATTATCTGTCGTGGTTAGTAAAAATAGTTGTCTCAAATCAGTAGTCGTTTTAGAAGTTCAAAACCCAATTAGTTATTTTATCCACATTTTATCCTTAGTAGAAATTTGTCATTAATAAAGATTACATAAATAGAGTAAACATTTAATGAAGAAAGATCATGGGTGGGTTTGGTATGACGAACATGTTTTTAAGAAAATATTTTCTCGAAAAATAAGTAGTTTTTTACTCATTTTCTTGTGGTTGGTGCACAAGTTGGAAAATGTCATTATAAGAGCATTTGCATATACTCAAAGTAAAATCACTATGAAGTTTTTGAATTCGGAGTGTAACTTTTAGTGGTGGGGAGTAGCGTTGTGTGTGTGTGTTGGGGGGGGAGGGTTTTTATAAAAATAACAAATGTATAAAATAGAAAATTTGGGGGAGAGGGTCGCCGCAGTGGGAGTAGGGCGTAATGGGGGTGGGTTGGCGAATGCGTTTTTGTTTTTATTAATCCGGAAAATATTTTTCCCCAAATTTTTATGTAAACCATTTTCTTTAATTTTGAGGAAAACATTTTTCAAAATCTTAAGTGCAATCGAACAAAAGAAAATAGGAAAATACTCTCCGGCATACCAAACACATGCTATAAGTTAGATATAAATAAGGGTAAAGTTATTTAAATATTCATATTAATTAATAATTCTAGGGGCATTTAAAATAAAAAAAACACAGAGTACTGATAAGCGTTTTCGTTTTCTACGTAATACTATTCTTTTTCGCTGCTGATTACTAAAAGCATTGTCGCTCACCTGGATCCCTGTGGCAATAAACTTTGCATTTCCTATAAAGGTATAGTACCTCTCTCTATTTCTAGTTTCTAGCAATAAAAAAACAAATTCCAGAGTAAAGAAGTTCACAATTAACCCCCTTCCTCCCTTCCATTTTTCCTTCCTACACACATGAAAAAAGGAGAGGAACTGGGGAGTAAAGGAATAGCAATTGACTGGGACAAGCTAATCAACAACAACGACGATCCTCCGGCTGAGCTAGTTGTTACCTCGGCGATAAAACATCAACCGTTCACCATGGACGGAGAAGAAGGAATTTCGCACTTATCAAATACAGATTTAATTGATAAAATTGCGAGGTTAAAAAAGTCATTGTCTAGCAACATTGGTGCTAGGTTACCTGATGGTGGTCAAAAGCTTAAAGCTAATATTAAATTGCACGAAGATGAATTAGAACGAAGGAAACGGGTCGGGTCTCAAAAGGTTTGACTTTTCACTTTTATTTCAAGTTCCTCTTCGTTTAATTTCATAGTTCCATTTCTAGAATTGTGTGCTTTTAGGTGTTTTGTTGCTCTTGTATTTACTGCATTCCGTGAAATTTTAATGAGATAATGGTAAAAACCCCTACTAGTATTTGTAGTATTAGTCTGTAGTTTCTTGTTCTTCGATATCTGTTACTATCTGTTGTGTCTTGTACCTCCATTATAGTATTATTTTGACTTTGACTTTTATCACTGTTTAATTTCGTGGTTCCATTTCTAGTATTGTGTGGTTGTAAGTGTTTTGTCGGTTGTGTCTTCAAGCTTTTAGGGAGATTTTAATGAGATAATGGTAAAAAACACACCTGAAATATCACTTTTTCGTGAGTTTCACATTGTGGGCACTTGTACTTTGACTCACTTGTTTAATTTCACAGTTCTATTTCTAGAATTGTGTGTTTGTAGGTATTTTTGTTGCTCGTGCATTCAGTGCATTTCGTGAAATTTAGTGAGATAATGGTAAAAAACACACCTGAAATATTACCTTTTCGCGAGTTTCACATCCCAACTATAAGTTGTTCTCTTTTCCTACCTGAACTATCACCATCTATGTTTAATATCACAGTTCCATTTCTATCATTGTGTGGTTGTAGGTATTTTCTAGCTCGTGCATTCACTGCATTTCGTGAAATTTAGTGAGATAATGGTTAAAAACACACCTGAAATATCACTTTCTTTTTGCAAGTTTCACACCCTAACTATCAGTTGTTTCCCTTTTTCTACCTGAACGATCACCATCTATGTTTAATTTCACAGTTCCATTTCTAGTATTGTATGGTTGTAGGTATTTGTTGCTCGTTTATTTACTGCATTTCGTGAAATTTTAATGAGATAATGGTAAAAAACACTACTAGTATTCGTAGTATTAGTCGTGTAGTTTCTTGTTCTTTGATTTCTGTTACTATCTGTTGTGTCTTGTACCTCGATTATAGTACTTCCTCCGTCCCAATTTATGTGGCACCATTTGACTAGGCACGGAGTTTAAGAAAGAAAGGAACACTTTTCAAATTTTTGGTCCAAAATAAGTCTCAGATATCTGTTTGCCAGTAAATCATCTCATAAAGTTAAATTGTTTCTAAATATAGAAAGGTGATATTTTGATTAAAAAAAATATTGAAAGGTGATATTCTTTTTGGGACATATTAAAAAGGAAAGTATGCCACATAACTTGGGGCAGAGGGAGTATATTTTGTTGTAGTTACTGGTCCCCCTCCCCTCTTTCTTTCTTTCTAGAATGCTTTATCATGCTATCTTTAGTATTTTGTCGTGGCTTCTTCACTTCCGTTATTTCTTTTCCATACTACTTTTTTTTTTTTGAAATTGGTAACTGTCTTTTCCATACTACTTTGATATGTTTTTTCTTGAGCCGAGGGTTTATTGGAAACACCCTCTCTACCTCCCAAGGTAGGGGTAAGGTCGACGTACACACTACCCTCACCAGACCCCACTTGTGGGATTATACTGGATATGTAGTTGTTGTAATGGTAAAAAAACACACTTGAAATATTACTTTTTGGCGAATTTCACATTCCAACTATCAACTGTTCCCTTTTCCTACCTGAACTATAACCATCTATGTAATTAAAACACTCCTAGTTGAATAGTTAGTGATAGTTTAGGTAGGAAATATCGAGGTGTGTTTTAATATATACCTAAACTCGAGGTGTGTTTTAATAAATAAATGGTGATAGTTCAGGTAGGAAAAAAGGAGCATGTGATAGTTGGGGTGTGAAACTCGCCAAAAAGTGATAGTTTAGGTGTGTTTTTAACTATTAACTCTAAATAGAGTAACTTGCTACAATGCTATTATAGACTAACCTCTGAATAATCCTATGCTTTACAGTCAGCTGTACAAGAGAATAGTTATTGTATTGCAGTATATAGCATCTTGTTACAAGTCGGAGAAGTATGAATTAGGAGTAGTGTGATTGTGAACTATGTAGAGTACCATTTCCTGCGAAATTTGGGTTTTTTATGGATTAAAAACAGTCTCTACGAGCTAGGGTTGGAAAGTTCTGTATTGTTTTTCAAAATAGAGAACGCAGTGAAGCAGATCACTCAGTGTTTCATTGTTGTATTTCACCTGGTTAATGTGCTTATCTGGCGTCTCTCTTAATTTTATTTCTTGATTAAAAAAAGTGCTTATCTGGTGGTATATGTAGACGACATAATTATTAGACTCATCAAAGTAAATGACTGTGAGAAGATCATCCAGTTTAAGTATCAAGTTGAGACCTACCATCACCATTATAAACAAACAAAGACAGGAAGTCACCTTGTCTTAACCTTTGTATTGAGAAGAAATCCTCAGTGAAGCCAGTGATAATGACTGAAATTTTAATGAATCACTTTCATCATCTCGCAGTGCAACTGATCTCGCCTCAGCTCATCTCGATGATAAGCACCACTCAGGAACTCACTTTGCTGTGGAAAATTAAAAAGGGAATCATGGGTTGCTAGTGTCTAGTGAAACAAAGCTCCAAACTAGTCCTCGCAATACAAGGTTCTTAACCTGGAATAACAAGATAACAACATTATCTCCTTGAAAATAAAATTATTTGTTGGTCTCGTTCTCTGGCTGGACAGCTGCGTGAAGCTGTTTTAAACCAAGCTAACATTCAAAAAAGAGGAAGTCATTGTTTATACTCTTTCATGTTGAGAAATACGACTTTGCAATCTCTGATGATAATGATGTTTTTTATGCTATTCGGCATGGGATGGCTAATGCAAGGCGAAATGCATAGATAGCCTCTCAAATTAATTTGGTAAATAAGTTCCATAGAATTTTCTCGATTGACCATCATTGTTTGTCATTTACTGTAGCTCCCTCTCAGTTAACCAGATTAGTACTCGATAAAAAAGAAGGTCCATGCTTGATATATTTAACGGTGGTGGTGGTGGAAAAATCAAAGAAGAAAGATGGGAGGGGGAAGAAGGTGGTAATTGTTAGTATTTTTTATTTGGGATTAATTGTAAGTGGAAATTAAGGTAAAAAAGAAGAAGAAGGAAGTTCCTTGTTTTTTACTGTTGCAGATGTGTTCTTAATGAAAAGTGAATAAGTGACACTCGTGTTGCCAGGTCAGATTGGCATGTGCACGAGACACATCACCGAGAAAAGTTATATATATGATCACTGAGATAGCTAATGTATCTAACTGATAATTGGTGCCGAGTTTGAGGGGCTATCTACATATTTCGCCCTAATGCAAAGAACAACTTTTGGTGTCTGTATTGGCTATTGACATGGAAGGCTTTGTGATTTCAAAGACAGCAAGAATGGTCCTAGGATGTCAACCTCCTTGTGCATAACATGGCAATTTGGAGGCTGAGGAGTAAAAGATATTCTGAAAGGGAAATAGTTGCTAGAAATAAATTGATAAACAGTTGCTTATGTAATTTTTTTTTTTCCAATGCAATCAAAATGATGTAAATGGCTAGACAATGTTATATAGCTTGTGAGCTTGCTTAGAGATATAATATTTTTTAAAACAATTGTAGTACCATTATAAGGTGAATAAAATACTAGTAATTGTCAACCTTTTCTCTTTCCAAACGGTGTCTGGGCTAGCTTGCTTGCTCCTCGGCTATTTCACCAGGTACCTGTGTTATCCCCCCTGTAGATGTGTCAGATAACTCTGGGCACTAGTACTTAGGCAGATTGGAAGAAATTGCCTGGTGTTTTGTCTCTACTGAAATTGAATACTAGTCTTCCATGATCTTCGTTCCAACTTCATCAACCTCTAGGCCTCTATTACTTGTCCAATTAAGGATGACGGGAGTCAAGAGGATCTCTATTTATTTTATAGAACCAGTTAGAACATATGAGTTCAATTTCGTTGTCGTGTCTTTTACTAGACAGATTTGAGAAAGCTTCTTAAGGTTTCTATGGGGGGACTTTCGCGAGGGTGTGCTCCTTCTGAAACTCACTATTCAAATGTCATGATCCTTCCTTAGAATATTCGTAACCCTTCAGTGGCATGCCCAATCAAAAAGGGTTTTGGAAGAATAGTAGATTTCCTTTTATAACCCAGAGCATATCCTTTACCTAGATAACCCGGATAAATGGAGTGGACTGTTTTTGCAGCTTAACCATCTAAGTTTAAGTGAACTGTTTTTGCAGATTAACCATCTTGGAATAGGATAAATCCTTTATTCCTATTATTTCCATTCTTCCCTTTTTGTCATAAAGAACCTGGTTCTGTAATACGAAGCCATCTTCTTTTTCCTTGTACCTGTGCTTTTAGATCTATTAATGTCAGATCAGTACCAATTGGCAAAAGATCAGCGATGCTGGACCTATTCCAATCTGCTTGCTTGCACGAGACAAACTTTGGTTTTTCACTTGCAGTTTATGAAACCTCTTCACTTTGTGATTGCAAGAAGAGGGCGATCCATTTCTTTACATGTACAACTTGAGTTATTTTCTTATGTGTTGTCTTGTTTGACTCGACACAGAGTTGAAGAAAGAAAGACTTTTGAAACTTGTGGTTGAAAACAAGCCATAGACATGTTTGTGGCTATAAATAATTTTACTAAGGTTAAAATGAGAATTTTAAATTTAAATTGATTCTAAATATAGAAAGGTGGCATTCTTTTTGTGACAAACTAAAAAGGGAAGTGCGCCACATAAATTGAGTATTAAATTAGATTTTACTCTTGTATCCCTTTTCCTCCACTTGAATGGTTTGAGGTGATAATTATAGGGAAAAAACACTCTCTCCATAGTTATTAGTGACATTGCATGAAGTAAATCTATCAGTTTCTTGTGCTTGGCATAGTTGAGAATTTCCTTTCTGCTCTTCCCTTAGCGTGCACGAAAAACTTCAATCTTTTTCTCTTGAACATTATAACTGCGTTCGATTCTCAATATTTTCGAGATTAGCTTGCTTAATTGAAAGATCAATAAGCATACTTAGCAATAAGGAGCTCAAACTTGTTCAATCATTTGGCTGACACATGCAATGCAAAACTGAAGATTTTTAAAATATATCGATTGAACTTACTTTCTGCAAGAATAATAAACCCCATAAGTTCCATCATTTGGAAGAAATATTTTTCCTTAAACTGCTAAGTAGAAATTTGGAAGAAATATTGTTTGACTTATCAGTAAAGGAAGATGTCGATAATAATTTTTGCAGACTACTCTGCCTCATATTTTGATGTTATCATCCATATGAAGTTGATTCATTTTACTTCTTTTAAATACTGTTTACTCACAGGTTGGTAGCTCCCAGATATGATATCAAGTTGTAAAAGTAGCAAATCAACCTTGGGGAACCTATCTAATACAAGAATATACAGACATACACGAAAAAGAAAGATCTCTTCAGCTTCTTAACACACTCCCCTTAACAGTGAAAATATGGTGTTGAACAAAAAAATGTTTCAAAAATGTTTCTTCATAAATGAACCTGTATCCCCATGAAGCAATGCTAAAACATTCTTTTCATAAAGACCATTCCAAATTCTGAGTTTCTGCATTCCAATTTTTTCTTCTTTTATTGCGGACCTAGCACCATAATAAGATAACACAAAGCTCTTTACTGAAACCCATAACAACTATAATTCATAATGGAATTTGTGTGAGTCTTCACACTAAATTCTGCATTTTTGTGATTTTTTTTTACAATCATGCCAATTCGTTAGTGTTGGAGTTTTTGAATTTGATTCATAATCGTAATGATATTCTCAATTATTCCACAGTCCACCTTCAAAAGAAGTACGTTTTATCCTCTTCGATGATAGTATAATTGAGCATCCTTGCTGCATCTATTTCGACAGGAAGTTGATGGATGCGTGAGGCATGACTTTTGTTCTATTGGTAAGGTCAATACTTCTGGTCTCTTTGTGTGTGTTGTATCTATGTTAAGTTATCTGCTGTCTTCACTCTATAAGTTCTTATATATATTTAAATTAAGGAGAGTTCCTTTAGGGGAAATGGGAGTCTGGGACGTAAGTACAGAGGCAGAAAATCTTCGGAGTTCCTGAGAGGTGAACGAACATAATCAGTTGTATCACGTGCATGAGGCACATGACTTCTGCACTGGTCTCCCTAGGAAGTTCTGAAAAGTTTTCCCAAATTCTATTTTACAATCTCTTTCCGTCTTTAGGTTCACATCTAATCATCAGACTCGGGGCTTGCAACAATGAATCTTTTTCTTGATATCCCCTGTAGGAACTATGCTTGCATAACTGACACATCGTTCTTTATAGGCTCTTCATCTTTTTGTTTCATATTTATTACTTTTTCTGCTTAGTTCTAATAGACTCCATAGGAGCTTTGCTCTATCTTGAATTCCATGCTTCCATATAGTGCTGAAGCTGCTGCATGAATAAAGAACACGAATCCCGCCTACTGTCTAGTGTGCCTACTGCCCATCTTGAAGAGATTTATAGTTCACTGTAGGTATTTTTGTGAGTCTCTTCATACAAACAAGAATGGCTGTGGGTTTGTGTGCATGTGCATGTACATGGACAACTGTGTGGGAATCAGAAGTGCGTCTTATTTGTTATTTTAATTTGCTTTACTAAAGTTATTTCTTCGAAAAGGAGAGCCTGAAAGTTGGATGCGACTTTATAGGTGCACCTGATAACTTCGAGCCACAGGCTTCACCATCTGTGTCCTCTTCACAGGCCACCTTTGCTGCTTGTTTTTTGAACAAGTTGGAAGCAAAAGTACAGTCTCATTCTTAAATTCATTTCTCTTCTTCTCCTTGAAGTTAACCATTAATTTTTATTACTTTTGCTTATTGAATAGCAGGCAGAGTCTAAGCCAGCCAATGCTTTCCAAGAAGAATTATATGCTCTGAATCCCTGTGACCGCGAAAAGACATTAAACAACCAGTTCTCAAAAAGAAAACGGCACAAGCGAGAGTCGTTGTCACAGGAAGCACGTTATAAATTTCCTGTAGACAATGGTGAACAAGTTTTAAATGTTGATCTAAAGGGAAGGGATTCTTCTAGTCGTTGTTCTGAAGAAAGTATCACCATCTGTTTCTCGGAGAAGTATGTGTTTTGTTTTTTGGGTTCTTCTATTTCACTTGACTTTCTTAGATAATTTTTCTGCTATCACTTTATTGTTGCTATTATTATCTTGGTTATTACTGGAAGCTCCTCTCTTCTCCTACCTGAATTTCAATTTTTAAGTCCAAAGATACTTTGGAGGTCATTTTGGTCATGATATTAATTTGATATTCTAAAGCACTTGTGATCTTCAAGCTACATTAAGACATTATTTGTTGTACTGGTTTGCTAAAACACCCATGTATGAACCATGAAACTTTGACTTGTTATGGTTATTCATTTCCTTTCCTGTCTCCCTTTGGCTGCAATTTGTATCTTTTGGTGTCCTATTATAAATAATGAAACAAAAGGAATACGTGTTTGCTAGTAATTTAATCTTTTTCTTTTCAGGACCAAAGCCTCTCAAGCCCGATCTTCATATACTAGAAGGCATGCAAATGTAAGGCTTCTCATTTATCCTAGTTATCCCATTCCGGCTAGCTCCGGTGTAGGCGTGTGACTACTTTTTTGTATATATGATTACTTGCATTTGTCATATTGGGAGCTGCTATTTTCTTTCTATGACATTCTAGGAAAATCTCACATTGACAAACTCGGGAGAGATGTTGGATATATAAGAAAACAAGTCCTAGACCCTAATGATTGGGGTAGGCTATTACAAATGGTACCAGAGTCACTCCGCGTGCAACCTTGGGCGATGGTGGGGCAAATTTGAGCGTTCAACTAAGTTTAGGCGAATCTCACATCTTTGAGATGATAGTGGGGCCAACTTTAACGAGGACGTTGAATCCGCACGGGAAGGTGTATGTGACACCCTAGGCAAATCCAACATCGGCAAAACATGGGAGAAATGCTGAGTATATAAGATGACAAGTCTTAGACCCCTAATGACACGCTTTACAGCTTTGTGGGCCTAGGCTTAAAGTGGACAATATCACTAATGTACTGCGCTATTACAATTTCGGGCAATAGCTTTAAGTCTTTTGGTGAATGGTAAATATTCACATGCTAAAGACTGCTCAAATGGTTGTTGCAGTGCACCACTACCTCTTTCTTTCTCTCCTTTTCTTTCCTTCGTTAGGGGGAGGGGGTGGCTAGTTGCAGTAGGTACACATTGATTGATGAGCTTATTAATACTTTAACCACTTAGTCCCTCCTTATTTCTTCTTGTTTAATTATTCCGTAGAAGTTTGCTAGGGTATAATGATCAGAAATGTGAAGTGGAAGAGAAATAAGCCAGAACTTGGCTTGATTATTCCCTCAAGCTATTGAGTTTAAATATATATGTTTACATGTGCTAAAAAGGAAACAAATCACTATATTCTTACAATAGGAGTAAATCAAGTGATCTACTATATTTACATATATTCTAGAATATTCACAAGGATTCTCTCAAGCTTGCTACATATATTACTTGTTCTAGGACCGGCTAATTAGGACATGGTGAATATATTTACAAGTTGATCATTTCACTTCACAAACTTTGTGATGATGTCTCCTGATCAAAAACTAAAATCTAGCAGATACAACTAAACCCCTATAAAATCCCAAGTTTCATAAAAGAAATAGAAATAAATTTTTGGCAATTCATTGACCGGAGATATGTTACTATGAGTCATCAATTCAGATGGCCAACTAGTAAATATTCTTACATAATTTCAAGGTTCCAGAAATGACGGCATCTAAAAAAAAAAGCTATTTTTAAAATTACATCAATCTTTGTAATTGTGGTAAGGTTCTTTCGGAAACAACCTCCTCACCTTTCGGTAAGGTCTGCGTACACTCTACCCTCCCCAGACCCTACATTGTGGAAATTTACTGGGTATGTTGTTGTTGTTTGTAATTGTGGTAAGGATTTGTGAGAATCTTCAGATAGCTTAAATTAGATAGATAGTATTCTGTATTAAATGTGAAGATTTTATTACACGTGCTTTCCTAATCTAGACCATATGTAAGCACTAGTTAAACCCTAAAATTTTAGGGCATAATAAATAAAATATTTCCAAAACCTCGTGTCCTCTTATTTTCTTCTCCTCTTCCTTTTCTCTTTACAAGAATAAATTAATCCTCGGACATTAGACAATATTCTGAAACACTATAACTAAAGGATGAAAATTTGTCCAAAATATCAATATAACTAAAGGATGAAAATTTCGTAAACTTACTTATTTTAAGAAATGAAGAGACAGAGGGATGAAAATTCCATAAGTTTAGTTATTTTAAGAAATGAAGAGAAACTCTTCATGGTGAGTTACATTCATGATAGTATTGCCCACTTGACATAAAAAATAGAAATCTCGAACATACTCATCAAGACTACACCATTCGAAGAAAAAAATGCCAGGAACCTATGAGCTGTCACATGTTTGTGTTCTTATTCTAGGAGGCAAAGATCATACTTTAAGATCACAAACAAAGTAGAGATGGTAGATGCAAGAGTATTGAAGATCACCCCTCCTTCCCCTCAAACAACTAAGTAATTAACAAGACACTGTGTTAATATTTCATTCTCTGTATTTTATGTACGCAAACTCGAGGCTGGGAGTATCTTTTCTCTCACGAAAAAACAATCAATTTCTATGTTTTCAGTCCTCTCGAGAAATACCAGAGTCGATGCAATGTGAAGTGTAGCCTCATTTATCAATTTCAAAAAAAAAAAAGTGTAGCCTCATTTATCACTCAAGTTTTATTTCATTAATTTTCCAAACTTTTTAACTCCTCCAACAGTTGCTTGATCCATATAAGTTCACATGTAGCCACTACCAACAACAACAACAACAACAACAACATACCCAGTATAATCCCACAAGGTGGGGTCTGGGGAGGGTAGATTGTACACAGACCTTACCCCTGCCTTGGGAGGTAGGGAGGTTGTTTCCGAACATGTAGCCACTACCATAGCTCGTTATTCAGCTTCTGCACTCGGTCGAGCAGCCACATTTTGTTTTACGTTTCCAAGCACCAAATTTTGTCCAACTAAAACACATTACCCATAGGTAGATCGTCTGAGGGTGGCTTTGCCCAATCTACATCTGTATATCAAACGATTTGCTCATGTTCTCCGTCTTCGTAAAGTAGTCCTTTTCCTGGAGAAGATTTTATGTACCGGAGACTGCGAATGACTGCATTTTAATGATTGTCACAAGAAGAATTCAAGAACTGACTTACAACACTAACCGGGAAGGTAATGTGGTTGAGTCACAGTGAGATAATTCAATTTTTCTACCAACCTCCCATGTCTTCTAGGATCACTAAGAGGCTCCCCCTAAGCAACAGACTCTGGTGGTTGCTCCATATATACCTCATCTTTGAGATCTCCATGAACAAAAACATTTGTAAGGCCAATGGCGAATAACAACCATTGATAAAAGGAGACGGACTAAAGCAATCTTAGCCACAGGAGAGAAGCTATCACCGTAGTCATGACGAAAAACCTGTGTATAGCCTTCGGCAACCAGTCGGGCTTGATCAATCTATCCATCAGGGCCAACCTTCACCGAATATATCAAACGACAACCAACTGTAGACTTACATGGAGGTAGAGGAACAAGTTCTCAAGTACCACTAGATGGCTAGAGTGTAAGACTGATATCTCCTCAATCATAGCTTGTCGCAAGTCTGGATGAGAAAGAGCTTCACCTGTAGTCTTAGGAATTGAAACAGATGATAGTGATGATGCAAAAGCATAATGAGCTGGTAACAGACAATGATAACTCAGGCAAGTATAGATAGGATTGCGATTACGAGTAAAACGAATACCTTTCTGAATTCTGAGTGGCAACGGGATAACTCTCTGTAGGCAACCTGCAAAGAATCTAGTGCCTGGCATGAATTGTTTGGACTGGATGAAGAGTGCAGACGATGATGATAAGTCAAAAATTTGCTAGGACATTGCGGAGGGACATGATGAATTTCTGTAGTCTCTTGTGCTTTATTTATTCTTTTTACCCTGAATATAGTTCATTGTCTCGGAAGTCTTGAGCTTTTACTTTATTCCTAATGTGGTTAGTGTTATTAAAAGCGCTCGCTTCGTGAAGCAAGGCGAGGCAAGGCATTGGGTCCAACAGTTTTGTGTCCTGAAGCGAGGTGAGAACAGAAAAGCGTGCGCTTCAGCAGAAGAAATGACAAGCGACTGAGGCGTGAAGCGTCGCTTAAGCGAAAAAGCGAGACTTTTGGAACTGTAATTGAAATCAGGGTTAATTTTAGGTCTAAGTTTAAAACAATTGCAACAAAGACTTATGCATTTTCTTCCTGCTACTGCTACTCGAAGTTGCTGCTCTTGTTCTCCTCCAATTCTAGGACTTCAAGGTAAGTTCTTCACTTCTTCTTCTCTTCTCCCCTTACTGTTTTTCTTATATCTTCTCTTCCCCTCTTCGATATTTCATGAAAACCTAGCCGAATTGATGCACAAACACAGATATGATGGAAATTAATCAATCCAGGAGAATTAACTCGAAGAAGGGGAAAAGCTAGTTCAGGGATTAACCGAGAAGGAAGCTGAATTGAGAGATAGAGTTTAGAGAGAGAAAGAAGTAACTTGTATTATCTTGAATAAATTAATCTAAGTACAATTACATATTGGCTTTATAGAGTGAATAGAATCGAATGAAGAATCAACAGAAATGAACTGACTAACAGAATTCTAACAACTCTAACTGCCCAACTAACTCATCTTGGGTCTAACTCCTGCACTTGCATCAATACCCCTTCGTAAAGAACATCCTTGACCTCAAGGATGGAAACCTGTGTTGCAACTCAGAAAGGTACTGCCATGTAGCCTGATCCGCAGTTATGCTGGTCCCAATTGACTAACACTTGACATGCAGTTTTGTTGCCTTTTTTTACCAATCTTCTTTCCAAAGCAGCTTCAGGTAGATGATAATAGGAACTTAGCATCAATAGGATATGGCCAAAGTATCTACTGACTGGGAAAACTTTTTTTGTCCGCCCAAAAGATGTTGAACTCGTCTTTCCAAGTGCAGGCCCACGAGCTTGCCATGAGAGCACTTCTTTCCAAGCAGCTCTTGAATAAACATCATAAGTTTTGTTATTAAATGCATTTTTCACCCCTGGAAACCTAATTTGATCATATTTGAGGTGAAAGAATTGCTGCTGGCCTTTATTTAACAACAATTTATCCAATTCCCATTGCTTCGCACCAACTCCGTTATGCTTCTCCTTTTCATTATCCAAATTCATTTTCTCATATTCCAACATGAAGGCATTACAAGAATTCACATAAAAATAACCAGCTGAATAGAGTACCAAGAAGCCAAAGGTACATAATCAGATATCATGTTACTCCTTGACATCCCATTTCTCTCAGGCATTTGATCGAACATGTGAGGAGCGACTGCATCTCTTCCAAATTTAAAATATACATCACCTTCATCTTCTGTAAAAAGTGTGGCAAGAAGCATGTCTTCAAGAAGATCCGGATCTCTTGTTGAAGAATCATTTCCATTATGCGCCTAACCATTCTGAGGTTCTCTGTTTTGACCTTCAAGATGACCGTCCAATGAACAGACTCTGTTGGTTGATGATTCAGCTCTCACCTGCTCCTTATCTTTCCCTTTTTGAGTCATAACTCCAATGGCGTCCTTCATTTCCAACAATTTCTTATTAGTCTGCGTTTTCCTTTCATTCATGCTCGTCATACCCTCCATCTATTTCTGCAACTGTTCTTGAATTTGTGACAGCTTGTCTTCCATTTCTTATACTGGTTTATCTTGGTTCTTGCTTCGAGTCCTAATTGCAATGCCGAGGATCGATTGCTCTGATACCAATTAATGCACAAACACAGATATATGATGGAAACTGATCAATCCAGGAGAACTAACTCGAGGAAGGGGAAAAGCTAGTTCAAGGATAACCGAGAAGGAAGCTGAATTGAGAGATAGAGTTTAGACAGAGAAAGAAGTAACTTGTATTATAATGAATGAATCTAAATTACAGATTGGCTTTATAGAATGAATAGAATCAACAGAAATGAACTAACTAACAGAATTCTAACAACTCTAACTGCCCAACTAACTCATCTTGGGTCTAACTCCTGCACTTGCATCCAAATTAATATTTTTTTTTATTTTTGTATTAAATTGCACTTCAGTTGAAAAAAATGTGTGCTTCGCTTCATGCTTCTCTCATCGCTTTGGTGAAGCGTGCCCTCGTCGCCTTTTTCGCTCCTTGCTTTCCAAATACTGAATATGGTCTTCTGCCATATTCGATTCATTATTTTCTCAGGGGGAGGCTGTTGTTCTAGTGGATGAGGGGGAACCTGATGCAATTATAGAGACAGAGCGAGTGGACCAAGTGGTTGAACGGTAATATATTTGTAAATTAGCATCTTCTCACAGTGACATCAGCACCTGATCTGAGTACAGTGAGCAATTGTTGATATTTCTTATATTCCTCTTTTTCCTGCAGAAAGGCAACCAAGATATACTATCCTTCACGGTATGGCATGAATCACAACCTTACTGACCCATTATGCATTACTTATAACCTTGGGGAGTTCCATTTTTTTTTGTTGCTTACCGTTTCTTTATTGTTTTTGCATTGAAATAGGGTTGATCCTGAATCTGTTGAAATTTGTTGTTCGGACATGGAATCTCTTGCACCTGAAGCATATTTGTCATCGACTATAATGAATTTCTACATCCGGTGAGTTAACAAAATATTTTGTCTGATAGTCACATTGTTGATCAATGAATAGATAGATTGGACATCTATTAGGAATAGGTTGCTTTGAATTTTCCGTAAGAAAAAGGGAAAAATTATAAAAGGAAAAGAAGAATGAAACTAAGGAGTCTTGATGTCAGTTCCAAAGAAAATATCACCTTCTGAACAAAGAGCTGTTTTCTAACTTTCTGTTTCCATTAAAGCAATCTCTAGTATAATGTCTATTATAGAGCTTAGCTGATTAAATATATGTTGTGTCTCATATGCATATACAGACACAATCATGTAATAATAATTTTCTGAAATCTTGTGTTTGAATTTGATGAGTACCGCAGTAATATCGTTTTGCCTTTTCCCAACATCAGCAGATCATTTGGTACTGTTGCTAGTTAGCCGCCTGCAAAAGTTTTATGATAAACTAATAAATACCTACTAACTTACTAATGGAAATTTCTTACGGACTTAATTTTTAGCCGCTGGTTTGGATAATCTCTTCACTTACTGCCTTTATAGAATGAAATTGTTGACTTCGGGGATGCATGAAGTTGGTCAACACTTGTGTTATCGTTATTTCTATCCAATCTATCATAACATTTTAATATCATAGAAGTAATTGCATATTAACAAAAGATATTTTTGTTGTAGTAATAGCTTAGCTCCAGTAAGAGTTGCCACGGTGTGACCAGGATGTCACAAGTTCAAGTTGTAGAAACAACCTCATGCAAAAATGCGAGTTATGCTGCATACAATAGACCCAATGTGGTTCGACCTTTTCTAGGATCCTGAGCATAGAGGGACCGTTGTCTTGGTGCACTGGAATGCCTTCTTTTGAACCCAAGCACGTGTCGTATTAATCCAGCGACGATAAAAAAGAGATCGAAACTGGATGAGTGCGTGACCGACATTCGATGCCTTTAACTCCCTTCGAGTGAACCACCTATTTCATATACCCATGTATGACAAATGTATGTACCACGCCAAATGAAATATCATTTTAACGAATGACATAAGTGTTGGCTCTTCAGCCTCATCTTATAAAAGAAATCTGTTTCATTCAGGTATGCCATAATAAGTATGTCACGACCCAACCCGCCATGACTGGCACCCACACTAACTCCTAGTGGGCGAACCAATACGCCTAACCATCTACTCATTCAAGTCCTTTTTTTTAAACTGGTAACTATTGTGTATATATATAAGTGGGCAACACAGTACATGGGTTGTACTGAAACCATATTTACAATTGTACTTCAGAAGCTAAACTGATCTACCTCATATTGAATCTAGCACATTAATTATGGTAGCAGTATCATCTGAAAATATCTGTTTACACCAAAAACATAATAGCAAAAGACAATTCAGTTTGATCTTCTGCATACTATTCTCTATATTTTCAAAACATCTTGAATTCCTCTCCTTCCAGATTGTCCACCAGATGCAAGCAGGGACAATTCTCCATCTACTTCTGTTCTTTGCCATAGACCCTGCTTCCTCCCAACTCTGTAAAGCTTCTGTAATCTTTCCAGGCATGATCCAGGATATGCCTTTAAGGTTAAAGAAAATTCTCCACAGCTGTTCAGTCAATTCGCAATGTAGGAATAGATGGTTAACTGTCTCTGCTTTATCTCCACACAATAAACATTTGGGACACAATGTTATCTGTCTTTTCATTAAATTTTCCTTGGTGAGGACAGGTTCCTTTGCCAAGAGCCACACAAAACAAGCTACTTTGTGTGGGATATTAGTTCTCTAAATATGTTTCCAAGGCCAATTATCAATCTGTTGATTAGACCGATTCATCAACCTATATGCTGCATACACCTTGAAATCACCACTGTTGTTACCTTGCCATCTCAATACATCTTCACCTGCCTGTACACCACTGAATTGTGCAAGTATGCTGTAAAATTCAGTTACCCTGTCCATCTCCCAATCATTGAGTAATCTTTTGAAAGTTATATCCTAACCTTGAGGTGTCCACATTTCTGCTATAGTCTTCTGTTGGTGAAGCACAAGATTGAATATGTCGGGGAAGTGTACTTTAAGAATCCCTATTTCATGCCAGTTGTCATCCCAGAAGCTAGTTTTGTTACCATCCAGGACTTTGATCTTTGTTTTGCTTTTCAGTTCACTCCAAAAGGCCCTGATGGACCTCCATAAACTAATCCCATATGGTATATCAACCTCCTTGGTCATCGATTTGTCTTCCTTCTCATATTTTGCATTTATAACTTTACCCCATAGAGTCTGATTCGCATTGGTAAGTCTCCACAGCCATTTCATCTTCACTGCTTTATTGTGAATCTTCAAATTCCTGATTCCCAGACCTCCATATTTCTTTCCAAAAGTAAGAGCTTCCCATTTGACTAGATGATACCCTTTCTTTTCTTTGTTACCTTGCCATAGGAATGCTCTCCTGATTCTGTCCAGCCTTTTAATGACCCCTGCTGGGATTGGAAACAAAGACATCATATATGTAGGAAGAGCATCTAAGACTGAGTGAATGAGCGTCAACCTACCCCCCAAAGATAGTATTGAGTCTTCCATTTGGCCAATTTCTTCTCACATTTTTCAATAACACTGTCCCAAATTCCTATGGATTTAGATTTTGCTCCCAGTGGCATTCCTAGATAAGTAGTTGGTAAAGCGCCAACTTCTCCACCTAGAATTGCATTTAGTTGTACCATCTCTGTGACCTCATTGATGGGGAATAAAAGGCTTTTCCTCCAGTTAATGTGTAAACCAGAAACACCTTCAAATAAGACTAAGATCACCCTCAAGTATCTCAACTGATCTTTTTGTGCGTCACAAAAAATGAGTGTCATCAGCATACTGGAGATGTATCACTTCCATGCTGCCCCTATCAGCTGTAGCCACTTCAAAACCTTGAATCCACCCATTTAAACTAGCTGTGTTTATCATATTATTGAGGCCTTCCATAACCAGAAGGAACAAAAAAGGAGACAAAGGATCTCCTTGCCTAAGACCTCTTTGTGATCCGAAAAAACCTGCAGGAGAACCATTAATAAGAATTGAGAAATGACAGTTGTGATGCAATGCTTGATCCACTGAATCCATTTATGTCCGAAGCCCATCCTTTCCAATAATTTTAGCAGAAAAACCCAATTAACATGATCATATGCTTTCTCAATGTCTAACTTGCATAGAATTCCAGGTTTTTGTTGCTTAAGTCTAGAATCCACAGCTTCATTTGCCACTAACACAGCGTCCATGATTTGTCTTCCTTTGATAAATGCCATTTGTTGAGAATCTACCAGCTTTGTCATTACCCCTATCAATCTTTCTGTCAACACTATGGAAATTAGCTTGTAGAAACTGCCTATCAAACTGATAGGCCTGAAATCCCTCAGTTCCTTTGCCCCTTTCTTCTTAGGAATCAATGCAATGAAAGTAGCATTGAAGCTTCTTTCAAAGAATTCTTGATCATGGAAATTCTGCATAGCATTCATTATATCATGTTTCACCACTTCCCAGCATTTGATGAAAAAGCCCATGGTGAAACTATCTGGTCCCAGGGGCTTTATCGGCTGCGCACAACTTCAAACATTTCAGTACTTCTTGTTCCTCAAACCTGCCTTGTAAAAGATCCCTCCCTTCCTCTGAGATGACAGGGCATCTTTCAAAATGACAGGAAGGCCTCCATTCTTCAGTTTCTGTATAAAGCTGCTGATAAAAGTCAATGATTTCCCCTTTCATTTTGACAGGATCCTGAGTTAACTTTCCTTGAACTAGCAATTGATCAATGTTGTTGTACCTCTTGTGAGCATGAGCCATTTTGTGAAAAAGCTTTATCACCTTCTTGTAGCCATAAGGTCCTAGGCTTCTGTCTCCATGAAATCTCTTCATTCTTGACAAGTTCCTCATACTCCATATAAATTGCAGTCTTCTTTGCTATTTCCTCCTCAGTTAAAGGTCTGTCACCAAGTACTGAATCCAGCTCTGCCATCTGCCCCAACAATTTCTTTCTTTGAGAGTTCAGGTTTCCTTGCTCACTCTTGCTCCATTCCTTTAGCTTTGTTTTAAGAGCTTTCAGTTTGCAAGCAAGAATGTAGTTAGGTCTCCCAATAAAATTAAAAGAACTCCACCAAACACTAACTCTATCAGTAAAGCCTTCCAATCCCAACCGCCAATTTTCAAACTTGAAATAATTTTTGTTCTGAACCCTAGTACCACTTTGTAATGCTACTAGAAAGTGATCAGAAATTAGCCTCTGGAGAAGTTATTGTTTGATATTATTGAAGCTGTCATCCCATTCTTTAGAAATAAGGATCCTGTCAATTCTTGAAGCTATCTCATGATTATCCACTTTGAACCAAGTGAAATTTCCACCCTCAAGTTGGGTATCAATTAGGTTCATATCTTCTATAAAATCAGAGAATTCCACCATACCCCTTGTTCTTGTATTACAATTCCTCTTTTCTGAGCTAAATCTAGTGACATGAAAGTCACCGCAAACTGCCCATGGCCCTTCCATCAGTCCCCTTACAGACCCAATCTCATCCCACACTATCCTCCTTTCTAAGTAGGAGTTAGGTGCATATACCCCAGTAATATGACGAGAAATCCTGCAATTGTGCCTCAAATTTACAAGTCAAAGTATAGGCACCAATTTCAAGCACTTTCCCCTTCCAAACCCTACTGTCCCACACCAACAAAATACCCCCCTCTTGTACCACTAGCCTCCAACCAAGCAAACCTCATCCACCTGCCACCCCATATCTCCTTAACCACCTCTATAAAATTCCCTTCTAGTTTAGTTTCCTGGATACAAATGATATCTGCATTCTAGTCTAGTACTAAACTTCTCACCATTGTTCTTTTAACCTTTTTGTTCAATCCCCTAACATTCCATGATACCAGTTTGAAATTCACGGATCAACATTAGTCGAACTCCTCCCCTTATTCCTTTTACCATTGCTTTTGTATTTGACATCAAAAGTGATTAGGCCTTTCAATTCCTGGGCACCTTTGAATCTTGTCTTCTTGCATTCGAAATCTGACACCATCCTTCTAGCTTGTTGACTACTATCGATTTGCTTTAGAAGTTCCAGAGCCTTCTCTTCGTGCCCCTGCAAATCTCCCCCAAGAATTTTGCTTATCTTGATCATGTTTTGATGTACCCATTCTGTTGCCTCCATCTCTTTTTCAAGAAAGGATTGTTGTTGTTGAATGAGCAAAGGTTCAGCCTCTTCAATTTCCCAGTTATCTCTCAGAGTAAGTGAATTCTCCCCTGCCTGAAACGTCTCGCTATCTTCGCCAATTTTGTCTTCAACATCCTTTTTGTGGATTGTTGCTTCTCCAAACCCTTCTTGTTGTCCGAGCTCCCCAATTTCCATCCCCTTTGTGTTCGTTACTATCTCTATAGAAGAAATAACGACTCTTTCACCCTGTGTGTTTGCATGCGTGGAAGACTGTTCTAGAAGAAAGATATCCAGTGCTACGGTCCTTCTGTCATCTGCCTTTTCTTCCCATTGAGAATGTTGAATGCCATTGAAAATTAAAAGCTCAGCTAAATCAGGCCCATCTTCCCCTTTAGTAATATTCACAGACTTGGGCTCTGTGTGTGTGGGGGGTGGGGGGGGGGGGGGGGGGGGGGGCAATTTTACAGTTTCATTTAAAATTCTCACAAGCTGGTCACGTGCTACTGCTGCATCAGAACCTCTAGCTATTTGACAACTGCACACTACGTGCTTTCCCCAGTTCAAATCCCTAAAATTCTGGGATTTTCTTATGTTACAAGTCAGATTCTCTTTTGTCCAGCGGTCACTATTGCGACTTGCAACCTCGACTGTCTCTTCTGCAATCTCTTCTCTGACAGCTCCGGTGGTGGCTTCCGATGGAGTTTCAACCCTAGTTTTGACTTCTGCCCATATCGGGATATGATAAGACAATCCCTCTCGAACTATTGTCACTTCTCTTGGAAGATCTCTGCCATCATTGGATACCAAGATTCTTGCCCATTTGAGATGGTTTTTCAACTCTGTCTCTTCTTCCGTAGCAACCCATCCTCCACATAGATCTCCTATTTCTTGGAAAACTCTCTTGGACCAGAGATTAAGAGGAACACCAACTGCTTTGATCCAAGTGTTCTTGACTGAAACAGAGTCTGACAAACACCCCACCATGGGGCTCCACCATTCCAGTAGGAACCTGGATTTTTTCCAGTTCCATTGGCCTTGAAGAATCTTCTCAGCCATGAACCTATTAGGAACTCGAATAGAAATAGACCGCCATTCATCTCATAAATATTGACCCCAATTACCGAATTCCAGTTGATTGATGTCCACCTTCTCACATCGGCAAGGCGGGTTTCTCATCTGCTTCTTCTCCACAACACCCTACTAAGCATCTTTTTAACAACCCATCATCCTTGGAGCCAGTGGAATCACTGATATCAATGTTTCCCTTCTTCGTTCTCACTTCTGCTTCTCTGAGACTCTTGGATTGCCATTTGCTTTGTTGTACTGCCTTAGCAAAAGGGTAGTTGACTTCAGTGCGTCTTGAAGGAACTATTATACCCGTCTTTGGAGAGCATTTAATAAACCTTTCTATCTTAAATGCAATTTCACACCAACCAGCATTCAATGCTATTTCAGGGATAATAATGACAGATCTCCCATCTCCATTTAAGGATAAAATACTCATGTATCTCCCATGCTCGTTATATTTTCTGGTACAAAAATGTTCTGAGCCCTGGTCTGAGGTTTTCCATCTTCTTACTGTGTTCTTCTGATCTTTCGAGGCCTCTTTTAGAACGGAGCAAATCCATTCCATGATCTTGCTGCTGATGGAAGATCTTCTCATCATATTACGGCTTTTTTCCACGCATTCATACCAAATGGGACTGTCAGTAACCCATTTAGTAATGTCGAAGGATTTAAATCCAGCATTGAAGTAGATCCTATGATCCCCCATATCTGGCCAGCAAACACTAACTTAGCTGAGAAGGAAGAAAGAAATGGCTGTGTAAGCCTCCACAGAAGGTGGTAACTTAGGTTTGGAAGACAAAGGAAAGTTTTTCCGGCTATTCAAGTCCATTTTTAGTTAACCAATTCATAACAGTTAAACACAAGATAAACCAATAAATAGTCATGCCATAAATTAATAGCGTAAATGCGGAAGTTCTAACTATTACATCCCCAAAATCCGAAAGTCACCGTACAAGGAATCTAATCCAAAACATGTCTAAGGAATGTATACTATCTGAAATAAATAACCATCAATGTCTGGAATGGAAATAGACATTAGAAAAAGAAGATCTTCGGGCGGCCTGGCATGGATAAAAACTCACCCTCAATCTATCAGCAAATGGCCTCAACGCTAAATATGAGGTCGGGTAGCAGTCTCTAGATCACAATCCGCACTCAAAAGAATGCAGCAAGGTAGTATCAGTACAAACACTATGTACCGGTAGATATCATAGGCCGACTAAGATTAGTATCAAGCATGACTCATAAAATCAATAAAATAGACAGACCAGTTAACAACACATAATCAAATAGCCCACAACAAGTCAACCAATGATATTAACAATCAGTCACCCAATGATATCAAAATCAAGTCAACAGAAGCAAAGAACGGAAATAAGTCTACCAACAACATTCTCAATACTCAGTCACTAAGGCACCGTATAAGGTTTCATGTTTCTCTTGGCTGGTAGCAAGAGAAGCATGTCTCACCCAGGAAAACTTAAGGAGAAGGGGTTTTCATCTATGTACTAGATGTGTTCTGTGTGATGCAGCCAGAGAAAGTAACTCACATTTATTTATACATTGTCCTTTCACTATACAATTGTGGCAATTTTTCCTGAACATGGTAGGACTAAGTTGGACTATGCCGGCGAACAGCTGTGAGTTATTGAAGTGCTGGAACTATAATGGGGGAGCAGTAAGACAAAAGAGTTGGTGGAAACTTGTCCCAGCAGTTATTTGGTGGATAATTTGGAAGGAGAGGAACAATAGAGTTTTTGAAGACAAATGTAATTCTGTGCAGAAAATTAAGATGAATTGTGTCATTTTGTTTCACTTTTGGTATAAAGAAAACTACGTAGAAGAGGCTGAATCACTAGTTGATATGATAGGTTCCTTGTGAAGCAGTAGTCTGCAGCATGGTGGGGTGTTTTTTTTAATTTTGTATGGCTGCACTGTCATGGTGCAGGTTTAATATATATATATATATAAATATACATGTTACCAGTCTCAAAAAAAAAAAACTTAGTCACTGACCACTCGCGTACATACATGCTAATTGGTGTCATTGCCCAATAGTCATGACCTGTAGGGGACCCATGGTGTCCATGTACCCTCATTCCGGATTCACTCCTTGGACCTGAGTTCACAACTAGGCCACATCCTCATCCCCGGTCAAATGTGCCTGTTCATACATGTAGGTCACATCCTCACCCCCGATCAAATGTGCCTTTTCATATCTATACATATTTATTGTCTCATCGCCTTCAATAATTGATTTATCAATTTGTACCTCAATTTCACTAAGAAGATCATATTAACTTCTCCCCACAAATATCATCAACCTATAGTTCACAACATATCGAATGGCGGCACTAAGCCCACATAATCACTCAATCAATAGCATATAGGAATTTCAACCACACACATTATGCTTGAAGACTAGACATGCTTTCTCCTATCAATTTCACAACACATACAACCAACTAATCAAAGTCTAACTCAAGTAGACCGTAACCTACCTCAACTGCAGAGTTGAAACAATGCAGATTACTCCGCTATAGCCTTTCCTTTCCGTAATGTCTTGGAATGCTCAAAGTCTAGCAATTAAGATGCAAAAAAAGTCACAATCACTCTAGTGAACAATATCAATACAATGAACACCCTTCCACCTTACTTCTTTTCTAATGGGTGAATGATTACTAGGCGTAAATCATCCTAACATTGGCCTTAACGACCACGAACTATCAATTTACAAGGCTATTGAATCAAATTATCTCTTATCAGCAGTTTCTATGGTCAAGCTATCATCTTTATGAAACCCTAAGTCTCAATTCACTTAGTTCATGTCTCTAATGGTTCAATTCTTGATTAGAAAGTGATAACCCAAGCCTTTTGGTGATAAAACAATAATATTCATAACCAACCAACTATTGAAAGTCTATTAAGTTTCTTTTTTTTTTTTATCAAGAAAGTCTATTAAGTTCTAGGGTTACTATTCTCAATTCACCATTGTAGACCCAAAAAAGGGATGATAACCATAGAGATGAAAGCGTAATGATGGAAGGAACGGTTGAGGCTTACCTCTCAAGGATATTCTTGCCCTAGCTTAGAATTTCGCCCTAGGTGCTTGTTGGGAATTGTTTTGGAGTTTTATGAATAAAGAATTCGGAACTAAGTGTTTAAAAATCGGGATTCTGTCCCTGTCGACCGCTGCGGCGGTCCAACCGTCGCTGCAGCGGTCCTGCTATAGCGGGTAAGTGCCCGCTGTAGCGGACCACACCAAAATCGTCCCTCCGCTGCGGCGAGCCTGGTTCTGCTGCAGCGGCCTCACTATAGTGGTCCAGTGCCCATCATAGCGGACAACCCATTTCCCAGTTGACCGCGGCGGCGAGCGGCCCGCCGCTAGAGCGGCCCGCCGCAGCGGTACCCCTGAGCTAGTAGGCTCGCAAATTTTTCACAATTTTTCACTCTACCATGCAACACTTTGTCCGAGGCCTCACAAACAAAAACCAAACATGCACATTAATGTAAAAACATCATGCAGACTCACCCATGGCCTCAGAATTCCCAACAGAGGTCTAATTTCCTACGTCACCCCCCAATGGACTCAACACAACCAAACAATAATCACAAACAAGTCAAGTTTTCAGTTCTTAGACTTCTACATTAGAGTTTCTATTAGCTCGTTCTACCCTTGGAAAGGTTCTATTTGGTCGGGTGATCCTAGATTTTCCATAACGACCGGGAGGGTCGTTACAGAGTACCCATAAATTGTATACAAAATAACCCAAAGTACATATGTAGCCTCTAGGACAACCAAATGAAATAAATACCCGGGATGCAACTGACTGTGCAAAAGAATTAAGTAAACTAGGCCTTCGGGGTTCACCAAAAGCATGGATGGAGGGATGAACTCTAGCTCGTGTGCCTGTCACGTGGAGCTCATGTCCTTGGGCGTGAATTTCCAACCCCCTTGGGCGAGATTTGCAACTCTTTTGGGGCTCCATGTGGGCCCCAATCTTCCTCCTCTTGGGCTTGGACTTGGACCATGAAATATGTGTAGCACTTAGCCCATTCTTCCCCGCAATTCTTGGACTCATTCTTGGGCTCTTCTTCCATGGTAAGCATCTTCTTGATTTCCCATTGAAGCCCAACAACCTTGGCTTGCAACTCCTTAGCTTGAGACCTTGATGATTGTCCTCTTTGGACTTCTATAGATTCATCCTTGCCCATGGAGCTATCTAGTATCACCTACCTTGGTTCACAAACCAATTCTACTATATCAATAGGTTATTAATGTCTTCTGATAATTGCAATACCCAATTTTAATGTTCCCAACACTATTCATCATCATCCTATCCAAACCCAACAACTCCAATAAATACCAACTTTTGGGGTTCATTTGATGCTCCGATTTAATCATTTTCTACTCATAAATATATTTTATATACTTAAAATAAGCATCATAAATGAACTGTTATCTCTTGAGATCAAGCCCTAAAAATTCAACTTTGGGGTGTTTTGGTGATTCTTGAAAAATTTGAGAAATCAATGTTTTTGGATGTTATATACTTATATTTAGCATTTGTTGAGTAACATCTACCGGAAATAGCATTAAATGCTTACCTTAATGGGTGTATTAAATGCTAGGCAAGATCCCTTCCAAAAAGCTTTAAAAATTCCTTCAAACGTCTTCACATTTTCTTTCCCCGATAGCCCAGGTATCGGTATCTATAGACGGCGGGGGGGGGGGGGGGGGTCCTCGCTTTACGAGGTCCTATGCCTTGCTTGGGTCAGGCCCCTCTTGCGGCGTAAGGCCATTGCGAGACTGGCTGGCCTGCCCAGGCCCAGTCCTCACGATTGGCTCGCAATGACACAAACTTCTATGTATCTTGTTTTCTCTTGGAAGTTGGCTAACCTAGCTTCCCCGCGACGTGAGGCCATTGGAAAACTAGGCACCTGGCTAGGCCCAATTTTCGTGGTAGTCTTGTGTCGGAGCTTAGTGTCTTGTCTCGTGCACTTGCATACTTGGCTAGGACACCCTCTCTCACGATGGGTAACCATTGTGAAAGGGCCCTAGAACTTGACTTCTTCTCCAACTTCAATCTTTGATCTTTCCTTGTTGTTTTATCGATTTAAGTCACTTCCGGACCCTACCATACATACACTCATGTCCGGAAGACTTCACCATAGTCATGTGAATTCGCTTACACCTCGGAAACACTTTAACCAATCCGTTAAGGTCATAATTGGTCTTAATTAACGTTAAAAAAATTTACGGGGCTTTACAGTGAAGGCTGCCGTTGCTGGTGTACTAGTCTTCATTCAGAGGCAGAGGAAAGAAGTTCCTATTAAGTGATGACATATAAATCACAAGTGTTTGTAATAGAATTTTCTCTTAAGATTGTCTTTTGAATACTTTCTACTATTGACGTGTTGTTAACTTCTGCTTGAAATTGTTTCCCTCATATGATCTTTCTTCAATTGGTTCGACCGTTGGAGTCACAAAATTATCACCCAAAGATAGAAGTCGCGTCAACTGGGATACAAATCCTCATGGTAGCTTGATATTGTATTAGAGCATGAACTTCCTATCAATGAAACATAACATTAACTAAACCAACTGTATCAACCTTATTTTAGTAACCAGGAAGTTAAGGTTGGTTGTCAAAGTTTTCCCATACTGTTGCTAGTAGAGGAGTAAGATGAAACTTGACGCTGACTTCTCAATCTGTTATACCCTAATTGCATTGTTTTGTTGTCAGGTACCTCCAGAAGACAAAACTTCATGCAGATGTAGACGCGTATCACTTTTTCAATACATATTTTTACCAGAAGCTCAAAGAGGCTGTACTGACCAAGGTATTATCTTCCCTCTGAGCTAAAAGTTTTCCATGCAAGTTTAACTAATAAATTTTGGTACTCTAAGAGTCTAAGACTAGTAATCTTTTAGAATTTCCAGATTAATAACTATGTTACATCAACTTGGTTACCAAGTATAGATCGGATACTGCTGTGAAAGTATCTAGTATGGAACGTGTAGGTCCTTTGCTAATTTTTAGTGTATTTCTGAAAATTCTATGCGGGTAGCCATGGGGTACACGTTGACACGGGTACATCAAGACAAACAAAAGTTTTATGTGTTATAGATCAATACTGAATTTGGTAGATCTATCCCAAAAGTACTGAGCCGTGTTTGCTGCTTCTTTTTAATGAGACAAACGTGGAGAAGAGAGCATCGACCTCGTCTTTATTTGTTTTTTCTTAAAAGATTAGATATTTAAGGTAAAAGGCACTTAGACTCTTAAACGCTGATTGATTTTTGGTGTGTTGTCTCTCTTAATATTTCTTGTCTTGATATTATCTGTGTTGAAGTATGCGACCATCTCATAACTGTTAGAGAGAGCAAACTTTTACTTAATTAATTATGTGTTAACATACCTTTCATATGCGGGCCTAATTCTTTTTCATGGGCCAAACACATGGAAATTCTTCTGATAATGCGTGGCGGTGAGATTTGAACCCAGGATTTTTGTCTATTCTGATACCATGTTGAAGTGTACACGGCCATCTCATTTAAAAGCTTAAGCTTTAAAATAAACACACTTCTATTTAGTTACTTATATCTATGTATGCTGTATGGATGTCTGAAGACAAAATGTAAAGTAGCAGATGACTATGTCATTATTTCTTAATTTTCTGATGGAATATATCCTGAATACTCAGGAACTATTCGATACTATTTTTATTTTATTTCCTAGTTCTTGCAGTGAGTCACATGTATCAGTAAATCTGAATCTAGTTCCTAATTCTCTACAGCAGAATGAAAAGGAAGCTTCATTTGTCAGACTAAGAAGGTGGTGGAAAGGGGTGAATATATTTGAGAAAGCCTATATATTTCTTCCCATACATGAAGAGTAAGTTGTGTTGTTTCTTCCATGGTGTTGATTTACAAAGATTTAATTTAAGTATGCTATATTTGGAGCTTTTTTACTTGGCTTGTTTGTATTAGTATCTTATACTTACTATGCATATCATTTAGGATCAGTTAGAGTGATTCATTCCTTGTAATCATGTAATTAGATTGATTGTGTTCTTTACTTAGGACATGTACTGTACTATTTAACCCCAATTAGTTGAGGGAGTAACATACAGTGAGTTTTATCTCAAATTCTCTTCTCTCACATGGAACCCGTGCACTTAGTAAGGAAATAGTAATCGTTGAAGAGAAATCCCGTTGCTGAGCAATTTTTCTGCAACTCAGCACTGTTCCGAGGTTTCTTTGCTTTTCAGGAGTACTATGCATATACCAGTACCACCAGTAGAATAGAAACCCTCGTGCGACCCCACCCAAGTAATTCAGCTGCTGTAGGGTGTTCACGCGTCCTCACGCACCATTACCTAAATCAGATCTCTGGCATCATATGCCTCACGTGCTGGCACGAATAGTATTTTCCAGGCCACTTTCTTCACACAGTAGTAGAGTAGCCTTTTGATTCTGATCTCACCCCATCCAATCTCCACTAGTTCTTTGTTGACTGCGATCTTTTTCTTCGACTATGTTTCCCCCGACTTCGTCACTGTCCAGCTTACTTTACACCAATTTTTGGGCATCCTGGAGGTCAACCCACCATTTATTTGAGACCCTCCATTATTTGAGATCTATTTTAAGAGCTTTTCCGGCAAACAGACCACTTTTCTGGCAATTCTTTACGGTAAACAGACCACTCTTGCTAGTATCAGTTCCTTCTAACTTCTGATTTGGGCAAAATTATGATCAACAGATTAATCTCCTTTTATGAGTACATTTCTTCATTTACTTGGCTTTTATTGAAAAATGCCACTTGGAATGGATCTTTATGTCTAAAAGAACCATGGGATTTTGCAATGTGGATCAAGTTATAACCGAAGAACCTTTGATAGGTAGCGCAAACTAGTTGGTCTTCTGCTATTCAATAATGGTGCAAATGTCCGGGAGTTCAGGATAACTTAGTTAAACAGGCTAAGGATATTGATTGAAGGAGAATAGGATAAGATGGATGCTCAATTGTGTAACCTTTTATGAAAGTCGATTGACTCAAAGTCAATGCCTTTGAATCGTCCATTCCAGACTTGTTTTGCAGTTTGGGACAAGGCCCGTGCTTTATATACAAACATCTTTCGCTTTTATAATTTGATCTCTTGGTTGACTAACCTTGAAAAGTAGGATTTGGATATGTCTACCTATCCTGGACTGGTTCAGGCAATTATCGAAGAGTTGAAGAGTTTATTGAGTTGATGCTCGATATTGTTAGTATTGGCTGATTGTTGGAGCACTGTGAGAAGAAGTTCTAACACTTGTTGGGATTCTGTTTGATCTGTGACTCAATGCATGACTAAATATTGGTTAGTCCTATTGTTCCTATAGTATATCATCTGCTATCTTAGATTATTGAGGCTTACTGCACCACCTACTGTTCTACTCACTCATATAGTGAAATCAACAGCCTCTTCTGCCTTAGCATCTTAGATTGAGAATCAGAATGGAGGTCGTTTTGGAAAAAATAGGCCGAAATGTAGCTTGTCATAAAATTGGTCATGTTTGAGATCTGGCAGGCTCAGGGAATTAAAAGAGAATTGAAGAAGATATGGAGGACAATTCCCATCTGTATATTGTGGACTCTTTGGTTGGAAAGAAATAAGGCATGCTTCAAGGAAAGATGGTGCAGATTCCTAGAGTCAAGAACAAATGCATCAAAAATCTATTCTTTTGGTGTTCCAATAGTACTCTAGATAGGATGGATCATTATTTGGATTTTCTATATTCCTTAGGGGGTAATATTTAGTGTGATGATCTATGGATGGATAAAAGGGTTTAAAACCCAAATTAATAGGGGTGAAGACATGGAAATTACACACTTATTGTATGCTGATGACTGTTTGGTGTTTTGTGAGGCTAAGGTTGAACAAATCAGACACCTTAGGGCAATATTGACCATCTTTGAAGCCATCTCAGGTCTCCATGTTAACTGGAACAAGAGCTTCTTATATCCAGTGAATCAGGTGACTGATCTACAGTTTCTGGCAATTAACTTGGGCTGTCAAACTGAGTCACTGCCCACAAAGTACTTGGGAATGCCTCTGGGTGCTAACCACAAGACACAAGAGATATGGAATGATGTGTTAGAAAGGTGCGAAAAGAAATTGACAAGATGGAAGAGTCAATGTTTATCTCTTGGGGGTAGACTGACTTTGATAAATTCAGTCTTAGATGCCTTAGCTACTTACATGACGTCTTTGCTTCCTATTCCTACGGGCATAGAGAAGAAGATTAACAAAGTAAGAAGGGAATTTTTGTGGCATGGTAACAAAGACAAGAAAGGTTATAACTTAGTGGAGTGGGAGATTGTGACGCTCAGCAAGCAACATGGAGGCATGGGGATTAAGAATCTCAGACTTCATAACCAGAGTCCACTCCAGAAGTGGGTGTGGAGGTTTTGCAAGGAAGTCAGATCTCTCTGGAGGAAATACATAGCTCAAAAATATGGTTTGTTGAATCAGTGGACAACAAATGAAGTAAATACTACTTATGGATGCAGTGTTTGGAATACTATTAGGAGAATGTAGAATGACTGCAGTGAAAATTTTAGCATAAAGGTGGGGGATGGGAGAAAAACTTCCTTCTGGGAAGATCATTGGATTGGGCACTGTAATCTCAAAACTTTATTCCAGGACTTACACATTCTCAGTCTCTAAAAAAATGACAAAATATCCCAAATGTGGAATCTTTTGTTTAGAAGGGCACTAAATGATTGGGAAATAGGGAGAGTCACAGATTTGCTTTTGGTACTCAATTCCTTCATAGGAACCACTAATGTTCCAGATAAACCAGTTTGGAAACTATGCAGCAAAGGGAATTTCACTGTTAAATCAGTTTATTGGGAGAAGAACGAGGTAGTAAATCCATCTCTGGTTTGGCCATGAAAACTTATTTGGAAAGTTAAAATTCCATATAAGGTTTCTACTTTTGTTTGGTTAGTTTTGAAGCAGGCTTGTCTAACACAAGAGGCTCTACAAAGAAGAGGTCTTCAGATATGCTCAAGATGCCTACTTTGTGGGAAAGATGTAGAAACAAATGAGCATTTATTCCTACATTGTCAGATAACTGCATATCTGTGGCACATGTTCTTTTGTATCCTAGGGGTGAAGTGGGTGTTACTGAGATCAACTCTAGAACTCCTATGCAACTGGAAAGAAATTGGAAGAAGGAAGGCAAAGGAAGATTGGTGGCAGTCCATTCCAGCTTGTATTTGGTGGTCAATTTGGAAGGAAAGAAACTCAAGACAATTTGAAGATAAAGCTAACTCCATCCAAATAGGTAAAATGAAGTGTCTTAGTCTCTTTTATTTTTGGTGTAAACAAGATATAGTGGGGGAAGTCGGTGATTTGGTAGATTTTCTAGGCAATGTATAAATTGTAACTAGCATCATTACCTCCTGGCCACTGTTTTTGGTGGCTTTACCTGTAAAGTTTCACATCAGCATAAAAATGCTGATACTTTTGGATGGAATACGAATGTTACCTTATTCAAAATAAAATATGTAGTGTGACTGATGTTAGTTATGTAGTTCTGCTTGGTCCTTTGCGTATGTACCAGCTTGGTACAAGATTAATAAAAGACTTTACTTATCAAAAAAAAAAAGAAAAGAAATGCTCATGTTGCTCAAGCTGAGCCCAGTGGTAACCCAACTAATTTCACATTTTCCTTATTTGAGGCAAAGTACAATGATTTCAGTATTAGGCAAGTAAGCATGCATCTTTACAAGTAGCTTCAGTTGCTCTGAGCAATACTCTTCTTGTTAGTATCTCATAGTCCACCACCCTTGGTCCTTGGGTCATTGGCTCAAGCATTTCTGAGGGCATTTCTAATATCTTTTGTCTACCATTACGTATTCTCAGTCCTCTCCAACTATCATCTTAGCTAGTGGATCTCTGACCACAGCGACTGGAGTTGGTCAAGCCTATCCTTTACCCCCTTAACTCTGAATTTTATGATTTCATTTTATGCCCTGGTTGTTATTTTAACCTTATATCAGTCAGTTGTTTGTCTAGTAATCCAAACTGTTCAAGATTCATTCTTTAATGACTGTTGTTATACATGAGCATAATACAGGAAAGATTATTGGCGCAAGGTGTAAGTCGCATGGACTTTATTAACCCACCTCTCCGTATTACACTACAGCTTGTTCAGCCTCCTATTCTCCAGATTAGTTCATAGACGGTTGAGACATTCTAGTTTATCCAAACTTCAAAAGTTGGTACGTAGTTTGTTCAATTTATGTACACTAGAATGTGAGTCATGTCAACTCGAGAAGCACACCCGAACTGTGTTTCCTCCTAGTACAAATAATCGTGCAAAGTCTCCTTTTCATTTAGTTCTTTCTGATGTTTCAGGTCCTAATCGAGTTAGTTCAACATTGGGTTCTAAGTACTTTGTTAGTTTCATTGATAATTACTTGAGATGTACTTGAGTTTCTTGATGGTGAACGTTTGAGTTATTTTCTATATTTCAAACTTTCTGTGTTGAAATACAAAATCAGTTCGGTGTTTCTATTCGCACTTCCTGCAGTGATAATGCATTTGAATATCTATCCTCTCAATTTCAATAGTTTATGACTACCCACGAGATTATTCATCAGATTTCTTGCGCTTACAGTGCACAATAAATTGGCATACCAAAGAGAAAATTGGCATCTCGTTGAAACTGTGCCCATCCTTCTTATACAGGCACATGTTCTATTGCGTCTCTAGGGGATGCAATACTCTCATATCTTGCTTTCTAATTAGTCGTATGCCTTCCTCTGCCATCCAAAATCAAGTCCCACACTTAGTTTTGTTTATTCTCTCCTCCACATCATGTCTTTGGAGCACGTGTTGCCCATAACTTCACTTCAAGAAAAGGCAATTAGCTTCTCGAACTCTTAAAGCTATGTTTTTTGAACTCTTAAAGCTATGTTTTTCTAACTCTTCAAAAATGTTGACCGGTAAGTGTCAAATCCTCCAAAAGTAATGCTTTTTCGGAGGATACTATACGGGTGAGGCATAATTTTTGGATAGCCTGAGCAATATAGCTATTAAGTGTCTATTTCTTGGATATTCAAGTGTACGGAAGGGATATTGGTTCTACTCACCCTGACTTCCGGTGGTACTTTATATCCACTAATGTTACTTTCTTTGAAACTCAACCTTACTTTGCACCCTCTTCTTTTGAACACCTAGACGTTTATGAGATTTTACCAGTTCCATCTTTTGTACTTTATATCCCCTAATGTTACTTTCTTTGAAACTCAACCTTACTCTGCACCCTGTTCTTTTGAACACCTAGACGTTTATGAGATTTTACCAGTTCCATCTTTTAGGATCCGCCATCGTCTCTTTTTACTCCACCTTCTACATCTCCAACTCCAACAACTCGACTTCCACCATTCTTGACTTATCATTGTTGTTCGCGCTCTTTATCCAGTCTAGACACCAAATTCTTTGCATGCGTGGGCTTGTCTCCATAGTCCTTTATTGCTACTCGAAAAGGTATGCTTTATACTCGTAACCCTAACCCTAACCCTAACTATACCTTTTTTTAATCATCGTTCGTCACCTGCATATTATGCCTTTTTATCTTTACTGTCATTTGTTTCTATTCCTAAGCCTACAGGTGAAACTCTTTCTCATCCATGTTGGCGAGAAGCTATGATTGAGTAGATGCCTACTTGACACTCCTGATCTACCATCGGTTGTTGATGGGTATACACTATGAATTTGTCCATCATTTGATCTGCTAAACACGCCATTTGCTGCCAAGGTTATACATACCGACTATGGTGAATTGGTGATGCCTTCTCTCCCGTGGCCAAGATTGCTTTAGTCCATCTCTTTTTTCTTACTGTTATTCGTCATTGCAATTCTTATCTGTTAGATATTAAAAATGCCTTTCTTCATGGGGATCTCGAAAACTAGGCATACATGGAACAATGCTCAGGGGAGTCCAGTAAAACACATGGTGTGTAGCCTACGTCAATCACTTTTTAGTCTGAAGAAGTACCTCGAGCACGGTTCGAAAAAATTTAACACAGTTAAATTAAGAATTTGGCATGATTCGCATTGAAACTGAACATTCTGTTTTGCTCAAGATTTGTACATGTATTTGGTTGTTTATGTTGATGATATAGTCATCACCGGTAATGAAGGAGAAGGTATTACCAAATTGGAAATACTTTGCAGTGGTTCGTAATGTTATTCCATAGACTTACATTCTGAGTGGTTGATACTTCATTGCCGTGTACCATTCACTTACTTAATTCTGATAAGTTATACCTATATAGTGACTGAGCAAACATTTGATTGTTGCAACATAAATTAGGTAGTATCTTTATGAATGTTGTCTTATGACTAGTGGGATAAGTGATCCTTGTAAATAAAGCAAGTGTATGCCTAGAAAATAACAAAGATGGGTTGTTCATATCTTTGCATTCTCAACTTATTGGCTCTCCCTGTAACTACTTCACATAGTAGCAGTCTCTACGATCCTAGGGGACACTAATTATTTATCGGCTAAATGTTGGGATTGAGGCGTAGATGTAACTGGTGGCTAAAGTTGCCTCAAGCCATCCATTTTTGGAAATAAATAAAATTACCAAGTTTTAACATCTCTATCATCCAATTTAAATACCAGTTCATACAAAGATAACAAAAAAACCTATCATAAGTCTAAAGAGCTGACAAATCCAAGAATCTATCATAAGATTAAGGAGCTAATAAAATCCAAAAAAGAGTCTGGGTTATATGCGGGGGTAAGGTTAACCCAGCTAAAAAGAGTAGTCAGGCATCTGTCCTTGAGATTGGTGCTGGCAGTTGCAGTACCATCAAAACATCTTTGGTTCCTTTCCAACCATAAGCACCACAAGATGCAAGCAGGAACCATAGACCAGATTCTTCTGATCGCCTTCCCAACTTTCCAAGAACTCCAACAGACAAAAACTTCCCTGACAGTGCAAGGTATAGCCCATTGCAAACCAAACAAAGGAGAGGAACATATTCTACACATCTGTAGCAACTGGACAGTGTAAGAACAGGTGGTTAATGGACTCAGAAGTGCAATGGCACATGTAACATCTATTAGCGAGATGAAATTTCCTTTTCATGAGATTGTCCAGAGTCAAACAAGCTCCTTTTAGAGTGACCCAGCAAAAACAGGAGACTTCAGGTGGTAATTTGGTTTTCCAAATGAGCTTCCAAGGCCATTGGTCAATCAGGTCCTTGTTGGAGCTCAGAAGCAGGTAACCTTCTTTGACAGAGTAACCTTCTCCATCATCCAATTTCGACCACCTTAAATATGCTAGAATACCATCCTTGTTGGTTTCAAATTAAAAAGCTTGTCCACCTGCTAAATAAATTTTTGTTGTCTTCTCATTTTGCTCATCTATTTCTAATTTCTTTGACCTTGTTCAGGTTATCGTACCTTTGCTTTCTGGATAAAAATGCACATGGCCCATCAGTTAATAAATTACTTGACCACATCATAACCTTCATCACGTCAATACAAAACACAATGCTGAAAATCTCATTTATGAAGTCCTCGTGTGCCCACACACACGACTTGAAGTCTTGGTTTTGATGTCACGTTTTTTCTGTGTGCCCCACGTGGTAGGTATCTGTTTAGGTTCGACTAGAGCTGTAAAAGGCAAAACACATAGAGAAGAGTCAAAGTGTAATTTAGCATCGGGAGCTGCAAGGAAAGCCACTAATGGAGAAAAAATAAAAAAATATATATGATGCAATCAAATGAATTTTTGGAGAAAGTATTTAAAAATTACTATGAGGCAAACTATATGATGTAAAAATCATGTCCGTCAAGCGCCCAAAGGTGTGGCCTAGTGGTTAATGAAGTGAGTTGAGAACTATGAGGTCTAAACCCACTAGGTGGTTCTACCTGTCCTTGCGTTGGTGGACAGAGTACTTGGTACCTGTTGCTGGTGGGAGGTATCCTGTGGAATTAGTCGAGGTGCACACTAGCAGGCCTGGACACCACAGTTATTTAAAAATAATCATGTCCATTAAGTTAAAATAATTTGAATTTCTGCTGTAGATTAAAAAAAAACAATTTTTAGTGTTCACTGACTACTTTCTTAAAACAAATCTCTAATTTCTTATTTCTAATCACTAACAAATTAATTCGTAATGTTTCCTCTAAAACTAGTAGGTCACTTTGCAGCTGTAACTATTTTATAGTGTCGCCCTCTTAAAAATAGAGCTCATGGGTGATAAGTCACTTATCGTAGCACCTTGGTATTTGCACTTTAGCGTCACCTAATGAGACGAAGCGCCTTCCTTGAGGGGTGCTTCTATCTATGCTTAGATTATCCAGTTCCAGCAAAAGACTATTAAGGGACAGTATGAAGTCCAATCAATCTGCTTCAACAAACAATAAATGGTCACCTCAGTTTCACCTAGCTTCAAGGTTTAAGCATGCCTCAAGTAAGCCTTTAGCGAAACTAGGTCTGGTGTGCGCGGGGGTTCTCCGTCGTCATATCAACTGATCGACCTAGGTAGGAGCTCTGTATCAAGACAGACAGGCTGGTGACAATCTCATTCTCAAAATCTTCTCTACTTGCCCACAGGCACGAGCTAAAGTCACCACTTCGCAGTTTGCACCTACGAGGTTTCTATCTTGGGTGGTTGTACTTGTCAGCAGCTACATCTCAATCCATGTAGCTGCTACATCAGCAGGTCAACCAGCCTAATCCAATCCATGTACGTTGACCAGTTCAGCCGGTAGTCCTTGTTAGCGAACATGTCTAGTCATTGCTCACGCACCCCCTCTCCCCCCCCCCCCCCCCCCCCCCCCCAACACAAAAAAAAAGGAGAAAATTGTTTGAGTTTTTCGACGATGTCATTCTTTTTGCTGTCGGATTTTGGTTAGATTCAGACCGGAGACGATTATGGCAAATTTTAAATATAACCTGAACACTCTAGTTTAAAGGAGTGTCAGCATACAACAAACTACTGAATTTTTGTAAGGTAATTAGGAAACTACTTTTTTGATGAGGTATAATAGTTTTATTGACGATGGAAAGAAAACTCCATACAAGTGGTAAATTCTGGAGCTTTATTTAAATTGTTCACTAAGAATCTTTATTTTTTCTCAAAATGAAATAATAATAATAAAAAGAAACTTAGAGATCCTTCCTGTTGGTAGTTGGCAGAGGGGTTCATTGACTTTGCTTCAAATTAATTTTTTATCGGTTAAGGTGCATTCAAGGTAGCTCTTTGTCCTCTCACACTATTTTTATTGAGCTGCTATTGATGTCCTTGTGTTGGTTCTTCTCCTTTGTAGTCTTCATTGGAGCTTGGTTATAATTTGCATACCAGATAAAGAAGACCAACTGGGACCAATTTTACTTCACTTGGATTCATTAGGGCTCCATTCCAGCGAGTCCCTTTTCGCTACCATAAGAAAGTAAGTTGAACTCTGTCATTAGCTGTAAAATAATGTGATATCCATGCTACGGAATTTACTTCTTGTAAATTGTAGTCTTGATTCGGCGTTGTTATAGTTAACGACTGCAGCTACTTCTTCTTGTTTCTGATTTGCCGTAACTATTGTCATGATTATACTGCTTATGCCAGTACCATTTTGACATTATTTCTGAACATTGGCGTTGTATAAGCTATAACTTGACTATTTGAAACTTCTTGTGCTATATTGATCTTGTTTATGATATGCTTAAATATGGGAACAAATAATTAATTAAAGCATGAATTGTAACAGCTTTAGAACTAAAGGGGCATAAAATTTTATTAGAAGTCTATGAGCTTTTCTGTCTTTGTTGGCTTTAGCTCAAATCTTATTTTTCCCCTTTTCTTTCTCCAATCAACATTGACAAGCTGCAATTTGATCTTTTATTTTACTTAGTTTACTGTCATCATTCTTGTGCTGGACAGAAATGAACTTTATCAGGCTAGTCAAATTGCATGGGGAAATTAGTGACAGTTGGGAGGTTTGGTGGGAAAGATACCAATACCAGATGGTAATTCTCGAATGGCTACGTCCGTGCTAATTCATTTCCATTCAATATGCCCAAGGGAGAAAATAGTTTGCTGTTGAGATCTGGAATGCCTGTAGGCGACTGAAAAGTCATTATTGCTTACTAACTTATGCCTTGTTGGAGTGAGAGATTGGCAGGGTTGAGAAGTCTGGTCGTTCTTTCAGATTTTCGTACCTTGGATATCTATATATTGTTTGGATGTTTTCTACTGAGGCTCTTTGGTCATTTTATAATGTTGTAGCTTCAGCAACAACATAACCAGTGTAATCCACAAGTGGGGTCTTGGGAGGATAGAGTATACGCAGACCTTACCCCCTACCTTGGGAGATAGAGAGGCTGTTCCGATAGACCAACGTTGTAGCTTCACAATCTGAATATTAAGATCTTGGAGATTTTACTCTATTATAACCAATTTTCTCTTTTAACTTGCGGTACGATAACATTTTGAACTGGAAGCTTCTTAAACCTGGAGATTCTTTCCTGCAGATTTTTGGTACAAGAATGGAAATTCTTAAGACAAGGGGAAGTGCCAGCTCTTCCTATTTCAGACAAAATCTGGGAAAATCTTCCACGAAGAATAAATGAAAACATCATTCCGGTATTCTTTCATTTGAAACTTATTGCATGAAGCAACTCTGTGAAATTCTTTTCATACTAGAATTTCTTGTCTGTTCAAATACCTTGTGATATGTCAGTTTGGTTTTGCATCATATAGGATGTGTGCTTTTGTTTTTGGAAATCATTTTCTCATGACCTGGGGCAAGGTTTGGAGTTTGTGGATAATTCTTTTAAGCTATATTTGATGTATATACCATTTGCAGATTGTGTGAAAAGAAGTGGTTTCTCTACTGCAGTGAAAAATATCAATGGTGGTTGTTTATTTTGATAAAAATCTTCTGTTTTATGGGTTTAGGTTGTCTTAAAATTCCAAATTCTTACTACACGGGTTTAGTTTTTCCTTTGTTTCCCTCTCTTTTCCGTGTTTTTCTTGGTTAAAAAGGATATCCTAATAAAACTTATCGTCAACCTGGGGGAGGGGAGTCGAAAACATTGGTTCAGTTTTGGGTATTCCATTTGAGAACTTTATGAAACCTATAGAAGCAAATTTATACATATTTCATGACTATGTCTGGAAGCTCATGGCAACCGCTTTTCTTGCACTTTTCTGGTAACAGGTCCCACAACAAAGAAATGAGTATGACTGCGGTCTCTTTGTTCTTTTCTTTATGGAGCGTTTCATTGAACAAGTTCACGGAAGGCTTAAAAAGAAGGATTTCACGATGGTATAACTTGTGTTTTACGTATAGCTTTCTCCAATTTTTTGGTTCTTGCATAATTGCATCAGTCCTTATTTTAAACTAATCCTATTCTCAGTTTGGACGAAGGTGGTTCAAACCTGAAGAAGCCTCTTGTTTGAGGATGAAAATCCGCTGCATACTCAAGATAGAATTCAAGAATGCGAGTGAGGATTGATATTTTTGGGATCGCTACTGTGCACAAGTAACTGCTCCTGCTTAAAGCATTCCACTAATAGGTTTTTAGCATAGACAAGGAAATCACCAAAGCTCATGAAATGCCTGCTGTGGGTAGCAAGTCGGATGCTGTCAGTCACACACCTTTGTTCATTAGAGATTATGGAACTGCTCTATGTATCCCCACTGTAAAGCGAGGTTACTCACCAAAATCCGGGAAGGAGAAATTGAACATCCATCCATAAACAGGCAGAAGGTTTAGGAGAACTGATATTGGCCATCCGATGGGAAGGAGAAATACACTAGACTTCCCCGGCCAACAGATACATTGTACAGAAGTTTTAATTGAACATCCACCAAGGGGAAAAAGCAGAAGATTTGGGTGAATCAATATGTCACATCTGCTGGAGCGAGTAACCCTTAAAACCAGAGGCCGCGGCAATGTAATGTAACATTTCAAAGATGGAAGGTCTCGTGTATCACCAATATTTTCCCCTCCACTTGTGGCAGTTTTCCTTCTACTAAAAACAGTTTCACATGTAAATTTTGCATTGAATGAAGCGAACGTAACGTCAAAGCTTCAGCTGAATGAAGCAACACATTTTCACCTACTTTTGGATCACGCAAGCAATTTTTACTGCTTCATCTTCTCACTTGATAATTTATCAAATGAGCCAATTTAGTTAAGTCTTGCGGATCCAGTCTTTTTTCATATAAGTTCTGTGGCTCTTTCTTTTCACCTCAGGAATTATTTATAGAAGAAAAGAAAACTGGTTTATCTGAACTATGCAAGAACACTACTTGAATTCTTTTATTTACCGACACTGATAGCTTAAAACCAGTTTTGATTATCTAATAGAACATTCCTTTTTAGAGAAGAGCTTTTTTGCTGATGTAATGATAATGAAAGGATTTGAGTAAACCAATCATTCCGAAATAAGTATATTAGAGATGAGCAGTAATAATCGAGCCGCTGCACATATGCAGGCAAGCAAGACTATAGACATTAGTCCATTACATGCCGGGTTGAACATTATCAGATTCCCATTTAAAATGTGTCCAAAAGGTACAGCTTAAGTTGCTGGGCACATGTTATTTGCAAACCAAGAAGCTAAAAAGAATGATTTCTACAAAAAATTAAAAGAATGGTCCTAAACATATATACAAGCTTCACTGACCAAAGCCAATCTATTTTACATTATGATCTTTTGATCTTGTCAAGCAAATACAACCATTTTGTGCAACTTCAGATGAGTCGATTGCTTCCAACATCAGCACCGCTTCCTGCATTTCTGGCCTCTTTTTTGGGTTTGCATTCCAACATTGCTTCATTATATTGGCAAGTGCACTTGGGCAAGAGTTTGGTATTTCTGGCCTTAGACTGTACAATTTGAAGAATTAAATTAGTGGTTGCTATTATTTTATAGTTAGTTGTGGCATGGAAAACCATGGATAAAACTTGAAAATTGAAAACATACCTTGTAGATTGTTGGAGATGTCTGAGAAAGAGAAATTTGGCTAGGATACGCAATTGAATAACAGTATATCTCCCACAAGCAAATTCCAAAACTATAGATGTCACATTTATGATCATACGGTAGACCAGCAAGAACCTGCATACATACAAAAGAAAAGCAAGAACAATCAGAATAATATCATTTGTAAACAGAGATTTTTTTTTTTCCTTTTTGTAGATAAAGTTTGAAAAAAAAAAACATAGTAAAGCTATCACCGGTCCATATTATTTATGGTTTTAACAATTTCAATTTATTTTAAAATATTTAATATTTTAGAAAAACAAAAAGAATTTATTACTTTTGTTTTCAAATTCACACTTACTGCATCAATTAGTGAAATGGTAATTAAGTGAGATGTTTATATAGATATTCTTATAATTAAGGATATTAAATATCTTTCTTAAGGGATGCAAAAATATTAAAAAAAAAAATAGTATGGACTGGAGATAGGGATAATCACGTTAGTTTATTATCTTTTGACTGACTAAGGAAAAAAATAGAGAAAAATGCATAATAACATACCTCAGGAGCCATGTATCCCACGGTGCCAGTTTGAGCAGTCATGTCAATAGGACATGAAGTCTCAACTCGAGAAATTCCAAAGTCTATTATTTTCACTCTTCCTTCCTTGTCCACAAGTAGATTCCCAGTCTTGACATCTCTATGAACAATTTTCTTAGAGTGAAGGTAACTCAACCTACACAAATGGATAAAGAGAACATGAGGTTGGGAACGAAGTTCATAATGTTAATACTCCCTTTGTCCCGATTTATGTGATACTTTTCGATTTTCGAGATTCAAACTTCTTAATTTTGACCTTTCATTTGGACAAATAATCTTTTAGCGATTCAAATTATATTTACATATTTGGAGACTAAGGAAAAAGTATTATAAGTTACAATAATTAATAATTCAAAATATTTAAAAGGCATATGAAAAAATTGTGGTTAAAACTTAATTTATTTGAGTCTTGAAATTCGAGTGTCGTCAAATAAATTCGAACGGAGGGAGTATTATATACCGAAATAGAAATCAAGATATGGATAGTGTTACTTACCCTCTTGCAACATATAATGCTAGTTGAATTACAGACTTCAATGGCAACCTTTTGATACTGTGTTTTAAGAGATGTGATGTAAGAGTTCCTCCAGAGACATATTCAACCACGATGCAATATCTTCAGCATAACCAAATGATTGTTTTCTCAATGAATGATTTTTCGCATCAGAATTCCATGGGGTCATCAAGCGATTAGTCAGCTCAATCCATTTTTCTGTCCAACGTTTACCACTTGTAGATTTGGGTTTAACTTTGGGCAACCTCTTCGAAGCTCCGATTATCTGAAGAAAAAGGGTTTGACATTTGCTAGGTAATGCATCCAACAGAATACTATATAAAAACTTTCCTATACATGACTGACTATGTAATTTTGTTTTTACACTATATCAGTTAACTAAAAGATAACTATAGGTAAACCATTCATATTAAGTAAAATTAGTGACATGAAAATAAAGCAGGTTACCAAATGAAATTATATAAGAGAAAATAAAATACAAATGAAGAAATATAGGAATCAAAGAAATTTGAGTAACATATACCTTTGCGATGTTTGGGTGATCTGGCTTGTACCATATAGAAACTTCTTGCGTGAAAGCCTTTGTTACTACAGCCCTTCTCTTTTCATTGCTCATATCAAGTATTTTAACTGCATGATTCGAAAATTAAAATGTCAGTAAATTCTTCCAACTGAAATTAGAGGAAACAATTGTATAGGAAAAAAAAAACAATTTTAGGGTTTTTAGTGGAACATCAAGATGAACTAATTGAGGACAAAGCTTATTACTTAATTAGTTTGTCGATTGCTCTTTCAATTTGGCTGCATAATTTCATAGATTGTTTCTGTATCCTAGGAGAACATATACAAAAAATAGTAAAACAAAGAGAGAATATTATTGGAATCTATGAGGGTTTTGGTATGTAGATTGGAAGTAGAGACGTGGAAGAATCGAATGGTATATTTTAGGGTTTGGTATATTCCCTATAGCCTATATAACAAAGACGAAAGATAAACAAAAACCAAATTATTAGGGTTAGGTTAATTTAGGGATCGTTCACAACTTAACATAGTAAGCAATGAATTCCCTTTTTCATTTATGCTAAGTAATTTCTAGTCAAAAATTTACTAGTACAACGTATTGCTAAATCTTTGAAAGCTCTATAAACCTAACCGTAATAATATTACAAGAACCAAAGTAGTTAGGTTAGTCGGATAAAAAAGAGACAAAGCAAGTATATGTAGGGTTTATCACACAATAGAATCAAGTAGTATATGAAAAAAAAAACACCATAGAATATATATAATAAATTGTAGAATTTGTCCATGTATAAACTACCATGCAATATACTCAAATGCATAATATATATAAAGGTAACGTACCTGCAATTTCTTTACCATCATAAAAACCTTTGTAAACTGATCCATATGCTCCTTGACCAATAAGGTTGTTGACTTTAAGCTTCTTGTTGGGATCCAATTCCCATTCTTTACTGTTGATGACTTCGATTTTCGACTCTTCACAACACTTGTGACCGCTAAACATTCGATCTAAAACCCTCTCAAGCTGTTCGTCCATTCTTCTCACATCAATCTCTGCTCTAATTCTTGTTTTCGCCATTTGGATAGGACAAAAAAGTAATTGTTTTGGGCGGAGAAGAGAAAGAAGAAAACCTTTCTAGGTTTTTGATGTTATTCGGAGTTACTTCTTTCTAAAAGATATTTTGGCAGTACACTTTCTGTTCTTTTGCAAGTATATATAGTTTTGTATAGCTATCAAAATCAAAGTTGGAAGTGGAAAGGATCGGAAAAAAGGAAACTTGTGGAAAAGTGGATATTTAGAATTAAACTACTGGTAAATTTACCCGTGTAATAAACATAAGTAAATTTTTAAAACATTTGCAGGCTTATATATAATGAATTCAGATACTACCTCTCTTTTTGTGAGAATGAAAAGGCCTAAAAATAGCACATATTAATGTTGATCCATAAAATTGCTTTACGTAGGACATATACTTCTATGTAATTTATAGTTAATTATATTTAATGAAGCTTATTGGAATTTTATCTAATTGAGAAAAGAAATATTTTAAAAATTAAAAAAAAAAATCATCTTAAAACTGTTAATTACACAAAACACATTTAAATTACTATTAGATATATTTGAGAAGATGAAATTCTATATAAATAACTTTTGGATTAGCAACAAAAATCATCAGGGGAACACCACCTCTTACCCTTGCAACACAAATTTCAAGACATGTGTGCCAAATTGTTGTTCTTGGAGGTATTATTTTGTGTTGTAAATAAACAAAGCAAAATACAAAATAAGAAACAAAAGGTATTTATATATTAGTAAATAATTTTAAAAATTACAATAAAACATAGAGATGGATTGGAAAGAAAATAGGCGAAGATTACCGTGATGAAAGCTTCATCATTCATATTCGTACTTATTTTTTCACGACAATGTGAGCCTTTCTCATGTCTTCCGTGATTTTCTTGAATACGTTCTCCGATCTTTCTTTAATTTTTTAATTTCTTCTGTAAAATTGCCTCTACTCAAAGCACAAAGAGTTGAGATTACATGACTATATATCAAACTTCTCTTCTCACGTATATTTTTTTCATTAGTCCAAGCAAAACTACAAATGACTATGCATAATTAATAATAATGTAACATACATATAAAGATATAAACTTCATAAATAAACTGGAGCTTCTGGTTGAAGGAATTACACTAAAAAGGACTACTAAAACCCGATGTTGGAGCAATTTGGCACATCAAACTTTATAATTTTCTCGACTCTTCCTCCTTAATTAGTCCCCGCCTGGAAGTTGCAGCATGAAATCAGCTTCATCTTCACTCATATAAATTCTAACCAAATGTTCTGTTTAATTGCATATAAATCCTCTCACCTAGCTAGCCATTTTCTGCAATCAAACAAATATTTTGAGGAGACTGCATGCCCAAAAAAATTATGCACATTCAGCTTCAATATTAGAAATATACTCTAAAGCCTCACGAGATAGCTCGCTTAGGATATATATGGCAGAGTTGTGAATGCTAGAGACACTTCCGATACAACAAATATAATTAGGAGAAACTCCAGGGTGAGAATGAAAAATAAAAGACTTGGTGATCACATTGTGGATAAAGGCTAATAGCAGTCGTGCTATACACGTGAGAAGTGAAATTAGCAGTCACAAAAAGAGCACTCACGTACTCAGTTGGGCATCATGGAAGTTGTGGACTCTCTGATTATCCTCATCTCCTTTCTGCACTTTTCTATTCCTCTCATCTCTTCTTCTTGTTTGTCTATGTTAACTTTCTAGAATAATTGCATTCTAGTTGTTTCATTGAACAATCTCAAGTTGTAATCTTTCCTTACTGATTGTACCATGTCCACCTCTTGATCTTCCTGTTGGTGAAGTGAATTTCATTATGAGTGATGAGATATCTTGACCTGATACTTTATGATAATCCTTCAGTTGTCTCATGAATCATGATAAGTTTGATAGAATGTTTTTTGATGGAAGAAAAGAGTACTATGTCATCAGCATGCACAAATGGTTCACTTGGGGATCATTTCTACTCATATTGAAACCAATGAAATCCTTTTTGTTGTTCAGATGATTAAGAGCTTTAGTGAGAACTTCAGCCCCAATGATAAACAATGTAGGGGAGAGGGGATCTCCTTGTTTTAACCCTCTAGATGAGTAAAAGAAACCATGTCTAGAATCATTAACAATTACATAATACCAATTGTTAGATATGAGTCTATAGATGAGTTCAATGAAATACTCTCTAAATCTTATTTTCCCCAGGACAGACATCAGAAATACGCAAGATACCTTGTCATAGGCTTTTGGCATATCCAGCTTCATAACCAAGTTACCTTTGATACCATGTACTATCTCCTGTGTTAGGAGAACGTTCTCAGTGATTAGCCTCCCCTTGATAAATCCTGACTGATTTTCAGAAATTAACTTAGGTAGAATAGGTGCAAGTCTTATAGTGATAATCTTAGATAGGATTAATCATGGGTGTTTGGGTTTTATTGCCACCGTTCATGATACTGGAGCGGAGAATGTTACTATTGATAGTGTTCCTGTTGTTCGCGAATTTGCGGATGTTTTTCCTGAAGATTTACCCGGCCTACCCCCGATGAGAGAAATCGAGTTCAGCATTGATTTAGTTCCAGGGACTCAACCTATCTCTATTCCTCCATATCGTATGGCTCCAGCTGAGTTGAGAGATCTGAAGGCTCAACTCCAAGAGCTACTTGATAAGGGGTTCATTAGGCCTAGTGTATCGCCTTGGAGTGCACCTATGTTATTTGTGAAGAAGAAAGATGGCACGATGAGAATGTGCATTGACTACAGGCAACTGAACAAGGCGACTATCAAGAATAAGTATCCCTTGCCTCGTATTGATGATTTGTTTGATCAACTGCAGGGTGCTACTCATTTTTCCAAAATCGACTTGAGATCAGGTTATCATCAGCTGAGAATCAAGACTGAGGACATCTCCAAGACAGCTTTTTGGACAAGATATGGGCACTTCGAATTTTTGGTGATGTCATTCGGGCTGACTAATGCCCCCGCAACATTTATGGACCTCATGAACATTCAAGCCATACTTAGACCATTTTGTGATTGTGTTCATTGATGATATTTTGGTCTACTCTCGGAGTGAGGCTGAGCATGGACAACACTTGAGAATTGTGCTACAGACACTTAAGGAACGAAAGTTTTATGCCAAGTTCTTAAAATGTGAGTTCTGGTTGAGCACAGTTTCCTTTTTAGGACACGTGGTGTCCCGAGATGGGATTCAAGTTGATCCAAAGAAAATTGAAGCAGTTCGAGATTGGCCTCAACCCACTACTCCCACAGAGATACGCAGCTTCATGGGACTAGCTGGATATTACAGAAGGTTTGTGGAGGGTTTCTCGAAGATAGCTTCTTCATTGACACGTTTAACTCAGAAAGGTGTGGTATTCCAGTAGTTAGATGAATGTTCAGAAATTAAAGACTGCATTGACTACGGCTCCGATTTTGACCTTACCTACTGATGAGGGTGGTTTCACCATTTATTGTGATGCATCTCGAGTCGGGTTGGGTTGTGTCTTGATGCAGAATGGTAAAGTGGTAGCTTATGCGTCTCGACAGCTAAAGAAACATGAGAAGAATTATCCAACTCATGAATTAGAATTGGCCGCAGTTGTATTTGCACTCAAGATCTGGCGTCACTATCTTTATGGTGAGCCGTGTGAAATCTATACTCATCACAAGAGTTTGCAATACATATTCAAGCAAAGAGATCTGAATTTGAGACAGCGACGGTGGTTAGAGTTGCTTAAAGATTATGATCTTACTATTTTGTATCATCCTGGTAAGGCGAATGTGGTGGCAGACGCCTTGAGTAGAAAGTCTATGGGCAGCTTGGCCCGATTTACTGCTGAAGAACGACCTATGGCTAAGGATATTCAGGCATTAGCCAACCGCGAAGTTCGGATTGATCATACAGTACAGGGCAGGTTACTTGCAGTTATGGTGGCACAATCGTCCTTAGTGGGGCAGGTCAAGGCTTTCCAATATGAAGATCCCCGTCTTGCTAGACTGCGAGATCGAGTGCAAAATGGGGGCGTTAAGTCATTCTCTATTGATGGCGAAGGCGTGTTACGTTGTCATGGTAGACTGTGTATTCCTATGGTGGGTAATGTGAAGCAACTAATTCTTGAAGAGGTTCATAGCTCGCGATACTCCATCCACCCAGGTGCTACGAAAATGTACCAAGACTTGCATGGATTATATTGGTGGAAAGGTATGAAGGATAATATTTTGAAACATGTGACAAGTTGCTTAAATTGTCAGCAGTTCAACTATGAACATCAAAAACCCTGCGGAGTAATGCAAAACCTGATTATCCCAGAGTGGACGTGGGAAAGGATTATGATAGATTTCGTAGTTGGTTTGCCGAATACTTTGAAGAAACATGACTCAGTCTGGGTGATTGTGGATAGACTCACCAAATCCGCTCATTTTATACAAGTTCGGGTTACTCATACCGCAGAGCAGTTAGCAAATATTTACCTTTGTGAGATAGTACGACTCCATGGTGTGCCTATTTCTATAATATCTGATCGAGGTGCACAATTTACTGCTGAGTTTTGGAAGTCTTTTCAAAAGTCGTTGGGTTCACAGGTCGAGTTGAGTACAGCTTTTCATCCACAAACTGATGGACAGTCTGAGCGAATTATTCAGATTTTAGAGGACATGCTTAGAGCTTGCGCGATTGATTTTGGTGGTTATTGGGACGATCAGTTGCTTTTGGCAGAGTTTGCTTATAATAACAGTTACCAATCGAGTATACAGATGGCGCCGTTTGAGGCTCTATATGGTCGCAGGTGTCGTTCACCAGTTGGATGGTTCGAACTAGGCGAAACACAACTATTAGGTCCAGATCTGGTTCAGCAAGCCTTGGAAAAAGTTGCATTGATACGAGAACGGCTTCGGACAGCACAAAGCAGACAAAAGTCCTATGCAGATAAGAAAGTACGTGATATGGAGTTCATGAAGGGGGAAAAAGTCTTTCTAAAAGTATCCCCTATGAAAGGAGTTATGAGATTCGGTCGGAAAGGTAAGTTAAGTCCTAGGTACATTGGTCCTTATGAGATTTTGGATCGAATTGGGTTGGTGGCATATAGACTTGCTTTACCTCTGAGATTGTCTGTTGTTCATCCTGTATTTCACGTGTCTATGCTAAGACGATATGTTGGTGATGATAGCCATAAGATTCAACCAGAGGATGTGGAGCTCGATGAAAATTTGACTTATGAGGAGGGTCCAATATCTATTCTTGATAGGCAAGTGCGACAATTGAGGTCGAAGAAGGTAGCTTCAGTCAAAGTGTTGTGGCGTAATCATCCAACCGAGGAGGCTACTTGGGAGTTTGAGACGGATATGCGAGATAAATATCCTTAATTATTTGACGTGACAGGTATGATCTAGATCCGTTCGAGGACGAACGTTATTTTAAGTGGTGGAGAATGTAATAACCCAATTTTTAAACAAGGGTTTAGTAGGTAATTTTAGCTAAAAGGAATTTAAAAGAAAAGAAATTCGTAATTAGAATTAAAGAGAAAATAGAAAAAGAAGCAATTTAGTGGGCCAAGCCCAAAACGAAAAGGAAAAGGAAAAAAGAAGAAAAAAAAGGGGCTTTAAAATTTTGATGGCTAAGCCATCAGACGTGAATCACTAAATTGCTGAAAGGAAAAAAAAAAAAAGGGGAAACGTGCCAACAAAAGGAGAAAAAAAACCAGTGGGACAAAGGAAAAGAAAGGGAGAAAAATAAAGGAAAAGAGAGGATAAAAACAAGAACTTTCATCCCAAATCATTAAGGTAATGACTCTAACCTTTTATTTAAGTTTATTACATAATTATGGGTGAATCTTTATGGTGAAAACATGAGGATATTTTGAGGAATTGAGAAAGTTTAGCTCTAGGGTTCTTCAACCAAAATCATTGATTTGAAAGGGCAAATAGCGTCGTATTTTAGACTTTTATATATCGTTGGAATCCTCTCGTTAAGGCCTTTCCGAAAACATAAGTCTTGTCGGGTTTTGAACACATTGACCAGAGGACGTTTTCGTCCTTTAAAATTTGACTTTAACCGTTTAAGCCTTTAAAAATATAGAAGTGGTTTACCCTAAGGGTTTTGACCATTCTAAATCCGTTTTTGTGTAGTTTGAGGAAATCCGGAGACTCGAGAACGCAATTTTGATTTATTGGGAAGTGTGCTTGAATTGTGAATTTAAGGTAAGTGAGACTTTAAGCTTTGGGTACTTGCTTTTCAAAACCCGTTTTAAAAATATGTTTTGTCTGCCTGGTCCATGTGTTGGGGCGAGCGTGTGCTTGGCAGAATCGGTGGTCCTTAAGGCCAACCGCATATACTTTATTTTCAAATAATCCAAAACTCTCTTTATAAATTATTTTGTGATGTGATATAGTTGTGAGCCATGATATTGGGGCATTGTGTATGCTTCTTGATTATATTGGAGCATTGTGTATGCTTCCCTTAGCATTGTGTATGCTTCTTGATGATGTTGGGGCATTGTGTATGCTTCCCTTAGCATTGTGTATGCTTCCTGACATATTTGGCACATTGTGTATGTTGCTGTGGATTCATAGTGTTGACTAATTCTTTAACTGGCACTTATGACGGTTCGTAGTGTAAATTGTGTTGAGATATATAATATATTTGATAAACAGTGGTTTGGACCTTGGTTGCTATTATATAATGATATATTCATGTGCATAATATTTTTGTGCTTGTTGTGTGTTTGTATTTTCTAACACTTGTTCCAGGGGTATTTGAAGTGGCGGGTCGAGGATCTTACTGGGTTATATTTATGTATAACTCACTCCTTACCTGCATGTCCATGCAGATACTGTCGTTGAGAATGAGGCTGGTAATTGAAGACTTCGTGAGTGGATTCTGTTCCTGAGGTGAGCCACCGCATTGTTCGTGGAGGCAGCCATTTCAGCTTTATCTAGTTTATTTCTAGTTATTTCTTTTATTTTGGGTTTACATGCCCGACACTCAAATGCATGTAACTCTGTTAGATGCTCCATGGTCTTAGCGTGGGATGTGGGCTAGAGATTCTTTTTATCTTAGCATTGATTGGTTTTCATAAATCGATTATGGATTTGGTTGGCGACTATTTCACATTTTTATCATTAATAACGTTGTTGGACCTGCACTTATTTTCTATTAGTGCTTTTGTAAATGATTAAGAGTATGATATATGGTTCGCCTGGCGGGTGGTGTTTGCTGGGTGCCAATCACGTCTAGCGGGTATTTTGGGACATGGCATGTAGGATCAACCTCCAGAGCATCATTGTCTTAATCAGTAACCATATACTACTACTACTACTACTTCTTCTTCTTCTTCTTCTTCTTCTTCTTCTTCTTCTTCTTCTTCTTCTTCTTCTTCTTTCTTCTTCTTCTTCTTCTTCTTCTTCTTCTTCTTCTTCTTCTTCTTCTTCTTCTTCTTCTTCTTCTTCTTCTTCTTCTTCTTCTTCTTCTTCTTCTTCTTCTTCTTCTTCTTCTTCTTCTTCTTCTTCTTCTTCCTCTAATGACACTGAAAAATACTTAGAGGTAGTATCACCTTCCTTTGCTCATTTGACTTTAGATTTTTGCCTCAGAATAGATTTTTGAAGCATAAGCCATTTGATGTAATCAGCTTAAGCTTTATGAAGAAGGATTCTATTGCCATCAGAGCTATCATTTTCATATTGCTCTTCTATCTTCTTGGTATGTTTTTCCAATTGTTTTATTGTTTTAAAGACATCCCCTATATTATCCTTTGACAATTTGCTGAGAGCTTTTGATAATGTTTTGAGCTTATTTTGAACCATCCACATAAAATTTCCTTGAAAATCATTATCCCAAGCTTTCTTGACAACATCCATCAATCCTTCTCGTTCTTCCAGAAGTTAAAAATTTAAAGTACTTGATGAAAGATTGATCCTCCTGCCCACATTGTAGTTGCAATAAGTTGTGGTCAGAACTAGTCTTAGAAGGTGACCAATTCTGGTTGCAGGGAATTTATCAGAACATGCATCATTAATAATCACCCTATCAAGTCTTTTGCATATCCTCCGTCTTCTTCTTCTTCTATTGCACCAGGTAAAGGAATTACCAGTCAAATGAGTCTATGAAGTCCAGACTTTTGGAAAGAGTATCGGGGACTCCCCCCTTCTTTTCATCAGCATTCAAAATGGTGTTGAAGTCCCCAAAGACTGCCCAAAGGACCATCTACCATGCTATGAATTGCCTTGAGGCTTCTCCAAAGTCTCATTCTTATACTAGAATTACTCTTTGCATAAAGAGTCGTAACCCAAATAAAGTCATAGAAACCAGCTTTATTATCTTTAAAAGTTAGTTGTTGTCTGTGATGAACAATAAGATTGCAGTTCAAGGAATCATTCTAGAAACACCAGATCTTATTGTTGATATTGGAAATAGCATGTTCAAAACCTAGAAGGGTTCTGAACTCCTCAATTTGTACTGGAAGGAGTAAAGTTCTTGTAATGCAATAAAGTTAATTTTGTAAAGTTTGACAAGACTTAAAAGCCTATCAAAAGCTCCTTCATACCTCATACCTCTAATGTTCCATATGATTGCCTTAATCATTGAGAACTATTGATGTTGATGAGCTTTAGTCTCTGAGATTTGTCATAAAGAATGCATGCTTTACTGTTATAACCTGCTTGTTCCCCTTTTTTCTTGTGTTTCTTACGCTTGGAGATAAACCTTTTTATGTCAATGATTTCCTTTAGTTCTTGGCTATAGGATCCATTGGTTCCTTGAGGATGGATGTAGCTCTCTGCTTTTGATCACTTTCCAGTGGTTCATCATTTAATTCCTCCACTTTACTTGTCATTTCCATGTTATTGGTGTGAGTTTGTTCCATTTGTTGTATGATTTCCATTCTCTAATGTCCAAAATCCACTACAAGTTTCTCACTCATTTCCTTGAAATTATCATTTCCAGAAAGAGTTACATGCAACCCAGAGCCAGAGGAATTATCATTCAGATTTGTCCTACTTTGAGAGTTGGTTTGCCCTTCCTTGTTATTTTCCTAATTGTTGTCATTGCTATTTGTCTCCATATCCTTACTAGAATTCAACTTCTCCTCATCCTTATGATTAGTGCTTTTCTCAGTGTTCTGCTTTGGCATCTTTCCTTTTCCTCCCTTTCTACCTTTAATGCTCCTCTACTTCCATATCTTGTTCTTCATAGCCTGGACAGATTTTGAAATAGTATCATTCTTTTTCCTATTCTTCTTTTTGACTTTCTTTTTGTTGCTGGGAATCTACTGATGCATCTCCTGATTACTGACCTGATGTATCTCCTTAGGAATGGGATTAATTTCATTGTTATCATTTTCATTCTCCTCCTTTTGTTCTGCAGGTTCATCATCTTCCATCTTCTTTTAAGCTTTTTCTTTTCCTCTTCTAGTTCTGTTCATTTGTTCCTTGGTGTTATTATTGTTTCTATCTTCCTCACCCTTCACCTGTTCTCGAGTTGCATCTCTTTGAACTTTTTCTTGCTTGTTTTTGTTCTTTTGTTGTTGGTCAGACTTCACATATCTGACCATGGAATTTCAACTTCAATCCACTTCCTATTATCAGTACCAGTTGATGATTTCTTAACAACATTAGTGTTGTTAGGAATAGCAGGTTCCTTCTTAATTCTGACCATTCTTGACCGGCTCTTTGTTTCCATTCCTGACAGAGGCATTAAAAGCCTTAGTGTTGGTATTAGTATTGTCATCTGCAGGGGCAACATTGGAATCATTGACAATATCACTAATCCCATTTGTATTAGTAGCCTCGATATTGTTTTTAGAATCATTTTCCTGGTTCTTCAACTCCTTTACTTTCTCTAATGCTCTACACTGAAGAGTTGAATGGCCCAAGAGTTTACAACGGCTACAATACTTGGGAACCCCTTCATATTCAAGCTTTTGTACAAAACCTTTCACGAGACTCTTAGGGTCTTCAATACCAATCCAAATGCGTTCAATGTTAGGCCTGGTTCGAATGAACTTGTCAATAATCGTGTACCTACATTCCTCCATCATTACCCCGTAGAAATCAGAAGCTTTGAAAATCACAACAGCCATGGGAATTAATGAGAGCTTTAACATTTGGGTCCCCAAATCTGGATACTTAGTACTTGGTTTCGTAGGAACAGTAATTGCAGATGCATAATTGCATTTTGAATCAATTGTTTCCATGGATATGTTCGCCAGATCTTGAGTTTCATGAATTCCCACCGGACGTGTCAGAGGAGGGCCATCTGGCATGCCCATGGGGTGGTGCGTGAGCACCAGACTCGTAGAGAGGGGAAAAACTGACTGTTATTTAGCTGTTGGAGTTATGTATGGAGAGATTTTTTAGCGAGAGAATTTTTTAGTGTCAAACCCGGTTAATCTCTAGTTACTATCACGCCCCGAACCATAGCCTGGGCGAAACACGGCACTCGGTGCCTTACTGCATGTGACCGAGCGAACCACATGGCTTGCTGAATCATCATGAGACATAACATGAGCGGAATATAATGTGAATGCATGATGAGCCTTTATAAAACATAGTAAGTTATAATACTTAACAAAAATACTTGTTTAAACATGAGTGCGGAAATAACATGAATGTGCCAAAATGGTTGTACGACTCTGAATGTATGACATAACATAACTGACTTGTCTAGTCTATGAAACCTCTATCATGAATGTACTGGTATGTAAAGCAACTAAAAGAAATAACATGGGACATGGAATATCATGATAAGAACTGAAACCGAAAACCTGGACATGAGCATGAGCATGAGCACGGGTACATATATATATAACATAAGTAAAACATGGTAAGTAGGGAGAGCATTTCATAAACCGACATGTGATATCACCACGTGAGCACGTGGAGTCTGGTACCTCGCCGGACCAGCAGAGCCCTCATACCTTGCCAGGGTATAAGGTGGTAACGTGCCTGATGGATCCATTCAGTGTAAAATTAAGGTATCGTCCTATCTGGGCGGAGCGATCCTTGTCCTACGGTGGCTACGTAGTTTCAGGCTATCTAAGCCTTCTCGGTAATTCGTGCAACTCCCAAAAACATGAACATAATATAGTTGGCTAAGAAGCCCATGATTTTCGTGAATTAACTTGTACTTGTCTTGCAATCATGATTTCACGAAATAACTTGTAAACATGGTTTCATGAAATAACTTGTAAGCATGGTTTCATGAGATAACTTGTAAATATAGTTTCATGAAATAACTTGTAAATATGGTTTCATGAAATAACTTGTATTTAGTATGTATGTATCTTGTATCATAGCATGAAAGTAATTATATAATGTAGTTGCATGAAAACTTGTAGACATGTAGGATATTCATGAAATAATCATTTTTATTTAAAAACATGCATGCAAGAACCCATGGAATACGAGACATGGGTTTTCATGGATTACGGACGAATTCTCAATAATCATAAAGAAATATTAAGAATTCAATGATGGAATTATAATAATTCATACATAATATAATCATGGACATGGACCTAGGGTTATCATGAGCATGGTATAGAAACCCTAGTTTTAGTAGAGAATCATAATTTATGGATTATGAGGCGTGGGGAACAACAATAATGTTCCCACACGTAGATAGTAACTCTACATACCTGGTAATGCTCCAAAACTTGAATTAAAGAGTTGAACTTTCAAGAAGATTTCCAAAATCTTGAATCTTGAACCTTGAGATGGGTTTTCTTGAAAACCCTAATTTAGGAATGATGATTTCTTGTTTAAATTATTAGAGAATATGTTAGAATTCACTTGGAATAATTAGAGTAGGCTTACCTTGGTGTTCTTGATGATGGAAGAAGGTAGGAGGTCGTTCTAGGGCTTGAAGGAATGAAAAATAATGATTTGAACTGATATGGACGAATATATACTGTTCTGAAAAATTAAATTTTCGGCCCAGTTAAATACTGGGCCGTATTTTGAAATACGGACTGCACTGCGTCTCTTCAGTAAAATTGTCATAACTCTTTGTACAGATGTCCGTTTGACCCCCATAATATACCGTTGGAAAGGTATTTCAAAGCTCTACAACTTTCATCAAGGAAGTTTTCCCAAATTCCAAATACGTTTTGAAATACGGGCCGTATTTTGAAATACGGTCCGTATTTTGAAATACGGTCCGTTTTTAACAATGTAGCCTCCAAATGTCAAATTCCAGAATGCTCAGAAATCTTTGGTACTAGTTTACGACCGTATACTGAAATACGGTCACTATTCATGGGCGTAAACCACCATCTTACAACTGAAGAGGAAATTTCCAATTACCACATTCTTTATCTGGTTTTCTAAGTCTAAGATCATGGTCAAAGCTTAGGTTAAAGGTACGGGGTGTTACAGTTACCCTTAATGACTCTACTATATTGACATGGTTTGTCGTAAAGTACATATAGATGTGCTAATGAGGTGGGCTGAGTAAAACTTGGGCGGGTCAAAAAAGAGTAAAATCAATAAAAGGCTACAACCCAACGGTGTCAATGTTTGCTTGATCAAGATCAATCAAATAACGAGTCATAATCCAACTTGCCAATAAGACACTTTAGCGGGCTGAGTAAAACTTGGGCGGGTCAAAAAAGAGTAAAATCAATAAAAGGCTACAACCCAACGGTGTCAATGTTTGCTTGGTCAAGATCAATCAAATAACGAGTCATAATCCAACGTGCCAATAAGACACAACCTCCCAATGGTGTCAATGTTTGCTTTGTCAAGATCAATCAAATAACGAGTCATAATCCAACTTGCCAATAAGACACAACCTCCCAACGGTCTCAATGTTTGCTTGGTCAAGATCAATCAAATAACGAGTCATAATCCAACTTGCCAATAAGACACAACCTCTTCTCTTTTTCTATTTGCACTTTGTAAAAAATAAAGTAATAGTTAATGTAGTTTTCTTAAATTATTAGCTTAAGTTATTCCAGATTTGCATAATTCCCAATCTCCAATTTTTTTGTATGTTTGAGTTGCATTTTGATACTCCAGGTTGCACTGTTTTGACTCAATAGTTTGATCGCTCATGATTTGAGGTTCATCATGTGGGACCAAGTCAACAAATGCGTCAGAATCCAACCCGTTAAAAATTGAACGAGTTCGGAGGGTTAGTATAAATTGGTTAATTTTTTTGCTTGTAGTTAAAAAATACTAGTGGTACTTTTGGTACGTTACATATTTTTAGCCATTTTATCAATTTTTTTTTGGTGTGTGTGTTAAATTTTGTGCTTGATCAAGCACTGTCTTGTGAAATGATGCGAACGCGATTACAATTGGTTAACAGGATCTCTTTATTTCCTCACTTTTATAACTTCCCTCTATATTTAGAAGCTTTTTCATACTTTAATTACAAAAAGAAAGATATAAGTGGAAGTAAAACAACTAAAGTGGAAAGATTCAAAACTGGAAATGTTGTCAGGAGTTCCCCTATCACAAGGAACCAAAAACTAACATCACAAAAACCTCAAACCCCCCTATATCAATGATTAACGTCCTTAATTGAAATATAAGGGGGATGAAATCTCAGGCTTCTACTGAGAGACTAAAGTACATGATTGATAACCTCAAAATATCTCTAGTAGTCATTCAAGAACCTTTTGTTAAGGAGTCTAAAATTGATAATTACAAGTATATACTTGCCATGGAAGGGTGTCATGCTAATACTACTAACAAAATATGGTTTTTCTGGAAACAGAACCTGGAGTGCAATATTTATGCTACTGAAGATCAGATGGTGACTTGTAAAATTTCTCATAATTCTATGCAAAAAGAGTTTCTACTATCAGTTGTATATGCTAAATCAAAAGCTAGTGGTTGAGAAGATCTATGGGGCTATATGAGGACCATTGCTTCTTTCATTGATTTACCATGGGCTGTATGTGGAGATTTCAACTGTATTTTAGCCTGTGAAGAAAAACTAGGTGGAAAGGATCATAGACTTACCAAAAGTATTCCATTAATTGAATGTCTACAGGATTGTGATCTTAGAGATGTGGGATACACTGGTGATTGTTTTACTTGGTCTAATGAAAGGAAGAAACAAAATGTTATATGGAAAAGATTGGATAGAATGGTGATCAATAAGGATTGGGAGGACTATTTCTCCAAAACTAGTGTTCAACATCTGCCTAGGGTTGGCTTTGATCCCTGTCCTCTCCTGATATCCTTTGGAAATGAACAGAGCAATCATATAAAATATTTCAGATTTCTTAATTTTTGGGCTGATCTGGAAGATTTTCAGGAGATTGTTAAAACAAATTGGGTGTCACCTACGAAGGGTAACATTTTTTGGGAGGTGCAACAAAAACTAAAGGGCACCAGTAGAGCTCTAAGTTTTGGTCTAGAACCAAGTGGGGGACATTTTTATGAGGGTACAACAGCTTGAAGAAAAGGTTGTCCAATTTGAAGAGTCCTACAGGAATTCTGGGAATCAATTGGATAGAATGAATCTTAACAGAACTAAGGCTGAGCTGATTCTATATCACAAACATGTTGATACATTTTGGAGGCAGAAAGCTAATCTCAAATGGCATATGGAGGGTGATGAAAACACTGGATATTTCCACTCTATTGTTAAAGGGAGAAGGAAATTCTTACAAATTCACAGGCTTAAGGTTGATGAGCAGTGGGTAGAAGGTGATGAAGATATAGGCAAGGCTGCAGTGAAATTTTATCAGAATTTGTTCTCACAAGGCAATACCAATGTTGAAATGGATAGTTTGGAGCACATCCCCAGAGTCATTACTGAATCTGATAATGAGATGCTCATGACTACACCTACTTTGGAGGAAGTTAAAAGTGCTGTGTTTGATATTAATCCTAACAGTGCAGCTGGTCCAGATGGTTATGGTGGACTATTTTTCCAGAAAGCTTGGGATATAGTGGGATCTGATGTTTTTGAACTGGTTAAAGCTGTTTTCAGTGGCAAACAGATCCCCAAATATTTTACTAACACTTGTTTGGTTCTTCTCCCTAAAGTTGATTTCCCTAAAAAATTTTCAGAATTTAGACCAATTAGTCTTAGCAATGTCACTCAAATAATTATTTCAAAAGTTTTAAATGCTAGACTAGCTTCTATTATTCCCAAGATTATTTCTAACAATCAAAGTGGTTTTGTTCAGGGAAGATCCATTGGGGAAAATGTGCTTTTGGCACAAGAAATAATTCATGAGATCAAGCACCCTATAAAAAGAGGAAATGTTGTTTTTAAAATTGATATGAACAAAGCATATGATAGGATGTCTTGGTATTTCATATGTGTTGTGATGAGAAAGATGGGTTTTGATGAAGCATGGATATATATAATTTGGAATTTGATGTCCAACATGTGGTACACAGTAATAGTAAATGGAAAGAGACATGGATTCTTCAAATCTCGTAGAGGGGTTAAACAAGGAGATCCCATCTCACCATCTCTTTTTATAATAGCTGCTGAAGCACTTACTAGAATGCTTAATAATTTGTATAATAATGATAGGTTCAAAGGTTTCTAAATGTTACCAAATGGACCTAAGATCAATCATCTATCCTATGCTGATGATTTGATTATCTTTTGTGCAGGGAAAACTAAAACCTTGAAGCTTATTATGGAATGCTTGGAGAAATATGAGAAGAACTCTAGCCAACAGATCAATAGAACTAAAAGTTGTTTCTTAATGAATGATAAGACTTCCTCAAAAAGAGCTGAAATTGTTACTCGGATCTTACAGGTTAGGAAAGAGGAATTTTCAATAACATATCTTGGATGTCCTCTATTCACAGGCATGAAGAAGATTCAATATTTCACAGACAGTGCTACAAAATTTTTGAAAAGACTTAGCTCTTGGAATTGCAACAGATTATCGCCAGGAGGCAAGGTCATTCTGATAAAGCATGTCGTATGTGCTATGCTGGTTCATCTTTTATCAATATGTCAACCTCCTAAAGGAATTTTTAAACAAATTGAAAGAATTTTTTCTAATTTCTTATGGGGCAATGACGATGGACATAACAAATATCATTGGGTCAATTGGCCTACATTATGTGCTCCAACTCTGGAAGGAGGTATAGGAATCAGACATCTACATGAGATCTCTGATAGCTTTGCAGCAAAAATTTGGTGGCAATTCAGAACAAAGCAATCATTGTGGGCTGATTTCATGAAAGCAAACTACTCCAGAAGAATACATCCAGTTGCTAGGAAATGGAGTTATGCTCATTCTCGTAATTGGAGAAGGATGATGAAGATTAAAAACAAGGTGGATCATCTCATACTCTGGAAAATTCATTCCGGCAACTCAAATTTTTGGTGGGACAACTGGACTGGTCTTAGCAAATTGGCCCAGCTTGGGAGATGTTCTACATCTTTAAGAGGTCAGGTATCTGATTATATTGAGGACGGTAGGTGGAACACCAATAAATTGCTAACTGTTTTACCTAATAATGTGGTGTCCCATGTTCTTGGAATTACAATTAACTCTCCTGATCTACTCGACCAACCTGTTTGGACAGAAAATGTAGATGGGAGATTTATGTGTAAGTCAGCATGGAACATCATTAGAGAGGTCCATAACACTTCTATGTTCAATAGGATGTTATGGCATAAACGGAACCCTTTTAAAGTTGCTTTTTTTATATGGAGAGTTTTTAAAAAAAGAATTGCAGTTGATTTGAATGTGGGGAGATTTGGATTAAATCTTCCTTCTATATGTTCTTGTTGTTGTACTAACTTTAAACAGGAGAATGAGAACCATTTATTTTTGGAGAGTATAATCAGCAAGAAGATATGGCAACATTTCAATCGATTCTTTGGAGTTAGGCTGACCTGTAGCACTCTAAGGCAACATTTTGTGGCCTGCTGGATGGTGAAAGGTAGCAATCATATTCACAATATGGCTATACAGGTGCTGCCTTGTTTAATTGTATGGCACATCTAGAAGGCTAGATGTAAAACCAGGTTTGAAGACCTTAAGATGTCAACTCAAGGGACTATTCAAGGGATAAACCATCAGCTGAATCTAATTCTTCACAAGAATTTCAACAATATTCCTCCATTCCTTCATTGGGAACATCTGTATGGCATAATTGAATCAGCTAAGCAACAAATATCTTTGGTTTCTGTCAAGTGGAGCTTCCCTATACAAGGTTTTGTGAAGTTAAATACTGATTGATGTTCAAAAGGAAATCCAGGCCCTTGTGGAGGGGGAGGTGTGATCAGAGGAGTTGAAGGAAATCTGATAGCTGCTTTTGGAGGAAATCTGGGCTTCAATTCTAACAACTATGCTGAAACTATGGCTTTGAAGATTGGTGTTGAATGGTGTATTAACAATGGCATTAAAAAGCTTGAAGTTGAATGTGACTCCAAACTATTGGTGGATTGGATCTTAGAGGTATATCAACCCCCTTGGAATCTGGTGGATTGTATTGTAAGGATTAAGGACATGTTGAAACTGCTTGAGATTTGGAAAATTCAGCACTGCCTTAGAGAAGGCAATAGAGTGGCTGACTCTCTGGCTAACTGGGGCTTGAACAACAAGGACATTAACTGGATGGTTTCGTTTCAACAACTTCCAAAGCAGACAAGGGGACAGATTAAACTAGATAAATGTCAAATGCCATCTATTAGAGTAAATACTAGAAAAAACTTTTTTGTTATAGATAGGAACCTGTATTGAATGTATTGTTTTGATGTTCCTTGAGTATGCATACTGTGTACAGGAGGTATAATAACTCCTCGCTAATTTTTTGAGAGCTTATTAGAAATCCTGCCTTTTTGTGAATGGAGCTTGTTCCATTCGGCAGGTCCAGGGAGTTACAACTCCTCTGTTTTGTTTTGACTGATTAATAAAAGATGCATCCTCTCCAATGGAGTTGGATGAAATTGATGAAAAAAAAGAAAAGAAGTGGAAGTAAGAACAAACAGCTCTAGCATATATTTTTAACCATCCCACCAGATTTACCGAGTGTTGATGAACGTACTAGAAATGTTTTTATTTACAACCTCATTCCAAGTAGCTCAGTTGCATCAGCAGAAAAGTTAAAACAAGTACTGCCACTAAAAAGAAGAAAATAAAATAAAAAGCCAATCAGCAATTTTCATTGATGTATAAAAGGACTTCCTTTCTGAACCTTTTTCTAATTTTCATTGCGCACGCATAAATTCTTTATGATCTTCGGCAAACATCACTCCTTCTTTACCTGTGTGGATTAAAATCATAACTTCATAAGACGTCACGCGGAGGCTAATTGCAAACCTTGAATGAGACGATAAATCAAATAACAAAGAAAAGTATATTAAAAGAGACATAGTACTTTTGTATGGTTTGATCAATTGACTTATGAGAAAAAATGTAAAAGAAAAATTAAATTAACAAGAGAACAAAACTCTCTCCCTAGACAAAACTCTCTAATCCTAATTAAAAGACTACATTGTGGATGCTATTATATTGTTGTATGAGAAAAAAAAGATCTTCAATTTGTAAAAGTCCAAAACTTTTCTTCTATAAAAAGATTAATCAAATATGGACGAGACCTTTTCCACCAAGAAAAGTAATTTTAATTATGATAGAAAATCAGATCAAACCGTGGCACTACCTTCATGTCTATCGTCGAATGGCATAGAACTGGTGGGAATATTTGGATCTCCATGTGATGCAGCCACTTTAGAAGTTGGAATTCTCTTATCAATACCATATTCTATGTCATGACCTTCTCTAGGATGGATGTCATGGCTATGTTTAGTCTCCCTATGTTTTGGTTGATGATGACCCTGACTTCTTTTGTTACAAATGCGACCAATTAAGCAAGCAAGAACAGATATAACCAAAACAACAGCGAGAATAATGAAAACTGTGCCAAATGATCCGTTTGAATGAGAAGAAGATTGACTAATTGGGGTGTCTTTAGGCTGAACAGGCATATTGTTAGGATTATTAGGAAAACCTTGAACTGGCTGCTGTTGTTGCGACATTTTCTTGGGATAGATTTTGATTGGAACAGCTAACAAGGTGGAAAATATATGTTGGCTAATTAATGGGCTTGGTTAGGATTTTAGGCTAGAATCTTGTGTGTTCCTTGTGTGAAACCAAAGGAAGATATAGGATAAGTAATGGAAGGAAGTAATTAGCTAGCTTGGAGAACATATGTTGGATGTTTGCATGCTAAGGTATGAATCTTTGTTTGGTTAAAGGGGGTTTTTTAAATTCGACAAAAGAGGAGTGCTTTCTTTAATAAGGAGACAACTATATAAAGATATTCTTGACATCCTTTACAAAAGTAATAGGTGGACGACTATCTAAGTTAATATTTTTTTTAATAGATTTGTATTCTTAAGGCCACAAGTGCCTTCGAATAGCTTCTTTTATTTTTTACTGTTATAGTATGAGTTGCTGGTAAAAAATACATCTGTACTAATTACCTTTCTGCGAGTTTCACATTCTAACTATCAGTTTCACATCCTTTTTCCTACATGAACATAACTATCACAATCTACGTTGAGTATTATAATAGGTCATATACACACTTTACGGTTCTTGCAATAGATTGACTAAAGAGAAGCCTGATTGAGGTTTAGATAAATAATCAGAGACGACAAATTACTGGATAATAAAATTCAATGACTTGTTGAAATCGAGAAAGACATGTATTGTTGGAAAACTTTACACACTCCACACAAGATTACCAGTAAATCATTAGACAGAGATATAAATCTACAATAATAGGAAGGACACTTACATTGATCCATGGTACGAATCGATTGAAGGAAGTCATGATCTTCTAAGTCTTGTTACTTTCTTTATAGTACTTCTCTTAATGAGACATATAGGAAAAGAATTGGTAACAGACTTAGAGACCACAATCAATATATACAATTGTGAGGCAACACTTCAGAGGTAGGCTTTCAGAAGAGGTGTAACCTTCAGACTTCAGAGGCAGCCTTTCAGAAGAGGCGTAACTTTTCAGTTATGAACTCATCAATTATAACTGAAAAATTAATTAGGTCTACAAATATAAAATCCAAACCTTATAAAATAATATTTATAAATAGCTCATAAAATAACATTTTATTAGATCAGAAAAATGAACTTTAATTGATAGCAGATATATGTACAATTATATTAAATATATAGTCCACTAAATAGAAAGTTTCCAACACGTATCACTTTGGTGAAAGTCTCCAGAGTTTCCACGATTTGGTATCATAAACGGTGAAGGGCTAGTATTTTTTTCTGAGTGGCTTTACGCATAAAATTTATTAGTCCAATTAATTTGAATTTATATCAAATAAATTAATGTAGGAATAAAGTACTCCTTGTCAAGAGGTCAAAAGGGAAAAAATATGATAATGTGAAATGTGGAAAGCTGGTATGGGTCTGTTTGAAATTTGAAAAAAAATTCAAATCGTTTTCCCATGCATAAAACACTGTGATCGAACTAATAACAAGGAGCTGCTTTGCTTTGATTCTCCTCTTTATTCTTTGCTTTTGGAAAGTAAAACGTATACTGTATGATCTTGCTTGAGGCGGGGTCTTAGGTTTCCCCAATGATTAGACCATTAGTATACTTGTTGTACACACTTTACACATTCATAATTCGACTTTAGAGAAATAGAAAAGAAAACTAGAAAGATTAGGAAAAAGGAAGAAGAATAAGAATAGGCATCATTTTATTACTCCTCTTCTCTTTTTCATTTTCTTTCTTTTTGTAAGGATTCCTTTGATGAACCTCTTCTTTTTAATTCTCTTCAATATTATATATGCATAATTGAAATGCCAGGTGTATTGCTATAACTCATGCTTTAGAAAGGTTTAAGAATTTTTTTCCATCTTCAATCTATTACTCTATACACCGTTCCCGAGAATTATAGAATCTTTAGAAATTGAGGTACAAAAATATCATATACCATCTAATCGTGTTTTAAAAGGTGTAAATGTTCTGTAGGGCTGTAACAATCCAATTCTTAATTTTAAGTTTTAACGCTTCTTTTTAGGATTTGAGACTTTGTACGTACAAGTCAAATATCATTTGGGACTTGTTTGAGGTTCGGGTTGGAATCCGAGAAGCTCGGTATTATATCTCGTGTTTTCGTGCGTTAGCAAGCGTGCAAGTTAGACGATATAAGTAGCGGAAAACGAAGTTATCCCAAGCTTATAGGTGGTTAGAATGATAATATGGATATGTCGTAAGGATTAAAAGTTAAACGTATCGAAGAAAATAAGTTCATCAACATTCGACATTTATTTTGAATGAAATACGGTCCAAGCTATAATACCCCGTATTTTCGAACTAGGAATTGAACCGTCCAACATGATCAAATTTACCCGAACCCACAAGAATAAGTCGTGTTCAAGTATGTAAATCAAGAGCTTAGTATATAAAAGGATGAAGTCTGAAATGATTTAGGACTTAAAAGTGTGACGACGATGGTTGGAAATAATATTTTGTGTATGCCAAAAAAAGAGGCTATGGACTAGTTCTATACCACATGATAATGATAATAAGTATACGAAATGTGTTGAAAATGATTATTATTTAAGTGAATTGAGATCAAGAAATTAATTAAGATTATTGGATAAATATTACATGGACAACAATTTTTGATCATAGATAATGAACTAGATTTGGACTTACAAGCTGACACGTGGCAATGTCTAGATCAAAGGACGGGATTATGTCATGACCCAAATCACTAGTCGTGCGGGCACCTACCCTTTTCCACCTGGTAGGCGAACCCGTCCCTTAATCATCTATCCAAAATATAATATAATAAATAAAAGTAATAGAAGTCTAAATCATAGATAGATATAAGTGCGGAATCTAAATACAACTCCCAGATCTGGTCTGAATCATACAAAAGCATCTACGTAAAATGTCTAGAAATACAAGTCCAAAAAGTGTAAATGTCTATCTAAATGGAAATAAGTAAAGACAGAAGATACAGGAGTCTCCGGGCAGCGGGCTCGTCAGATGCTCACCCTGGACACTCGAACGCTGGGCCTCGAGATCACTCGCAAGGGGTAGAAGTGAATCCTGTCACGAACTCTGCACTCGGAAAAAGAGTACATCAAGGTAGTTTTAATACAAACTCTATGTACTGGTAGATATCATAGGCCGACAACAGTTAGATAACATATATAAAGAAAGGAACTGAAGATAGACATGCTAGCAATCAAGTACAATCACAACACAGTTCAAGAATCAAGTAACACAAGTGATAGGAATATCAAAACAGAATCAATGTAATGTATGAATGAAGTAATGAGTGCATATGCAATGCAATGATATGTGTTATACCCTATTTTAACCGGAATCAAAATAGTTTACAACATTCCGGTAATTCCGGGGTTAATTAAAGTTAAGGGAGTCGCCACCTAATTATTTATGGTGAATTAGGACACCTAAAATTCATTAAAGTTATTTTTAAAGTTAACTCCGTTTTAAGGTCTACGAAACTTAAGATTCTAAGTAAAGGTTCAATTAGTCTAAAGGGAAGGTATTAGACATCCTTTAAGACCCATTAATGACCGTACTTATGTTAATTAATTAAGGCTAAAAAAGTGTAAAATATAAGCATTATCCTATAAAGTAGTTGATTTAAACTAAGAAGAGTGGGAATTAGTGTTTAAAACTGAAAGGTAGTGACTAAAAATGTGTTGTGGTGTTTTAGCTCCTTGTTGACAAAACTTGTTTCTTCATTAGGTATGAAAATCCTTCTAATTTCTCACAAATAATAACCAAACATTAAATCCCTTCAATACGTCCTAACCGAGGCTGAACTTTCTTTAACTTCCAATTTCTTTTTTAATCTCTTCTTCTTTGCTTTAAAACTTGACAATGTTTATTGTCACGACCCAGCCCCGTGGGCCGCGACTGGTGCCCGAGCTGGACACCCATACACACTTACTTACCAAATCAGTATATCAACGACTTATCCATATCTTATTCATATCCAACATATATTAATTTATACAGATATTAATCTGAAGCGGTCGCATACAACATACTTATCATACAGAAGCCGCTAAGGCTGTCGTGGAACATATTACCCAAAGCATATACATAAGCATATATACATACAAGCCGTTAAGGCTGTCATAACAAATAGGACCGCTTAGACGCAAACCGCACAGACATAACTGACCATAACGACCCATGACCCACATATATGTCTACAGGCCTCTAACAAACACAATAGAATCATATGACGGGACAGGGCCCCGCCGTACCCCTGAATATACACATATATATACATAACGGAAGAGTCTGTACCAAAATATGGGCTCCAGAACAAGGGAGCACTCCAAGGCAACAGAACAGATAGCCTAAGCTGTTGGTTCACTCCCGTGAACGTCTGTACCTGCGGGCATGAAACGCAGCCCCCGAAGAAGAGGGGGTCAGTACGGAAAATGTATCGAGTATGTAAGACATGAAGTACGGTACAGGGGGATCATAGTAAAAAATAGAAACTTTCCAGAACCAGTATGACTGTGTAAAATCATCAATACGTTTCCTTTATGTAATGAAATAGTATATATTTCAAATCATGAATCATGCACATATACATACATATACATATATATAACGTGTCCCGGCCCTTTAGTGAGGGACTCGGTGAATAAGGTCATACATATCAACATCATATACCATATGTACGTATAACGTGTCCCGGCCTTTTTATGAGGGATTCGGTGGATGGAATCATGTATGTCAACATCATGTATCATGTATACATATAACGTGTCCCGACCCTTTATTAAGGGACTCGGTGGATAGAATCATGCATGGCAGAATCATATACCATATATACATAACGTGTCCCGGCCCTCTGTTGCGGGTCTCGGTGGATAAAGTCATCATATGCCATCCTGGCCACCATCCCCGTATCATCATATCATCATATACATATACATATAACGTGTCCCGGCCCGCAAGTAAGAGGGACTCGGTGAACAATGCAGTAGAGTACGCACGAGAACATGTCCTGGCCTGGGCTCAGTGAAATCCAAACTGAGGCTTGCACGAACAGAATAAAGTGAAACCATATGCACATAAATCAAGACTCGATAGACAAGTATACTTACCGACTCCAGAAGGCTCAGAAACAAGTTTTGGGTCAATCGGAATTAGTATACAAAAGTTAGGAGCTTTTGAAGTACAGAACCTTCTAAGAGCATTTTAGAAGCCATTTATGGAAAATCGAAGCAATGATCATATCAAGTGTTTTTCGAATATCGCATAGATCAAATCAAGTATAACTTTTGGAATCATGTGTACATATCATAATACATCAAAGACTCAATGGAATAGTCGAACGTGTTAGCATTTGAAAAATCAAGACTTTAGTCATATCGATTATCTTTCGAATACCATTCGAAAACATTATTAAATAGATATTCGGACTTCATAAGTACGCATCAAAATCATATGAAGTAGCTTATGGAATGCAAGAACGTTAGCCATCCTAGTGGCTCTAAGAGCAAGAATTTCTTGAAATCATACATATACGTTCCTTTGCTCATTACATAAAGATCATGCCCAGAAAGAAAGGTAAGCCTTACATACCTTGCCCGCTTTCTATGCTAATCCGAACTTAAGTCTTTCGCTTCGCAAGATCTACAACAATATTCATATATGCCAATCATTAGCCATAAACACTTAGAATCCAATTCTAAACCAACACTTAATCTACAGAAATTTCGGCAGCATTTCCCCTGTAAATGCCACATCCCCGAGAATTCAACTCGGCTAAACATACAACAACAAATCCGAGAATTTAACTCGGCCAACTTAACAACAACAATGCCAACAATTATTCCAACAATATCGACCATCAATTCAAAACACATTCCAACGTTCACAACTTCTTTCTACAAACTTTGACGATTTTCCATTTACGTTCAATTCATATTTGCTCACACATTCAAGTACTAATCCAAGATCATTCAAACACAATTCAAGAGCATTTCAAACAATCTACAAATATTCAAACAGTTCCCCCAACACCATACTCCACCCGAAACTTTTACAAATGCAACGAAACTACAACGACGCATTTTCTTCTTTCAAATTCATAAACTACAACAACAATGCACACTTTAGCAACTCCATTTCCATAATTACATAAAACCATATTAAAATCACATAAATTTTCCTACAACAACCCACAAAAAATTTCAATGCCGACTTGAACCATTTGACCTTTATTTACATCATAAAGGCCACAACAACACAACTAACATGCCAAATAAAATTAACTCATCTTCCCTTCACCATACAACATCACACGACCACACACACACCCACACGGCCACACCCACAACACACTATTTTCATGCTTTTCATTCATTTATACATACCATAACATACATAAACCTTCTATAATATATAAAAGAAGAGAAATTCTTACCTTTTTCTTCAATTTCCCACTTGCCACCAAGAGTGGTTTTCTTGCTTAAATAATTATACCATGTTGGAGAGGACTTTTGAATTAGTAGGAATACTAGAAGAATCAATTTTTTGAATCAAGATTGAAGGCTCCAAATTTTTTTCTTTCCCTTCTCTCCTTGGTCGAAACCCCCCCTTTTTTTTTTGCTCTTAATTTTTTGTCTTGAATGTTCTTGAAACTAAGATGATAATGATATGGCCCTCTCTTTTTATATACTTGAATTAAAATTCCACATGGGCCTTGGCCCATGCCCCCCTATGGCCGGCCACTTTTGTTGGGCCTTTTTTTTTTCCAAGCCCAACTTACTTATGACAAATTTTTGTAGTTCATGAGACTATTTTTCAAATTTTCAATTTTTCCCTTAGCCTTTCTCAATATTTCCACGTCAATATTCTCATGAACATCTTATGTATTAAACAAGATAAAAAATATAACTCTGTTCTTAACTTCCCGCAATTATCTTGAATTATCCGATTACGTAAAATGCGGGATATAACATTTATTTTGACATTTCTTCATCTTCTTTACTTATATTCCCATTAAAGCTTAAGCTCCCTCATATTTGTCAACTTTGCATAAGTGTTTGTTGATTCTATATGTTCCAGACATATTTTTGTACAAGGAATGGTAAGAAAGAACAAAGCAATTCTTATTCTTCTTTGTATTGTTAGTCTCTTCTAACAGAAAACGCATAATTAAGGATAAAAGTCATTCCAACGCAAATAAAGTGAAAGCAAGCAGACAGATACACAAAAATAGAGTAACGGAAAACACATACGTTTAAATGGGCTCGGCCCATTTTAAAGCTGCTGTCTTATATTTATGCCGTGTGGGATTTGGCCCAACGTCCTTTTTTTTTCTGCAGGCTGTGCATTGGGGCTGACACGAGAAGAGAGTTTCGTTGGGCTTTAGCCCAACATCGAATGCGGGAGAGGACGAGTCCCTCGGACTTGTATGCGATGGTCATGCATAAAAATGAAGGAAAAAGAATTAGTATGTAATCAACAAATAAGACTAAACAAATAATCCTAATCTAGTACAGTTTTGAAACAACTAAGCTGCAGTTAATACTTAAATTGGTACAAGGGAAGACTATCCAATTCAGACTGCTAGTACAGGGGCAGAAGATAGCAATTCAGGACTCCATGAAATACTTACTAAGTATGGCAGTCCATTAACAACTTAATGATTTTAATTAAAACAGGGGACTGCTCACAGTTAGCGTATTAACAACTCCTAAACAAACAGCAAAAAAAAGACTTCAACGAGTGCAACAGTCTTTGATTCATTTTAATATCCAGAACATTTGTCAAATAACAAACTTCACGCGTAGGACAAGACTAAAAAAAATGAAGATAAATGATTGTCCCTTCCATTCTCAAGAAAACAGATTTTCAGCCCAGTGATACTAATTCTAGTTCCAATCGACATGATGCATCACTTTGAATACAGTGTCTAATATACCATGAGGTATTCCAACAGAAGCATAAACTATGCAAGACATATGTATCTTCGGACCAAAACATGACATTTTAGGCAAGTATCTTTAGTAGGGTCTTAAATCGACATACAGTCTAAATTCGAGCAAGACAAACAGCAGATTCCAAAGACCAAACATTCACTATTAGCATATTTCATCCATACAAAATTTCCAGCATTCATTAACTAACTTCAACGAAGTACAAAACAATTTTTTTTTAAAAAAAAAGGTAGAACCAAATTTAAATGCCCTTCCATTTGGCAGATAGTAACAAAAGCTTGTTTGTTGTCCTATGCATCAGAACAAAACAAAGATCGCGCATATGTGACAGAAGAGACCATGCTATCATTTTAACTCAACTGCTTAAAATTTAGCCAAAGAATTAACAAAACTTAATTAATGCATGAATATGCTTGACTGGTTGAATCTAACATGAACATGCTTACGAAAACCGACTTAATAAATAGCTTGAACTAGAAAGGAACCAAATAGACTGAACATGCACAGTTAACAAGCTGAGTTTTCATGTTTAAAATATACAGATTAAACTAACACAAGTATGCTGTATCAACTAAGCTAAACTTAGCATAGAAAAATGAATAACTTGAATAGCACATCATGCTTAAGCTAACATAAATATGTTTATCCGGACTAAACTAATGTATTGACAGATTAAGATGAATCAGGTTAGGTAGAACATGCTCAGCTTAAAGCAGGCCTAATCAAATACTTAACAATATATATTAAAACTAACACGAGCATGCTAAACAAACTGAATTTACTGCCATAGACACAAATTTCACAAGATAGTATATCACATAACTAACAGATTTAAACAAATCAAATTAAACTGACATGCATAAACATTACTTAATTACCAGCAAAACCTCTTCGATTACACTAACATACTAGACTGCCTAAATCAAGAAAATACACCAGGATACACACAGGCCCCCTGTTAAGGCAGATTAATTATACGATATAGTTCCTATATTTCGACAAACTGGACCTCTAAAACGTACTTAGCTAATCATCATACCAGATCATAATCGCACTAAATTAAACTAACTTAGCTACATAAGTCTGTATAGAACAGAATTAAAGCAGAGAGAGAAGGGGGGATTTCTGACCTTTTCCGTGTACAGTGAAATGGGGTGTCGGGTCTCCGATACACACTCGAACACCAACAAGCTCCGAGCTTGAGTATCGCTCGGACTCGAGTCAATAGCAGGGGCAAAAAGGGAAATAAAATAACTTAATATTTTGAATCACTACCCCAAGGTGCTAAGATTGAAGAGTATTGATGTTTTTAATAGGAATATCAGCGGCTAAAAGAACTTTTTTTTAATGGATAATGAAAACGAATATTTATAGTGGAAATCTCTAGGGTTTGCTATGGTTCAAATTTTGGGCGGGATCTCAAGTAATATCCGTTTGAAATCCGAATCAAATCTTTAAAGTTGATCTCCTTTTCAGAAATTTCAAAAGTTTTGGCCATTTGTTGACCAGATCGTATATAAAAATGGTAAGGCAAAATCTGCCATGGCTGAAAATAAAAAAGGTTTCTTGTTTGGAAGAGGAAAGAGGAGAGGTGTGGCTGCTTTAATTCGAAAATAGGGGTGGCAAAGTCTTTGAGGGTGAGGGGCTTAGGGTTTTGCTAAAATGGGAATGAAGAGGAAAGGAAGAGGGGTGAGGCGTGAAGGAGAACTGATCGTTCATTAGGTTTTAGGGGATGAAAATAAAAGATTGGGCCGGGTCGGGTAAAGACGGGTGATGGGTTGGTCGACTGGTGGGCTGGACGGGTGGAATGGATAATGGAGTGCTCGACTGATGGGATCCGAATTTGGTCCTTTTCCTTTTGGAATAGACATGCAATTAGTAATTAATAGTAATAAGCTATAATTTAATGTTATAAATTTACTAATAATAGAGAAACTATAAATATATAGGTAAGGTAACAATAAAGTAGAGATATTGTCTAGGTTAGTTTTACGATTAATATGTAATAAATAAATGGTAATGTACGAGGTATTAATAAGTAATAATATTTTAATCATAATTATAATAATAATAATAATAATAATAATAATAATAATAATAACAATAATAATAATAATAATAATAATAATAATAATCATCATCATCATAATAATAATAATAATAATAATAATAATAATAATAATAATAATAATAATAATAATAATAATAATAATGTAGTGACATTGAAAATAAGATATTTAAAGTATTAGAAACTCCAGAAAAAGAATGAATCAGAATAAAGGAGGGGCAAAATTGGGTGTCAACAGATGCCCCTCTTCGACCGGAGACGATGTAAGAGTTTTCGGGCTAAGAAGTTGACGTAGTAGCCAATTTTGTTCCGACCAACAAATATGAACTTGGAAGAACTTGAGAAAATATGGGTTAGGAAAATTGGTGGAAAATATTATAGGGGCAGAAAGGATGGTTGGAAAACATTATAGGATGGTAGGAATTATGGCCGAATCCATTTTGAATTGCCTACATATCTCGGGTTTCATGAGAATCAAGTTGTATGAAGTTTGAAAGAAGCGAGTCGATATTGATGCTACACTTTTTGCTCCAGTGTTGAATTATGGTGCAACTGAGATATAGAAAAGGGATACAAGATTGCGAAAAGAGTTGATTGAGTAGAGTTTTAGCGGTGGATATGAAAGAAATTTTTTGGATAACCCACGTATCACATGTTTGTGGACGTAGACGGAGTCGAGTTCGAGAGTAGATCCGTGACCCTTGCTTGTGAGTTTGATATTCCTCTTCAGCATATTTGCCCCAGTTCACTGCATAAGATAAAGTTCCACGTTGCGCTGCGTCTCTGTATGTAGATTGTACTTTCTCTCAAAATCAGTGATAAAGTCTGGGGTAAAGTTGAAAATGTAAAACTTATAAAGAATGTAAAAATGGTAATAAATATGAGTGTGAAAATGAGGCTGAAGCCGTGTGGCTTATAATGAGGTCGTGTGTCCAAATATTGTCTCTGGTCGTCTTCAGGGACTTGAATAAATGCGTGATGTTTTATGCAGATGAGGCCGTATAGCGAAATAATGTCTCCGGTTGTTTTCGGGGACTTAATGGTAGATGATATGCCGATGAGGCCGTACAGCCAAACGATGTCTCCGGTTGTTTCGAGGACTCGATGATATCTGTGAAATTAAGATAAAGTTATTAAAGTGAATGATAAACTAATTGATGAAGTAGAAAGTGAAGTAAGAGTGCTGCCGTCTAGCTTATGAAAATGAGGTTGTATAGCCATATGATATCTCCGGTTGTTTTCGGAGACATGATAAAGATTCTCGTAAAGTCCGCGGTAAAATCATTAAAGTAGGTAAAGTGAATGATGTCTCCGGTTGTCTTCGGAGACTTGATGAAGATTCCAGTAAAGTCTGGGGTAAAGTTGTTAAAGTAAAGTGAATGATGTCTTCGGTTGTCTTCGGAGACTTGATGAAAATTCCCGTAAAGTACGGGGTAAAGTCGTTAAAGTAGGTAAAGTGAATGATGTCTCCGGTTGTCTTCGGAGACTTGATGAAAATTCCCATAAAGTCCGGGGTAAAGTCGTTAAAGTTGGTAAAGTAAATGATAAGAATGTAGCCATTTGGCTTATGCATATGAGGTTGTATAGCCAAATGATGCCCCGGTTGTTTTCGGAGACTTAATGACAATTCCTGTAAAGTTCAGGATAAAGACGTTAAATTTGGTAAAGTAAATGATAATTGGTAAAGTAAAGTGATAGTGTAGCCGTTCGGCTAATGCAGAAGAGGCTGAATAGCCGAATGATGCCTCCGGTTGTCTTCAGAGACTTAATGTTGATTCCTGTAAAGTTCAAGGTAAAGAGGTTAAAGTAGCAAAGTAGATGATAAAGTGATTGATAAAGTATAGAGTAAAGTGATAGCGTAGCCGTTTGGCTGATAACGTTGATGATATCGCGACAAGCCAAATTAATGACACGTAATCCTGATTTAATTCTCCTTCGATCTCGACAACCTACAAAACAGGTGTATCTGTTAATAAAGTCATAAAGTTATTGTGATAAAAATGAAATTAAAGATAAAGTTGGAAATAAAGTCGTTTGGCTTTTAAGGCGAGGCCATAATGGGCCAAATGATGTTTTTCGGCCATGATTGATAGACTTGACTGTTGGTCTCACGGCCTTTTAATTCCTGCACTCAAATAAAAATTCTTAGTTTGGGAGGGGGAAGTTGATTCGTGTTGACTCGAACCTTGACGTTGTTGGCGCTCCATTCGTCTAGTATGTTTAGATCTTGTGATTTCCGTTCAAGCCTCGATAGATGAATAGTAGTGAAACAATTGAAAGAAAGTGTTTCATTTGAAAGGTATATATGTAAGTATATGTATATAAGGAAAGATATATACGTAAGTATATGTATATAAGGAAAGATATATATGTAAATAAATGTATGTAAGTTGTAAAATATTTTTGCCAACTTCAGATTGTGACACTTCTGAAACAATTGAAACGTCATTTGTCTATAATACTTCTTGTCCGGTAGCCTTAATCTTGTCGATGTCCAACCGTTCTTTTGTATCCTTCAAAATATTCCCCAGTTTTGACCTCGTGAGAGTATACTAAACTTTTGTTGTGGTGTGACCGAACCTTATATAGGTTGCCTACGTATCCCGCCAAAGGAATCAGGTCAGAACGTAGTTCGTAAGTACATAAAATGGTTTGAAGCTTTTCTAATAAAGGGACCGAACCCGATGTGGATTGCCTACGTATCCCACCAAGGGAATCAGGTCAGCGTAGTTCTGTTATATAAATGACTAAAGGTTTGTTGGATTTCTACCTAGATATGCCTGACCCGTATATTGATAGTCTACGAATCCAACCGAGGGAATCAGGGCGTGTGTAGTTCTCCTTACATAGGATTTCTGGATTTTCTATTATAATGCAACCGAACCTTATGTGGGCTGCCTACGTATCCCGCCACGGGAATCAGGTCAGCGTAGTTCGTAAGTAAATTAAAGTAAAGGTTGCAAACTAGGCGATCTAATCTAATATCGTCCTTTGATTTCTTATTGAATTGATAGCCTTCATGCTTGTGTCATTACCTATCGGCTATTTCAATTTCTTCCAAGCGGAATCTTGTTTTGTCCTCTAATTTCTTTGTTATTCTCTCGAGATGTATGTTATTCATTCGTTCATTTTATGCCACAATCATGAAATTGGCAGATTTGATAATTTATAAAAAATAGAAAATAACAGATAATAAACAGTTAAGGAAAATCAGAAATGCATTCATAGATTGTGCAATTTAAGCTTCCAAAAGATGAGGCAAAGCAAAAAAAGTTTTGGGGCACGATTTAAGCCTCAATTTTAAAATCGTGCTATCTCAAAAAGTTTACTACTTGTTCAATCTACCAAGACTCCCGACGAATCAGGGACGGAGTACAAGTCCAATTCTTCAAAGTTTCTCCTGGTTCGGCACCCCGGATGGTCGGTGTCTCGGTGTTGTGAGTAGTTGTAGCAGCCATCTCTATTGGTGCTTGTCCTTGGATTGTTCCCACAGGAGCAGCAAAAATTGATGACATGCCCTTTTCAATTGGCATAATGGCTCTTTTCGAATCCCTATCCTCTTCAACAGTTACCATGTTCACGTTGGCATTTTCGTGAGTAGGTAGAGGGTTGTTGTCCACATTGGGCCGAGCTCCAGTGAGCTGGATCGCTCCTTCCTTAATCAAGGCTTCGATTTTGTTTTTGAGACCATAGCAATCCTCAGTGTCATGCCCAGCAACTCCAAAATGGTATGCATAACGCTTGGAACCATCAAACTATCTTGGAATAGGATCGAGAATTTTCCCTTCAATCGGTTGTATCACGCCTGCTGCTTTCATTCTTTCAAAAAATTGAGCCAAGGGTTCAGCGAACCGAGTGTAATTACGGGTGTTTTTGATGTTAGGGTTTGGACGGGTTTTAGGTGTGGTATGTGGTCGATTTTGATAAGTGGGAGCTTGAACAGATTGATATGGACGTGGGTTTTGATAGTGAGGTTCTCGGGGTTGGTAGTAGTTTTCTTGGGCGTTGTAGACAGGGTAAGGAGTTAGTGGAGCTTAGTAGGGTTCAATGTATTGGTAAGGGTAGAAAGGTTATTGTGGATGGTTAAAGTATGTAACGACTTGGCTTGGCTTATGCCCTTGGACATTCATGACTGCAGCAACATCTTCTTTCTTCTTTTTAACCCCGCTGATAGAACCCGATTGAATAGCTTTGTTTACAGCTTGCAAAGCAGTAAGATCCTGAATTTTCCCTGATTTGATTCCTTCTTCTAAGGCTTCTCCCATTCTGACAACTTTTGTGAATTTTTGCCCCATCATGCCTATCATTTTCCCATAAAATATGCCAGCTTGGCATTCAATGAAGGTGGCAGTCATTTCTCTATCACTCATCGGGGGTTGAACCCTGGCTGCTTCTGACCTCCAACGTAGTGCATACTTACGGAACGACTCAGTTGACTTCTTAGTTAACTTAGTCATGTAGACTCTATCTGGTGTGATATCGGTGTTGAAACTAAATCGGTCCATAAAGTCTTGTGCCATATCGCTCCAACCACGCCATTTACAGACGTCTTGTTGTGTATACCAAGTAAGAGCCTCACCAGATAAGCTTCTTATGAACAGCTTCATCCTTATATTCTGATCTCTACCTACTCCCACCAGTTTGTCAGAATAGGCCCTTAAATGCGTATGAGGGTCGCCTGTTTCATTTAATGTGTCAAATTTCGGCGGTTTGTAGCCTACGGGCAAATCGACGTCAGGCTGAACACATAGATCTTCGTATTCTACACTTTTACTTACCCTAGCAACTTGAAGGTTTCTCATTGCTTCTTTGAGACTGTAGATTTCTTTTAATTACATATCATCTGCCCTTGCTTTTGCCTTTTTTTCCATTTCCTCGTATTGATCCGCCTCGGGCTGGAACCTGACCGTTACTGGGTTGGTAAAGGCTTGTGTTTCCGCTGCATATACCGGAGGAACATATTGCGTATTAGGATTGACAAAATGTACCCCTTGTATATGCTGGGTTGGATAAGTTTGGACAGTGGGAGTGTTTTGGACTGGAGGTGGTATAGGTGGTATTTGTAGGTAGTTGGTTTGGTGGGTTTAGAGGAGTAGTTGTAGGTGGTGGATTAGTGTTGGTGGATAAAGGAATATAAGGAGTATGAATTAGTGATTGACTTGGTGGGTTGACGAGTGGTGGATTTGGAGTAGCATAGGTAGTGTAGATGGGTGGCTGACTTTGTGGAGGGGTATAGACGGATGATGGATTTGGTGGATTTGCGAGGGTGCCCGTAGGGAAGTTGTTGTTGGTAGGTGCATTATTTCGTGGAGGAAAGTGTTCAGGAACTGGAGATTCAAGTGCTGGAAAACGAGGTGGGTTTGGCGCGACAGTTCTGCGTTCAGGAGGTGGACTTTGGAGTGTAACGGATAAGTTGGTCAGGTCCCTAACCCGATTTAGGTCTCCACGTAGATCCTCAATCTCTTGAGTCAGGCGGCCGATATGTTCATCATGTTGAATAGTAGTTCTATGTTCGGAAGTCTCGGGGGGATCACTAGAGATCACGATGCTTTCCAAACCAGTTGAAATAGGTGCGGCTGGATCAGACATAATAACTTCCTTTCCTTGAACAACCCAACTACGTCGAGGTAATGATGACGTTTTTTACCTTGTGAGGTAAGGATGGTCGGCCAGCTCGAGTGTCAACACGAATCAACTCTTTTGGGAATAAAAATAAAAAGAAACATAAAATGCAAATGATGTCAGTCTCATTAGCGTATCTAGGTAAAGTCATGATCAAGTAGAGTCAAGTAAGTCATGTAGCAAACAAGTTGTCAAACAAATGTAAACGAGTACATCAAACAATAACGCGTCCTAATATGCATGTGACCTCTTCGTGCCAGAGGTAGGCCTAACGTTTGTTTGAAGGGTAAAGTGTGCCATAATACGTCATCCCATTGCTTTTGATTAATTAAACAAATTCTATTTCCCCAAAATAAAGTACAAAAGCAACGTAATATTTATTACATATCAAATGAATAAAACATAAAGTGTTTTCTAATCTAAGTAAAGTAAATACAATTTCCTATGTCTAACTTCTAGCTCCAGTTTGTGATGTCCTTGATCTTCGTCATTTGTTGTACTCCAATGCAAATCCATACCTGTCATAGAAACGTTAGTCATTCCCTCCCTCCTAAAGTTTAATTAATTAGTACAAATAGTCAATATTTAGGCACAATTATCCTTCAAACATGCACATAAAGTATGATTATTGTCACTTGGGGTCGTGAACCCACTTGGACTTTTGGGTAAAGTCATCTAATGGGCTTAATACACCAAGGGTATTAAACCTCCTAGGTCATGAAATGTATGCTCCTAATACAGGGTGTAGGTTTAGCTCTACTCTAGGTTGACTAAGAGTTGGTTTCCTATGACACAAGGTTCTCCCAAGTGGACAACTTAGGAGTGGAAAGTCCGTGGCTGTCAACTGCACCGCCGATCGACTAAATCCACAAGATCGATCCAACTAGAGGGTGATTTTAATAGTGCACGGCCGTGAACCGCGAAACCGCTTTAAGTGTGTGAATTTGTGTGAATTTTCCAGGAGTGGAGGAAAGTGAAACGGAATGACAATTTATCAAAGCAGTAACACTTAAACATTTTATATCAAACAAACAATTAATAGCATGTACAAACAGTTAACAACAAATAAAGTAATTAAAACAAGCACACAAAGCCTACTTTAACTAAGTCTGTTATAGTTAGAACCTAAGTGAATCCCCAGCGGAGTTTCCAAGCTGTTATACCCTATTTTAACCGGAGTCGAAATAGTTTACAACATTCCGGTAATTCCGGGGTTAACTAAAGTTAAGGGAGTCGCCACCTAATTATTTATGCTGAATTAGGACACCTAAAATTCATTAAAGTTATTTTTAAAGTTAACTCCATTTTAAGGTCTACGAAACTTAAGATTCTAGGTAAAGGTTCAATTAGTCTAAAGGGAAGGTATTAGGCATTCGTTAAGACTCATTAATAATGGTTAACCGACCGGACTTATGTTAATTAATTAAGGCTAAAAAAGTGTAAAATATAAGCATTATCATATAAAGTAGTTGATTTAAACTAAATAGAGTGGGAATTAGTGTTTAAAAGTGAAAGGCAGTGACTAAAAATGTGTTGTGGTGTTTTAGCTCCTTGTTGACAAAACTTGTTTCTTCATTAGGTATGAAAATCCTTCTAATTTCTCACAAATAATAACCAAACATTAAATCCCTTCAATACGTCCTAACCGAGGCTGAACTTTCTTTAACTTCCAATTTCTTTTTTAATCTCTTCTTCTTTGCTTTAAAACTTGACAGTGTTTATTTTGACATTTCTTCATCTTCTTTACTTATATTCCCATTAAAGCTTAAGCTCCCTGATATTTGTCCACTTTGCATAAGTGTTTGTAACTATTGTTGATTCTACATTTTCCAGACATATTTTTGTACTAAGGAATGGTAACAAAGAACAAAGCAATTCTTATTATTCTTTTTATTGTTAGTCTCTTCTAACAGAAAACACATAATTAAGGATAAAAGTCATTCCAACGCAAATAAAGTGAAAGCAAGCAGACAGATACACAAAAATAGAGTAATGGAAAACACATATGTTTAAATGGGCTAGGCCCATTTTAAAGCTGCTGTCTTATATTTCTGCCGTGTGGGCTTTGGCTCAACGTCCCTTTTCGTTTTTTTTTTGTAGGCTGCGGATTGGGGCTGACACGAGAAGAGAGTTTTGTTGGGCTTTAGCCCAACATCGAATGAGGGAGAGGACGAGTCCCTCGGACTCGTATGCGATGGTCATGCATAAAAATGAAGGAAAAAGGATTAGTATGTAATCAATAAATAAGACTAAACAAATAATCCTAATCTAGTACAGTTTTGAAACAACTAAGCTGCAGTTAATACTTAAATTGGTACAAGGGAAGACTATCCAATTCAGACTGCTAGTACAGGGGCAGAAGATAGCAATTCAGGACTCCATAAAATACTTACTAAGTATGACAGTCCATTAACAACTTAATGATTTTAATTAAAACAGGGGACTGCTCACAGTTAGCGTATTAACAACTCCTAAACAAACAGCAAAAAAAAGACTTCAACGAGTGCAACAGTCTTTGATTCATTTTAATATCCAGAACAGTTGTCAAATAATAAACTTCACGCGTAGGACAAGACTAAAAAAAATGAAGATAAATGATTGTCCCTTCCATTCTCAAGAAAACAGATTTTCAGCCCAGTGATACTAATTCTAGTTCCAATCGACATGATGCATCACTTTGAATACAGTGTCTAATATACCATGAGGTATTCCAACAGAAGCATAAACTATGCAAGACATGTGTATCTTCGGACCAAAACATGACATTTTAGGCAAGTATCTTTAGTAGGGTCTTAAATCGATATACAGTCTAAATTCGAGCAAGACAAACAGCAGATTCCAAAGACCAAACATTCACTATTAGCATATTTCATCCATACAGAATTTCCATCATTCATTAACTAACTTCAACGAAGTACAAAACAGTTTTTTTTTTTTTTTTTTTAAAAAAAGGCAGAACCAAATTTAAATGCCCTTCCATTTGGCAGATAGTAACAAAAGCTTATTTGCTGTCCTATGCATCAGAACAAAACACAGATCGCGCATATGTGACAGAAGAGACCATGCTATCATTTTAACTCAACTGCTTAAAATTTAGCCAAAGAATTAACAAAACTGAATTAATGCATGAATATGCTTGACTGGTTGAATCTAACATGAACATGCTTACAAAAACCGACATAATAAATAGCTTGAACTAGAAAGGAACCAAATAGACTGAACATGCACAGTTAACAAGCTGAGTTTTCATGTTTAAAATATACAGATTAAACTAACACAAGTATGCTGTATCAACTAAGCTAAACTTAGCATAGAAACATGAATAACTTGAATAGCACATCATGCTTAAGCTAACATAAATATGTTTATCCGGACTAAACTAATGTATTGACAGATTAAGATGAATCAGGTTAGGTAGAACATGCTCAGCTTAAAGCAGGCCTAATCAAATACTTAACAATATATATTAAAACTAACACGAGCATGCTAAACAAACTGAATTTACTGCCATAGACACAAATTTCACAAGATAGCATATCACATAACTAACAGATTTAAACAAATCAAATTAAACTGACATGTATAAACATTACTTAATTACCAGCAAAACCTCTTCGATTACACTAACATACTAGACTGCCTAAATCAGGAAAATACACCAGGATACACACAGGCCCCCTGTTAAGGCAGATTAATTATACGATATAGTTCCTATATTTCGACAAACTGGACCTCTAAAACGTACTTAGCTAATCATCATACCAGATCATAATCGCACTAAATTAAACTAACTTAGCTACATAAGTCTGTATAGAACAGAATTAAAAGCAGAGAGAGAAGGGGGGATTTCTAACCTTTTCCGTGTACAGTGAAATGAGGCGTCGGGTCTCCGATACACACTCGAACACCAACAAGCTCCGAGCTTGAGTATCGCTCGGACTCGAGTCAATAGCAGGGGTAAAAGGGGGAATAAAATAACTTAATATTTTGAATCACTACCCCAAGGTGCTAAGATTGAAGAGTATTGATGTTTTTAAGAGAAATATCAACTACTAAAAGAACTTTTTTTTAATGGATAATGAAAACGAATATTTATAGTGGAAATCTCTAGGTTTTGCTATGGTTCGAATTTTGGGCGGGATCTCAAGTGATATCCGTTTGAAAACCGAATCAAATCTTTAAAGCTGATCTCCTTTTCAGAAATTTCAAAAGTTTTGGCCATTTGTTGACCAGATCGTATATAAAAATGGCAAGGCAAAATCTGCCATGGCTGAAAACAAAAAAGGTTTCTTGTTTGGAAGAGGAAAGAGGAGAGGCGTGGCTGCTTTAATCCGAAAATAGGGGTGGCAAAGTCTGTGAGGGTGAAAGGGGCTTAGGATTTTGCTAAAATGGGAATGGAGAGGAAAGGAAGAGGGGTGAGGCGTGAAGGAGAACTGATCGTTCATTAGGTTTTAGGGGATGAAAATAAAAGATTGGGCCGGGTCGGGTAAAGACGGGTGATGGGCTGGTCGACTGGTGGGCTGGACGGGTGGAATGGATAATGGGCTGCTCGACTGATGGGATCTGAATTTGGTCCTTTTCCTTTTGGAATAGACATGCAATTAGTAATTAATAGTAATAAGCTATAATTTAATGTTATAAATTTACTAATAATAGAGAAACTATAAATATATAAGTAAGGTAACAATAAAGTAGAGATATTGTCTAGGTTAGTTTTACGATTAATATGTAATAAATAAATGGTAATGTACGAGGTATTAATAAGCAATAATAATAATAATAATAATAATAATAATAATAATAATAATGGTGGTGGTGGTGGTGGTGGTGGTGATGTGACAGTGATGATGATGATGTGACAGTGATGATGATGATGATGATGATGTGACAGTGAAAATAAGATATTTAAAGTATTAGAAACTCCAGAAAAAGAATGAATCGGAATAAAGGAGGGGCAAAATTGGGTGTCAACAATATGCATTGGCCAAATGTCTGTCTTCATACACACATGCTACGGACGAATTGCCTCCACCTCTCGATAGTCATGAACCATGGGGGACCCGCGAATTCTATGTACTAGTCACTCCGTACACAACCCAGAGATGACTTTCACAACACCAACCACTCCGCACACAACCCAGAGGTAGTTCCATATCAGTAGCCATTTTGCACACAGCCTAGAGATGGCTACTATATCAAGTCTGTCCAAAAAATCTCGGATATTTTCTTCTCACTTATCATCATCAGCACCAATCACAGGTAATATCAATGTATCATGGAAATGAGGATGAATGCAATGCATAATAACAATATCAAGTGAAATCATATCAATCCCAAATGTGCCACACATGGACACATATCACAATATCAATATCAAATCAATCTTTTTCCTCTATCCCTGATAATGTCAAGATAAGTGAGAGACAATCGTATCACAACCACAATAAGTCAATTAAGTAACGAGTCCAAGATCACACAAATGGCAACAAGCCCACAAATCAACAACAATACCAACCTAAGTAATTCATCCCAGCTTCATACCCGAAGGCGTAACATGCTTTCTCTATCAATAACTAACTCTACATATGCTTCGTTAACCGGAGTCTAACCAAATGTAAGCTGTAACCTACCTCACTGCCAAGTTGGAGCCACGAACGATCAAATCTGAGCCTTGCCCTTCCGAAGAGCCTCCAAATACTCAAAGTCTAGCCATTATCAAATTCTAAGTTAGAAACGAGAAACAGCAGTACCCATATTGCTATACATTCGTTCGAATAAAAATCGACTGAGTAAAAGAGGGAGAATGAGCCCACAAGGGTAAAACGGGTATTTCAAAGATGGAATTGGTAAACCAATGTTCTAGAAGTTCAATTCCACTCTTCAATATTGATCAATTTCATCATTCAAGGAAAAATCCCCAATTTAGGCATAAACCCTAGCTTTTCCATATTTCAATTTCTCAACTAGAATGGAAGATTCAAGCTTATTGGTTGCTAATTCATGAAATTCCATGCTTAGATTAGTCAAATCCATCAATTAATCTCGTATTGAAAGACTAAAATTGACATAATAAAGTAAAGATCAAAACTCATTTTCTTCCTTTAGATTTCTAGATTACCACCATTAATTCAAGCTTAGGAAAGGTAAATAATGGAAAGCAAGGTTAGAGAGACTTACCCCAAGAAGAATCCACCTAGAATCACTTCAAATCGCCTTAAAGATACTTAGGAAAAATAATTTTGGGAATGGGAAATGAAGGGTTACACTAAGCATTAAATAACTTTCTGAATCAGCGTTTTCCGTCGCAGCGAAAATGGTCCGATCCAGCAGTTTACTTCCGCCATAGCGCATTTGCTCCAGCGGAATACCGTCCGCTGGAGCAGACTCCCAAAGAATACCTTCACTCGCGCTAGCAGACCAGGCCTCGCCGAGGCGGGTCAGCTGCGATGCACCCAGTCTCGCTGGGGCGAGACATCAGACACCAGCAAATTTTTGATTTTTCACCAAGTTCTTCCCAAAATCCGACAATCACCCGATACCTCCCAGATGCAAACCAAACATGTAAACATACATAAAAACATGCTACGGACTCACTCGTGGTCTCGGAATTCCCAACGGAGGTCTATTTGACCGGGTCAACACCTAATGGCCAAAACTCAACTTTCCAACCAATAACCCAAAACGCTCCCGAGTGCCTCGAGAGACAAACTGAACATCCCACTAAGTCATAATCGATCCTCTGGACCTCACGGAATCGACGAATTTCTGAAAAAGGTCTGTTTACCCAAAAGTCAACTATTAGTCAATCATTTTTCACATTAAGGTTCTATTTTTCATAAGCCATCATAAAACTCGCCCGATTACCTCGGGAATCGTGCCACCCATCCCCACGGATCAAAATCTTACTAACAGGGCTCAAAAAAGGGTCAACGGGGTAAATGGGTCAAAAGCACTATAACGACTAAACGGGTCGTTACAGATTAATTAGTCATAATTGACTTGATGAGTCAAAAAGCACCTAATGTGCATAAATGACACTTGGAACTGTGTCACATTAAAGCTTGTATCTAACCATTTATCATTTGCTACAACACATTTTAGAATAGTCCAAAATGTTTGGTATAAGAACACTTTTGATAAACCCAAATCCTAGAGCTAATGTTCGCAAAGAACATATATTTTCAGCAACCGTTTTTTTTTTTTTTATGAAAATGTAACAATCTTGGTCTTAGAAAATTTTCCTAGGCAACAAAGTGTGTTGGAAACGTGATTTTCCTCTTAGACAGCAGTGTGAGTTCCTTAATTCAAAGAGATTGAGGTATGTAAAGCTTTTTCCTATCTTCGTCTATAAGATTTATGGATATTATACATATATTCTACAGATAGAATTCAAGAATCGGCAATCGTAAGTTGAATATAAATTGTTGTAGTCTACTGGGCTGTATTGAAGTGGTGTGTATGATGTATCATGGTTCGAATTGATGAAATTGATATGGTTGTGGTTGCTTTTGCTGCTTTGAACTTGAGGAAAGTGAAAGAAATAGGGGAAATGATGTCCGATTCATTATAATACGAGCTTGTCGCTCGATATACGTAATATACTAGTATTTACTTAGCTTAATGAGAGTATCACCGTTATTATAGGTTGAGGCGCTAGACTACTGTGTTGGTTGGGTTGTCAATAAGACCAACAAAGGTATGTAAAGGCTATTCCCTTTCTTTGTTTTGGCATGAATCCTCAACCGAGCGAGTCCTGAATAAGAGCACAAAAAAGTGCCTCCACAAAGATCTCATCTCTATATTGTTCTTGATAGCTTCATAGTAGTTTCCCTTGTCGGGAGTTTACCTTCAGAATAGCATGGTTGCTTATATAGTTAGTAGATAGAAACGATGATTGTAGAGTTCATAGAAGTATGCACTTGCCTACGGAGCTATCTATTCACATGTTGCCTTCGGGGCTATACAAATGCGCGCTTGTCTTTGGGGCTACATAGAGTGCCTTCGGAGCTATACATTTGCCTGCCAGGGACGCTGTGTTCATGCCCGCAAGTTCAGATAAGAAGCCGGAGGGACCGCATCAGTAAATTTGCCGAGTACTAGCTAGTGTGGTAAGCTCCATGTCATTTAGAGTTACCAGGTACAGAGTTTTGTGTATACACAGATGATGGGTAGGCCGGGGCCCTGTCCCGACCATAGTACAGTTGTCAATCTTTAGACGCTTGTAGACTATCCTGTATGTCCAGTAGTGTTAGTATGGCCTTGTCGGCCGCATAACGATACTTATGTTATATATGACGGGATGATTCCACTTTGGTTAAGTTGATTGTTGTTTATGGACATTTTAGTGTATGACCTTGTCGGCCTAAGTTACGACACCATGCTTATAGATTGGCTTCCTTGGCCTAAGCTATTCATTGAGACACTGGTTGTACGAGCTATAGATTGGTATGCTGGGGCCTAGTGAGGCACCGGGTGCCGGCCACGCCTCCCAGGTTTGGGGCATGACACTCGGATGGATTTAAACCAAAAAACAGTACCCATTTCAATGGTGCAAATATTTTATCGTTTTCTTGGTGTTGGTGCAGACCTCGCCATCACGAATAAGACTCACTGGACAACTCTTTGTTGTAGCCAGTTGTGATCGAAATGAAGGATGACTGACAATATAATTAGGACAGTTTTGGGGAATTCGAGTTATTTTACCATTTTTGGGTATTGGGAGCTCGACTTAGTGCGATTCAAAGGGAAAAATCTACCATCAATGTTTGAGTAAGTGATTTTAACTTGATTTGATTATTGAATTAAACGCCTTAATAATGGAACCTAGAAATAGAAATCGGAGAATTTTGTAGGTTTAAGAGAGTGAAATATGAGATTTGATCGTCTATTTGAGTTTGGATTGAAAATCTAGTTATAGTACTCATAGAGTTATGGGTAGCCCGAAAATGGGTTTGCGGTTGACCACGGGATCCGGGTTGAAGTTTTGAGACTGACTTTGACTTTGATCTTGTCCAACTATATGAATGATATCAACATATTCGTCTAACCTCGTGGACTTTCTTCTCAATAGATCGAGCTCATGCGGTTTCGGGGCGAGGAACGACGATTCATGAAGGTTAATATATCTTCCGACCGAAGTAAGTTAAGCGCTTCAACCTTAGTGAGGGATTTTCCCAAATTGATTTTGTTATATGTATATTATATATGTATATGATGTTCTGTATATGTGAGGTGACGAGCATATATTGAAAAGTAGGGTTACTAATGCTATACGGGGTAGAGGGTGTTTGTTGACATACTTGCTTTATGTGTTCCTTCCGTGCCATGACTATCTGTAGGATCCTATCATTGCTGCCAGTATAATATAATGTTATAAGCATGATATTCATGGTAGAACATTATGAAGGTACATAGTATGCCAAATTACATGATTTAAACTTCTAAGTCATGCACTGTATGTTTGTCTAATTATTTGTATTCTTACCTAGTATGTGTTTTGAGCCGATGAGTTTGGTGTGTGTGATCCACGACTTGGGTGTCAGTGGATAAAGCGTGTGCATAAATTAACAGTGATGGTAGTACATAAAAAATGTCTATGCATAATAACAGCTATGTGTCTGTTTGAGGAGCAGCTTAATTAACTTCTAATGTGTACTTCTACCAAAGCTTTACCAACAATTGTCAACATCACTAGAAGATCATGACTAGGGCCTTTTATTTGCTTCATTATATAAATAGTACACAGAAGCATGAGAAGAATATTGTCAATTGAAGTGTCAAGAATTTACACATTTGTTGGCACTCTTTAGAAGGCTAATTAATTTGGAATTCACCTATGTGGTCGCTCTAATATGCGGCAAGTTTTAAATTTTCGGCGGTGGCTTTGGAGGTATATTTCATGCCTAACATTTTAAATTTTACTCGAAGTGCTTAAAATATTTTATATAATAATTTCTTTTCTATAATCTAAATTTAATGACTCACTATGTTGGGTTTAAATTTTGACTTGCGAACTTTTTGTTCCAAAGTGAGAAGCTTTTGTTAATTCGTGTAATCAGTTAATAGTGTATATTCATACACTATTTAGCTGAATTAGTTAAATCTTTGAATATATGGTACGTGATGCAGAATTAGTTAATCTTTGAACACTACCATTTAGCTGAATTTGTGGATATCAAAAAGGAGAAAGCAGTATACTTCAACATCAACCTAGAATTCAACCAAACCACACCAACAAGTAACAAGGAACCATATATATGCAGTAGATTTTTCGTAACTCCTAGCCACTTACTGGAAACAAAGCAAAGAGAAAAGAAAGCAAATAAGTCAAGTACGCTAATGGGAAAGATAATTCAAGAAGTCCTTTTCTTGCTATACTGTGTCTTCATTCTTCTTGGGAATTATTCAACAGGTTCCTATGATAATCCTTCTCTTCTAATTTCAATACTATATTTTCAAGGACTTACGATATTCTGACGGTGTAAATACTTTTTATATTAATTATTGGTGTATTATAATATGTTATAGCTAGCAGGTTATTTACTCTATATGAATAATTACCAGCAGTAGTAATTATTTTAGAGTTTAACTAATATCCATCAATGATTTAAATAAATTTTACACTATCAGGTAATTTTTACCTGTAGTAGCAGGTAACTTGTCTTATTTTCAAAAGTAAAAATTTCAAAATTATCTGCAGATATATTTTGGGTCACCTAAAAATAATGTAAACATTTACTTATACTGTCAATGTAAAATGGACTTTTTTTCACTTTTGGTGTGTCGACCAAAATTATTTACGGGCACTAGTCAAAATATACAAAATGCATATACTGATTATGTATATTTAGGTATGCAGTATGTATATTGTATATATATTTATGTATACAGTATGTATATTTATATTTAATATACAAAACATATACATTTGCTGGATATTATTTTTTAGGCGGCCCAAAAATTTAATTAGCCCTAAAATCATAATATTGAATAATGTGAACTTTTCAGTACACAGAAGTTAAACTCTCTTTTCAATTCTATGTATCCAACAATTCCATAACCTTTGGATTTCCTTGTAGTTGAAGCATCAATTGGAGTTTGTTATGGTCGTGTTGGTACAAATCTCCCACCAATTTCAGAAGCTATCAATCTCATAAAATCAAATGGCATTTCAAGAATTAGGCTATTTAATCCAGATCCAGAAGCATTACAACCATTTTGTGGAACTGGAATTGAGCTCTTGATTGGAGTTCCCAATGAAATCCTACCTACCCTAGCCAATAATCCAGTGACAACCTCCATTGAATGGCTTCAATCAAACATTTTTGCTCATGTTTCCCCTAATCAAGTTAAATATTTAGTAGTTGGCAATGAAATATTCCTTAAAGATCCATATTACTCCCCTTATATAGTTCCTACAATTACAAAACTTTACCAAGCTCTTCAAACATTAGGCCTAGCTACAACCATTAAGCTTTCTTCTTCCCATGCATCTACCATACTTTCCAATTCATACCCTCCATCATCTTCAACTTTTGATTCTAATATCAAACCATTTCTTCTTCCTTTATTACAATTCCTACATGACACCAGATCACCATTAATGGTGAACGTGTACCCCTTTTTTGCGTACATTAATAATCCAAAGTATGTTTCTTTGGACCATGCACTATTTAGGTCATCATATGTGGAATATGACCAGAACTTGGATTATGACAACATGTTTGATGCTTCCATTGATGCATTTGTTTATGCCATGGAGAAGGAAGGATTTGAGGGCATTCCTGTGATGGTCACGGAGACCGGGTGGCCAACTGCTGGAATTGATGGTGCGAGCATTGACAATGCCTTTACTTATAATGAGAATATTGTGAGAAAAGCTTTGAACAATGTGGGTACGCCTAAAAGACCTGGAGTTGGCTTAGACATTTTTTTGTTTGATCTGTTTGATGAGAATGGAAAGAGTGGAGAGGAGTTTGAGAGGCACTTTGGTATTTTTGGAGATAATGGAATTAAGGCCTATGACATTAGGTTCAACTAGAGTAAGATATATATGTGTGAAAAAATAGAGTGAAATTTTCTCTCATTGATTCTCCAGGTCTGGGTAAATTAATATTTTTTATGTGTATGGTTACTGCATATTCTAATTTATCTCTGTTATTGGTAAAACCTATACGATTATGATCAGACATCAGAGTGAACATATACATACAATCTGACTTTTCTATAATGACGTCATTTGTCCGGAGTTTTTTTTATTGTTATAGTGAATGGTTGGTATACACCTATAATCATTTGATGTTTAGATCTTAATTGTTTGTTCTAGACAAAAACTCATGCAAAAAGTCATTTTCCCAAACACTTTATGTTATAAAAGAAAAAAGTATCTAAATTTAAAATCTCAAAAGATATTCATGTATTATTAATTAATTTTCGTAAAGCTAATCAATATTAGTAAATCCAACTACAAAGATTTAAACTCTCTAAAGCACATACGTATTTTAAAACTAACTGAAAATTGAAAATTTGCAAGTTTAATGGAGAAATTTATACTTTTGTACCTTGTTTCATAGACTCCAGTCGCTTCGTGGAAATATAACTCTTGAATTAGCAAAGATTTTCATCCAAATAACTTTCAGCAGAATGGTACCCGATAACGTTTTCTTGAAGGCAGTTTAAGAGCTTAATAACTGAATCTTCTATCTCAACCCAAGTAGAATAATTAGCATTAATAAAGTGAAAGGAAAAATCAATCAATATTTGTGTAGAATTGTTATAGAGAGATAATTTTATAAAGAGTGTATTAATATAATGATAGTTGGTAGTATTATAGGTAAAAGGTTTTTATAGCAAAATAACTTTTCTTTTGGTACAAAAAATAAAAAAATCGGAGGAAGGCATAAAACATATCCTACAATCTGTAAACCCCATAAATTTCAAGATTTAATTCGGACTAATTTTGAACGTAAACGAAGTTATTCGAGTGAATCCGCGGTTCGTGGGGCCCACACAAGAGCGTATGAGAATAATTTTTAAATCAAAGAAGTATCCCTTGAATTCTAGGACCAACGCTGTACCGTTCATCATTTGGAGTCATACCCGATTTAGCGAACAAAACATTTTAGGGAATGCACGCAGATTTGAGCTTGAGCACAAACTAAGAGAGTCGTGCCAACTGTTGTGCATTTTTTAACTTGAGCGCAGAATTGCAGAGCCAATTTGCACTTGAGCGCAAAATTGCTGCGCACGAGCTACAGTGCACGCTGGCCTAGGTTAGAATTAAAAAAAGGAAGGGAAAAGAGAAATTGGTTTCATTTTTCAAAGAGGAGACATTTTCTCTCAACCCCAAGTCATTCAAGATTTCTCCTACTTACCAAAGTAAGTTTCTAGATCGTTTAGAGTTAAATGACTACTCCCAAACAAGATTAATCTTGAAATCACTAGTTTTTCATCAAGAATTCAAGGGACATGTCTTCTCTTCAAAGCCAGGATTTCGCAATCATGGTACACCCTGCAACCCGCTTTCTACTGCGATTCTTAGGAGAGACTATTCATGGTATTCATTCATAGAAATTACCATGAAGAACCTATAATAACAATGTGTTAGAATAAATCACGGGGCAAGAACAACATTGCGTACCTTTTAGCGCAGCGGAAATCGTTGAACTTGCCACCAAAAGAATTACCTCAAGTCGAACTTCGATTCTCTAGGAAACAAAGTTAATATCCACGAACTAGATGTCTTTCTTGTTGTTGTGTGTGTATGTTGGGAAGAATCTTAGAGATCAATATCTCTATTGAAGAAGAAAGAACTTTTTTTTTGTTTGTCATGGAGAAGTTATTATCCAGACAAGTTACGTGAACTGCCTTTTTTAATATCTCACATCTCACACTCTTTTTCTCTATTTTAATAGCAGTAGTATTAAGAAGTTAAATAACTTCCCTGGAGTTTTAAGAAGTTAAATAACTTCCCCGATAACTTTCTCATCTTTATCTTCTACAAACGAGTCGGGTCAGTTCACATGGGAGACCCACGACCCAATATCCAACATCTCCTACTTCACACATGGTGGACTAGACCCTAACTAGTACCATGTTGATAACACACGTAATTCATATAGACAAATAGTTCGTGCGACCTGCGAGCATCAAGAGTTATACCTTTTAAGATTTTACAAGAGCTCTATGCAGGAATCTAGTCACATGCGGAGAGAATTCACTACTAACATGAGGATCTTATTACTCGCAATACCCCAGACATCGCTAGTTATCCGATTCCTCATCCTCAAAAGAGGCGAACTCGTGTTCATGTATAACTTTATTCACAATTACACTTGTTACCCCTATGGTAAGCATAATGGTCGACCTGTGAATACAAGTTATATTATTAATCTTAGTTGTCTTCCCTTTCTACTTGAAATTATCAATCCCAGATCAACTGCTTTCCTAGACATACACTGCATTGCCGAATCATTCATAGCTATTTGTGAAATGCGAAAGTAGCAACACTGATCTGTACTTCAAAAAACAGTAAAAGGTCAAAAGGGTATTCCAATGGAAAGTCAATATTACTTTCTGGGCCTCACACAATGAAGAAGCAGGGATCCATTCCCCATTAACCCATTGGTCGCTAAACACACGTGGTATGAAACTATGCTACGGTGTTCTCACCTTATATTGGCGCGCGTGTCTCATTATTTTACTCATTCAGCATCTCACAAATCTTGGTCTAGACACCCCCAGATGTCTAACTTGAGTTTTTCTCTTCAATGATCCTCAAATTCATCTTCTTAGAGAAACTCATATCTGGCTTACAAACAAATCATAACATGGTGGTGGAATTCATCCCTTCACGTTCCTCAATGTAAGAGGCGATTGCTCGTGTGAGAGAGCCAATCTCATGACTTGTTCGACACACTTATATCCTTCACTAGGATATCATCACATGCATATAGAATATCAACATAATCTCAATCATAATTCATCGATGAGTATATTTTACAAAACATAAATTTCAACATATCTTTCACAAACCTAGAGCCATAACATATTTCTCAAATATGTCTCTAGATATTGATTTTGTAAGAGGATCAACTATCATCTTTGCATAGGAATATATTGCAATGTTATTTCTCCACTTGCCATGATGTTTCACGAAGTTATATATACTTGAAATCAATTTGTTTGTATTATGATACTTAGGATCCTCTGTATATGTAATAGCCTCTTGACTATCATTATATAAAATCATGGAACCCTGAGAATTCTTTGAAATATGAAAATGCTCAAACAATCCTTAGCCAAACAACTTCTTGTACTACAGATGCACAAACCACGAATTCAGCCTTCATGGACAAAAGCAGCGTGGAAGCTTATTTCTTACTTTTTGTGAAATAGTACCACTATTTAAGTAAGAACGCATAGCCGGATGTCGATTTTTTATCGTTCCGGTCACCACCCTAATCATCATCTGTATAAGCTCTCAATTGTACATCATTTCCACTATAACATAGTGAATAATTAACAGTTCCTTTTAGGTATCGAAAGATCCTCTTCACAGCTTTCCAATGATCTCTTCCAGGATTGGACTGGTACCTGCTAACCAGACCTATGGCATAACAAATGTCTGGATGAGTACACATCATAGCGTACATCAAGCTCTCGACAACACTAGAATATGGAACTCGAGACATGTCTTCTTTTTCTTTTTCAGTCTCCAGACACATATCAAGGCTCAAAGTTTCACCTCTTGCTATAGGAGTATCTACGGGTTTGCAACTATTCATTCGAAAGTGTTTCAAATTTTTTTTTTATGTATGTTTCTTGAGACAGACTCAAAAATTTCTTGGAATAATCTCTTTGGATCTTAACACCCAATATATAGTGTGCTTCTCCCATGTCTTTCATGTCAAATGACTTTGAAAGCCAAACCTCCAAATTATTTCTGGCTAATAATATATCATCCACGTAAAAGGAAGAATTACAAATATTCCATTGGACTTTTTCACATAGATGCAACGGTCTTCATTGATCATGATAAATCATATGAAATCACCTCATTGTGAAATTCAAATACCATTGCCTTGAAGACTACTTTAGGCCATAAATAGATCTTTTCAATTTACAGACGGTATGTTCTTGGCCTTTAATGATGAAACCTACAAGTTGTTTTCCTCGTTTAGTTCTCCATTGAGAAAAAGCTGTCTTCATGTCCATTTGGTGTAATTCAAGATCTAAACGTGCAACAATAGCCAAAAGTAAGCGAACTGAGGTAAAATTCACAACTGGCGAAAATGTTTCCTCATAATTTATTCTAGCTTCTTGAGTAAAACTTTTTGCCACCAATCGTCCCTTTGCATCTTTCTATTGACCTGTCTGCTTTGCGTTTAACTTTGAGAACCCATTTGTTCCCAATAGCTCTACGCCGAGAGGAAGGCCAACCAGATCCCAAACTTTGTTGATTCTCATGGACTTTAATACTTCTTTCATTGCTTTCATCCACTCATCTTTTTCAGGGCTCGCTAAAGCCTCAGTCACAGAATTAGTCTCATCCAATCCTGTGGGAGATACCAAGAAAACGTAATCTTCAATCCTATAAGATTGTTTAGGTATACCTTTTCTGGTACTCTTACATAGCTGAAATTCAGATTAATCAAAAAGATTTCGAGATTGAGAACTCTAACTCCCACTCGGATCAAGCATAAGATCTTGATCAATTTAATTATCAAAAGTGTCAGAAGACATTAGCTAACTATCTGAATTCAACATTTCATAAAGAGGCTCTCATTCCTTTATTTTGCCCTTCTTTGAAAAATTATTTTCCAAAAACATAACGTCTCGTGATTCAATTTCAGTACCACTTCCATCCTTTAATCACCATTCAACACATAACCTTTGGAGTGTTCAGATACAAAGTATCTTATAAAGATACATTTCTTTGCCTTTTTCCATAGCAAGGAGTGGAAATAACTGATTTAGAATGTACTTTATTCAATATGTAGGCTTCGGTCAATAACGCATCTCTCCAAAAGGAGATAGGTAAATTTGTATGCATTATCATGGACCTTGTCATGTCCAATAGTGTTTAATTCCTTCTTTCTGCTACACCATTTTGTTGTGGTACGTAAGGAATAGTTACATGTCTGTAATGCCTTTTTTATTCACATTCATTGAATCACAGACTTCTGAGTGGGTTAGTGACAATAAGAAGTCAGGTCTCTTAGCCTTCCTAGATGGTTTATATGTAATCTTTTCGACAAGATAATGTTCACAAGTTGGCATGTCTATTTTGGAGAAAGAACCCAAGTGTCCTTCCTTAGCCAACAAATTCATTCTATCTTGCCAATGTGATCCAATCTTGCATGCCATGTAATAACAACAACAACACCATTGTTATTCGAAGAGCATGTCATAATGTGTTAGCCCGCATAATAGTCATAAGTGAAAGGATTACAATTTACACTAAGAAACCATCATAAAGGTGATCAGAACCATAGAAGACATTTTCTAGAGTAATTTTCACAACATTATTGCTGAAGAGAAACCTAATACAAGAAGAACAAACATTGACAGTTGCAACACTGCAATTTTTCATCTTTCTTCTTGTAATGCCACTTTTCCTTGTTGGAATTAAGTTGTTACACTCCATAATAATCCGTGCTACTGTATTAAAACAAGAAAGAATGAGTTAAGAAGGTTCAAGGAAAGTTAATCGAGTTAGTAAGAATATCGTTATATATATGGTTGTCTTAAGTATCTCGAGGTGACATGGTAACCTAAAGGATTTGAAATCGTGTTATGAGTATGTATATGAGGTGATGTGAGTGACCTTTTAAAGTATTTGAGATTATTAGTAATGATATAGAAGATGGACAAAAGATAGGAATATACTTTTGCGATTGGAGTTTCGTTGAAGCTTTGTGAGTTCTCTAGTTATGTTTAAGGTTATTGTGATTCTCCGGACCTTTTGAGACGTGTATATGGATTTTTATTGATGTATATAAGTGTGTATATATATGTGTATAAGAGGTTATATGAGGTTGGAAGAGGATTAGAAGTTAAACGAAATGAATCGGAACAATTTCAATAAAATCTCGGACCCGAATTTTAGCCTATATTGTAGGAGGCATATCTCCTAGTATGTGAGGAGTTTTAAGATGTTTCAAAAGCCTAAAATGAAGTTCATCGAGTCTAGTTTTCAATGCAACAAACCGCTCGTCAAAATGATATCGGGGTAAGGAGATATGGACAATGCAAGTCGGGCTGAGTACTAAGACTTAAATGTTCACAAATTTTTCACTAGTGGCCGTGTGGGCCCCACAAACACATGGCAAAATCAGATTTTTGCCCATGCTTAGTTGGGGGAACGTGTAAGGCCTTCTTGGGCAGCAAAATGGGATTAAATTAACAATGGTAAAATTATTAAGTGGTATTGGGAACAAAAATCAGCCCACTATTATAAGCCATGTTTGGCTGTGTATTATAGTGAAATGGTCAATGGTTTTTGACCCAAGAATTTGAGTGGGACACATGTCCAAATCATGGGGTAAATACATATAGTAAAAATCTGATTCATACCTCATTACACAACTCATTTCAACATTACAAAGTCAAGAAACTATAGAGCTAGAGAGAGAAGCTCTCGGCCTAGAGCTAGCCGAGAGTGAGGGGTCAAAATTGCTCAAAAATTTCAGTTTTCTCCACCAATTTTACTCCTCATCTAGTGTATAAGAAGGTTTAGTAGTTGTTGAAAAGAAACAAGAAAGTGTAGCACCTAAATAGAGTTGAAGTTTCGGCCAAGGTGAAGAACAAGATTGAAAGGTAAGAATGCTTATTGTTCTTGTGTTGTATGATGATTTGAATGTATAGTTCATGCATGTTGTTGTGGGATTGTTGTTGTAGTTGAAGTAGAGAGTGAGCCGTGAGTGAGGTGAATTCATGATTGATTTCATTTTGTATGTATTGTTGATGAATTGAATATGTATCAACATAGGTAAATGAACAAAGATTGTAGAAGTTTGGTTGTGATGTTGCATGTTGGATATTGGACTGTTTTTCTTGAAATGAAAATGAGCCGTGTGTTGAAGGTTCTAATGAAGTCATGCTTTATCTTCATGAACATGTATTGGAAATGGATTGAATGTGTTGTAGTTGGATAAACGGATAAAAATCATGAAATTGTGGGAAGGGTGTTGTAGCCGTGAAAAAGGGGCTGTTTTAGGGGAGGTTTAGGGACTGTTTTGTGTCACATTTGGATTGTTATTGTTATGGACATTATGGTGTATTGTATTCTTGTTGAATATGTGAATTGAGGTGTTAAAGAAATGAATTATGATGAAGTGTATAGGCAGTCCAAAACCGTGGACAGTTTTGATGTTAGAAGTGAATTTGTGTGTGTTGAATGTTGATTCTTGTTGCAAACGTTTAGTGAAAGTAAAGTGCATTGATTCAAGTTGAAATTGAGATGAATTGTGGGCTGTTGTAAGAATGGAAATGATGCTAAAACAGTTCCAAAAATCGTGAAATTAATGTCATTAAACATGTTGTTGTTGTTGTGAGGTTTTAGTGTCGACAATGTAGCTATTTGCGTACGAATTTGGTGATATATTTATCGTATGACTGCTGGTCGTATTTTACTGAAATTATATGAAATGAAGACATGAAATAAGGTGTAAGAATCATATGTGGTTTGCTTGGTATGTTCGTAATCGTTTGCAAGAATTCCGGGCACCTTTATGTTGTTGGTTAGGGACTGTTTTGGGCGTGTTGATTGGTTAGGGACTGTTTTGGGCGTGTTGTTGTTAGGAACTGTTTTGGACATGTTGTCTTCTTTAAATTGGAAAGACTAATGAGTTAAGAATATATATTGCATTTACGTTGTTTGGGTTGTTGTAAAGTTGTTACACGAAAACGTTAAGGCTACGGATTATTAGGAGTAACTTGAGAATGTAGTAGCCGTATGTGAATCGTTATGGAATGTTGTGAATGTGGGACATTTGGAATGTTATGTGGGCTGTCCGGATTGGTATTGAACATATGATTATTGATGTTGGATTGGTTGTATGTAGTTGGTTTGAATGCGAACGAAACGTGGTCTAAATGTTTGAAAGGGATTGTGAGCGTCAAAATACGTATTGAATTCCCTTGTAGACTAATTGTAGCTCTTTATATCTTGATATAGGATAAGTGTATTTGGGAAGCAAGTACAAGTTAGAATACAACTAAACGCTAAAGGTATGTAAAGCCTATTCTTTCTTTCTTTTGGCATGTCCTAGACGTAAGTATGGAACGATATGAACCTTGGGGTAAATGCTACTCTCTAGTTCCATGCATGACTTATGATTCTATATTTCCTTAATGCTATTGTCACAAGCCTACTATATGATTGACTAATGAATGATGTATAGAAGTTCCTACTCTTAAAGAATTGCACAAATAGAGGCATACTTGACTTTCAAAAGCTACACCATGTTAAGTTGGTACATGTACACGAAATCTGAAATGTTTCTTGTTATAGTTTGTTATGAGACTTAAAAAGAACTGAATATGAATATTATTTTGAAACTTTAGAGCTGGTTAGTGCTTCTCCATTGAGTCTCAAAGAATTAATTGCATATATGTGATTGCTATTTATTCTGCTCGTGCTTACCGCTATATCCTTCACTGAGTCCCGGGCCAGGACACGTTCTCGTGCGCATATTTACTATATTAATCACCGAGTCCCTCACTAGAGGGCCGGGACACATTATATATATATGTATATGATGATATGATGACATGATGATATGGAGATGGTGGCCAGGAGGGCATATTCCCTATTACCGAGTCCCTTATTAAAGGGCCGGGACACATCTATGTTTATGTTTATGATGCTATGATTTTAATTACCGAGTCCCTCATTAAAGGGCCGGGACACGTTATATATGTTATATACAGAATGATTTTGCAACTTTGATTACAAAACTCTATAACGATATTGATATGAGAATGATACAGATGAAATATGTCCAAAGGCAAGTTTTATGAATTATTGATTGTTGCATTGGGTCCTACATACTTTGTCTCCTTATGAGTCTATTACTATATTTCATGCTTTACATGCTCAGTACATATTCCGTACTGACCCCCTTTCTTCGGGGGGCTGCGTTCATGCCCGCAGGTACAGACGCTCGTTTCGGAGATCCGCCAGCTTAGGACACTTATTCAGCTATTTTTGACTGCTCCTTTGTTCCGGAGCCTAGCTTGTGGTATAACTCCCTTATGTTGAATTCATATGTGTTTATTTGGGTACGGCGGGGCCCTGTCTCGCCATATGATACGGTCATTACTCTTAGAGGTCTGTGGACATCTGTGTGGGTCTGTATATAGTTGTTGTTGCGTTGTATGAACATGACTTATGTTTGGGGCGTACCCATTCGTGATTGCAGCCTTGTCGGCTTGCATATGTATGTATGTTCGAAATGTTGCATGTAGTGGCAGCCTTGACGTCTTGCGTATATATATATAGAGGTGTTGTTGTTGAAAAGTTTTAACTCCTCAGAAGACATGTGCTTATGACATACAGAATTGTGACAGCTTTAGAATAACGTCCTGTCTTTTCTAAACAAATGAGTTCATGATAGGCTAGCTGTAAATGACTATAGTTAATAAGTGACATGAGTGTCCAATTCGGGCACTAGTCACGGCCTACGGGGTTGGGTCGTGACATAAGTAGGTTTCTTTGCTTGGAGGATCCTTCTTTGGTTTCCTTGACCCTTTTTAAAGTTTCTTGCGCTTGAAGCTTGAAAGTTTTTATACCACTTGATTTGCCACATAAGCACTAAGTATTGGTTTAGCAGCACTAAGCCGCTCATCTTCAAGCTCCACATGATAGGCAACAATAATGACTGTTTTGATGTTATCATTATGAGTCAAGTTAACCTTTAAAGATTCTCAAATGTTAGGACGAGACCGGATCACTGCCTATCCTTACGGTTCATCCAATAGAACATGACTAACACTTTTAAGTTGAGCAATCATTTCAGACATCACCCTTTGGTGTCGCTTGACACGATGAACAATTCACTTCTTCTACATGCCAAACTTGATTGTCAACTGTTTGAGGCGAGCCACAATTGTACTTCCATATATATATATATATATATATATATATATATATATATATATATATATATATATATATATATATATCGTATATGTGTGCCTACGTGGCATGAGCAGTAGAATTTATTTCACATTAGCGATGAGATCATTAACAATTGAACTTACAATAATTCCACATGTAAGTATCAAGATCTTTCCTATGTTAGGCAGTGTTACCCTCCTTTGGGTGATACATCAGGAAGTTTATACTCTTTAGATCATCTTGCTTTTCCAGTACAAACCATATCTTATAGCTCTATGTATCATGATTTTCGCTGTTCGACTTATCACCCTTATTCAGATCAGCAATTATACTTTTTTGAGTCATAGTCTTTTATGAGAGACAACCATGCAAGTAAAACTCATCAGTTATGCATGTGATATACATACTCAAGAAAATCAATTCCCATAGTGACTTCACATTTAGTGTAGAATCGAAAGGTCATTTAATTTCCAATCACCATCTACTATCCAAATGATTAATCAAAAATGGAAATCATTTCTTAGAATGTATCAAATTACATTTGTGACTAGAATCACACAGATTCTTTAAGTCTCATCCTCTTACATACTCTGTTATACATATCAATGTGTAGACAATATAACAGAAGAGACAAACAACACATATTCATTAAAATTATTTCCAACTCATTCAGCCAAGGTCTTAGATAGCTTGTATATAGGAGAAGGTTGATAAATACGAGGCCTTAGACATGTCTTTAGAAGCAATGATTTCAGAGTTTAAGCTTCTGTCCTTTTTTCTCCTCCCATTTGGCCTCAAGAGACAAAGTATAGACCCAAAGGGACTAATTTTGACCATACTCATGATGAATGTTATCCAATCTTCGCCCCAGTACTCTAGGAGAGAATCCGGATAAAATGACTCGGTATTCAACCCATAAATAATGAGTTATCAATTTTGCTAATTTCGCCCCAAATAGGCAAAAATGTACTAGTATTGTAGCAGAAAAGTCCATTTTCAACTTTATAAATTCCTCATATTTTCTTCTCCCTTCCCTATCACAAGCTCTCTCATCCCCAAAGATCCTTTGTATCGTCGTTGAAACATTAGACCTGACGATCTCAGAATCTTAATCAGTACTGGTAATGGTCCTACTTCAACGTACTCTTCTACGCTGTACCCTAACTCGACTCTCAATGTCACTCCCACTTGGAGAACTTCGAGCTCGTTCCTCTCCAGTCCTCATTAAAATGGGAACAAGGAAACAACTAAAATGGTTACAACCATTCAATGTGACAATATATGTCACAATAATTCGTAGAAGAGAAATTAGCAAATGATCATATCCTTATTTATTTAAATAAATTTTTGATCCTTTCAGGACCACTATAGTATTAGTAAAAGGAATGATTAAGACACAGCTAAATTCTTTCAATTCAAAAAATAATGCATGGAAGTATGCACATTATCGCATATTATATCGTATGGATATGCAACCAAAAAATTAGAGTTATTTTGAGAATAAATATATCCTCGAGACAGTGCACCATCATAGCTTTAGACCAACGTTACCGCAAAACAAATTGCAGCCGTAAGAAATGTATTAGCACGGTCTATATAGCTTTGCACATGGGGAGAAAATATGATTTTCCTTCTCAAGATTTTCTTTTTAAACACTTTTTTTTTCTTTTTTTTTTATCCCAAGTTTTGTATTTTGCAATGACTCACTTCTGGTCACACAATTGATACCAAGCCATGATATCTAACTATAATCATAGTTATTTGTAAAAAGTAAATAATACATGGCTCTAGCAAAACTTATGCACAAAACGTTCATAGTATAAACATATACTATCCATATAGTGGCAGACATAAGAATATACTATGTAGCAAATTATTCTTTCCTTTGGTATTCAATTAACGCCAAGTAATTAAAGTTTCCCAACAATTTTTTTTCTTTCAAGTTATCAACGAAGAGAACTCACCTAATCAGGAAACACCACCGGGACAGTTCTTCGCACAAATCACGAACACCCAGTTTGGTCGAATCATCTTTTAATCAAAGGTGTATCAAAGAAAAAAAAAACAAACACTGATTAAATTATTGTGTGTTCATATTAACAAAAAACACACGTTAACCGGCTCTGATGCCATTGTTAGAATAAATTATGAGGCAAGAACAACATTGCGTACCTTTTAGCGCAGCAGAAATCGTTGAACTTGCCACCAAAAGAATTGCCCCAAGTCGAACTTTGATTCTCTAGGAAACGAAGTTAATATCCATGAACTAGATGTCTTTGTTGTTGGTGTGTGTGTTTGTTGGGAAGAATCTTAGAGATCAATATCTCTATTGAAGAAGAAAGAACTTTTTTGTTTGTTTGTCATGGAGAAGTTATTCTCCAGAGAAGTTACGTGAACTGCCTTTTTTAATATCTCACATCTCACACTCTTTTTCTCTATTTTAATAGCAGTAGTATTAAGAAGTTAAATATCTTCCCTGGATTTTTAAGAAGTTAAATAAGTTCCCTGGTAACTTTCTCATCTTTATCTTCTACAAACGGGTCGGGTCAGTTCACATGGGCGACCCACGACCCAATATCCAACACAATGAAAACTAGAAGTTAAAAAGAACCAATACTTAGGGTTTCTAAAGTCGAAAATTATGAAACTAGTAGAATTGATTTCTGATATAATTGTGTAGAGATTGAATTGTGAAGCTGAATTCGTTGGGTTGGAGGAAACGGTTGTGCTGAAGGAAGAATCAAGGTGAGTTAAGACAATACTTTTACTAACATTGTCTTCTCACAAAGATCATATTACATATTACTATTAAATTTCATAGGCTATTAGTTTGAGGTTTCTGATTGGAATGAGCAGGCTCACATTATGCATTAGAATCGCAGCAAAGGGTTTAGATGATTTTCCCATTTAATAGTACAAGAATAGTCAAGTATTCCAAAATTTGGGTCTCAGGCATTTTTATAACTTGCATTCCTTTTTTAGAATATTATACTTGTTATAATTTTCTTTCATATGAATCGGATCTTTGTTAGCTATAAGTTATCTTTTTTTTTTCCTCAAAAGCTATTTTCTTAAATTTTAAACCTCAATTAATTAACCTAAGATTGGCCGGATAACCGTAGTTAACGGATTCTAAAGGATGCCTAACCCCTTCCCTTTAGGATAATATAGAACCCTTACCTAGAATCACACTGATTAAGCAGGCTATTAACGGAGGTTTAGTTTAGCTTTACCTTAGTTAATAATTAGGTGCCCTAATTCACCTTAAAATCAATTAGGTGGCGACTCCTTAAAACAAAGCGAAATAGGAATCTCCAATATGTTGTACTCCGCTTTGACCCGGTTAAAATGGGGTATAACAATGGGTGAATGATTTCTAGGTGTAAATCAATCTAACATTGGCCTTACAACCACGAACTATCAATTTGCAAGGCTATTTAATCAAACTATCTCTTATAAGCAGTTTATATGGTCAAGTTATCATCTTTATGAAACCTTAAGTCTCAATTCGCTTAGTTCATGTTTCTAGTGGTTCAATTCTTGATTAGAAAGTGATAACCCAAGCCATTAGATGATGAACACGCAATAAACTATCATAACCCACCAACTATTGAAAGTCTATTAAGTTCTAGGGTTACTATTCCCAATTCATCATTATAGGCCCATAAAGGGGATGATAACCATATAGATGAAAGCGTAATGATGGAAGGAATGGTTGAGACTTACCTCTCAAGGATATTTTTGACCTAGCTTAGAATTTCGCCCTAGGTACTTGGTGGGAACTATTTTGCAGTTTTATGAATAAAGAATTCGGAACTAAGTGTTTAAAAATCGAGATTCTGTCCCCATCGATCGCTGCGGCGGTCCTGCTATAGCGGGCAAGTGCCCGCCATAGCGGATCAAGCCAAAACCATCCCTCGGATATGGCGATCCTGGTCCCACTGCGGCGGTCCCGCTACAGCGGTCCAGTGCTCGCCATAGCGGACACCCCATTTTCCAATTGGCCGCGGCGGCGAAAAAACTACCGATACAACAATCACGCCGCAGCAGTACCACTGAGCCTGTAAGCTCGCAAATTTCACAGTTTTTCACTGTACCACACAACACTTCATTCCGAGGCCTCACAAACATCAATAAAACATGCACATAAATGTAAAACACCATACCGACTCACCCGTGGCCTTGGAATTCCCAACGGAGGTCTAATTTCCCACATCACCCCCAATGGACTCAACACAACCAAACCATAATCACAAATAAGTCAAGTTTTCAGTTCTTAGACTTCTACATTTAAGTTTCTATTAGCTCGTTCTACCCATGGAGGGGTTCTATTGGTTGGGTGATCCTAGATTTTCCATAATGATTGGGAGGGTCGTTACATTAGATACCAATTAAAACACCGTTCGTCCCCGAACGGAAATGGATGAGGAATCTTGGAAAAGTTACCTGTCTCGGAGAAAAGCTGAGGATACTTGCTACGCATATCCGATTCTATTTCCCAAGTAGCTTCCTTAATTGGGCGATTCTTCCAGTGAACTTTTACGGAGGCTATTTCCTTCGACCTCAACTTGCGGACGTCTCTATCTAAGATAGCAATAGGCTATTCCTCATATGTCAAGTTCTCATCTAGCAAAATCGAATCCCAACAGATTATGTACGAACCATCGCCGTGATACCTCTTCAACATCGAAACGTGAAATACCGGATGAACGCTTGAGAAGCCCGGAGGTAAAGCCAACTCATAAGATACCTCCCCCATATGCTTAAGAATCTCAAATGGCCCAATGAATCTCAGGATAAGCTTTCCCTTCTTCCCAAACCACATTCCACCCTTCATGGGTGATACTTTCAACAATACTTGTTCTCCCTCCCCAAACTCAAGATCTCGGACCTTACGGTCCGCATACTCTTTTTGCCTACTCTGTGCTGCTAGAAGCTTAGCTTGAATCACCTTTACCTTCTCTAATGAATCCCTCAGAAGGTCCGTACTCCAAGGTTTTACCTCAAACGTATCAAACCAACCAATATGAGACCTACATCTGCTCTCATACAACGCCTCAAATGGAGCCATGTCGATGCTCGAGTGGTAGCTATTTTTATATGCGAACGCAGCCAATGTTAAGAACTGATCCCAATAACCACCAAAGTCTATCACAAAAGCTCGAAACATATCCTCAAGAACCTGAATAGTCCATTCGAACTGCCCATCAGTCTGAGAGTGGAAAGCTGTACTAAGGTCCAACCTAGTACCCAGTTCCTCATGCAGATGCTCCCAAAATCGAGATGTTAACGTTGTGCCCCTGTCGGACACGATGGAGATAGGAACCCCATGTAGTCTAACCACATCACGAATGTAGATCTTGGATAATTTCTCCCCATAATAAGTTATCCGCACCGGAATAAAGTGGGCAGGCTTAGTCCACCTGTCGACAATAACCCAAATCGAATCAAACTTCCCCAACGTCTTCGGAAGACCAACCACGAAATCCATGTCTATTCTTTCCCACTTTCACTCAGGAATGGGCATCCTCTGAAGTGTACACCCAGTTTTCTGATGTTCATACTTCACCTGTTGGAAATTTAAACACTGAGCTACAAATTCCACTATGTCGCGCTTCATCCTAGCCCACTAGTAATGTTGTCACAGATCTCGATACATCTTAGTAGTGCCAGGATGAATAGAATACCTCAAAATGTGAGCTTCTGCCAGAATAGTCTTGATCAAATCACCCACACGTGGCACGTAAACTCATCCCTTAATTCGTAACACCCCCTCTTTGTCGATCACGACCTTCTTGGCCTCGCCACACAACACCTTGTCATGGATTTTACACAACTTAGCATCCTCAAACTGCCTAGACTTAATATACTCCAGAAATGATGACCAAACCTCAACACAAGCCAATACCCTGCCCGTGTTAAAAATATCCAGCCTCATAAAACTGTTAGCCAAAGTATGAACCTCTCTAGCTAACGGACGCTCCGAAGAGATCAAACAAGCCAGACTTCCCATACTAGCTGACTTTCTGCTCAACGCGTCAGCCACCATATTTGCCTTACCAGGGTGATACAAAATGGTGATGTCGTAATCCTTCAGCAGTTCCATGCATCTCCGGTGCCTAGAGTTCAGATCCCTCTGGGTGAACACGTGTTGCAAGCTGCGATGGTCAGTGTACACCTCACAATGGACACCATACAAGTAGAGCCTCTAGATCTTCAGCGCAAACACCACTGCTGCCAATTCTAAGTCATGAGTACGATAGTTCTTCTCATGCATTTTCAACTGTCTAGAAGCGTAGGTAATCCCCTTCTTTTCCTGCATCAAAACAACACCCAAACTAGAGGGTGAAGCATCACAACAAACAACAAAATTCTTTCCCTCCACGGGGCAACACTAGAATAGGAGCTGTCGTCAACAATGTCTTGAGCTTTTGAAAGCTCTCCTCACACTCGTCGGACCACTGAAACAGTACCTCTTTCTGAGTCAAACTGGTCAAATCAGAAGCAATAGAGGCAAACTCTTTCACAAACCGACGATAATAGCTAGCCAGACCCACGAAACTACGAATTTCGGTCACTGATGTGGGCCTAGCCCATTCCTTGACTGGATGAATTTTCTGCAGATCTACCATAATCCCTCATTCAAAATTATATTCCCCAAGAAGGACACAGAAGACAACCAAAATTCAGACTTGGAGAACTTAGTATACAACCTCTTCTCCCGCAATGCCCCAATAGAAATCCTCAAGTGTTTCTCATACTCCTCCTTATTTTTAGAATACACCAGGATATCATCAATGAATAATATCACAAAGATTCTAAATAAGGCTTAAACACGCTGTTCATCAAATCCATGAACACAGCTGGGGCATTAGTAAAGCCCAAAAGACATAACTAAGAACTCATAGTGCCCATATCTAGTCCTAAAAGTTGTCTTAGGAACATCTTCTGCCCAAATCTTTAACTGGTGATATCCTTACCTTAAGTCAATTTTAGAGAACATAGAAGCTCCCAGTTGCTGATCAAACAAATCATCAATAAGAGGGATGGGATACTTGTTTCGGATAGTGACCTTATTCAGCTGACGATAATCAATACACATGCGCATAGACCCATCCTTCTTTTTAACAAACAACACAGAAGCACCCCAAGAAGAGGCACTCGGGCGAATAAACCCCTTACCCAAAAGATCTTGCAATTATTCTTTCAATTCCCTTAATTCTGCTGGCGCCATCCTATAGGGTGGAATAGAGATAGGACGAGTCCCTGGGTCTACATCAATTCGAAAGTCAATGTCACGATCAGGTGGAATACTTGGCAAGTCCGCGGGGAATAGATCCGCAAACTTGCATACCACTGAAACTGAATCAATAGATGGAGTATCTGTGCTGGTATCACTAATATGTGCCAAATAAGCTAAAAAAAACCTTCTCCACTAGCTTCTTAGCATGAACGAAGGATATGACTTTCTTAGGGAGGGGACTAAGGTTACCTTTCCACTCAAGCCTAGGTACCCCGGGCATAGCTAAGGTAACTATTTTAGAGTGACAATCTAGAATTGCATAATGAAGGGGACAACTAACTCATGCCCAAGATGACATCAAAATCTACCATGTTTAGGATCATTAAATCCGACCAAGTACTATATCCCATAAATGTAATCGCGCAAGAAGGGTAAACTTTATCTACCACCACAGAGTCTCCGACCAGAGTAGATACATGGACAGGGGCATCAAGAGTATCACAAATCATATCCAAACCCATAACAAAATATGAAGATATGTATGAAAATGTAGAACCCGGATCAAATAAAACAGAAGCCATCCGATCATAAACTGAGATAGTACCTGTGATGTAGCATCGGAGGCCTCAGCCTCGGGTCTACCTGGGAAAGCGTACAAGTGACCGCGCCCTCCTGTAGCCTGTGATCCATTATGATTACCCTGTCCAGTCTGAGCCCCGCCCCTGTCGGGGTGCTGTCCATCTCTGCCTGCCCGAGGACCGCCTCGGTTAGGCTGAGCGTCACCCCTCCCCACAGTGTGGTGCACTGTCCTTACCTCCTCTATCAGGTGCAAATGGAGCTCAAGGAGCCTGATACTGAGTCCCCTGACCACCCTGTATGAGTCTGGGGAAAAACCTCCTAATATCCCTCGACTCACCATACTCATAACAAGAACGGTCCAACGAAGGTCGCTGAACAGAAGCTGATGAAGTAGTATAATTCCCTTGCTGACCCGAAGAATGATAATTAGCCCCTGATGGGCCCCCAACAGACACCTGCATAGTGAACTGAACCGGACGCCCTGAATACACCTGTGAACTCTAACCCCTTGAGAAGGAGTTACCGAAATTCCCACCCGTTCGGCCTTTCTTCTCTACCTGCTTTGCATAACTCTCCTGTCTAATCCCCGCAACAACACGAACATGCTCCACTACGTCCTGGAATGAAGCCCAGTGGCTACAAGTTGAAGGGCTGATAGCTGAAGTCCAGTGTTCAATCCCTTCATGAAACGCCTGATCCTCTCTTCCTCAGTAGGTAGTAACTGAAGAGCATATCGAGGCAAGAAATGGAAACAGGACTTATAAACAGCAACAGATGAGTTCCCTTGATCAATATTAGCAAGCTCATCCTTCCTTCTACCCCTCAGAGTACGCAGAACATACTTGTCTAGAAACACTGAATAGAACTGAACCCAAGTCAACGAAGGTGACCCAGCTGGCCTGCACTCCACATATGCCCCCCCCCCCCCCCCCCCCACCACAACTTAGCATCACCCAAGAACTGAAAGGTCACGAACTCAACACCATACTTGTCCACCGCCCCCATCTTATAGAGCCTCGCATGACAATCTATGATAAACTCATACGCATCCTCTAACTCAGTGCCATAGAGAACCGCAGGCTTCATTTTAGTAAACCTCCAAAATAAATCATGCTCCTCACCGGCCCTGCAACTAGCCTCGAAAAAGCCTTGAAACTCGGAACTTCATCCAAGAGAGGTGCCACTACTGCGGCATGCTGAACTCCCGGAGCCTGAACTCTGTCCGAACCTGGGGCTGCTATCCTTGCACTCCTGCCTGCTGGTACGACTGGTATCGTCTCGGTCTGAGCCAACCCATGTAACCAGGTTAGCACCTGAGCCATCGCATCCGGTACACCTGGAGCAACTGTATCCCCTGGCGGAGCTGGCACTGCAGCGGGCTAAGCTGGTGCGGCTGCATCTTCCGCGGCCTCATTAGGAGCCACTGGAGGCACGGGATCAACAGCTGGGACTCCGCCCCCAGCCGGTGCTGCTCCTCTACCTGCTCCTTTACTTCTACCTCTACCTCTGGCTGCTGTCGCGCGTGTTCTCGCCATCTGCGAAAGAATGAAGGATAGTCAGATACCAATTTGAATCATCCAGATACCAAATTGGAATCAAGTAGTACGAAAGAAAGAAAGAAAAGAAAATTTTCCTAGTACCTGGTAGCCTCTCGAAGATAAGTACCGACATCTCCGTACCGATCAGCAAGACTCCACTAGACATGTCCTTGTACGACTAGATCGATGAACCTAAAGCTCTGATACCAACTCTGTCAAGACCCAACTCACCATGACTGGCACCCACACTAACTCCTAGTGGGTGAACCAATACGTCTAACCATATACTCATTCAAGTCCATTTTTATTTAACCAATTCATAACAGTTAAACACAAGATAAACCAATAAATAGTCATGCCATAAAATAATAACGTAAATGCGGAAGTCCTAACTATTACAACCCCAAAATTCAAAAGTCACCGTATAAGGACTCTAATCCAAAACATGTCTAAGGAATGTATATTGTCTGAAATAAATAACCATCAATGTCTGGAATGAAAATAGACATTAGAAAAATAAGATCTTCGGGCCGCCTAGCATGGATAAAAGCTCACCCTCAATATGTTAGCGTGTGGCCTCAACGCTAAATATGAGGTCGGGCAACAGTCTCTGGATCACAATCTGCACTCAAAAGAATGCATTAAGGTAGTATCAATACAAAAACTATGTACCGGTAGATATCATAGGCCGACTAAGATTAGTATCATGCATGAATCATAAAATCAATAAAATAGACAGACCAGTCAACAACACATAATAAAATAGCCCACAACAAGTCAACCAATGATATTAACAATCAAGTCACCCAGCGATATCAAAATTAAGTCAATAGAAGCAAACAACGAAAATAAGTCTACCAACAACATTCGCAATTCTCAGTCACTGACCACTCGTGTGCTCACATGCTAATTGGTGTCATTGCCCAAAAGTCATGATCTGCAAGGGACCCATGGTGTCCATGTACCACTCATTCCAGATTCACTCCTCAGACTCGATCTAACAACTAGGCCACATCCTCACCCCCAGTCAAATGTGCTTGTTCACATCTAGGTCTCATCCTTACCCCCGGTCAAATGAGCCTTTTCATATATATAAATATTTATTGTCACATCGCTTTCAATAATCGATTTATCATTTTGTACCTCAATTTCACCAAGAAGATCAAATTAACTTCTCACCACAACATCATCTACCTGTAGGTCCCAACATATTGAATAGTGGCACTAAGCCCACATAATCACTCAATCAATAACATATAGAAATTTCAACCACACACATTATGGTTGAAGACTAGACATGCTTTCTCCTATCAATTTCACAACACATACAATCAACTAATCAAAGTCTAACTCAAGTAGACCATAACCTACCTCAACTGCAAAGCTGGAGCAATGCAAATTACTCCGCTATAGCCTTTTCCTTCTGTAATGCCTCGGAACGCTCAAAGTCTAGCAATTAAGATGCTAAATAAGTCACAATCACTTTAGTCACAAAATCAATTCAATGAACACCCTTCCCTCTTACCCCATTCTAATGGCTGAATGATTTCTAGGTGTAAATCAATCTAACATTGGCCTTACAACCACGAACTATCGATTTACAAGGCTATTTAATCAAACTATCTCTTATAAGCAGTTTATATCGTCAAGATATCATCTTTATGAAACTCTAAGTCTCAATTCACTTAGTTCATGTCTCTAGTGGTTCAATTCTTGATTAGAAAGTAATAACCTAAGCCATTAGATGATGAACACCCAATAAACAATCATAACCCACCAACTATTGAAGGTCTATTAAGTTCTAGTGTTACTATTCCCAATTCATCATTGTAGGCCCATAAAAGGGATGATAATCATTGAGATTAAAGCATAATGATGGAAGGAATGGTTGAGACTTACCTCTCCAGTATATTCTTACCCTAGCTTAGAATTTCGCCCTAGGTGTTTGGTGGGAATTGTGTTGGAGTTTTATGAATAAAGAATTCGGAACTAAGTGTTTAGAAACCGAGATTCTGTCCCCGTCGACCGCTGTGGCGGTCCAACCGTCGCTGCAGCATTCCCGCTATAACGGGAAAATGCCCGGCGTAGCGGATCACGCCAAAACCGTCCCTCCGCTGTGTCGAGCCTGGTCCCGCTACCGTGGTCCCGCTACAGCGGTCCAGTGCCTGTCATAGCAGACACCTTATCTCCCAGTTGACCGTGGCCGCGAGAAACCCGCCGCTACAGCGGTCTAGCCGCAGTGGTACATTCCCTGCCGCAGCGGTACCACTGAGCCAGTAAGCTCGCTAATTTCACAGTTTTTCACTCTAACACACAACACTTCATTCCGAGGCCTCACAAACATTAGCAAAACATGCACATAAATGTAAAACACCATACAGACTCACCCGTGGCCTCCAAATTCCCAACGGAGGTCTAATTTCCTACGTCACCCCCCAACAGACTCAACACAACCAAATCATAATCACAAACAAGTCAAATTTTCAGTTCTTAGACTTCCACATTTGAGTTTCTATTAGCTTGTTCTACCCATGGAGGGGTTCTATTGGTTGGGTGATCCTAGATTTTCCATAACGACTGGGAGGGTCATTAGAACATTTCTCAAGTCCAATCAAGCCTTCTCAACTTTCTGAGCAACCCCTTTAAATTCCTCATTAAGCTTCCTGAGTTTGGTTCTCAGTGCCTTGAGTTTGAGCCAAATATTTTTCATACCCCATTGGTCCAAGCTATCATACTAGTCACTTCTAGTATTGGTAGAAACTCCTTATGATCACCCCTATTCATTAAAAAATCTAAACATACTTTTTACACTAATTTGGTGCCTTTTAACATTTAGCACCATCGGACAATGATCAGAGAAGTAGTGCAAATCCAATTCAGTTACAACCTGGCCCCAATTAAGCATCCAATCATCATTCCCCAATGGTCTATCTATTCTACTATAAATCCTGTAAGTTCTTTGCTGCTTATTAGTCCATGTGTAGTAATCTCCCCTCCAAGGTAGTTTAGTCAGTCCCACTCCTTAAATACAGTCTGAAAAATCCTTAGTCTCAGCGGCAGCACATGATTGCCCAATAATCTATCTTGTGGAAACAAGACTGTGTTGAAATCTCCATATACTCGCCACGGATGAGTGCTAGTTTGGGAGATCTCAGCTAGTCTATCCCAGAGCTCCCTTCTATGTTCAATTGTATTAAACCCATAGACAGCTGTGAAGCACCATTCCGCCCCATCACTTCTACTTTTAATGAGACAATGGATCATTTGAGCTCCACTTGTGATTGGAGTAACTAAGTAGTATCTTCTATCCTAAACAATCCATATTTTACCATTTACAGCATGTTGTAGTTATTCAAACTCATCCACCCTGGAAAGACTCTAGATACCACTGTCTAAGCTTTGGCCTCCTTCACTCTAGTCTCCAAAAGGTTAGCAAGCTTAACATTTTTAGTTTTGATATAATGACTAAGTTCCTTTTGCTTGTACCTTTTGTTGAGGCTCCAACATTCCATATCAACCAGGACATTTGGAAGTAGAAGTTCCAACACCTCTATCTTTGAGAATGGAGGATATTATTAGACTACTCCTAAACTGTAGATCTATCATGCCCTTCTTGAATTGAATTGAGCTCAATGCGGAAAATTCATGCTCATTCAAGCTAAGGGCGGCTAACACAGCCTTCCGTCTAGTCTTTGCTGGTACTTGCTCAACTGAAACCACAAGTTCCTTATTCAGAGTAGGAGCTAGATAAGTGCCATTGGTAAGTTGCGGAGTTGGTTGTTTTTCTTCTTGACTTGTGGTAGTCCTAGTAGGATCAGGCTCTGTGCTCTCCGTCATATGAAATCCAACCTTATGTCATTTGGAACCCATTGTTGAACCAACCTTCTAGGACTTCTCCTCCTTTTAGGCTGTACAAATGGTTGTTCTTCATGAGGAGGTTGAGCAGGACAAACATATCCTATCTTCATACACTTATCACAATATTGAGGTTTCCAATCATAATTCACTTCTTGTTCAACTTCTCTGCCACTAGGATCTAGCAAAATGATCTCAGTGGGCAAAGGTTTAGTCACATTCACCTCAATTAGCATTCTAGCAAATGAAATCCTTATTTTCTTAGTGGTACACTCATCAGCGAAAAGTGGAGTGCTAATAGTACTGGAAATTCTAATAATAATATCACAACTCCAGAATGACATTGGAAGCTGAGAGAATTTCACCCATAAAGGAATCTCTGTGAGAAACTCTGCACTGAAGTTAAGTTTAAGGGTACAGATTTTCAAATTACTGGCCTATTGTTGACAGTATAAGCTCCTGCATGTAGTATAACTATTGGCTTAGAAATTTCACAATGTAATACCTATCCTCAAGAAGAAAAATGTCTGGATCAGCAACATCCTTCCAGGTATGACTAATATATCTTTTCATGAAATTATACCCAGGGGTTTCTCCAATTACATACACAACTAGTGCAGATTTCCACATTTCTACCTCTTTATCCACCTCTTGCTTATCTAACTGAGCCATAGGCTTCCCATTAATAATTGTAGGTGGAATATATGTTAGTGGTATACAATTTTCTGCAGCTTGATTGCCTTTGAACAGATTACTCCATGGCATAGTAGTAGGAGTTGCAGCATCAAGAACTTCTTCAGGAACTGGGTTATGCACTGTATCATTGGGTATCTCAGGTAACTCTACCTGAGAGGTCATGTTCGTCATTGATTTATTTGTATCCGGACTTACTAGGTTCTTAGAGTCATTCAATCAAACAACCGGTGAGCTAGAATTCAGCTTTTGGACAACTCTCCTAATAGCTGAACTCAGAATTTGTGTTGTACCGGAACCCTCACCATATACTACTGGTGAGTTCAAATTCAGCTTTTTTGCAGTACCTCCTGTAGCAAATGTCATAGCTTGGGCTGTTTGATGGGGAGGTGACTCATCCTCTGTTTGATTTTGTCCACGAGTACTAATTTCAAACGTTGCAATTGGTTCTTTCCGAGGTCGGCCACTCCCTCTGCCTTTTCGCTATGGATGACCAGTTAGCTCCAGTTAACTACCATGTGCCAGCATGAACGAGAGGAGAGACACTATCCGATCTGTAAATGGACATGGCCATCAATCATACAAAAAGAATTTGCAAGACACTTTTCCATGACTTCAGGGATTTTGAACCTAGATTTTGATACCAAGTTTGTCATTATTCAAATGTAATAGTTAGATCGTGACTGAGCACCTAACGAGTTATTAACCCCCGCCAGGCGAACCTCTAAACTGATCATACTAACTATATGAAATAAATATTAAAGAAAGTTATACATAAGTGTCATAGATATGAATACATATACATGAGATGTCTAAGTAAAAATCTCATTATACACAAACCATACACTAAGTCAGGGAGAAAACTCTAAAGTACTAGTACATATGTCTAGGTATAGCTCGAATTCATGGTAATAATGAAAAATAAGGATAGACACTTGAATGGCCTCCACAGGCTGATAATGTCTTGTCATGATCCAAGATATCCTAATCCGTGATGGTACCTACACCTCAACCCAGTAGGCAAATAAATTTAAGTTGTCATTCAAATTCTATTAATAGACGTATGAAGTAAAGCATCAAAAGTAATTGTAAGTTGGCGTATATCAATAGTCATAAGTGCGGAAATCATAAGTACAACCCTAAAATCTGGTGATACGAGTATAAGAGAGACTAAGAGTAAATAATACATGTCTGAAATACTCAATACAGTTGTCTGAAATGAGGAAAGACAATGAATAAAATAGAAAGAGTTCAGTGCTACGGATCAGCCAAACAGCTTATCCCGAAATCTCCGATATCAACAGCTAATCAGACATAACCACGAGCTCCCTTGTGCACAAATATAGATCTGGACAAAATAGTGCAACAAGTATAGTATGAGTACAATGGACAATGTATACTCAATAAGTTCATTGACTGGCCCCAACAAGACAGTGGCAAGGGCTGGTCTTTGAAATACGTATGTTCTACACTTAAAACATCATATAGCTTCAGCAGATAAAGATTCATCAACAAAGATAGAATAATCGACAGAACCATCAAGTATCACGAGATCAACATAAAAAGAAGATATGCACAAATTCACCTCAATAACATAATATAATTTTCAATAAAGATCATGACATAACGTAATGAAATGCTATGCATTGGAAATAACTAAACTAATCCAATAACCTCAATACCCTACATACACACTAACTAGACGGGGGTGCCCAGAGCGTGATCCATGGGGGACAACCGCGTTGCCCATACGCCGCATTAAACACACTCAATGTGCATATCTCATAATCGGCATGAAACAAACTCAGTGTGGATATCTCATAATCTACACGGAACAGACTCAATGTGCATATCTCATAACATATCCAAAATTCATCTACAATTATGTTTAATTGCATGGAATATCAATATCAATAAAGTATTATTTCACCTAAAATAATGTCCACTTACATGCAAAATAGCTCCAAACAAAGCCTAACATGGAAACAGTCTTCGTACCATTCTCACCAACATAGAATTTCTCAAAAATTATTAATTTAATCAAGCAATTAAGTCACAAAAATCACATAACCCGACATGTCACCTGATTCTCGTATAAGTGCTCATCACCTCACTTATACATCACCTCTTACCTTTGATTCATTCCTTAAAGTAAGGACCTATTACCAGGAAGGTTTATGGCCATACAAGTTGCCCATTTTCCACTAGATTGGATAGAGTGATAGTTCACAGTAGGGATATGACATACTTAACAGGTGGTCTTGGAATTTATCAAGTGGTGTTCATGCAATTTTGTTGATAGCAACTATACGGACAATTGTAAGAGATATACATTTGCTCGATGATATGATGCGAGTATATAAATGAACAAGTGAAGTTAGTTAGGGAAATCAGTAATTACTTTATACCAATTGGTGCAATAGGATAATCATTAATATGGTGTGCAAACAATGAAATTTGAAGATTTATGTGAAATTTGATGTTCTTTATTGGTGTAGAAACTTTTACTAGATGGGAAAAAACTAACATATTTGGAATTAGCATGATTGGTCTCGGATAAGGTCAATTTTCGACAAAATTGCTTATAATTAGCTTAGAGTGGACAAAAGTTCTTTTTCGAGCAGAAGAATCCATACATTAGAGTTACGGTGCATCACATCATATTTTGTAAGGTTTTTTGGTATCAACATGGCATTGGAGAGTGGTGAACAAGGATAACTTAGAATCAGGGTGTTTTACCAGTACATGTTTGGCAATGGGTTGTTGTTGTAACAGATGGATTGATGTGGTTATGGTGGTATTTTGTTTTATCAAGCGAGTACATTTGAAAGTATTGTTATGATAAAAAAATCAGGTAAGTTGAATTGATAGCTATAATAAATAAGAATCGGTAGTGTGAGGAAGTTCCAGATATGAATAATAAAAAAAAAAGGAAGGCTTCGAGGCTATTAAAGCAGAACTCAACAATTAAAGTGTGATAGAGAAGCTATCTATGAAAATATATAGGAGGAAAGTTAGGGGAATTTTATAACGGGTATTTACAGCTACTCGATAATTTTGTTACTATTCCGGACACATTCTAGAACAAACATTTGTTAAAGTGGGGGAAGATGCAACGATCTATCTGGTTGTTTTGAGTATTAGAAATATTTTCGCCTATTTGAGACTTCTCATAGGTTTAATATCTGATTTATGACTTGAGGGAATGGTTGGCACGAGTCCCGAGGGACTCGTATGCATCTTAGAGAAGAAAACCAAAACTAGAAGTTTAAAAACTTAAGAGTTGACAAAAGTCAACATTTAAGGTTAATAGGATAGCCGTGGTTTGAAAGTTCCTATAGGTCTGTATGGTGTTTTTGAATTTACTTGGATGGTTTGGACGAGTTCCGAGGGCTCGGGAGTGATTTGAAAAGCTTAAGCAAAAACTAGTAATTTCAAATAATAAGAGTTTACCACGGTCAAATAATTGAGTAAGCGAGTTCGAATTTATAGATAATATCAAGTTATCAATAGCATCAAAATGTAAGTAGATTTTTTCTCCAAACAACTAATTTTTTCTCTCTCTTGAAAATAATGCTCTCTGTATACATCTAATAACTTTAGACTCCAACAGCTACTTTCTGGTTCCTACCGCGTCTGACTTTCGCGCTCCGTCCCTATGGGGACACCGGAGCTACTGGAAACAGAGCGCGAGGAAAAAATTAACAAAGCTAACACCTCCATTGATTCTTATAGAGGGAATATTCCAAAAAAATCTAACTATGACCAAAATTGATTTGGGAATCCGCCTATCAAGGAAAGTTACATTACACATAATGGAGTACCTACTGTCCTCTTCAAGATCGGGAAATTCTATGGTGATATGGAAGAGGAATTCAAATTCACCCAGGTGGGGAAATTAATCAGAACAAGGCCCCAAATTGAGAAATTAAGGGCTAGATTCGCTGATAAAGTTACTGTCAGAGGTAAGTTCACAATAGGTGTTTTTGATCATCGAATTGTTTTCTTAGATATACAAATGAAAATGATTTTAATGTTGGGTGGTATAAACGATCTATTAAAATAGAGGGACAAGTAATCCGGTTAGAGAAATGTACTTCGAATTTTAAAAGGGAGGAAGATTCACCAATTGTTCCAGTCTGGGTACTACTACCGGAATTATCCTTCCATTGCCACACTTGGAACTATGTAAAATAAATTGTTGCTCTTATTGGTAATGCTTTTTTTATGGATGTTGCTATTGAAAATAGATCAAGTCCTAGTATGGCTAAGATCAAAGTAGAGGTGAATCTCAATAAATAATTAAAAAAAAGATAACATCTCTCGTTGTGGGGTCTGAAGATGTATAATGTCCCAGAAATGAATTTTGTCAAAGGGTTGAGTATGAAAATGTCCCTAAATTCTGCACACACTGCAAAATACTGGGTATTCAATATTGCAATCTAGAAAGGTGGAAAACAAAAAGGCTGAAGAGAAGGAGAACAGTGAAGAGATTAATCAAATACATGATAGTGGAGTTGAAAAAAAAGGGAAGGAAAATGAGAAGGATACGCAAAGAGAGGATGATTATGCAAAGGGACAAAAGAAGGATATTAATAGAAGAAATAAAAAGGAAGACCAGGACAATGTGGTGGATAAAGGGGGAAAGCAGAATGATGATGTCGTGGATAATGAAGAAATTAGCAAAGGTGAAAGGGGTAACAAGAAGAAACAGAAGAAATGGACACAAAAGGAAGAAAAGGGCAACAATATGATCAACAAAGTGGTGAACCGGGAATAGGAGCAATCTGCTCTCAAAGGGAGATTGGACAAGATAAAACAGAAAAGGAAGAAGAAGATTCCTAAGAAGAAAGCTGGTGTGAAAATCAAAATTAGTAAGGACAAGAGCAAAGATAAGGATGAGAATCATGATGAGGAGAAAACCATACAATCAGAGAGACAACTTGAGGTTGAAAGTAAGAAACAAATGGACATCATTCAAGAAGAATCAGACAACCTCCAACATCTGGACCCTAGGATACTCCCAAAATATAGAAAGGGGACAGACTGGAGATAATGAGGATGGAAAAATAGAAGGTACAGGTGACAATATGAAAGAAATTTTTACAAAAACCAATAAGTCTGATAGTTTACCATCTTCTATCAAAACCATCCTAGCAGAAATCCGGTGATGGACCTAAATGACAATATTGTGGACACTTATAGTTCACAAGAACTAATAGGGGACACTGTAGAGGAAAAGATGGAGTAATAAAATATTACAACATTAGAGGGCCATGAGAAAAATAAGGAATGCCAAGAGGGAAGTCATGATCAGGAGCAACATCTGAGAGAAGTTTGTGATAAAAATGGTTATCACTAGTGAGAAAGGGTAGAAGCAAGCAAAGAAAAGGTGAAGGAAGAGGCAGAAGCAACAACAAAATGAAAACTCTGTCCTGCAACGGGGAGAGAAGAAAACCAGTAACCTTTAAATATTTTTTATGATTAGTGCAATCATATGTAACACAAGGGGGGTATGATCCAATAAAGCTATTCAAAGACTCAAAAGAATGGTTGACAAGTACAAAGTTGACATGGTTGCTATTTCAGAACCAATGGTAAACCAAAATAAGGTGAATGGTATAAGAGATTTTTGGTATTCAATCACTATATCTCCAACTCTAATGGGCATATATGGTGTTTTTGGAGAGATAATTTCATTGTCTCAATCATTGGAAATCAGGACCAATTGATCACTTTAAAAATTCAAAAAAAAAAAAAAATGCCACTGCCTAGGATTTCTATGTGACTACTGTGTATGCTAAGTGTACTGCAGCAGAAAGAGTGGAGTTGTGGAGCAGTTTGGAAGCCTTGAGTACTAACATTAACAACCCTTAGTGTATAAGAGGGGATTTTAGTGTCATTCTTCACTTATAGGAAAAGATAGGGGGAAGGCCACATAGAAATACTACCAGCTTTGCTTTTGCAGAATAAATGGATTCATGTGGTATGTCTGATATTGGCTATACTGGTTCTAACTATGCTTGGTGCAATAATAGAAGATCAAATAAGAGGATATGGAAAAGTTTGGATAGAGTTTTCATAAATGATTCTTGGGCTCAGAAGCACAATGTCAATGCTGTAAGGCACCTGTTAAGAGTAGGCTCCGATCACAGACCCATGCTACTCAGATGTGGAAATGGGCAAGCAACTGCCAAGAAGTATTTCAAGTTCTTGGACATATGGATTGAGCAGGATGATTTTAGAGATATTGTTATCTCTGAATGGGAGAATAGTGTTGATGGCAATTCCATGTGGAAACTTTAACAAAATCTTTAAAAAAAACTTGGAAAAAGGCTTTCTCAATGGTCAAGAGAAGATATTGGTAATGTTCATGAGAAAACTGAAGAATGAGAGGCAAAAATGCAATTCTTGGAGGAGGTGAATCTGAACAGTAGATCAGATAGTAGCACAGAAGAGTTGAACAGAGGTCATGCTGAGTATATTTGTTGGCTCAATAAATAGGACAACATACTGAAACAAAAGTCCAAGGTTAGGTGGTTTGAAGAGGGCAACAGTAACTCCAAATATTTCCATTCTGTTATTAGGGATAGAAGAAGGAAGCTCCATTTACATAGAATAAAAAATAGTAAAGAAAAATAGATCTCTGGGGATGAAAAGATTGCTAGATATGCTGAGAAACATTTAGCAAAACTGTTTAGCCTCAAAGTACCAGTTATGGATCCTAATATTTTGGATTGCATTCCTATTTACATTACTGATGATGATAACAAGTTTATGACTAATTTTCCTAATAAAGAAGAGGTTAAAGATGATGTATTCAACATGAGCACCAACAGTGCTGCTGATCCAGATGGTTATAATGAGAATTTCTACCATTGTTTTTGGGATATTATAAAAAGGATGTGGCAGAATTTGTTTAGTTTTTATTCTTGCAAGGAAAACTGATCAAATTCTTTTTCCACAACCTGCTTGTGCATATCACTAAGGTAGAGTGTCCCAAAAATTTCACAGAGTTCAGACCTAATAGTCTAAGTAACTTTTCTAGTAAGATTATCACCGAGCTGATATCCAGAAGATTGAATCCTTTGCTGCCTATTATGATTCTGAGAATCAAAGTGGCTTCCTGAAAGGAAGACTCATTACTGAGAATGTTCAATTAGCACAAGAAATTATTCAGAATATCAAAAGCAAGAACAAAGGTCGAATTGTGGTGATTAAATTGGACATGGCCAAAGCTTATGATAGAATGTTCTGGCCTTTCATCAAAGCTGTGCTAAGGAAATTTGGGTTCTCTGAGGAGATTACTAATCTTATTTTGGGTTTAGTCAAATTTATGGTATTCTATCATCATTAATGGCACCAGAAATAGATATTTCACTTCATCACAAGGACTAAAATAGGGAGATCCTTTTTCCCCTTCACTTTTTATTATTGGAGCAGAAGTGTTAGCTAGGCTTCTTAATAATTTGATTCATAGTGAATACTTCTTGCCTTTCTCAATGTTAAATACTAGTCCAGTCATTAAGCATTTTTTTATGCAGCTGATATTGTTATATTTACAAGTGGAAACACCAAATCACTCAAGATGATCATGAAACAAATTCATTGATATAGTAGAAATTCTGGCCAAAAGATGAACAAGAACAAATGTTTCTTCCTTACTGCTCCTGGCAGTGGACATAGCAAGATAAATAAGATCAGGGAGGCTACTAGTTTTATGGATAAGCAATTCCCTTTTGAATACTTGGGTTGCCCTATTTATTTAGGAAGGAAAAAAATAGAGTATTTTGAGAAGATGCTATCCAAAGTCATCAAGAGATTAAGTGGATGGCAAAGCAATTTGCTATCCCATGGTGGTAAACTTGTACTGATTAAAAGTGTTTTACAGTCTTTGCCTATCTTCACCCTTACTACCCTAAGCCCTCCTAAAGTTACCATAACTTTGATGGAGAAACATTTTGCTAGATTCTTTTAGGGATCAACCAATGACAAAAGAAAATATCATTGGAGTTCTTGGGAGAATTTATGCTTTCCTAAAGTGGAAGGAGAAGTGGGTATAAGAAAGATGGATGATATTTGTGAGACCTTGAATGTCAAGAAATGGTGGAGATTTAGGTGTCAAGATTCTTTATGGGCCAGATTTACCAAAGCCAAATACTGCATTAGATCCCATCCTATTTCTAAGGTTTCGGTGTCTGGTAACTCTTACATTTGGAAAGATTTGACAAAGATCAGAGTAAAAGCAAAGCCTCACATGAAATGGAGCATTCAAAATGGGTAGTGTAGTTTTGGTTGTATAATTGGACTGGTTATGGTGCTATTGCTACATATTGTCCAGATTATGTGCACTCAAGCAGCACCAAAGTTGGAACTTTCATTAACAATAATGAATGGGATATTCAACAATTGAGTGATATTCTGCCTGAATGGTTGTGTCAACACATTGGCACCATCAAGATTGGATCCAACTTGAAAGATGACTTCCTTATTTGGGAACCAACAACAGATGGAATCTTCTCCAACAATGATGATTAGAATGAGATCAGAGTTCATAGACAGAAGGATGATTTAGCCTTTATGCCACGACCCATTTTAGGACCATGCGGGCATCTACCTTTCCCACCTTGGTAGGCGAACCCTCTTATCGAATAACATATTAATTAAATAAAGATGATTCATTTAAACCAATAGATACTTAGAAATACCGCGGAAACTTCATAATATATTCAATAAACTCAAGATTTAATATAATTACAACGATATAATAAATACAGACTCGATCCAACTTCCCATGACCTGGTCTAGACTAGTACAAGAGCGACTAATGATTTCAGATTACCGCTACATTCTAAGACTCAACCTCCGTCCCAAAATGAAGTGGGAGGAGGCCTTCTAGATAAGCACTGCATAATTCCGCTTCATATCAACATCAACCACCTGAAACGATCTACACCCCAAAAAGGGTGTAGCAAGTGCAATATCAGTACAATCCTCGCGTACTGAGTAAGTATCATAGGCCGACAATGGTTAGTAACGCATATTAGTAAAATAATTCACAAACAACCATGATAATCACTAAATCAAGTCATACGTCCATCAACTGCACAGCATAACATCAGTACCCTTAAATCACCACTGCTCTCTAATAACTACAAGTCAAATCTCACAAGTGCAATTTCCCAATACATAAATCATTAGATCGTTCCTTTTAGTCTAGGAATCAACTCATCGTTATAACACCCTTTATCCTACATCACTTAGAAACAAATCAAGTAACTGATTCTACGGAGGGTTCTCTGGGATAATTCAACAGTACAAATTGATGAATATAAATCAATGTAATCGAGTCCAGGTACTCGTCATCACCTAATGTAGAGCGTCTAATCCCCAAACAAGCCAAGTCTGATTATATCCAATCCAAATCCAACATCACAAGTAAAACACCAGATCATCACAATATAAGCCATAATGTAATGCAATGATGTATAAATGCAATGCAATGCCATGCAAATGTTGTGTACATATGTACTCCGGACGAAAATATCGACGTCTCGGTAGCACAACCCAGTGTGACTCGCGAAGTCTAAGTGCCACCCGTCCCGGATCTTTTCCCAACACACAGACGGGACCCCGGATCTTTTCCCACGGAGGATTCTCACCGGTACCACCCTGGGGGACCCTCGGAGTCCATGCACTATCAATGATTCCGGAACTAACATCGGATATCGGTCATGCAATCAACGATTCCGGGATGAAAATCGGACATTGGACTCTCATGTCACTCAAGTAAAAGATTTTTATCAAGTATTAGTTTCACTCAATCAACGATTCCGGGATGAACATCAGACATCAGACTCTCACGTCACTCAAGTAAAACTAAGCCAGCTAATCAAGTGTTTCATCAAATGTCATCAATATCTCAACAGTGTATCATGAAAATGAGAGTGTGTGCAATGCATGATCACTTCAATAATCATGCTCAATATCACAAGTACCAACAATCGGGTACGCCAACAATATGTCCGAATCACAAATACCAACAGTGGGTATGCAAATAATATATCTGAATCACAAATACCAACAGTGGGTATGCCATCAATATAGCCGAATTACAAATACCGGCAGTGGGTATGCCAATAATATATCTGAATCACAAATACCAACAGTGGGTATGCCAACAATATATTTGAATCACAAATTCCAACAGTGAGTATGCTAACAATATCGTAATCAAGACGATAACAGAATCCAATATTTATCAACAACTCATGGCATCAAGCCGGCACAATAGAACAATCAAATCACACCACAGCGGGGTGGCTAATTCCCAACACGCAACAGGTTAACCAAATTGATATACATTCTTACCACTTCCCTAGATCAGCCTATTAGCTTAGAACAGGTAATCTCATGCTACACTCACAATCATTCTTCACAACTCAATCTAGAACTCAGTCACAATTATTGGTGCATTTTATCCGTCCATTTATCAACTAGATTCACTATTGATAGCATAACATAATTAATCACATATTACGGGAATTCTCATCATTAGACATAGAAATAAGTATCACCCGCTACTCCTAAGTCACATAACATCCACCAATTTTCAGGAAGGCCACATCATACATCCTAAATAATCAACAGGCCACAAGCCCGAACACACAATCACACATTAATACCATCTTAGGATTCCATCCCAAATCTTCAATTTCTATACATGGATTCTCCGTTCCTGCTAATACACGAATATGGGAAACTAACCGGAGTCTACCGAAAAGGAAAGCCATAATGTACCTGGCAGCCGAATAGGTGCCACGAACCCACATCTTGTTTCGTCTTTCGAAGCGTCTCCAAACAAGCAAACTCTATCACATATGAATTCTATGTAAGAAACAGTGAATAATGATACCCATATTGGCTACTTTCTATTCGGGTCAAACTCCAACCCTTAATTTAGGAAAAACGGGTCCCCAGGGCCAAACGGGAATTTTATGATCAAAATACCAAATTTAATACCAAAAGGTCAAAACCCATTACTTTAATCATAGGAATACTCAATTAATTCTTAAAATCATCATTATTATAAACCCCTCCAAATTTGGGTCTAAGAACCCTAACTTTAATCCCACAATCTTACCTCTAAAAATGGAAGAAACATGTTTATAAGGTTTATAATCGTCAAATCCATGCTTAATGAAGCTAACCCAACCAATGATACAGGATTCTAAAGCCAAGAACCCATTAGGAAGAAAACCCATAAAACCCTTCTTTTAATCTCAAGCTTTTATGGAAAAATATGAATCTAGCTAGTCCATTCACAACGTTCTCAAGCATATTCAACATTAATCTTACTATTTATGAAGACTCTAGGAAGCCAAATTGATTTTAGAACTCAACTCAAGAAACCCATTTAAAGACCCATTAGATTCTAGGTGATTCTAAGGATTAAGAGAGGTTAAAGAACCAATAACAAGTTAGAGGAGTTACCTTCATGAAGAATCCTCTTGGATGTTGACACCCAATTTCGTCCCTCCTTTTCAATTTATTTCCTTAGGCTTCTAAAATTATTAACGAACTAAATACTTTTTTTTCACTACTATTTTTATTTTCTACTACCTTTAATATCGTTACTTTCAATATTACTAGCATTAATTTATCACAAATTTTTATAGTTCTTCAGCATCTCATTTTCAGATTCGTACTCGCTAAATTAATTATAAGTTAATACTTTATTAGGTCCTTTATTTTCTACATATTAATCACTAACTATCATCATTATATATATGTAAGTTAATAACTTAGAAGTTGTAGAAGTTAATCACCAAGAAGCCCAAAAGGAATTAAATTGAAGGAGAAAAGGGCCTGAAATTCAGCCAAATCCAAGCCCAATCAAACAAATATTTTTTCGGATCCTACCAGCCCAACTACACGACCAGCCCATATTTTCCAACTCACCAGTCCGTTATCCAGCCCATTACCCGCTTACCCGACCCGGTCCATTCCAAAAAGAATGAAAACATAGGGTTCTTTTCTTTTCCCTTCACAGTCGCACATCATCGTCTCCCTCGCCCCTTTCCTCTTTGAACAAAGATCCACACCTCTCTCAACAATGGCAGATTCGAACAGGCCTATTTTTATGCAATACCCTCTGCCCTCTCTCTCTCCTACTTTCTCTCCCCTCCATTTTAGTAAAATCGCAGTAGCCCTTCAGCCATGAAAGCCTTTGTCTACCCATTTCCATATACGAATTGTCCCTATGTTTGCTTTTACTGAGCTTTCTGACGTTGACAGGAAAGACTCTACCCATCTTGCTTCAAAACACACGAAAATCTTCACAGACCAGGGAAGGTCGAACAATTTCGAGTAAGGTCTCAACATTCTGATTAGAACGGGCTTTGATTCGACTTTGATTTTCGATTTTAAGTTCCCGCTCTTGAAAACGAAAACCCTAGCCTTTATCACCTATAAATATGGTCTAAGTTCTCAGCCGAAAGGGGGGAGTTTTTCTGATAGCAAGAACCACCCAGAAATCCTTAGCATTTTACGACTTTCATTTTTTTGATTACCATTATAACTTTAAGACTGGTAAACGTTCATTCTGTCTTGGTGGACTTTGGCCACAACGAAGATTTTCGAATTCATTTGTGTGAGTTTCGAATCTATCAATACGAAAGTAGATTCGAGACCCTCGACACCCCGTTCACTGCACCATTAAAAGGTAATTTTCCTATCGTTGGCATTTTCTATGTTCGTTCCAGTTCTGCATTAGTTTGGCATTGGTTGTCTTGGTTTATTTGGTGTAAATGAGGATGTTCAGATTTTCGTATTGTATGTTGATTCCCCTATCATGTTTCAGTTGCTGGCATTAGACAAATAAGGTTAACAAGCCTCTTTTTCTTGTTTCGTTTTAGAGAAATTATGGTTTGGAGTAGTGTTTAAAAACATGTGGGCCGAGAAATGTGCGTTTGATTTTTAAATGCGTAATATGATCACTCGGGGTATTCTGAATATCTGAAAAAATATGAATGTTTCTCTTGTAAGCTTGATGTGATAATAAAGTGTACATTGTTATGTAGTTGAACTGTAGTTATGTTGAGGTAGCTACTGGTTTTTGTGTGTCTATTCGTAGATCATCTTGGATAAAACCTTATTTGTGTATATGTTGAGACGATTGGGAAAGGATTGTTTTCTTAAAAAGAAGGTGAAGTATAAAAGGGCAGGAATATGTTAAGAACAGTCCCATTGAGGTCCTATATCATGGCTTTGGTCATTATGATGCATTGCAATGGACAGGCTTTTGAGATTGTATGTTATAGAGACTTTAACTAGAAGATTGAATGTGAGTATACAACAGATGGATTCCGAATCATGAATTCTTTGCTGTGTTTCCCCTTCGCTGATCTGTTAAATCGAATTCTGGAGCATTTGTTTGAGGATGATTGTGAGATTGAATGTTAGGATGAGATCTTTCATTAAGTTTACTCTTCATCACATTATGTATTGACTTTCCCCCTTTTCGGTTTAAGACACTACATTTGCATAAAAAAATCACGTGTAGGCTCTGTTTTTCATATGTAAATGAATCTGTTTTTACAGAAATCCTATATCCTTTTTACCTTTCAGATAGATAAGTACCTTTCTTTAGCCTAAAATTGGGTCTGATTCTAAATGGTGTACGCAGGAACTGTTCAGGTGTCCTCTCCTGCATTTTTTTTGTCTTAAAAATGATTTCTGTAGGAATGCCAGTATGTATTTTATTTGAGAGTCCCGTGAACTGAGTTTCTTTTGCTATAGTATGTCCATAGATGTTTTCCGAATACATTCATACCAAGTGTTGAGTCCCTGTTTGGTCTCCCCTGTTAGAGGAAGTATATCTCTAATTAAATATATATTATGTGGGATGTTAGCTATAAAGTACAACTGTGACACTTCTCGTGATGATTTCAAGATGTTTGGCAAAGTGAGAACATTCAGTTATCCTTGGCTCATTAGATAAGTTACCGATCGTGTTTAGAAATCAAGGAAGTTGATCCTCAAATTGTTTCTCTTTTGATCGCTGGGTTTACTAGGTCCGAGACATGGTTCTGCATTGACAGTTTAGCTATTAAAGGATCATATTTAATTCTTTTTTCTTACCTGGTGTACTTAGGGACCTTTTTATAGAAAATGACATCATTTATTAAAATTAAAGGCGATTTCCAAAAAGGCATAGAATATGTGATTACTCATTTGTCGTGTTTGGGTAGAAGTTAAACTGATTGTTCTCGTCTTAATCATATATATATGTGCAATGTCTTCCTTGGACTTACATGTAGATGTGAATTGAATGATAATGGTGCTTTACTTTGTTTACTAGTTTTTTTTTTTTTTTGGTGTTATAAAAGACTCATATCACTGTACTAATCCTTCTCTTTTCATTTTTATGCATGATTATCTCGCATACGAGTCCAAGGGACTCGTTATCTTCCGCATTCGGTGTTGGGCCAAGGCCCAACAAAACTCTCTTCTCGAGTCAGCCCCATCAACCATCCGCAGCAATATATTCAAGTTGCTGGGCCGAAGCCCAACAGTAAACAGACCACAACAGTTCCAAAAAATGGGCTGAGCCCATTTAATTTTATTTGCTCCTTATGTTGTGCATTTAAGTTGTATTGTACAACTAATATTTTACTTGATTTGTTTTCTTAGCTAGAATGAACCTTAGTGGAATTAGTGGGTTAGTTTTAGTATGATGGGTAGTTAATTTAAAAGAGAAACTAACAATTAGTTCATAGGTTTCATTCCCCTTTTTATGTTAAAATTATTTATAGTTATCTATAATATTTATTAGAATAATTGATTTTCAAAATAGCATGACTATATATTTTGAGTTGAAAGAATCAAGATTCACTCTTACTATCTTAGAAATTTGAAACGTCACAAATTTTATACTAACGTTAGCTTATTTTGAGAAATAAAAAGGCAAACTAGTTCTGTGGATAACTTCTTCACTTTAGCTCTTTTTCAACACTTGAAACATGTATTTGCTAAAACAACCTTTACATAATCTATCTTGAACTATAGTCTTTCATAAGTCTTACTTTTAAATAGTATTTAGAACCTTCTTTCATGCAAATTATTATATTTTTTACAAATCTTATTTTAATAATATTACTACATTTTCCTTCAAAACATTAATAACATTTATAAACCATTTTTCTAAATTTTAAATGCTATATTTGCATCTTTAACCTTAATTAATTAACATAAGTCCGGTCGGTTAACTATTATTAATGGAATTTAAAGGATGCCTAATACCTTCCCTTAAAATTAGTTGAACCCGTACCTAGAATCATTTGGTTTCACAGACTCTTAAAACGGAGTTAACTTTAAAAATAACTTTAATGAACTTTAGGTGTCCTAATTCACCATAAATAATTAGGTGGCGACTCCCTAACTTTAATCAACCGCGGAATTACCGGAATGTTGTAAACTATTTTAACCCCGGTTAAAATAGGGTATAACATTGGAAACCCTAAAATTCGCCTCCACAAAGCTCTCCAACGAAAATAGACTAATGAATAGGGTTTTTGGGTCTCAAACTTATAAAGTAGGGTCAGTCTCAGTCAACACCGCTACAGCGGTCAAATAGTCGCCCCAGCGGTACCGCCCCAGCGGCTGTGCAGACCGCTACGGCGGTCCTGGCCAAAATACGCACTGCCGCTGCAGCGATTATCCCACCGCTACAGCGGTACCGCTGCAGTGGTGCTGGTGCCGCCCCAGCGGACACCAAACACCAGAATACCAAAAACCAAGTTTCATGATTTCCTTCCGAAATTCGACAATCATCCGAGGCCCGATACAGAAAACCACGACATGCCCACATATGTAAAAACACGCTACGAATACACCTGTGGCCTCGGATTTTCCAGCGGAGGCTTCCTTGACCAAGTCAATTCCCGACGGCCTAAATATCAATTTTCCAACCCAAGTCCCAAAACGCAACAGAGTGCATTAGGAACCGAACCAAACCCACCAATCAATCACAAATGGTCATCCAAACCTCTTGGAATCGACGGATTTCCAGAAAACGTTCGTTTACACAAAAGTCAACTCCCGGTCAAACGATTTTCGTTTAAAGCCAAATTTTTCTAGAAAACATTCTAAAGCCCACAACGATGCCTAGGACGTCAGACCAACTATCTCCTCGGGTTAAAATAGTTCTAATGAGACTTAGGAATGGGTCAGCGAGGGCAAAAACGGAATAATTACGGTAACGACAAAACGGGTCATTACACTTTAACGCTTGGCATAACAACATGCCTTTTAAATTCTCTTTTATTTCTTGGAGACTTATTAAGAGAAAATTACCATTTACTAATAACTTTGTTGGCAGGTTTGTTGATATGCCAGTTGACTGCCTATGCTGCATCAATGCTAAACCAGAGACTATACAACATTTCTTCTCACTACTAAAAAATTGCTGAAAATCGACCCAAAAAATTTATTTTTTTGACCTCATGAGGTCAGTTTTTAAAAAAAAGCGACCTCAAAAGTAGGTCAGGTATGGGCAGGTCGCAAATATTTAGCTACCTCCTGAGGTCAGTAAGTTATATTAGTTTTCATTTATTTTTTAGAAGTTACTGACCTCTGTGGTCGATATGTTGAAATTTAGTTTATTTATTTTTGTGTTATTGTCCAAAATATTTTTTGTTGTTTAACTTTATCGACCACACGTAGTCGGGAAATTACGTTAATATATTTTTTTTTAATGTAAACCGACCGTATGAGTTCGGTAACTATAAATTTACGAATAATGATAATCAAGAAGCGACTTCATGAGGTCTATTTCTGCAAAATGTAATTTATTTATCGACCTCATATGTTCGGTTTCTTTAAAATCTGGAAACTGATATGAACAGAACTGACTTCATGAGGTCGGTTACTTTAAAATCTGGAAAATGATATGAACAGAAGCGACCTCAGGATGTCAGTTTCTTTAAAATCTAGAAAATTAAATTACGATAACCGAAGTCATGAAGTCGGTTTTCTGTAGGAAAATTGGCAGTATTTTGCTGCTTTTGCAGCTAGTCACCCACAAAAAATCATAAACAATTTTGTATTTTTTCAAAACCAGCTCAAAGAGCTGCCAACAATCCAACAAACACATATAATAACATGCTACAACCCTGTCACGACCTAAACCACAAGTCGTGCGGGCACCTACCCTTTTCCACCTTGGTAGGCGAACCTGTCCCTAAATTATTAACTCGATCCACAATAAAGTAAATAAAACAGTAGATAGAATTCTGAAACATAAATAAAGATAAGTGTGGAATACAAATAATCCCCAAGGAATTGGTCTGACTCGTTACAGAGCAACTACGTAAATGTCTAAATATACAAGTCTGTAAGTCAAAGCAACTGTCTGAATGGAGGAATATAAAGACAGGATAGATGAGTCTCCGGGCAGCGGCTCGTCAGATGCTCACCCTAAATACTTGAAAGCAGGGCCTCAGGAATCAGTCACGAGGAGTGGAAGTAGAGTCCGTCACGTACTCTGCACTCAGAAAAGAATGCAGCAAGATAGTACCAGTACAAACACAATGTACTGGTAGGTATCATAGGCCGACAACAATTAGCTAACATATATAAAGAAAAAAACTGAAGAAAAGACATGCTCGCAATCAAGTACAAACATAACACAATCCAAGAACAATAACTCAAGTATAATAGTATCAAGTCAGAATCCAAGAAATATTTGAATGTAGTAATGAATCCATATGCAATGCAATGAAATGCATCAGCCAAATGTAATCTCCGTACACACATGCTATGGACAGAATACCTCCACGCCTCGATAGTCATGACCCATGGGGGACCAAAAAAGTCCATGTACCACTCTCAAGATCTCGAAAAAGACCTCGGGCATCAGACGCTCATCTCTCTCATCATCATCAGTATCAAGTCCCAGCTCATATCAATGTATCATGCATAATGAGGATGAGTACCGTGCATAATATCAATGCTAAGTGAAATCATATCAATACCAATCGTGCCACACATGGACACATATCACAATATAAACATTAAGTCAAGTTCTTTCCTTTATCCATAATAATGCCAAGATGATGAGAGACAACAGTATCATAATCACAATATGGCAACTAAATACAAGGCCATTTTCACACACTTGGCAATAAGTCAATAAATCACAAAGAGGCAACAAGCCCACAAATAAGTCAAAAATAAAAAACCTAAGTAATCCATCCCAACTTCATACCTGAAGGCGAAACATGCTTTCTCCGCTAGTAACTAAATTTACATATACTTCGCTAATCCAAATCTAATCAGAAGGTAAGCCGTAACCTACCTGGCTACCGAGTTGGAGCCACGAATAATCAAATCTGCTCCTTGCCTTTTCGGAGAGCCTCTAAGTACTCAAAGTCTATCCATGGTCAAATTCTAAGTTAGAAATAAGAAACAATTATGAAAAATGGGGAAATGGGCCCCACAAGGGTAAAACGGGTATTTTAAAGATGGAATAGGTAACCCAACATTCTAGAAGTTCAATTCTACTCCAATTGCTAAATTAGCTCGAGGATTGGTCAATTTCATCATTCAAGTCAAAACCCCCAATTTAGGTATAAACCCTAACTTTCAAATTCCTTGTTTAGATTAGTCAAATCTATCAACAAATCTCATATTGGAAGACTAAATATCAAATAATGAAGTAAAAGTGAAAACCCATCTTCTTCCTTAAGTTCTATAGATTTTTTTTACCATGGATTCATGCTTAAGAAAGGTAAATAAATGAAATCAATGTTAGAGAACTTACCCACTAAGTCATAATCGACCCTCCGGACCTCTCAAAATCGATGGATTTTCAAAAAAGGTCTGTTTACCCAAAAGTCAATTATCGATCAACCGTTTCTCACTTTAAGGCTCTATTTCACATAAGTCATCATAAGTCTCGCCCGATTACATCGGGAACCATGTCGTCTATCCTCACGGGTCAAAATCGTGCTAATAGGGCTCGGGGAAGGGTCAACGGGGGTAAACGGGTTGAAAGCACTTTACTGACCAAATGGGCCGTTACAAACCCACACTACATCAAATTCAACTCGAATGTACTTCAAAGTTTAATCAAAACATAATTCAAACATTCACAGAGGACATTAAACTACTTCAACCTTTACAAACATCCATAAAACATTAAACTTGTCTACATTAAGTTAGTCTACAACATCAAACAACTTCATCATTCACAAACATCCACCAAACACTTTTACATTTTTACAAATCGACCAAAAAATTCATAAGTTAGTAAAATTCTTAAAATTCAACCACACTGTTGTGTGTTTGACACGTGCTCCCCATCGTCATCACCACTAGTGGGCTCATCTACAAGTCAGTGTTCTTGACAAATCTCTCGATGTCATGACCTAGATTGAGAATTGGGAGGTCGACCCCTGGAGCTACGAACGTCATCAAGAGAAGGGGGAATCCCCCCGAAGCAAGTAATGAATCTAATTGAGCTTTCATACCCTCATATTTTTCGTCTCTCTACCTCTTACTATCCTCCACAGCCTGTTGTTGCTCGTCCCTCCATCTATCCCTCGCCTGAGAGGTCTGTAGCTGGCTAGATAGCTCAGCGATCTTCTGCTCCATGGCCATAACACTGGCTCTACCTAATGACCTGGCATTATTGGAAGAACCTATGCCTTGTAGGGGCGATTGGAATTGACGAAATGCTCGATTTGACATTCCATAAGTTGTGTCAAACGTAGTGGGGCCACCAATAGTCACAATCCACCGTTCATCCTTTTGTTGATGTGTAGGCTTAGGCCAGGTGGCAGACTATGGCATAACTCAACTAGTGATTGTTGAAATTGATTTTGAAATTGAACAAGGAAAATCAACTATTTAAATGGTAAAACCAATTTGAAATACATGGCAACTATAAAGTAAGAAATAGAAAGAATGATGTTTCAGTCACTGTGCTAACATTGCATATATATGATGTGCAAAATCTAAACTTTTCTCTTTTCTTTTCTTGTTTAACTCAAATCTTAAACCCACATATGCTGATTTTTCCAAAAAAAAACAAGAGATGTAAGAGTTTCAGTGTTTATGTACCACATAGTTCTATTTGTTTATTTTGTCCATAGTTTTGGTCATTGTGCTAAAATTACATATATATTATGAGATAAATCCAAACTTTTTCCCTTTTTTATTCTTATTTGACTCAAATTCCAAACCCAGATGCCGATATTTTCCAAAAAAAAAAAGAAAGGATATAAAGGTTTCAGTTGTTAGGTACCATCTTTTTATAGGGAGGTATACTTCTATTTGTTTATTTCGCTGATCTATTTTTTCCCATTTGTATCATTCACAACAATAAAAGTGGAAAAGTAAGCCAAAACCTACATATTGTTATGAAAATATTAATATGTGGATGTCTATTACTCCTCTACATATAACTCCCACTACTACGTGTTCATAACTCTTTGTGGAAGTAACTCCCATTACTTTATGACCACTACTCCCTCAATTTATTTCTATAACCCCCAAATAGTTACTACCCATGTTTATGACACACCCTTTAGAGTTATCAATGTATTCCTATACATAGTTGGATTGTATGTAATAGTTATATACTTGAACAACACTTGGAAGGATGAATAAAGTTCTCTCTTGCTCTCTACATTTCTTGTCTACCTTCTTGTTTCATATCATTACTCTTTTAGCTTGATTTTACAACACGTTATCAGCACGAGTCTCTAACCAGTTAATATTGGCCCTACGTCTACAAAATTGTTTAATGTTAAACTGTGACGCCTAGCGACAACTTAATTGGTGCCGCCTTTTACTGACTTGGGGTAACATAGTGTTGCTTATCTTGAATGATCACGCTGCCAGGTAGTATCATAATAATTTTGTTACACCCCATACTTATATACGTTGAGTTTCGTTGTGAGTTAATCGACGTAGATTGAGAAAGAAATTTTTTTGTCGAGGTCATAAGCGATTCTACATGATCATACTATGTATATGAGATTTTATAATCATGTTTGGTAAGTGTTGGGAAGGTTGTACGTCAAATGAATCGGAAAGAATAAGCTTCGTCAAAAGTAGGCAAGTTTGAGAATGTTCTAACCCGTACTTTTGGGTAATACTAGGGGTGCTTAACATGATAAGAAGGTCATTTCATGAGTTATTTTAGTTGTATGATAGTCATGTGTTAAGTTTTTAAGTCAAGTGAGTTGTAAAATAAAAGTCGACAAAAGTCGTCACAAGTTACGTTCATAAGTTTGCTTAAATTTGGGTCAGATGTCACTGAGCTTTTCTCCCAACATACTTGGAGTTACGGGGTGATCCACCTATCAAATTAAATTTATATGAGTCTATTTTTATAACTAATTAAATCTTTCATCAATAAGACATCAGAGTTGAGAGATATTCACGTTTTTACAAGACTGCGCAGACAGACCCTTTTGGGACCCACTATGGCGGTGGCCGACCTTCACTTATTTTTAACTCATTTTTGGGATGAGCTTTGCTCATTTTTCGACCTCCTTCCATCCTCACCCTCTCCAAACCCTCCCAAACAGTTCCTCCAAGGCCCCAAAGAAATTCCAAATAAATACACCATAATCCAACATCAAGTTACCTTAAAGAATGAAGAACACCTCTACAAGGTTGTGTTGGCATTAAGGGTTGTTGTGAGCTGTGTTGGTTGAGATTCCAAGTTTTTGCTACTGTTTAAGGTGATTATAAAACCCTACTAATTGTGCTTAAGATTGTTTGTGTGTTGGTTATGTTGTTAGGATGATAAACTACAAGATGATACTTGGATTAGCTTGAGATGTTGTTGTTCTTGATGGACTATTTTGAAAGTTTCTCTTATGAACTTTAAGTGGCTGGAAATTATGTTAAATAAATTGGATATGGTACTGTTAGTATAATTATATTGGTTTACATGTCAAGCTTCTTGGGGAAATTGCTAACTAGAAAAGGAAATGGCTATAAAGCACTTGGAAGTTGTCCGTAGTGATATTATCTTGTGTTGGACTGTTTTGGGTAACTTTGAAATTGAGTTGAAGGTTGGAAATCCTTTAAAAAGTATTGGTTAATATATTGGATATATTACTGTGGGGTTGAAGGGTGTTAAAGGGAATCCAATCCGAGCTTGCCGCTCGTTGTGAGATATTGATGACTTGTTGATATATTGTGCCTTGTTGTTGATGTTGTATTTGTTGTGTTTCTCTGGCTGTTGTTGTTGATACATGGAGTTGGAGGAAGTCAATGTTATAGGGGAGATGCTTCCTAAATTTATATAGACAAGTTATTAACGTAGAAATTCGACTAAGTCTCTTTACGGTGTTAATCATGGACCTTATTGTATTAATGTAGATTGAATTGTATTATGCACTGCTTTTGAAAGCATTGAGGAGATGAGGAGATTGAGGTATGTTAAGGCTATCATTTCTTTCATTTTGGCATGATCCTTATGATACGAACAAACGAACAAATGAACGAACTTCCATATCACTCTACTCTTAGAAACATTAGGAGTACTCTAGTCTTTGATGTTCCATTACCCCTTTTATGATTATTCCTTCCGTTCATGGGTCTTGAGATTACGTATATTGATGATATTAGCTCAAAGATGTTTATAGAAGGTAGCACGACCTTATGTCACTCCGAGAGTTCTTATTATTTGTCTTTACTTATGCATTGCATTCATTTATACATGCATATTGACCCATGACCAGAAGAGCGTTATATACGCACCACCACCTGATCAGCTGATACACAATGATGATGGTGATGCCCAAAGAGGCCGATATGATATGATGGGATGCCCGTAGAAGCTTGATGATGATATATGTGCACATATATATGTATGACCTGACATTTAATACGCATACACATGATATTTACGTATTTCATGATGCACAGAGATATTCAGATGTACAGGCTGACTCTTATTGCCTCATAGTTCTTCTATGCCTCTTATATATTATTTTTCATGCCCTACATACTCAGTACATTATTCGTACTAACTCCCTTATTTCCTGGGGGATTGCGTTTCATGCCCGCAGGTCTTGAGGTATAGGTTGGTGACCCGTCCCGTAGGATATCAAATCAGCAGCCTATGTTGTTGCACTCCACTTGTTCCGGAGTTGCCGTGAGTCAGCATGATTATATATATACATATGCATGGGTATAGTGGGGCCCTGTCCCGACCATGTAATGTTATGTATTCCAGTAGAGGCTTGTAGATAGTTATGTATAGTTAGATGTTGTATGGCCTTGTCAGCTCATATCTACATAGATGTATATGACAGCCTTGTTGGCCCGTCCAGTATGTCCAGCTTGTTATGCAGTTATGTCCTTACAGACTTGTGTTATTTCAGTCTATTACTTCTGTGAGTCAGCAGGTTATCTTATGGTGGCCCTAATGGCCCACCTAAGCATATGATTACATTACAGATGCATGTCTAGTGGTACTCGGCAAGTAAGGCCAGGTGCCCATCATGGCTCTTCAGTCTGGGACGTGACAAATTATCTCTGTGAACTTTAGTTTTACCGTTTTGTAACATCTTTATAATTTATAAAGGGTCGCGATCTAAAAAGTTCTTAAGGAAAAAGGATTAGTTATTTGTGGAGGAAATTAGAGTCTTACATTTAGATAAAAAGGAAAATCAAAGACTTTCTTTTGTTTATAAATTAAAATTATCGTTTTCAAATGTGATATGTATTCTGAAACTTGATTAGTGAACAATTTTTCTTTGTCACACTAAGCCATAAGATATTTGTGTTTGATTATTTGAGATTACTCATTCTGTGGTGAAATTATGAAAAGACAAAAACCTTAGCAATTTGTATGCTTTATTAACTAGCTTGCTTTTATTTATGGAACAAACAGGAAGTTGAAACATATTCCGTACCCTGTTGTCATGTATTTTGATGCATTATTCAGAAGCAATTTCTCCTACGGCAAGAAAATACTACTTATGCTATTTGCATATGATTTAATTATTCTTCTGCTTTAACCATTTTTTTTCGGTGCAGTTACAGAAGTCTGCATTGTTGAAGACTTATAATTTTTTTTATGTTCAGTATATTTTACTACATCAAATTTCTTATGTTTGAAGTTGTGGTTATCTAATTTTATTACAATTACCATAATGAAGGATTATATAATAGTAATATTTTCAAAGGCTCGAGGCAAGTCCGAGGATACTTTGGCCTATAATGTCATTGGTTGAGGATAAGACAGTGAATTCAAGTCCCATCGCACCAAAAGAGTAAGACATCGGGTTAAAGTCCTAGTGTATTATGATGATAAGATGTTGGGTTCAAGTCTCATCGCGATATGGCCTATATGAGTAAGACGTTGGGTTTAAATCCCAATGCACCATATTGTTGATATAATGATGACTCAAGGAAGCTTTTGATGAAAAAATCTTGAAGCCCATTCCACTTGATATGCTCCATTCCGTGAGGGAAATGTGGTAGAAGTGCATAATAATTCTAAATGAGAACAAGTGGTCAAACGAATGAACGTGGGCGTGAAAAATGACAAAATAATGTTAATCGTCATTATGGTAATATAAAAGGAAGAACATTATAGGTTCTCAAAATGATCCTTCTAAAGGTGAAGGTAATTGTTGTCATCAATATGGTATGAAAGGTCAATGGGCACTCGGTTGTCGTGGGACCTAATTTGATAAAATTTTATAAATCCTCCATCAGAAGAAAGGAATACAATTTCAAAGTGATGTCGAGGTGGTCTATGAATATGATAAAGACAATGGGCTTATTATGATTTTAGTCCATTGCATGAAGAGAATGTGACTTGTGAGAAGCATTGTAAATGTTCTACCATTCTTGAAAGTGAATGTGTCAAGATGTGAAAAAAATTATGGATAAGGACGTGCTAATGTATGGTTGATTAAATACCACAACTCATCTCTAAGGAAGTTTGAGAGAATAAAAAATTTGTATTTTGGCATAAACGGTTATTGGCCACGTACTTTTAGTACGTCACAAATATTGTGGTATGTCTTATCATGAATTGCCGAAGGGTAATAGCAAGAAATAAATCTTGCATATAAAGGTGTTGACCATGACCATCATGACAATTACTCCCTAAAAGGATATGTTCACCAAATGGATGGTATTATGAAATATGCGGTCGTACATAATTAATTGGGAGCTCTGGAAAAGCGACTTTGTTACTACCCGGAGGAATGAATTGCTCATAATATTGGTGTTGTAGTAAGTCTGAAAAGAAACTTTTTACGTGTCATGACCCAATCTAGCTAAGTTGCGTTGGCACCTACCTTTTCCACTTCGGTAAGCGAGCCCTCAACCCAACGATAGTGAAAACATAAATAAATAATTAAATAAGAAGAAGAGATAAAATCACGTAAGTCTAGCGATAATAATATAGAAAAGTACGAAAATCAGGAAAATACACCACAGAGTCTGGTCTAATCCATACAAGAGCATCTAACTAGAATATACAAGTCTGGAATATCAATAATACATCAAGTCTGAATATGTCTCGAAATAGAAAATAAGACATAAATAAAGAAGAATCTTCAAGGCAGCGAACGTCTCATGCTCACCCTATAGACTCTAAGAAACTCTCGGAGCGACTATCAACCACAAGAAACATAGGTAGATCCAACCTGGAATTATGCATTCATAAAAGAATGCAGTAAGTGCAGGTCAGTACAAAACCACAGTACTGGTAGGTATCATAGGCCGACTAAGTTTAGCTAATATAATCCAGATAATAAAGTAAGATAAATAGATAATCAACAAGTATAAGTCAGCATAAATCAGAAACCAAGTACACGTCGATACCTAGGTTATAGCATCTAATCCCAAGTGTGCCAAGTCTCAAAATAATCAATCCGAATCCAAATAACACAAGTATATCACCAGATCATCAACACAAGCCATAACACAATGCAATGCAATAATGTATGAAATGTGGACGCAATGCAATATTGTGTACACATGTACTCCGGACGGAAGTATCGATGTCTCGGTAGCACAACCCCTGGGGAACCCACGGAGTCCATGTACCTCATGGTCCGACGACAATCTGGATACCTCACGATCCCGTCACAAACATCGGGATTCACTATCACATAACCACGATTCCGGGATAACCATCGGATATCAGTCCTCACGTCACTCTCATCCAACTGAGCCCAACTCATCACAGTATTTCTTCAAGTATTATCAATGTATCAACAGTATATCATGAAGGATGAGAATGCGTGCAATGTATGAGTTCAACATCAATGATCAGATCAATATCACAAGTACCAAGCATGGGTACGCCAACAACATCATGAAAAGGCTACAAAAGCCATATAGAACACTAACCTCGTATCAAACGTCAATAAGTAAGGTACTACAATAGTATGATCAAGATATATCAATAGTCTCCAATATCTACTATCATCAACTGGCATCAAACCAAATACAATAGAACAAATCAAATCACAACATAATGGGGTGGCTAACCCCAATCACATAACAGGGCCCAACCTAAGATAATATCCAACCCAACTTCATACCCGTAGGTATACATGCTTTCTCCGATAATATCATCTAAATATATGCTTCGCTAAACGAAGTCTCATCATAGGGTAAACCGTAACCTACCTGGAAGGCCGAACAACAATGCCTTTCCTTTCCTTTGAGCCTCGAGATCGAGAAAGTCTAAGCATATTCGAATCATGAAATTAGAGTCAAAGAGAACATCAAAACAAACTGTACTTCTATCAAGACCCAAATCCCCAACCTATGGAATAGGGTTTATGAACGAAAAGGGTGAAATTAGGGATTTAAAGATCCCAACATGAAATTAAACCTCTAGGTGATCAATTCCCATCTTTAGCATGCTAGAATAATCACAATTCACTCTATATCAGATTCTAGGAAAAAACCCCAAATTTGGGTATAAACCCTAACTTCCAATTCCACAAATTAGCCGCTTATTAGGAAACAATTATGAAATAAAGGATTCTAATCATCAATTCAATGTTTAAAGAAGCTAACCTAACCAACAAATCATGATTTAGAAGCCTAGATAGGATATTCATTAAACCTACTTTTAATCTTCCATTACTTAATGAACTAACAAGGTAAAGGGATTCTAAGATGATTAGGGGTAATGGCATAGAAAAGAGACTATAAGGACTTACCACTAAGAATCTTCTACAAGAATCCACTAGAATTGCTCCCAATAGCTCAATTTTCGGAATAGTAATAAATGAGAGACTAAGGGCTTTTAATACACAATTAATGAAATAACAGGCTCGATACCGATACGGCGCAGCAGGACCGCTATGGCGGTCCCTCCCCGACGGCCTCTCAGACCGCCGAGACGGTCAGGCTAAAAATACGCTTGCCAGCCCCAGCGGTCCATCCCACCGCTATAGCGGTGCCACTGGACGGTAAGGGTGACGCCATGGCGGACACCAACACCAGAATTTCTCGAAATAAACACAAACTCAATCTGAAATCCCGACTAATACCCGAGGACTTCTGCTCACAAACCACATACACAGACACATATAAAAACACGCTACGAACGCACTCGTGGCCTCGGAATTCCCAACGGAGGTCTTGGTTACCGAGTCAACCCCCGATATCTCAATTCCAACTTCCCAACCCAAGTCCAAAAATACACCCGAGTGTATTGGGAATCGAACTATCCGACCCTCTCGAAATTGACGGATTTCCAAAAAAGATCTGTTTACTTAAAAGTCAACTTTGAGTCAACTCTTTTTCGCTTTAAGCCCAAATTTCACAAAGAGTCGCCTAAATCAAATCTAAACACCTCGAGAAGCATGTCAACGATCCTCTCGGGTTAAATATGAGCTAAACAAGCTCGGGGAAAGGTCAAAAGTGTCGGAAAGACTATAACGACCATCACTCGTCCTCGAGCTAAGAAGGGAAAAGAGCGGGGAAGTACCTAAATCGGTGAACAACTGAGGGTATCGGTTACGCATATCAGACTCAGTTTCCCAAGTAGCCTCTTCAACAATACGGTGCTTCCATTGCACCTTTGCAACAGTAATCTCCTTCAACCTCAACTTTCAAACCTGCCTATCCAAGATCACAATAGGCTACTCATCATGGGTCAAATTCTCATCAAGCAATATCGAATCCCAACGAACAATGTAAGCACCATCGACATGGTACTTCTTCAGCATAGACACATGAAGAACTGGATGAACTCTCGCCAAGCGTGGCGGCAAGGCCAACTTATAAGCAACATCTCCCATACAGTCAAGAATCTCAAAAGGCCCAATATACCTCGGACTCAACTTGCCTGTCTTCCCAAACCTCATGACACCCTTCATGGGTAAAATCTTCAACAGAACATGGTCACAACAATAAACTCTAGATCTCGAACCTTCTGGTTTGCATACATCTTTTGCCAAATCTGAGTTGCCAAAAGCTTGGCCTGAATAACCCTCACTCTATCAAGGGACTCTCCCAACAGATCCTTACCCAAGGTCGAACCTTAAACCCATCAAACCAGCCAACTGGAGATCTACATCTCCTACCATAAAAAGCCTCAAAAGGCGCCATGCCAATACTCGAATGATAACGGTTGTTGTATGCAAACTCTGCCAAGGGAAAGTACTGGTCCCAATGACCACCAAAATCAATAACGCAAGCTCTCAACATATCCTCGAGCACCTGAATGGTCCGCTCGGACTGTCCATCGGTCTAGGGGTGAAAAGTTGTACTAAGATCCAATCGACTACCCAACTCCTCGTGAAAGGCTCTCCAGAAATGGCAAGTGAAAATAATACCCCGATCAGATACGATAGAAATAGGAACCCCATGCAATCTCATAATATCCCGAATGTACAACTTGGCTAACTTCCTCTCGGTATAGGAAATCTGAACAGGAATGAAATGAGCGAACTTAGTCAACCGATCAACTATCACACAAATCGAGTAAAACTTACCCAGGGTCTTTGGGAGACCCACAACAAAATCCATGGAGATCCTCTCCCACTTTCACTTGGGAATGGGCATCCTCTGAAGTACAACACCGGGTCACTGGTGCTCATACTTAACTTGTTGACAATTACCATACTTAGCCACGAAATCAGCTATATCCCTCTTCATCCGACGCCACCAATAGTGTTGCCCCAAATCACGATACATCTTAGTCGCCCCCAGATGAATGGAATATCGAGAGGTATGAGCCTTAGTCAAGATCAACCGAATCAAATCACCAACACGAGGAACGCACACACACCCCTTAATCCTCAAAATGCCCTCAGTATTAATCATGGCCTCCTTGGCCTCACCCCTCAGAACCCTGTCGAATCTTGCTCAACTGAGCATCCTCAAACTGATGAGTCCTGATCTGATCTAATAAGGAAGACCTCACCTCAACACAAGCCAAAACTCTGCCTGGGGCTCAAATATCAAAACGAATGAAACTGTTGGCCAGAGTTTGAACCTCCATGGCCAACGGGCTCTCGAAAATAATCAATCCAGCTAAACTCCCCATACTCACTGCCTTGCGACTCAAGGCATCAGCAACAATATTGGCTTTCCTTGGGTGATATAAAATAGAGATATCATAGTCCTTCAGGAGCTCCATCCGTCTGCGCTGCCTGGAATTAAGATCTCTCTGGGTAAACACATGCTAAAGGCTACAATGATCGGTGAAAATCTAACAATGGTCACCATACAAGTAATGCCTCCAAATCTTCAAATCAAAGACCACGGCCAATAACTCCAAATCATGGGTAGGGTAATTCTTCATATGGATCTTTAACTGACGGGAAGCATAGGCTATCACTCTTCCCTCCTGCATCAACACAACACCCAAACCCATATGGGATGCATCATAATAGATCGCGAAATCCTTAACCTTCACGGGTAATGCCAGAATCGAGGCTGAAGTCAAAAGAGACTTGAGCTTTTGAAAGCTCTCCTCACAATCATCAGGCCACTGGAAGGGAACATCCTTCTAAGTCAATCTGGTCAAAGACGAAGCAATAGAAGCAAAACCCTTCAAAAATCGATGGTAGTAGCTGGCCAAACCCACAAAACTACCAATCTCAGTAACAGTAGTGGGCCTCGCCCAACCCCTCACAGCCTCAATCTTCTGTGGATCAACCATAATCCCATCCTTAGACACAACATGGCCCAAGAATGCCACAGACTCCAACCAAAACTCACACTTCAAAAACTTAGCAAAATAAGTTATTCTTCTTCAACAACCCAAGTACAGCACGAAGATGGCTCTCATACTCCTCTCTACTCTTGGAATACACCAAGATATCATTAATAAACACAATCATGAAAGAGTTAAGGAATGACCTAAAGATGTCATTCATCAAAGTCATAAATGCAGCCGGGGCATTGGTAAGCCCAAATGACATCACCAGAAACTCATAATGACCTCATCTCATCCGAAAGGCTGTCTTCAAAATATCCTCAGCCCTGATCCTCAACTGGTAGTAGCCCGAACGCGTTAATCTTTGAAAACACTGAAGCACCCTGAAGTTGGTCAAGTAGATCATTGATACGAGGCATAGGGCACTTGTTCCGAATAGTAACCTTGTTCAGCTAGCGATAATCAATGCACATCCTCATGGTTCCATCTTTCTTCTTCACAAATAACACAGGAGCACCCCCAAGGGGAGACACTCGGTCTAATGAACCCTTGCTCAATAAATCCTACAACTTTTCCTTAAGCTCCCTCAACTTAGTTGGTGTCATCCGATATGGCAGAATAGAAATAGGGAGAGTGCCCGGATCCAAATCAATACATAAGTCAATGTCACGATCGGGTGACATACTCGGAAAATTTCTCAGGAATACCTCCGCGAACTCACTCACAATAGAAATGGACTCAAGGGGTGGAGATGCAACAGTCGTGTCACGTACGTGAGCCAGATTAGCTAAACACCCCTTATTGACTAATTTCTTCGCATGAAGGAAGGAAATGATCTTCTTCAAAGCAGGGCTAGGAGTACCCATCCACTCAAGTCTAGGGATGCCCAACATGGCTAAGGTGACTGTCTTGGCATGACAGTCCAAGATCGCATGATAAAGAGAAAGCCAGGTCATACCCAAGATAATTTCAAAGTCCACCATATCAAGAATCATCAAATCCACCCAAGTGTCATACCCCATAAAATTAACCAAACAAGACCGATAAACTCGATCAATAATAGCAGAATATCCAACCGGAATAGACACATGAACAGGTATAGCTATGCTATCACAAGGCAAATCCCAATCAACGACATGATATGTCGACATATGCGAATAAGTGGATCTAGGATAAAATAACACGGAAGCTACTTTATGTCAGACAGAAACAGTACCTGAGATAACAGCATTTGAGGCCTCTGCCTCAGTTCTACTAGGGAATGAGTAACACTGGGCCCTACTATGTCCAGACTGAGATCCACCTCTCGAACTCTGGGACCCACCTCTACCAACTTGGGATCCACCTTTAGAAACCTGAGAACCACCACGGCCTGACTGAGCACCGCCGGTCTGAGAAGCACCACCTCGACTACTAAACGATGTCGGAGTCCGTTGAGACAAATAATCCCGCCTGGCTCGGGGATATCTCCTAGCAATATGCCCAAGCTCTCCACATGCGAAACAGCCCTGAGAGGGATGAGACTAATAAACTGAAGCTGAGGACTCGGCTGAGACAACCCTATCTACTGGTCCAGAAAATGAGCTCTCTGCCTGGGTGGGTCACTAGAGGAAACCTGCAAGGCTGAGTGCGCAGGGTGGCACGAATATGGCTGATACAGCCTAGAACACTGACCGGCACCCCTCGAACTAGAACCACCATACCTCTCAATCTGACACTGCTTCCTCTCACCACCCCTCCAAATGCACTGGCCTTAGCGGCCTCAACCAAAGAAGCCTGCTCAACAATGGACTGGAAGGAAGACCCCATAGCCTCCATTTGAAGGCAAGGAATCTGAAGAAAACCAACTAGCCCACCAACAAAACGCCTAATCCTGTCAAGCTCAGTAGGGATCAAGGAAGTGGAATAATAAGCCAGCTACAGATAGTGGGTCACATAGGCCTCCACGGACATACCCCTCTGCTGAAGATTTAGAAACTCATCCCTATGCGCCTTCCTCAAAGCCCAGGGCACATACTTGTCAGGAAGGCCCGGTAGAACTGAGTCCAAGTCAGGGGAGGAGAACCCTCTAGTTTTCTAGAACAAAATACCTCCACAAAGTCATCGCGTCGCCGCGAAACTGGTAGCACACGTAGTCGACTCTATGGATCTCTCTGATCCCCATCTTATGTAGCAACTCATGCATATCCAAGATGAACTCATAAGAGTCCTCTGCAGAAGTACCCAAAAACCTCGGCGGCTCAAACTTTCTAAACCTCCCAACAAGATCCTGGTTAGTGAAGGTCATAACAGGACCCTCAACGGGTCTAAGATCATCCCCCGAGGCTGGCATTGCATCAATACAGGGAGCCATAGCTGCAGCGGAGTCTGCTACTCGAGTAGGTCTTTGCTCAGGGGTTTGCGCCCCAACTCTAGTCTTCGAACCTCCGCCCAGAGTAATAATACAAGCGGTATTCTGCTGGGCATCTAGATGGAGTAGAACACGAGCCATAGTATCCTGCATAGTCATATCAGAAGTAATCTCGGGCTGAATCCGGGTTGGGGCCATATCATCCTCGACGGCCTTTTCTCGGACCTACTAATCCTCAGGCTCTGGAGACGGAGATCTCTCGCGCCGCTGTCCTACCGCAGGAGCCCAGCCCCGTGGCCTCTAGCTCTGCCGCGCCCTCTGGCTGTCGCTCGCCCTCTGGTGCCAGCCGCTGTTGCGGGTCTGGCACCTGATCTCGGGCTATAGTAGCTCGAGTCCTCACCACCTATGAGAGAAGATATAAGAGTCAGATACCAATTCGATTGTTCCAGATACCAATTAGAATAAAGTAGCACGAAAGAATGAAAGAAAGTGAGATTTCCTAAATGTCCTATAGCTTCTCGTAGATAAGTACGAAGCTTATCGTACCGATCCACGAGACTCTACTAGACATGCTCTTGTATTATAGACCGGGTAACCTAGTGCTCTGATACCAACTGGTCATGATCCAATCTAGCTACGTCGCACGGGCACCTACCTTTCCCACCTCGATAAGCGAACCCTCAACCCAACGACAGTGAAAACGTAAATAAATAATTAAATAAGAGAAAGAGATAAAATCACGTAAGTCTGACGATAAAAATATAGAAAAAGTACGAAAATAATAAAAATACAGCCCAGAGTCGGGTCTAATCCATATAAGAGCATCTAACTAGAATATACAAGTCTCGAATATCAATAATACATCAAGTCTAAATATGTCTCAGAATAGAAAATAAGACATAAATAAAGAAGAATCTTCAAGGCAGCGGACGTCTCGTGCTCACCCTGTAGACTCTAAGCAACTCTCAGAGCGACTATCAGCCACGAGAAACAGAGGTAGATCTAACCTGGAATGCAGCAAGTGCAGGTCAGTACAAAACCACAGTACTAGTAGGTATTATAGGCCGACTAAGTTTAGCTAACATAATCAAGATAATAAAGTAAGATAAATAGATAATCAACAAGTATAAGTCAACACAAATCAGAAACCAAGTACACGTCGTCACCTAGGTAATAGCATCTAGTCCTAAGTGTGCCAAGTCTCAAAATAATCAATTTGAATCCAAATAACACATATATATCACCAGATCATCAACACAAGCCATAATGCAATGCAATGCAATAATGTATGAAATGTGGATTCAATGCAATGCTGTGTACACATGTACTCCGGACGGAAGTATCGATGTCTCGGTAGCACAACCCATGGGGGACTCGCGGAGTTCATGTATCTCACAATCCGCGACAACCTGGATACCGCTACCTCACGACCCCGGCATAAACATCTGGATTCACTACCACACAATCATGATTCTGAGACAACCATCGGATATCGGCCCTCACGTCACTCTCATCCAACTGAGCCTAGCTCATCACAGTGTTTCCTCAAGTATCATCAATGTATTAACAGTATATCATGAAGGATGAGAATGCGTGCAATGTATGAGTTCAACATCAATGATCAGATCAATATCACAAGTACCAAGCATGGGTACGCCAACAACATCATGAAAAGGCTACAAAAGCCATATAGAACACTATCCTCGTATCAAACGTTAATAAGTAAGGTACTACAATAGTATGATCAAGATATATCAATAGTCTCCAATATCTACTATCATCAAGTGGCATCAAACCAAATACAATAGAACAAATCAAATCACAACATAATGGGGTGGCTAACCCCAATCACATAACAGGGCCCAACCTAAGATAATATCTAACCCAACTTCATACCCGTAGGTATACATGCTTTCTCCAATAATATCATCTAAATATATGCTTCGCTAAACGAAGTCTCACCATAGGGTAAACCGTAACCTACCTGGAAGGCCTAACAGCAATGCTTTTCCTTTCCTTTGAGCCTCGAGATCGAGAAAGTCTAAGCATATTTGAATCATGAAATTAGAGTCAAAGAGAACATCAAAACAAACTGTACTTCTATCAAGACCCAAATCCCCAACCTATGGAATAGGGTTTATGAACGAAAAGGGTGAAATTAGGGATTTAAAGATCCCAACATGAAATTAAACCTCTAGGTGATCAATTCCCATACTTAGCAAGCTAGAATAATCAACAATTCACTCTATTTCAGATTCTAGGCAAAACCCCCAAATTTGGGTATAAACCCTAACTTCCAATTCCACAAATTAGCCTCTAATTAGGAACAAATTATGAAATAAAGAATTCTAATCATCAATTCAATGCTTAAAGAAGCTAACCCAACAAACAAATCATGATTTAAAAGCCTAGATAGAATACTCATTAAACCCACTCTTAATCTTCCATTACTTAATGAACTAACAAGGTAAAGGGATTCTAAGATGATTCGGGGTAATGGAATAACGAAGAGATTAGAAGGACTTACCACCAAGAATCCTCTAGAATTGCTCCCAATAGCTTAATATACGGAATAGTAATAAATGAGAGACTAAAGGCTTTTAAGACACAATTAATGAAATAACAGGCCCGATACCGATATAGCGGTCCCACCCCGACTGCCTCTCAGATCGCCTAGACGGTCAGGCTACAGATACGATTGCCCGCCCCAGTGGTCCATGGCGGTGCCGCTGGGACGGTAAGGGTGCCGCCATGGCGGACACTAGCACCAGAATTTCCCGAAATAAACACAATCTCAATCTGAAATCCCAACTAATACCTGAAGTCATATCCTCACAAACCACATACACAGACACATATAAAATCTCGCTACGAACGCACTCGTGGCCTCAGAATTCCCAACTGATGTCTCGTTGACCGAGTCAACCCCCGATACCTCAATTTCAACTTCCCAACCCAAGTCCAAAAATGTACCCGAGTGCATTGGGAACCGAACCAAATATACACACAAGTTCTAAAAGACCATCCGGACCTCTCGGAATTGACAGATTTCTGAAAAAGGTCTGTTTGCCCAAAAGTCAACTTTGAGTCAACTCTTTTTTGCTTTTAGCCCAAATTTCACAAAGAGTCGCTCGAATCAAATCTAATCACCTCGGGAAGCATGTCAACGGTCCCTTCGGGTCAAATGTAAGATAAACAAGCTCGGAGAAAGGTCAAAAGTGCCAAAAATACTATAACGACCAAGCGGCTCGTTACATTACGTTTCAATGACATTGGCCAAATATGAATTATATTGAGACTATAAATTATGGGAAGGTTTAATATTTTCATATTACTACAACTATAGCAGGTAAAAAAATGTATCTGAAAAAGATGTCTATTTTTCCTCTGAATTCGTACCACATAAATACAAGCATGATGGAATCACATGCTATGGAAGTTTGCATGACCGGTTGACCATCCGGGTTAAAATGTGATGCAAAAGTAATTGAGAATTCATGTGGTTATATATTGAAGAAATAAAATATTCTCAAGAATTCTCTTGTGCTTCTGTTTTCATGATGACAAATTGATTAATTTACCAGCTAAGGTTGGGATTGTATCCCATGATTTTGGAACGTATAAAGGTGATATATATATATAGGGCCCAATCACCTACCATGTGGACTGATTTACTATTATATGCTTTAATGGATGCATCTATGGTATGGTCACATGTGCTTTGTTATCGACTTGCAATTTGTTTTTTGCAAGGTTGTTTGCTCAAATTGTTAAATTATGAGCACGGTTCTAAATTATGAAATTACACGGTTCCAAATTATGAAATTATGTTAATAACACTAGTTTATATCCAAGTTGGTTTAGTAGAAATTGTGTGCCTCCAATTGTAGCCAAACAATTGGTTATGAGAACAAAACTTCCAAATAGATATTTTCTATGAGATGTGTTATTTAATATGTAGCAGAGATTGTATGCATCAAGCTAACAATTTATAATAAATAACTTCCCCTATCATAATTGGTTCAGGGTCAAGAACCAAATAATTCCCATTTGAAAATTTGAATGAACGGTATATGATTTAATTATTCCAGCACAACGCACAAAGATGGATCCCCAAATAAGGTTGAGAGGTAAATGTTAGATTTCCTAACATTAGGGGGAGGGATGATAAGCGGCTATAAAATAAGGTATATGTAAGGAATTATCACTGGTATGATCCTCGTTGAAAAGATAATTCAAGTTAACTGCCAGATGCATTTGCTGACCCAAAAGTGAATATTATATTCTAGCCGCAAATGCCCCAATTTGACTAAAGTCCTTGAAGGACAGAGTCTATGGCGATAGACCAATCGGTTTCAAACATAAAACTCCTTGTAGAAGGACAGGAGCAAATGATCAAGACGGTCATAATGATGAGACAAGTGCTTTAAAAGAGCACCATGACATAACACTTCATAAAACCGTGGGAAAGTTTCAGGTTCCTGAAAATGATGAAAAAATGAAGAGATCTCGATAAGTTATGTCTCATTGGAACTGATATCAAATGACCATCACCGGTATCTTTGATATAATATATCACTTAAAATTATAAATGGTGACGAGGATCTTGAGTTTAAATTCGTCAAAAAGTGTGGAAAGATAAATTATTGGCTGAATAAAAATACATAATTCAAGTATATTTTATTTCACTCGAAAAAGTGATGTTTTGGACATATAATCCAAGGACCTCAAGGTATAATGGCAGTGGGGTACAAATATGTTATTGTGTGAAAAGTAAAATGATACCGTCGTAAAATATAAAGTACAGTTTGTGCCTTGTGGCATAAAAGTCTTTCACAAAAATCCTGGCATTATTGTATGGAGGTATGTTCTCCTGTGGTGAATGCAATGAGGTTTCTTCAAGTTTGGCAATACATGAAAAACTTGAATGTGTATAATGAATTTTTGTAATGTCTAGCTAGACAGTGAAGTGTATATGAAAATCCTTGAAGGATTTAAAGCGATTCTAATAGCTGTGAGATTGCTTAACATAAAGAAAGATCAGTTTTGATCTCATAAAAATGGCAAGATATAATTTCATTTTACGTGGAGATATTAGAGTGGAATGAAATATTGATATGGATTTATTATTTCTAACCAACATTTTCAAGGGATCGTTGGTTATGAAATGCGGGAAGATTATTTGATGCTAGATCATACAAAGTTATTTGTGTGCATACGGGGTGCTTCCATATTTATGTTGTTCCTCTAAGTAGTCAATCATTTGCTATTTACGTAAATCATGCAAAAGATAACAATGATCGTGAAGCAAGCAAGTGATATATCAGGATGAGCTTAAGGATTCAACATCTTCATGAACGTGATTTGATCACAAAGACACTGATAATATTAATATTTGGAAAGCTGTTATACAAGATCGGAAGGCATCATGTACAAGAATTAAGTGATGTTTAATCAGGGGGAGTATTTAATACGAGCTGTACTCTTTTTCCTTAGTTGAGATTTTGTCCCACAGGGTTTTCCTCACAAGATTTTTAATGAGGCAACTAGCAATGCGTATAACTAGATATGTGTACTCCTTTTCCTTCACTAGTACTTTTTCCCACGGGATTTTTCCTAGTAAGGTTTTAACGAGGCATATTATCTAACAATAGACATCCAAGGGGGAGTGTTATGAATATATTAATGTGTGGGTATCTATTACTCCTCTACATATAACTCCCACTACTTCATGTTCATAACTCTTTGTGGAACTAACTCCCATTACTTCATGACCACTGCTCCCACAATTTATTTTTACAACCCCCAAATAGTTATTACCCATGTTTATGACACACCCTTTAGTGTTCTCAATGTATTCATATATATAGTTGGATTGTATGTAATAGTTATATACTTGAACAATACTTGGAAGTATGAATAAAGTTCTCTCTTGCTCTCGACATTTCTTGTCTACCTTCTTGCTTCATGTCATTACTCTTTTAGCTTGATTTTACAACACACATGCTTTTGAAAAAGTAGATGAGAAGATTTATCAAGTTCCTCAGGTAGCTAGTGCTCAACAATTTAATACAAACTCTGTGTGTGTGCATATTCAAAGTAAAAGCAACTAGTATTAGCTAATAGTGTGTCTAAACAGATATGTGAATCTGACTGATGAGCACTCTAGCATAACAAACAAATTAAGTAAAATCACTTAATCATCTATACTTTCAATCATAAACTAGCCTACATAGACTTTGTATCCTTTCTTCTTTACAAAATTCATCATCATTAGACTATTTTTATGTTGTTCCGTAACCTATTGTTACACTGAATATACAAATTAGGTGCAATTAATCAATCAACTACACCTCAATCCTAAACAAGTCCAGACAGACCTTTTCTCCGTTCTGCTCTATAAAATTCATCATAATTGGTCTATTTTTATGCTGATCCTTAACCTACTATCACATTAAATATACAAACCAAGTGCAAATTAAAATTACTCCTAATGAGTCTATACAAGTTCATATTGTGGATGTTAATCAAATTTTAACCAAAATTAGTGGTACTCTTCTCTAACTTCTCTTAAAAACTTGAATTAGGTATTAATAAAATAGAAAACTTCACTTTCATATGCTATCGAAATATACAAATTAAGTATAATCAATTAATCAGCTATACTTTCAATCCTAAACTAGTCTAAATAGACCGTGTATCCTTTCTTCTCTACAAAATTCATCTTAATAGACTATTTTTGTGTAGATCCTAAACCTACTATTACACTGAATATATGAATAAACTGCAACTAAAAATCACTCCTACTAAGTCTATACAAGTTCATACTATGGATGTTAATTAAATTTCAACCAAAAATAGTGCTACTCTTCTCTAACTCTTCTTAAAAACTTGAATTAGGTAATAATATAAAACAGCTATACTTTCAATCATGAACTAGTCCAGATAAACCTTGTATCTTTTTTTCTTTGTAAAATTCATCATAATTAGACAATTGTTATGCCGATCATAAACCTACTATTACACTGAATATACAAATTAAGTGCAAATAAAAGTTACTCCAAATAAGTAACTCAAACAGAAAATTTCTGAGCTAATGAATTTTATAATGGATGAAGTTGTCAGCTAGTACCAATTAAAGTCCATAAAATTGTTGCAACCCAAGCAAGACAACCAACAGCTTAATTAGCTTTAAGTAACAAAAGCCAAGTCACTTGTTTAGCATTTTTGCCTCTACTTTTTTCTATTGGCTTAAATGCATTATTAGGACCATCAATTTCAACAATGGAAAATTTTGGGTTCTCCATTTTCACTATCACTGGTGTTCCCTTTTGTGTATCCTTACCCCACCAGTCAGAAAAATTAAATCTTGGAGCCATTTAAGAAAATTTAAACAAGAAAATTAGCAAATCATTAAAAAAAAATCAAGAAACTCACAATATGAAAGAATTTCAAGAACTCATTTCAAAACCCTTCATTGTTTACACTTCCAAAATGCAACTGAATGTTAAGTGTAAAAAAGAAGCTTTTTTTGGAGATTCTTTGCATACCGTCAAAAAACAAAATCAATGTACCACTATAGAGGAAGGTATATACTACTACTATTAAAAAAAAGACATTAAATTAAACTTATGTAGGACTACCTAGCCTGTTCCTCAATCCATTCGTCTGATTCTTCACTGTTCTTCTTCTTCACGTGAGTGATTCTAAATGCCTGATCTTGAGGCAATATCCTCCCTTGTTTGAGTTCCTGCAAAAAGAACTAAGTTAAAACCTAACCCTAGAATTAAAATCTAATCCTAAAAGAAGAGCAAGCTGTCCAGAATAAGCACCTTAAATGGCCAGAACTGAATAACTAAACATAGAAATTTCACATAACTATGTTAATCTATATTAATCATTAATAGTTGGGAAAATAATACCAAAAAGGGAAAAAATTACCTCAAACGGTGTATTTTACAAGCTCTTGTCGCATAGAGTGCGCCATATCTATCAATTTACAATGCTTTCTTGCAAATATCTAGAATTAAGACGGAAGAAAAAGCATTATAATGTTTAATCAGTAAATTAACATTTGTATTTACTGAACAAATGCACTCAAGAAATGAAAATCCAACATAACACACAACTATCAATTAGAAAATAGAGCTAAAAAATTAATAATAAAACTTTCTCTTCTAGCAACATTGCAAATAAGAAATCAAATAATTAATTAGAGGGATACTTATCAGTGCAAATAGGAGAAGATCTTTAAAGCCCTAATTCCGGTAATAGCTTTGACAGAACAAAAGAGTTTTTTTTCAGTGGGTGGCGACGGCAGAGACTGGCCTAGGGACGGCGCACGATGAGCAACAGGTAGTCACTGGCGATGGGCGATGGCTGAAATCGAATAGAGAGAGAAAGATAGAGATATATATATATAGAGAGAGAGAGAACGGTGAGAAGAGAGAGTGTGAAATGAGAAATGGGAAAAAGTTAGAGCGTGATATTAATTTGATTTACCGATCTCGTGTGGTCGTTTAATGTAATTTAATTATTATTTATTTAAAAATGTTCCGACTTCGTGAGGTCGCTAATTGTAGAATTACTTTAGATTTTTTTTAATTATGTATTCCCACCACATGTCGTTGCCCAATTAATTATATATTTAATTTCTTGAAAATACTTACCGACCTCGTGTGGCTGGTATTGTTTCACGGGTCAAGTTTTCGAGTCGGTAATGTATTTTTAAGAATTTATTATTAAATTAGCGACCTACTGAGGTTGGTTTTTGTAAAATAAAAAGATTATACCGACTTCATAAGGTCGCTTTTTTACCGATCTCATTGATGTTGGTTTTTGTAGGTCGCTTTTCAGCAGTTTTTTAGTAGTGTCTTTCAGAGTGATCTGTTACACCTCGAAATTTTGAGTTGTTGTGTGGTGAACAGACTAACGCATGTTAAGGTGTATATGATGTCCCTACAAGTAACAAGGGATACTTAATGATTCTAATTAAGATTCCAAAGACATCTGAGGCAAGAGAAGAGGGCTCGTTGGAGAAAGTTAAGGTAGAGAGTGTCTTACTCCGTGTACAAATGTACCAGCAGGTATTCCTGGTAATTTACAGGATTAAAAGTCGAATGGATCGAATCGACGAAATCTGAACTGATTCAGGAAATTCTGCAGACATCAATCAGTGCCAACGGGCCGTCGACATGTCGTCGGACCATCACTGTGCACCGTCAACATGTTTCTGTAATCTGCAATCTGCAGGCGCAAGTTGACGGACCGTCGACACGTCGTCGGATCGTCGACCTGCTCGTCGAACCGCCTCTCTGGAATATTCCAGTTCCAGCTATAAATAGACAACCCTTGTTCTTATTTTTCATATCCCACCTTCTCCACAAGCTATGGAAACTTTAGAATATTCCCTCCACTATATTAACACATATCCAAGAGCAATCAAGGATAAAACACCAAGAATTGGTAGAATCAAGTGTAGAGAAGATCGCTAGGGTTTGTGGAATCCAAGGTTTCCTTTGGAATTGAAGTTGGGGTTTTCTCAAGTGAAGTATATTCATCCAAAGACGATTCCTACATAATAAAAGGTGAGTTTTACACTTGTTTCATGTTATTGAAGGTATTGAGTGGTTGAAGGACTTGGATTAGAGAAGAATGTAGAATATGAGCTCAAATATGGAAGTAATGGTATTTTGGGTAGTAAGTTCTTTTAAGTCATGATTCTTAGTGTGAGATGAGTATAACCTTGTTATGAATGATGCTAATAATGTTGAGGAAGTACTATATGAGAAGGAATATGGTGTTGGGTTGTAGGTATAGTTGTGAATGATTTGAAAGGAAATTGTGAGGATTGAATAATGTTTAAATTGAAGAAGTTTATTGATTATAATATTATGGGTGTTTTTATTGATATTTGGGAGTTGTTTATTAATATGGAGGAAGTTATTAAAATAAATGAAATGCTACCCGATTTTCGTTAGCCCTTAGTCGCCTTAGCTTAACCTTAAGCATGTTTCTAATGATCTAATGTAGTACAAATTCTCTTGAATGTAGAGTTGTGAGCTTGGAAGGAGAACGCTTAGTTGTTAAGGAGACGTAAAGGTATGTAAGGCTAGTCCCTTTCTTTCGTTAAGGCATGACTCTTATATTACTACCTTCCATATATTCCATGACCTTCTTACCTCCCAAAAGATGAAAGTTAAAGATTATTAAGAGCTTCTTATGAGATAGAGATGAGATATGCCCCATGATAATGATGGTGATAATGATACTATGATAATCTTGATATTTTTATCTTCATGATTTCATTGATGTTATTTCTTGTTGTTGCCTCAGCTCATAATGTTATCTCCTTCAAGGTGAGACATAGCGATGATGATTATTCCATAATGTAATCGGAGGTTCCCGACCTTAAGTTACTCCGATAGAGTTATAGATTTTACTTGAGCTCTCATGCATACTTTATGTTATTTTTATGTATGATCACACCGTGCGTAGTTGGCTGGGCAGTCACCACTACAATAGGCGTAGTTGGCAGCTATGATAAAGATCACACCGTGCCTTTATGGCCGGGCAGCACCACTAGTGGGCGGGTTGAGACGTTTACCCCGGACATGGGAGGCTCAGACGCGGGCTAATAATGTTCACACCGCACCTATATGGTCGAGCAGTTTCTATATGTATACATGATATGATGATGTTTACTATTAAGAGTAGCATGCATGACTCTGCCTTAAGAGGCAATCCGTTACAGGTTATCTCTTCGTCTCATGTTCTCTTACCTCTTTATTATGTTGATATACATGCCTTACATACTCAGTACATTGTTCGTACTGACGTCCTTTTCTTTTATGGATGATGTGTTCATGCCCACGGGTAGACAGGGAGACAGTTCAGATGCTCAGAAGCTTACTCAATAGATTTATAGGAGCACCCCACTACTCCGGAGGTGCAGCCTATTGGTATATTCTTTTTTGTACATATTGGGGCATGGCGGGGTCCTGTCCCGCCCTTGTGATTTCAGTATTCCAGTTAGAGGCTCATAGATACTTATGTGTGGGTAATAAGTGTTATGTGACCTCCTTAGTGTATGTCTTGTACATTATTTTTGTAGCCTTATGGGGCCTATGGTTATATATATGTTTTTGGGAGGTATGTAGTGATTATTCATAATAAGTCTTGATTTGAGAAATTTCATATATATGTTCAAGTGGGGTATGATAGTTGGCATGATGAGTGGTGCTCGGTAGCCAGCTCCGGGTACCCGTCATGGCCCACTAGTTGGGTCGTGACATGATCCTGCATTAGTTTTATGCTCAACCTCTAGGAATCATCTTTTAGATCAAGCCTACTAGAGCTTTTCTACATGAATGGTGGCTGACTCAGAGTAAAAATGAAAGGCACACGATGATCATCCATACTGTTCAAATTATCATTTGCTGGGCCATGTGGACTACAAGATGTGCTTGCATATATGAGTATCAAAGAAGATTTTACATAAGAAGCATTCAGCAACAAGTTCTATGGTATTTGAAAGCAACTATGAATAAAGCATTTCCCAAGTTTAAGCTAGATTTAGAGTGGCACCAACTATGTGAAGTTTTGGAAAAGCTCAAACCAAAGGCTAGCATCAACAATGTGATATGGAACATGCCACAAACTGGAAAGATAAAGATCAACACTGATGAAAGCTATATAGAGAACTCTAACAGAGCTGGAATTGGAGGAATAGCCAGAGATTACTGTGGAAGATTGATTTTTGCTTTTTCTGTTCCTATTAAAGGCATTAATCATAACATGGTTGAAGAAATGACCATAAGATATGTTGGTCAGTGGATACAGGACAATGGATATAAGAATTGTTGTATTGAATCTGATTCATTAATTGTAGTGGAAATGTTGAAAAACAGGACCACTAGAAATCTAATAATTAAGGACATCATTGAAGATACCACTGAAATGGTTGATCAACAAGAGTCAACTGTCCAACACTATTTTAGAGAAGGAAACCAGGTGGCAAACTACTTAGCAAAGCATTCTACAACACTGGAAAAATCCCATCATAATTCAGGATACTCAACAAATGCCAAGAGGAGCCATGAGATCTTATAATTTGGATCAAAGACAAATGCCTAGCATGAGGATAAGATATGACAAAGCTAACTTTTTTGTGTACTAAACTATGTAGATAACAGTATATACTAGAGAATGTACAGTTAACTAGGTTTAACATTCTCTTAGGAAGGAGTTGAGCAAAATCTGTGTATGTATATCAGGGGTATGGTCTAGCCCTCCCCTTCTTTTGTTTTTGCATAAAATGATATACAACCCCCCCCCCCCCCTCTCCCCAGGACACTTATCATGGAAACTTTATAAAATATAGCATCAAAATATGAAATTAAGTAAAAATGCTCAAAACAGGGATTGGATTGTTATAATGTTTTGCATACTAATCATGTCAACAACCGGAATATATGGCTCTGAAAACAATGTATTATGTACTCGAAATACCTAATTATGAGACTTGTGCACATGCTCCACAAGCGGGCTTGGCGAGGAGGAAAATAGGCGCTTTTAGGAGGATTTGGATGATATTGTGTTTCGCTCTCCGAGAAGTTTTTCATAGGAGATTTCAATAGCCATATTGAGGCAGCTTCAAGGGGTTATGATGGTATGCACGAAGGTTTTGGTTTTGGGGATAGAAACGATGGAGGTGTCTCGCTTTTGGATTTTGCAAATAAGGCGCAAATAGACTACTCACTACTTAGGCAGGGTAACAGAGGTCTATGTAGAGACTACAAGGTTATCCCTAGCCAAAATCATACAACCTAGTATTAGCTCTTGGCAATGGATTTGGAGATTAAGAGGAAGAAGAAGAAGAGGGTGGTGGGTGACCGACCAAGGATCAAATGTGGTGGTTTGACGGCGGCGAAAGCCTAGAAGATGGGGAAAAAGTTGATAGAGATGGGGGATGGGGGAGTACTAGGGATGCTAGCAGCATGTAGGATGGGACAAATAGTTGCATCATGGAAGCAACGAGAGATGTGTTAGAGGTCCTGAGGGGTAACTTTAGTGAACATCGCGGGGATTGGTTATGGAATGGAGAAGTTCAAGGGAAAATAGAAGCAAAGAAAGTTGCTTATGCGATGTTAGTGGAGAGCAAGGACGAGGAGGATAAGTAGACGAATAGGGAACGATATAAAATAGCGAGGAAGGAGGTGAAGTTAGTGGTGACGACAGCAAAAACGTCTTCTTTCCAACATTTGTATTTGGAACTAGAGGACAAAGGTGGGGATAAGAAGTCGTACAGGCTAGCCAAGGTGAGAGAAAGGAAGGCTCAAGACCAGGATCAAGTGAAATACATCAAAGACGAGGAAGACAATGTATTGGTCGAGGACGCACTCATTAGACGGAGATGGCAGGAATACTTTCATAAACTCTTGAATGAAGAAGGGACAAAGTCATTGTGTTGGGAGAGCTGGAGCATTATAAGAGGCTTCACAATTTTAGGTATTGTAGGCGTATTACAGTTGAGGAGGTCAAGGGGTTATTCGTAGGATACGCAGGGAAGAGCGATCGGGCCTGACGAGATCCTGGTGGAATTTTAGAAGTGCGCGAGCAGGACAAGTATGGAATGGCTAACTGGGTTGTTTAATGTCGTCTTTAGGATGACAAAAATGCCAGAGGAATGGAAGTGGAGTACGATGATACCTTTGTACAAGAGCAAGGGAAACATTCAAAATTGTAAAAATTATAGGGGATCAAGCTGCTGATCCATACTATGAAAGTGTGGAAGAGAGTGGTGGAGATGAGGGTGAGAAGAGGTGTGTCTATTTCGAACAATCAACTCAGATTCATGTCGAGGCATTCGACTACAGAAGCCATTCATCTGTTGAGAAGATTGGTGAAGCAGTACAGGGAGAGGAAGTAGGACTTACATATGGTGTTCATCGACCTACAAAAGGCATACGACAAAGTTCCAAAGGAGGTTCTATGAAGATTCTTGGAGGCTAGTGGTGTACCTATGATATACACTAGGGTGATCAAGGACATGTATAATGGAGCCAAGACCAGGATAAAGATAGTAGAACGAGACTCCGAGCACTTCCCAGTTGTGATAGGGTTGCACCAGGGGTCATCCCTTAGCCTGTTTTTATTTGCTCTGGTGATGGATGTTTTGACACGACAAATTCAAGGTGAGGTGCCTTGATATATGTTATTTGCAGATGACATAGTTTTGATTGATGAGACTCGCGGCGGAGTTAACGCGAAGCTGGAGGTTTGGAGACAGACCCTGGAATCTAAAGAGTTTAGATTAAGTAGGACCAAGACAGAATAGATGGAGTACAGGTTCAGTGGAGTAGCACACGAGGATGGTATGGACGTGAGACTTGATGCCCAGCTCATTCAAAAGAGGGAAAATTTCAAGTATCTTGGATCTATTATCCAAGAAAACGGGGAGATTGATGAAGATGCCACACATTTTATTGGTGCAGGATGGATGAAATAGAGGCTTGCATCCGGAGTCTTGTGTGATAAGAAGGTGTCGCCGAAACTTAAAGGAAAATTCTACAAAGTGGTGTTAGACCAACTATGTTGAATGGGGCGGAGTGATGGCCAGTAAAGAACTCTCACGTTCAGAAGAAGAACGTAGAGGAAATGAGGATGTCGCAGTGGATGTATGGGCATATGAGGAGAGGTAAGATTACAAATGAAGATTTCGGTACAAGGGGTTGGCCTCGGTAGAGGAAAAGATGAGAAAATCGAGTCTGAGATGGTTCGGGAATGTACAGAAGAGATGCGTAGATGTGCTAGTGCGGAGGTGTGAGAGGTTAGTATGGATGGTTTCAGAAGGGGTAGAGGTAGGCCGAAGAAGTATTGGAGAGAGGTGATTAGACAGGACATGACACAGTTTCAGCTTACCGAGGACATGACCTTAGATATGAGGTTGTGGAACACACGGATCAGGTAGAAGGCTAGTAGGTAGTTGTGCGTGTCACGTTTCGTTAGTAAGTAGTTGTGCGTGTCACTTTTCATTTTACTCTTGTAGTTCATTGTCCTTTGATTCCTGTTATTATTTGTTGTGTCTTGTACTTTGATTGGCATATGATTTTATGGTAGTTACGTTATTTTTTTCCTTTTCCCGACTGCTTTGTCATGCTTTATTTAGTATTTTCCCATGAATGTGTTACTGTTGTTATTTCCTTTTTCGAACTGATGAGGTATGCTTTTCGTTGAGTTGAGAGTCTTTCGGAAACAGCCTCTCTACATCCATGGTAGGGGTAAGGTTTGTGTACACTCTACCCTCCCCAAACCCCACTGGATTACACTAGATATCTTGTTGTTGTTGATGTACCTAATTAGGAGACTTACGGGTTTTTATTGAGGAAGTGGATCTGCAGCAATGACAACTTGAATTACCAGTTGTCGGATATCCTCACGAATCAGATGAATTCTCTTTGTCCACAATCTGGATATCATCTAGAAGATGTAAAGCGTATATCTATCATATTATGGTGGAAAACCATTTATTTATTCAACACCCATAATGGTGTATTTATACATTATATGTAGGATTTAGGGAGATGACAAGCTAATGTGCTAATTAATACCCCTTATGGAGGAGAAAATTTGGGGCGAGATGTAAAAGCTTATGCGTCGTATAGAAAAAAATAAAATTGTATGGTTCTAGAACCTGCACAAAACATGTGTTTCCCCCCTCTATTAGTTTTTTTTTTTTTTTTAAGCAAAGTCCACTAGGCTTGTGAGCCTAGGGCTGGTTTTATAAATTTTCTCAAAACAAATTAATGAGTCTTTACAATGTAGCCAAATGGCCAATAAACAAGAAAATTTAAACTAATGACCAACTTAAGTCTTATATGAGGACTTAAGTTGGTACTACAAGTTGCTACTACATAAAACCACTGATCTAGACTTTGAAAAAAATAACTTATAAAGGCAATGACTGATGAATTCCTACAAGACAACAACTAGAGCTTGTTCTATGCATGGCAAATAGCATCTGATGAGTATTTGCACACATGGCTCTACTTGTGAAAAGCAGCAGATATGCAATTCTACATAATACTGCAAATTCATGTCACCAGATGTTCCTGCTAGTGTTAGACTCTCAATTCTGCAAATTGATCCATAATATGTTCCTTGATGTGATCCAACTGCTGCAAGTTGTGTAACCTGCAACAAATGCTGCTTTTTTGTAAATCTATAGTTGAGCCAGATTAATTCTCCATCAGTACCTCTATAAATCAAATGGTGTCCCAAGTTTGGTCCCTTGGTGCACCATATTTCCTCCATCTTCACTGAAAAGTCAACAGAAAACCAGCAACAGTGCAAGTGGCCTGTTGCATATTTTTGAATTCTGCATAGTCTTAAACTGGCATAACCGATGTACCAAATATCCTTAATACAACCAAAACAGTCTCCATATGATGTCATCTCCTCTGCAGACTGAGCACAAAGTGCTAATACCACTGCATAAAGATTTGCCAACGTGTAGAAACTAATTGACACTGTAAGAATTTTCCTTAGTTCCCATGACACCAGTTCTGCAACTGCCAAATCATGTTGTATCATCAGGCCATCATTTCCTAAAAGATCAAAATTCCATGTTTTTCTCAAAAAGAAAAAGTGACTTTTGTTGCTTGAGATCCAAAAAAGAGAAACCATATCATGTCCTGTATGATTAGGATCAATGGTACAAAGCATTTGAATAGCTTTGCTGAGGATAAATTTCCACTCAGTTTGCATTATATCATTTCCTACCATGGTAAGATCAACAACACTAAACTTAGCAGAAATTCCTACAAAACTACAATTTTCCAGTTTCCATGTATAGAGTTTGGCTGCAAATAAGAGAGGACTGTTAATGTATAAAGACTCATCATGTTCTCCTCTATAAGGATTTGAACATGATGTGTAGTAATTTGCAGCCCAGCACCAATAGTAATTCCTTGATGCAAACTCAAACTTCTGCAAAAAGCCAGAAAAACCAGTTCTTGAAACCATTTCATGTCCTATGTGACTAGGATCTATGGTGCAAAGCATTTGAATGGCTTTGCATAGCTGTAAATAATACTCAATATGTACTATATCATATCCAATTAGATTTGGATCAATAGCACAGTAGTTAGCACAATTTTCTGATAAGCTAGAATTTTCCAGTTTCCATGCATTAGGTGAACCTGCAAAAAAGAACATGTTGTTAGTGATCAAAAACTCATCTTGTTCTCCTCCAAAAGGAATTGAACAAGATGAGTTACTTCTTATAGCCCAGCACCAACAACTCCTTCTCATAGCACTATCACCCTGCTGCAAACCACCAGAAAAATCAGCTCCAACAACCACCTCCTATTTATTGTCAATTTATCAGGAGAATGAGCATGAAATGCCAATACCACACCCTGATACCTTGTCAATATTGAGGTCTTGCCCAAACCTCCATATGCATCTGCTAACAGAACAAAATCACCCCATCTCAGTACTCCTCCACCAAAAATGAGACACCACCAATTTCCACTCAAATGCATATGCACAACAGCCCTAAAAAATTGCACATCTATATATCATGTTAAGCACCAGACACGGCCACTCAATATCATATCCTGTGCTCAAAGGATCAAAAGAGTAAGTGTGAAAAAATATTACTAATGAACTGCACCCCTTCACTTCAAGAAGTTCTACATTGCAGTTTCTTCCTTGTTTGCAGTAAAACACCTGTGGCATTGATTTCTGAAAATTCAAGAAACCAACATTAGTAGAAAATAGACTCATTATACTCTCCTCTATAAGAACTTGAGTATAATGATATCATTTTTTTCCACTTTAAACCTCCAGGATTCAGCTTCAATATCTCCTCTTTGTTCTTATTCTCAAATATGGACATTTCAACTTGTCACTATTGAGAATTTTTCTTCCTTTTGAGTCCAATTCTGCAAAATAAAACACATTCACCTCACCATGATCTAGAGCAACATTTTCCAAATGATCAGCTAACTGGTTGTCTTCTCTCATGATATGCTGAACTTGGACATCTGCACTGTCAATGATATCTAATAACTCTTCAACTTGAAATGCTATATGCCATGGGGGTTTCCAAGATCTATTTAGTATGTTCTTCATCAGCAGAGAATCAGTCTCCAAAATGAATGAGTATACATGATGTGCCAAGCAATATCTAGCATCTTCCAACAAAGCTTGAGCTTCAGACTCAGTATTAGTGCTATTCTCCATCTCCTTAGCACTTGCATGCACTAGATCACCTGCAGCATCCCTCACACAAAAGGAAAATGCACTTCTACCAGGATTGCCCCTAGTAGCACCATCTGTGTTACACTTGATGACCCCTTCAGGTGGAAAATGCCATAACACCTTTGTAACTTGCAGACTTGGCACAAACTGTTCCATGATTCTGAGAATATCATGCCATCTATATGGTACATTTTTTATCCCAGGCTTCCTTAATCTCACCGGTTGTTGAATGTCACTAGAAGCTTGATAAATCACCCTACTAGTAGACACTCTATTCCTATGCTTATCTCCATTCCTCTTCTTCCACAACTGCCAAACTATGATAGAAGGTATAGCATGGAATAAATTCTGAATTCTTGCTGGCACATCTGCATACCACCATTGCATAATCACCTGGTGTAGATGCATACCTTGGATGTTAATCCCAGCTGTTGCACAAAAATATGACCTTGTCCTTTGAGCTGTTGCACAATTCAAGAATATATGAGGCACAATATCTTCTTTCGGCTCCATACAACAATCACATCTAGATGGCATATTATATCCCCAACTTTTAATCGCATCATCAGGAGGCACTTTTAAGTGCCACACTCTCCACATCAGAAATGAAATCTTGAATGGCAAGCCTTTCACCCAAATCTTCTTGTATACATCTTTCTTTTCAACTTTGCTTCTCATATACTCCCGTGCAGACTTCACACTAAACTCTCCATTAGTTTCCAACATCCATCTTGGTATGTCTAATTCTCCAGGCTTTGCAGGTGGCTTAACTTCATTCAAAATGAATTTAGCCAAGTCCTCAGGCAAGTTATTTCTAATAGCAGGTTCATGCCACTTTCCATTAGTAACAACATCTGAGACATTTTCTATAAACTCATTGCAAGGAAAATTAGCAGGAATAATGAAGTATAATGGTCCAAGACCAGTCCAGTTATCAAACCAAAATAGTGATGAGCCCATTCTCAATTGCCACAGTATTTGATGCTCAATCATGTCTCTTGCTTGTAACATTTTCCTCCAAACATGAGAACCTCCCTTCCATGGTACTACAACTGGATTATTCTTTTTTATATACTTCATGCCCATAAAAGCATTCCAAAGAGATGGCTTAGTCCTCATATTCCACCAGAGCTTAGCAAACAATACCAATGACATGTCTAATAGAGATCTAAAACCAAGACCTCCCTCATCAACTGGTAAGCACACCTCTTTCCATTTAGCCCAATGTCTATTACTCTTTCCAATTTTGTTACTCCAATAAAACTGTGCAAAAATCTTATGCAGCTTTGTGATCACAAGTGATGGAGGATCTATTGCAGACAAGAGATGCATTGGCATTGCCTGCAGAACATGCTTCAATAAAATTGCTCTTCCTCCAAAGGAAAGAAGTTTGCCTTTCCATCCTTGTAATTTATTTCTTACTTTTGCAAGCAATTCTGAGTAAAAACACATCTTGCTCTTGCTATAGTAAATAGGACAGCCAAGATACATCAATGGAAATGCCTGTCTAGTAATGCCAGTAATTCTTTCTACTTTTTGAAACACTTCTTTATCCACCCTATCATGCAAGTAAACTGAAATTTTTGCTTTATTTATCAACTGACCAGAAGCTGCTTCATATGCACCCAAAACCTACCTAATCAGTCTCAAAGAGATATCACAAGATGATGATAGTATCATCTACATATGGAAGATGATTAATAGAAGGACTCCACTTTGGCATCCCATAACAAGTATACCACACATTATCATTCAATGAATTCAGTGCTCTAGACAAAACTTCAGCTGCTAGAATGAACAAAGTAGGTGACAATGGATCACCTTGCTTTACCCCTCTAGTTGAATGAAAGAAATCATGTGGTTGTCCATTAATGAGCACAGAATACCAGTTATTTCCAACCAACTCATAAATGTAACTGATGAACCTCTCAGAACATCCCATTCTCCACATGACATTTGTGAGAAAAAGCCATGACAATCTGTCATAAGCTTTTGTCATATCAAGCTTCATTACAACATTAGGGACTATTTGACTTCCATTTTTCTTTCCTTTATTAGTTCTGAGCCTAATATCAGTTATAATCTCTTGAGTTAATAAAATGTTATCCACTATACTTTTACCCCTCACAAAACCAGCTTGATTTTGAGAAATCAATTCTGCTAACAAGTGAACCATCCTTTCATGAATAACTCTAGAAAAAATCTTATTGACAAAGTTTCTTAAGCTTATAGGTCTCATGTTACTAAATGTATGAGGATTCTCCTTTTTAGGCAACAAGACAAGGTTAGTGTGAGTTATGTACCTAGGCAGTTGCATACCTCCAAAGAAATCCCATACCATATTGAATATATCATCTCCAATGATATCCCAACATGCTTGGAAAAACATGCCAGTGTATCCATCAGGTCCACCTACACTTGCATTATTCAAACCAAACACCGCATGCTTGACTTCATCTTTAGTAGGATTAGCAATCAATTCTGCATTTTATTTAGGTGTGATCATTCTAGGAACCTGCTGCAAAATATCAAACTGAGTAGGCACATTAGTTTCATGGAATTGGGCATGATAAAATCTAACAGCATCCTCAGCAATTTCTTCATCTGTTTCAAGCCAAGTTCCTTGAGAATCCTGAATTCTTCTAAGCTGCAGAAATTTCCTTTTTCCATTCACATGTGCATCGAAGAATTTTGAATTCTTATCACATTCTTGGAACCATTGCAGGCTAGCCTTTTGTTTCCAATACTCCTCCTCCAATGCATACACTTTAATCAATTCAGCTTGTACCTTCTGCAGCTTTTCTCTATTGAGTAAAGATGGATCTGCTTCAAACTGTTGCTCATGAGCTTTAATGACCTCTTTAAGATTTGTAACCTGCTGAATTATATCCCCATATATTGCTCTACTCCATTGTGACAACACTTTCTTCAGTTTCAAGTTAAAGGACATGAAAGAGTTTGCTGGCACATCAGTATTCCAATTTGCTCTCACAACATCAAGGAAAGTTTCATGTTTCACCCAAAAGTTAAGAAATCTTAATGACTTCCTAATTTGAACTACTTCTTCTTTGTATTCCAACAATAGAGGAGAGTGATCAGAACCATTTTTGATCAAGTGTGTGATCTCCAAACCTGGAAACAGCTGTTGAAATTCAAAGTTACTAAGGCATATATCCAGTCTCTTGAATATACAGTCCCCAGTACCTCTTCCATTCCACCAGGTATACACACTACCTTTGTATCCCAAGTCTGTTAAATTGCATGTGTTGATGCAGTGCCTAAAATCCTCCACCTCATTCAAAGAGACAGGTTGTCCACCATACTTTTCATGCTCATCTGCGATCACATTGAAATCACCACCAACAAGCCATGGTGTATTCATATTCGATGCTAAGTTGTACAAGGAATCCCACAACTCAATTCTTTCAATCCTGTCACACTTAGCATAAACTAAAGTGACAGTCATCTCCATGCCAATATGCCAATTAGATAGTCTCAAAGTGATTTGCTGCACACTATCTATTAGAACATCCACCTCAAATTCATCAGAAACAACTGCCCAAATCTTACCAGACACATTACTCATTAAAAATTCCAATCCCAGCCTTCTTCTATAACTTTCCAACTTATAGGCTTGTTGGAAAGGTTCCATCAAACCTATAAGAAAGAATTTGTATTTGTTATGCATTGTGAGAAGTATCCTAAAAGCCTTCTTAGTTTCTACTGACATTATATTCCAAATTAGTACATTCATCACTAATGTTGGGATTTAGATGCAGTTCTCCTTGTGTGTACCCCTGGAAAGTGAGGTACATTATTCTCCTTGGCATTTTTCCTCCTGTTTTTGCCAATTAAATTTTCAACTTGTTTAGGATATAAATCTCCATCTCTTGCAGCATTCATGAAGTTTTGAGCTGTGGATTCCTCATCCATGTCAAGTTTTGCTTCCTCACCACCAATTACTGCTACTTGCAAATGCCCATTATCTACCAATGCAAGTCGTGTCTGCTTTTGAAACTTAGAAGTAAATTCTTGTTGCACCTGAACCTGCAGAGAACCACTTGGTGCTGACAAATTTGCAGAGAGAACTTGATTGCTTTGCTTCTTCATTTTTCCATAACCCTTACCACTCTGTTGTTGCCGAGTACTACAAGCATCTTTATTCTCCTTCCCACTTTGCTTCCCTTGACTAGCAGCATCTATAATCTTCTTAGTATTTCTCCCAGCTGCTAGACTTCCCACCTTATTTTGAGAATGTTGTCTAGATTTAGGAGTTTCATTAGGTTCACCAGTATACTCCTGCATGCTATCAGTACATTGTGCTTTTGCAGTTTCCTACATATTTATATCAACTTTCCTCTGTGACTTTTGTGTGATTTGAGTCACCTCCTTGGTCTGCACCTCCTGTTGAGCATCCCCACTATTCACCTCACCTACACCATCATCAGAACCTTTCTCAAACATTGAAACAAATTCTTGTCCCTTATTCACCTTGTTAACTTGATCCTGTTGCTTCTGAATGCCATTAGCTACCTCCACTTCATCAGCAACTTTTTCAAACATATTGTGGATTTCTTGTGAGGATGAAATAGAGTCAATAGACTGCCTACTAACAGATTTTTTGCCTCCTATTATCTCACCCTCTTCCCCATCTTCCTCAACTTGTTCACTCTATAATTTCCTGTTACTACTAGTGCATTTATCCTCATCAAAAGTATTTGAAGGAATCTCATGACAATCCTGATTAGTGGTAACCTTATCCACCGCTGATCTGAAAGTTACTTCAACCCACTCTTTAGGCTTAGAGGGTGAAGATTTCTTCCTTCCAGGAGTAAACACAGGTGCATTGACATTCAAAGTCTTCTCCGCATCATGAACACCAATCTCACCCTCATGAACACTAGATGCCATAACCAACTGCTTATAAGAGTTGTCACCTGCATTCCCCACTTCTGCATTAGCTGGTTGTGCTTGCACCTGATCATCCTTGACCATCAACACACCTTCTTGCACACCATCATCATTTTCTAATGCTGCAAACTTATTAATTGTTTGAAAAGCACCAGATTTCAGAATTTCTCTTTGCTTACTTGTACCACCATTCTCCTTTCCTATTGGCAAAGCAACCTGCTTTTGAGTGTGGTTGTCAACCTCCACCTGTTTTTTTCCCTTTTGAGTCTTCCACTTATATAGATCCTGGACATCTCCAACCACCTTACCACTCTCTAACACCTTGATCACCTGCCTAGGATTTCTATTCCTTGTATGATTTGCCTGATTATTGTTTGCCTTTTTTTCCTTGGTTGTAACTTTTACTGCTTCCATCTCATTGATAGGGACTGTAGCATGCTTTCCCTTCTCTCCCTCATCACCTTCAATCTCTTCTTCACTCTCTTTATCTGGTAACAAATCAGGATGTAACTTCCAACATCCTTTCTTAGCATGACCTTGCAAGCAGCATTCCTTACAGTACTTGGGCATGAAGTCATAGTGAATTCTCACCCACCTTGACTTGACATCACTAGTTTTACTATACACAGCCATAATTTGAACCTTCTTAGGATGGTCAGCCAATAAATCCACTTCAACTTTCACACGTGCACAGCTTGGCCTTGTTTTATTTGTGGTTGCCAAGTCCAAAGTCACAGGTTTTCCAACTGCTGAGGCATTGAAAATAGCTGCGACTGGCCAAAGTAGTTTGGTGCTAGTGTAGGAAAAGATATCCAAGCAATGGCAATGGAAGTCTCTTCCTCAGGATTAAACCAAGGATCCCATTTAAGTGTCCTCATGGGATAATACCATCCACTCTCCTTAATTCAAAATGCAGGTTTTGACAAGAGTGCAACATAATATTCAAATAATTCACATCTAATCAAAACATGCCTATTGCATAATAGTCCAATGGTAGCAGTAATCTTTAGTTCACATTGTTTTGGGATCAATGTACGTAGTGCATGCAAATCTGGCAAGCCATAGCTAAATTTACCCACTACTGCATATTGTAAGTTCTTGTTACACCTTGGAAAAAATTCCCCGTATATGTACAGTGAACATGCTAGTAGAGGACATAGAATATGCGATGTTTTGATGAGTAATAAAGAGTATTAGATGACCCTCAACAAGATTTTAAAGGCATACGATGCAAAGAGAGAAAGTTGTTAAGGAAAGCGAATCATACGTTGTGTATCGGATAAGAATTTCGAGCAACAAGTCCATGATGGCATAATGATGTCTTAGAGAAGTGTGATAATGCCCCTAAGATTGATATTGAGATGTTAAACAAGTGCCAAGAAGTATCCATAAGGATCGGAGATCAAACGAGACAACGAGAACGAAAACGAAATCACTGGCATTATACGGCCCAACCTACGGACCGTATAAATTGTACCAGCCGTAAGTTGGACCGTATAATTGGCCAAGGAGGCCAACAGCCACTGGAACAAATGTATTACCATACATACGGTCCGTATAAATAGTACGGACCGTATGTTGGTCCGTATAAAGAGGGTCGGGCAGATTTTAAGTTTAAGTATAAGGGACTTCTTTCATTTCATTTTTATTCCACTTTCACTCTACACTTCAAGAAACATATAGAACCCTCCCTACTCTTCAACTACAAGAGAAATAAAAGGGAAACTAAGATCAACAACACATAATCCATGAATCAAAGTGTGTGAAACCCAAGTAAAGTTCATCTTCCTCAAAGAAAACCAAAAGAAAGGAGATAGGGTTTTGGTGCTAGAGGAGAAACTCCACTCAATACTTGTTAAACCATCATCCAAGGTAGGTTTCATGACCATTTCATGTTTTTTAAGGTATTGGAAGGTTAAGATACCCGAATTGTAGAAAAGCATAGCAAATGGGTCATAAATGAGTGAATAGTGCCATGAGTGAATGGTAGTTGAATTGAATCATGAATGTTAGTGTGTTGTGAGTATGAATACATTATAAATGACATGTAGACCATGAGATAAGTGTGATACATGATAAAATACGATAGCGAACCCAAAACCATAAATGTGGGAAAAATGAAGAGAAATGGTGGATCATGGCCATTGTATATGAATGATGATTGTTGGTTTCGATATTGTAATTGTTGTTGTGAGTGTTGGGCGTTGATATGGAATATGGTAAAAGTAGTATAAACAGAGGAAGTGCTACTCAATTTTCTCTTGAAATAGTAGTGTGTTCTTATAGTTGGGTAACTAACGTTAGTATGTGTTATATCCCGTATTTTCGTGTATTCGGGAAAATTCGAAATAACTTCGATTTGTAAGGAATGAGGTTATATGTTGATTTGAATTAATGTGTGTATGTTGTTTATGGAAAATATTATTGTGGAGGTGTTGAAGATGGCCAAGGGTGAATTTGGAATTTTGGAAATTAGTTTCGGGAATTACGAAACGAGATTTCTAACGAATTGGGCTCAACAAGATTGATGAAAATTTAGGCCCAATTGGCTAGGGGTGGCCGGCCAAGGAAGGGCCCAAACCCAATTAATTGGTCATGTGATGACCATGTGACAACTTAATTAAGTAAGCATATTATATAAACATGCTTAGCCATTAGAAAGTTCAAGAAAAAAAATTATAAACCATTGAGAGCTCCAAGCCCCCCCTTCGGCCGAACACTCCCCCTTCACCAACAAAAAAAATTCTAGCCTTTGATTTTAATCTAAAAATCTCGTTCTTCTTGTATTCGTAGTGTATGCGAGACGCTCTCCGACGTGATACAATTAGTTTGGCGAAAGAGCGACGTTTGCGGCAAATCGGAATTTCAAGAAAAAGGTGAGATTTCTATGTTTTTATGTTATGGAATGGGTATATATGTGTTAGTGATTAGAGTTGCATGAAAATTATGGAATTGTGTTGTGTTGTGAAGTAGCCGTGCATGTGTGTGAAGTGGTGTTTGGCCGTGTACCATGTAAGGTGGAGATGGAGTGGATTAAAGTTTATTTAGATTGATTAGTTGTATTGTGGTGATCTCTTGTGATGCAAATGAAGGTTTGATGAATTGAAATGGCATTGAAATTGCTTGTATATGATTATGAGAAATTATGTGAATTTTTATATGATTTTTGTATAAGTGTGGAAGTAAGATTCTAAATGTAAGTTATGGTTGTTAATGAGTTTGTAAGGAAGACAATGTGATTTGGGAAGTTTTGTTGCATTCGTAGAAGTTTTGGATAGAATATGGAAAGTGACGGACTACTTGAATTCATGTATATCGTTTGGAATATTATTGGAATGTGTTTGAATAACCTTGAATAAAACAAATGAACACGATAATGTTGATATTAGTTCGACATTGTGAAGTTTGAATGGAAGTGTCGCTTTATGTAGAAAGGAAGAACATTGATGTTGGAACCTATCTCGTTGTGAACTTTGATGTTGTTTGGTATTGTTGGGTTGTTGTTGTGATATTATGAGCCGAGCTAAGCCTCGGGGGTGTTATATATATAGGGGAAGTGCTGCCGAAATTTCGGTAGACAAATATGAAGTTAAATGAATCCTTAAAGTCTTGCAATTTCTAATTGCTAACTTTGACCATTTGTAGATTTTGGACGAAACGGCGTTTGATTTTACGCAAGCATAAGCCGCAAGAAACGTATGTAAGGCTACCCTATTCCTTCTTTTGGCATGTCCTAGGTATACTAGGTCGGTATCGGAGCCCCGGGGGCAATTCTGTTCCTTAAAATCCGAATTAGAAATCGAGTACTATTCATTCAATTGAATTGAACCTCAAAGCTCTCATTTTTGGTTGAAAAGTAATCAAATGTCCGAAACTTATGCAAATGCAATCGAATCGCTTTGGAACCTCCATGTATGCTTCCGTAGACCCCAAATGTCTGTGATTCATGTCCCCCACCTCGACTTGACCCGGGACGGGCCCACAGTTTTCGAAACTTAATCGTGTTGCCCTATTTGGTCCATTTTGTACGGTAATTAAGAAAACCTTTGGCTATCGTCCGCGCTTGATATGATTCGTATGTATCCTCTAAAATAAGCATCTAGGAACTTCGACATAAGTATTCTGATTCGACTTTGCTGATATAAATGGTCCGATACAAGTAACTCGATATAAATAATCTGTTAAGAGTATTTGATACAAGAATTTTAACATAAGTATTACGGTACAAATACTTGGATACCAGTATTTGATATAAGTATTCTAATATAAGAATTTTGATATAAGTATTTTGACAAACGTATTTTGGTATACGTATTCCGATATAAGTATCCTGGTATGAACCTTATGACATGATTACGTCAGTACGAGTGCCTAAATATAAGTACGAGCATTCTGATATAAATAATTTGACATAAGTATTTGAAATAAATGCTCCGAAGTGAATGTTCTGATATGAGTACGGAACCTGATATAACTAATACGTTATGAGCATTCCGCTATAGGTATTTTGATACAAGTATTCTGATGCAAGTAATCTGACATATGTATTGGGATAAAAGTATTCTGACAAAAGTGTTCCGCTAAAAGTAATTCTGACCTCTGTATGTAATCTGATATTGAAATTACGATGTGAATGATCTGTTATGAATAATTGACTACTAATATTCTGATAGGAACATCTTCTGTAATCTCTGATGTTTTGGTTATCATGCTACAGCACGCACGATTATTTTATTGAACCTTCGGGTATCGGTAAGTGTGTATGTACCGAGTTGTGACGTGTGTGCATATGGTTTCGCACTAGTTTGTTCGTGCAAGTCTGGATATGTCTATTCACTGAGCCCGGGCCGGGACATGTTATCGTGCGTACCTATCTGTATTATTCACCGAGTCCCTCTCACTTGCGGGCCAGGACATGTTATCGTGCGTACCTATCTGTATTATTCACCGAGTCCCTCTCACTTGCGGGCCGGGACACGTTACTTATATATGATGTTATGATGATACGGGGATGGTGGCCAGGATAGCATATGATGACTTATTCACCGAGACCCGCAAGGGAGGGACGGGACACGTTATATGTACCTACCGAGTCCCTCAATAAAGGGCCGGGACACGTTATGCATACATGATATATGATTCTGCTATGTATGATTCTATCCACCGAGTCCCTTACTAAAGGGCCGGGACACGATATATATGCATGCACTGTACATGATGTCGCCATACATGATCCTATCCACCGAGTCCCTTACTAGAGGGCCGGGACACGTCGTAAATATTCACAGGTATGTGTACGTATACGGTTCAAGATTAGAAAAAAATAATTACTTCGTACCTAAAAGAAAATGTATGGATGATTTTATATAGTTTTATTGGTTCTGTAAAGCTTCCACTTTTGACTATGTTTCCTCGTTTTATATTTCCTGCCTTACATACTCGGTACAATTTCCGTACTGACCCCCTTTCTTCGGGGGCTGTGTTTCATGCCCGCAGGTACCGACGTCTATAGAAGTGATCCGCCGGTTTAGGGTGTACATTCTGCTGTTGGAGTGCTCCTTTGACCTGGAGCCCACACTTTTGGTACAGATCCTTCCGTTGTACATATCATTATGTTCATGACTATTTTGGGTACGGCGAAGCCCTGTCCCGTCATATGTTTCTGTTACATCTGTTAGAGGCCTGTAGACATAAATGTGGGTTGTGGGTTACTGACGTTCACTTACGTTTGGGATTTACTATGATAGCCTCAACGGCTCGTATGTATTTAGGCTTCAGCATGACATGTATGATATATGCTACAAAAAAAAACTGTGCTAAATTGTTATATGTTGAATGAGGACGAGATGTGACTATGTCGATAGGTGAACAGGTAAGTACGGGTGCCCAGCTCGGGCACCAGTCACGGCCTACGGGGTTGGGTCGTGACAGTATGAATACGAATCCTCTTTTGAAGGTGGAGACGTAACATTGACGGAGAATAAGCGAACGCTAGATTGCTTAAACGAGAACGGTATGTGAGGCTTAACTCTTCTTTCAAAAGGCATGAATCCTTCAAGTTTTCTATAATCCTTCTATAAGATGAAGCTTATGAGTCCTTCTATATATCGAATCACCTGTAAGCATGATAATAATGACAATGAGCTAGAGTATAGAGATTCAAGAAATTGTGGCACGATGTTCCTACAATGCTAATGATGTTATTATTGTTAACACTCGCCTCATGCTTTATTTCCTTCAAGGCGAGGCATGATACTCATAAATGTCCATAATACAATCGGGGGGTTCACGACCTTACGTCACCCCGACATAGTGTGGTTGCCTTAAAGCCTAATGTATGTTCTTAATGCTAATGTATGCTATGACAATAAGATGATGAATAATGCTAATTTGTAATATGACTATGAGATATATAATAGTGATGTGTATTGATTGATTTTGTGACGATATGATTCCACCGTGCCTATATGGTCGGGCATGTCACCGCTAATGCAGGCTGCTATGTTTACACCGAGCCTAGAGGGCCGGGCATGTCACCGCTAATGCGGGCTGCGTATGATTCCACTGTGCCTATATGGCCGGGCATGTCATCGCTAATGCGGGCTGCTATGTTTACACCGAGCCTAGAGGGCCGGGCATGATCACCACTAGTGGGCGGCATATGAGGGTTACACGGATGCGGGTAACGATGCGGATTACGATATGATGATGTATGTGATGATGTATAGGATGTGATAACATGTATACTATGGTTATGTAAAATGCGATATATGTAGAGAGTATGTTGTCCATAATATACATTCAGGTTATATCCTTCTCTCATGATTCCTGACCCCTCTATTATGTTGTTTATTTCATTCCTGCCTTACATACTCAATACAATATTCGTACTGACGTCCGTTTCTTTGGACGTTGTGTTCATGCCCAACGGTAGACAGGGAGGAGATCTTGCTCCAGATTCTTAGAGGTTGTTAGCTGACTGAAAGCACCTCATTGTCCTGGAGGTGCCTATGATGATTCTTTTGTGTACGATTGTAGATGTCATCTCATAGAGGCTCGTAGATACTCAATGTGGGTCATGTGGTTTCACGGCGGGGTCATTGTGTAAATATATATATACATATATATTATTTTGCTAGCCTAAGGGCTCATGTGTATAAAAACATTATGTTTCTAAAGGAAAACATGCTTTCTTATAAATCACGCATGAATCTGATAAATGATTGTTAAATAAGCCTAAGGAGTACTAGTACGAGCGGTGCTCGGCGGTTAGCCCCGGGTACCCGTCACGCCCCTAGCCGGGTCGTGACAATTCTCATGAACTGTCATTCTCTCAATCTCTTCCATGGTATATTGTATTGTTGGCTCACCATGATGGTACACGATAGGCTTCATTGGTATAGGCAAAACAGTCATGGAAGTCGACTGTTGAGGGTCACAAGCATTCAAAGATGTAGTTTTTAATATTTTGGAATAGTCTAGGATTTGCATGGTAGTTGTTTGCGGTTGTGTGGATGGCGTAGCCTCATGTGGAGGCTGCATGGTGGCCTGAGAGGCCATGAATGGCCTGAAACTTGCACTCTCTCACTAGATCACCAAGTCGCCTAGAGAGAGAAGCTCGGGTTTTTTTGTCTCTTCGTATATTTCCAAAACGTCCCTATCTATTAGATTATTTTTTTTTAAAGCAAAGTCCACTAGGCATTTTTGGTGCCTAGGGCTAATTTTATTAATTTTCTAGAAGCAAACCACAATGGAAAAAGTACAAGTAAGGGGGACTAGACCTTACCTTACTAATCCTATTGAGGCAAAGAAAAAAGAAAAAACCTCTACTACTAGCAAGCATGTAAAAAATAAGAACTGGAAATGACCAAATAATCTATGATCATCACAGAGTTTATAATACACTCTATGATGATATTACAAATGATAATACTAAGATAATGACAAAATAATACAAGAAACAATATAGAGTCAAGGCCCTTGTTCGTTGAACTTGTAAAATCTTCTAACTTTTGTAATTCTATCACCTTGTCTTAATTTTCTAGCCTTTCCAAAAAATCTTGGAACTTCATTAGTTTTTCTTGGATCTTGTGGACCTATTTGAAGTGGTAGGAGCTGCCACTTTTTGCTTTGCTTGCCTCATTGGAATATGCCTTGGGATAAATTCTTCATTCGTCTTTCCATCCCAACTCCCCTTCCTTGTATGACTTTTATTTCTGAATTTTCCACTTTGCATCTGTCTAGGTGATATATCACCCTCCCTAGCAGCATTAAAAAAATTCTGTGCAGTAGACTCCTCATCCATATCAATTCGCCTTTCATCACCTGCAATTGCTACTTGTAAATGTACAGTGTTATTTTGCACATTGTCAACTTGAGATTGTTTTTTACCTTTGCAGTGGCCTCATGTTGCCCCACCTGCTTTTGAGTGTTCATATAATTAGCATGTGAGACCTGAATCTGGTTTTTTGCAGTACTGTGCATAACCTGGCTGTGCTTTCCTCCTGAAGTAATCTGTTGCTGCTGAGTTTCCTGCACAAAACTAACAGGCTTCTTAGCACCACTCTTCTGTTTTTGTTGTGCACCAGATAAGCCTGGTTTGATAACTGTATACTGCTGCTGCTTATGATTATTAGCCCTTGGAGTTACATTAGTTTCAAGTTCCTTGTCTGCTTCTTGCCTTATTTGTACCTCAACACCCCTCACATGAGAAAAATTAACTGAGGCATTCATAGTAGCCTGAACTTGCTGCTTTTTGTAAAATATTTCCTCGGCCAACTTCTCAGCACTCATATCCACCTCTTGGCTCTGCATGTTGCCACTTGAGACTTGCAGATCAGTACCTAAGGCCTGCACTTTAGTGCCAGTTTTACTAGCAATATGCACCTGTTTTCCTGTACTGCTTTGATGCAATTCCACTGGCAAACCTGCATTTGTTTAAGAGGTTTTTGGCTGCTGCTGTTTATGAATGCTCTTTCTTGGAGTCACAACTTGACTTTCCTGGTTTTTGATTACCACTTGGCTAACTGCACTTGCAGCTGCTCCACTTTCTTTATGCTGAGCCAAATTTGCAGCTGCACCAATTGCTTGTGCATCTTCCACCTCTACATCAACTACAACATTAACAAACATGGCACATATTTCTTGAGATGGCCCTACTGAATCAAATTACTGCTCCTGATCAACTTTCTTATCTCCAGGACTTTCCCCTTCTTCAATATCCTCTTCCACCTGATCCCTCCAAAACTTTCTATCACTACTATTAACACCAGAACCAGTAGCATAAATGGTTGAAGGCACATCAGCACATGCTTCATTAGTAGTAACCAAATTTTCAATTGGCTTAGGGAAAGAGGCTTCCACCCATTGCTTTGTTTTGTTTGGTGACTGCTTATTCAGGGGTTTCACCACACCCTTAACCACATCAGTAATTGAACCACCTGGTTCCACCACCTCTACAACTTTACCTAAAGCAGTTGTTGTTGTAACATTCTTTTTACAAGGAGAAGACACACTTGCATAATTCACAGGGCTTTTCTCCCCAGCCAGAAGAATTGTTACAGCTACAACATCAACAGCTGAAATAGCAGCATTAAAATTCAAAGGTGCAGCAATATTCTCCACCACTGACTGTGCTGCAATCAACTGCTTATTAGCATCAACCTGCTCTTGCTCGTCATCATTCACACCTAAAGCACCCAAACTTGTTAGCAACTTGCACAACAATAGAATTTACTGTAGCAAGTTGATTCTCCTCATTATTTCCACTAGTCTTGTTAAAATTTTGAGAGTTACCAACAGTTTGAATATTCATAAAATCAGTAGAAGCAAATTCTTGTCAATCAGTACCCTTAACCAATTGTTTACTACTATCAGCCTTATCACTATCGACATTAATAACCTCTTTGGCAGTTGTAAGGGCTAATTGGTTTTGTCCATCACCAACTGTTTTATTCTTGTTTTTTCCTTTATAATTTTGCCACTTATAAAGGTCTTTAACATCACCTACAACTTTCCCACTTTGTAATACTTTAATGACATATCTATTAGCATTGTTTGAATTTTGGACTTTGTTATTTTCTTGTACCTTGTCATCTGGTGTGCCACCTTCCTTTTTTTCCTCATTTGCAATTTCCTTTTCAGGTAACAGTTCAGGATGAAGGTTCTAACATCCTGTCTCATCATGTCCTTGCAAACAACACTCTTTGCAATATTTGGGCATGTAATTGTATTGAATTGGGATCCATTTAGACTTGACACCGCCAGATTTTCTATCCACTGCTAAAATTTACACTCGTTTAGGATGTTCCACCAAGAGATCCACCTCCACTTTCACACGGGCACAACTAGGTCTTGTCTTATTTTTGGTAGCCATGTCCACAGTTAATGGTTTTCCCACTGCACTAGCCATGGAAAACAGTGATTCCTTCACAAAATAATTTGGTGCAAGCGTTGGAAAGGATACCCATGCAATAGCGATTGATGTTTCTTCATGAGGGACAAACCACAGATCCCATTTGAGTGTTCTCATCTGAAAATATGCTTGTTTATCCTTTATGTAATGAATTTTCTTTGACAAAAGCTTCACGTAATCCTCCAGTAGGCTACATCTGATTAGAACATGACGATTACATAAGAATCCAATAGAGCATTCACCTTTTAATTCACATTGAAGCGGAATTAACTTGCGCAGATCATTCAATTCTGGCCCTCCATACGAAAACTTTCCTACCACTGCAAATTGCAATTTCTCTTGTATTATCATGCGTTGTATCTCTTCCATATCCCATTCTACTGTAGGTTCACCATGAACATAAATAACAGGCTTGATAGGTATAGGCAGTAGAGTAGTTGGCTGCATGCTTGCATTGTTTTGTGTTGATGGTTGTAAAATTTTTGAAAAGTCTAGAGGTGGAGGGACCTGGACAACCTCGTAAGGAGGCTGTCCAGTGGTAGCAGCCGCCATGGCTGGCCAAAAAAGCTAGGTTTAGGCGTTGGGGAGCATGATAGAGAAGAGAGCGCCGGGTTTAGGGTTTAGGGTTTCCCCCATCTATTAGTTTTTTCTTTATATAATAAAGTCCACTTGGCTTTTGGCCTAGGGCTAGTTTTATATATTTTCTCAAAACAAACAAGCTAAATGTCTTTACAAAGGTGGCCATATAGACCAATAGAAAACATGATTAAGCTAATTTCCAACTTAAGTCTTATATGATGGCTTAAGTTGGCACTACAAATATCTAAATTAAAAATGCGGTAAAAAGCTAAAACTTGAAGAACTGATCTGTTAATCCAATCTTGTAAGCATATTTGAATGTTGCTCTCCTGCTTGTCAACCAATTTGTGTCCCAAATTTGAAACCTTGATGCACAACTTGGTCATCAGTCCATGTATATCAGTAGTATATTTGTGTATACCAGCATGACACTTGTGTATATCAGCCCCTACAATCCTGCACAACCTCACGTCTGTAGTTATGTAATCTATAACTATCAGTAACTCTTGCTTTGCACTCAAAAAATCAGCTGATATACTGCAATATACACATGATATACAGCAGAATACTAGACTAGTCCCATTGATCTGAGTGTTGATGAAATTCCTCCAAGGATCCTTGTAAGAACTTAAACCTTGTAAGTCATGTACACATAACTTGTCACCAGCAAATGCAGAAAATCCAATTCTGCATGTCAAACAGCTTCTGATGTAGTTGTGTCCCAAGCTTTTGACCTTCTTGCAATTGTGTAGGCAACAGTCTAGGTAATCTATAACTTGCACAACTGATGCACAAATCCTCTTGATACAGCCAAGGCAGTTTCTATAAGATGTCATCACTTCTGCAGATTGAGCACAAAGTGCTGATACCACTGCATAAAGATTTGACAGCATATAGAGACTGGTTGACATTGTACAAAGTTGCCTTAAATCCCATGACACCAGATCTAAATCATGTACACATGCCATCCTTATGTAACTTCTAAGAAAATTACAAATTCCTGCAAAATAGAGCACATAGTGACTAGTTCTTAGAAAAGTGATCTGCTGGTTTTGAAACCTAGGATATAGACCATGTCATATCCTATGTGACCAGGATGTATTATATCATCTCCAGATTTAACAGGATCCATAATACAAAACTCAGTAGGATTTCCAAGAAAACTGAAAATTTCCAGTTTCCATGCAGCCTGTGTACCAGAAAAATCAGTTTCAAATTAGTTGTCTGTGCTTGACTTGTCAATAGCCATCCACCTTCCTCCAAAACCAACTTGAACCTCACCACACTCCTTCCTTGATGCCAAAATTGCAGTGGAATGAGCACCAAGTGCTAATACCACACACTGCAGCCTTGATACCAAAGAATTCATGTGTGTACAGTTCTTCTGCAGCTTCCATAATGAATCTTTCGAAGGTATCAGGTTCTCCATATGTGAATCCATGAAAAACCAGCAATATTGGACTTTGGTACACTGATAAAACTGCATACTTATCATGCTCTGTGCAAGGATCAAAGTAGCATTGCTCTCCTTTTCTTTGAACCACTTCTGTTCCATATCATGACAGATATGATTCAAGTTATGAATCTTCCTGATGCCTTGTACCTTGTTCCTACTGCAAATTTTGTAACCTGTAAAAAAGAAAACATGATTAGAAATAAAAATTCTCATCTTACTCTCCTCCAGAAGGACTTGAGTAAGATGAGACATGATGGACTCCACACCAGAATCCATCCTCAATATCTTCTTTTTGTTCTGATTCTTAAATAGGGACACTGAATTTTGTCACTATTAAGAATCTTCCTGCCCTTTGAATCCAGTTCTGCAAAGGAGTTGATATCTACCTCTCCATGATCAAGGGCATAGTTAGCAAGATGATCAGCCAACTGGTTACCCTCTCTCATAATATGCAAGACCTGTACCTCTGCATGGTCCATGATATCTAGCAGCTCCTCCACCTCAAATGCAATGTTCCATAGAGGTTTCCACTCTCTATCCAAGATATTCATCAATAATAAAGAATCAGTTTCCAGAATGAAGGTGTAGACATGTTTTGACAAACAATATCTTGCAGCCTGAAGAAGTGCTTATGCCTCAGATTCAGTATTTGTACAGTCTCCCATTGTCCTAGCCTCTGCATGTATCAAGTCACCAGATGAACTTCTCACACAAAAGGCAAAGGAACTGCTGCCAGGGTTACCTCTAGTTGCTCCATCTGTGTTGCACTTCCAAATACCCCCAGGTGGAAATTTCCACATGACCTTGGTGACTTGTAATTTTGGCACAAATTGTTCCAAAATCTTCAAGATGTCATGCCATCTGTGTGGAACTGTTTTGATTCCAGGCTTCCTACTTCTCACCAATTGCTGAATCAGTAGAAGCCCGGTAAATAACTCTGCTAGTTGAAACCTTGTCCCTATGTTTATCTCCATTTCTTTTCTTCCAAAGATGCCACACTATGATGGATGGAATAGCATGGAAAATATTCTGATGTCTGGATGGAACATCAGCTGTCCACCGTTGCATGATCACCTGATGCATGTGCATACCATCAACATTTATTCCAGCTACTGTACAAAAATATGTCCATGTTACCTGTGCAGTGCCACATCTCAAGAATATGTGAGGGACAGTCTCTTCCTTTGGTTCTACACAACAAGAGCACCTGGAAGGCATATGATATCCCCAACTCTTTACTACATCATCTAAAAGGACTTTGAAATGCCATACTCTCCATATCAGAAAAGCTATCTTGAATGGCAATCCCTTGACCCAAATTTTCTTATACACCTCCTTATTTTCCCCTCTGCTCCTTATATATTCCCATGCAGATTTGACACTAAATTCTTCATTTTTCTCCAACATCCACCAAGGCTTATCAATCTCTCCAGGTTTAGCAGGTGGCTTTACCTCAGTCAAGATGTATTCAGCCAAATCCTCAGGTAAATTGTTTCTGATGGCAGGCACATGCCACCTACCATCAGTAACTACATCAGAGACATTCTCAATGGCTTCATTACACTGAAATTCAGGAGGAAAATGAAGTATAATGAGCCTAGACCAGACCAGTTATCAAACCAGAATAATGAAAAACCCATTCTCAGCTGCCACCAAATTTGATGATCCATCAGGTCCCTAGCCTGCAACATTTTCCTCCATATATGAGATCCTTCTTTCCAAGGGACTAGAATTGGAATATTCTTTTTTAAATATTTGTTGCTCATGAAAGCACTCCATAAGGATGGTTTAGTCCTGAAATTCCACCATAACTTAGCAAACAAGGCCATTGACATGTCTGCAAGTGATCTAAATCCCAAACCTCCCTCCTGCACAGGCAGACAGACCTTTTTCCATTTTGCCCAATGCCTGCCACTCTCTCTTATATTGTTACTCCAGTAAAACTGAGCAAAGATCTTGTGCAACTTGTCTATAACAAATGATGGAGGATCAACAGCTGCCAACAGGTGCATAGGCATTGCCTGCAGAACATGCTGTAGGAGTACTGCCATTCCTCCAAAGGACAAAAGTTTTCCTTTCCAACTCTACAGCCTGTTTCTTACCTTTGCAAGCAATTCTAAGTAGAATGCCATCTTGCTCTTGCTGTAATATATAGGGCCGCCAAGGTACATCAGAGGAAACTTCTTCCTAGAAATACCAGTTACCCTTTCCACCTTTTGAAATACCTCGTCTTCCACCCTATCATGTAAGTACACAGAACTCTTTGCTTTGTTGATCAACTGTCCTGAAGCTGCTTCATAATCAGACAATACCTTCATGATCAAGCCAAGTGAAATCTCACATGATGATGAGAAAATGATGGTATCATCTGCATAGGCAAGATGATTGATTTTTGGACTCCACTTAGGCAAACCAACACCAGTAAACCACAAGTTATTATGCAATGAATTTAAGGCCCTTGACAGTACTTCAGCAGCTATGATGAATAGTGTAGGAGACAATGGATCACCCTGCTTAACACCTCTAGTTGAATGAAAGAAACCATGTGGTTGGCCATTGATAAGCACAGAATACCAGTTATTCCCAACTAGTTCATATATGAAACTGATGAACATCTCACAAAATCCCATTTTCCTCATCACATTTGTGAGAAATATCCATGACAACCTATCATAGGCTTTTGTCATGTCAAGTTTCAATACTACATTAGGCACAACCTGATTCCTTTTCTTGGTTCTGAGTCTGATATCAGTAATAATCTCCTGTGTCAACAAGATATTCTCTAATATACTCCTACCCCTCACAAATCCTGCTTGGTTCTGGGAAATCAAGTCTGGTAGTAGGTGAACCATCCATTCATGTATAACTCTAGAGAAAATCTTATTAACAAAGTTTCTCAAACTTATTGGTCTCATGTCACCAAAGGTCTGCACATCCTGTTTCTTAGGCAACAGTACCAGATTTGTGTGAGTTATGTACCTTGGAAGTTCATGTCCTCTGAAAAAATCCCACACCATGCTGAATATATCCCCTCCAATAATGTCCCAGCATGCTTGAAAGAACATGCCTATAAAACCATCAGGCCCTCCAGCACTTGCATTATTCAAACCAAAAACTACATGCTTGACTTCTTCCATGGTAGGATCAGCAGTCAACTCTTCATTTTGTTCATCTGTGACCATGCTAGGTACATGCTTCAAAATGTCAAACTGAGTAGGAACTACTGTTTCATGGAATTGAGCTTGGTAGAACCTAACAGCCTCCTCGGCAATTTCATATTCAGTCTCAAGCCATTGACCCTGAGAATTCTGTATTATTTTCAACTGCAGCATTTTCCTCCTTCCTTTAACATGTGCATGAAAAAAAAATTAGAATTTTTATCTCCTTCTTGGAACCAGGTCATGCCAGATTTCTGTTTCCAATATTCCTCCTCTATATGCAATGCTCTTGTCATGTCAGCTTGTACTTTTTGAAGTTTCTCCCTATTAGCATTAGAAGGATCTGCCTCAAACAGTGCCTCATGAGTTTTGATGACTTCTTCAAGATTAGTGATAGTCTGGAAAAAATCACCAAATGTTGTTTTACTCCACTGAGACAACACCTTCTTCAACTTCTTCAGTTTAACATTAAATGTCATGAAAGAATTGGCCACCACATCTGTCTGCCAATTATCCTTCACAACCTATAGAAACTTTGCATGCTTTGTCCAGAAATTTAAGAACTTAAAGGATTTCTTAAATTGCTGAACCTCCTATTTACATTGTACCAGAAGTGGAGAGTGATCAGACCCCAGCTTGATTAAGTGACTAACTTCCAAGCCTGGAAATTGCTGTTGCAATTCAAAATTTCCCAGGCATCTATCTAACCTCTTGAACACACATTCATCTGCAGCCCTTCCATTCCACCAAGTGAAGATGCTTCCTTTATAACCTAAGTCACTAAGATTACAGGTCTGAATACAGTGTCTAAAGTCCTCTACTTCATTTAAAGTGACAGGTAAGCCACCATATTTCTCCTCCTCATCCACAATGACATTGAAATCTCCACCAACAAGCCAAGGAAGAGTCATGTCTGATGCAAGATTATACATGGAATCCCACAATTCAATTCTATCAATTCTGTCACACTTAGCATAAACTAAAGTGACTATCATATCAAGATCAGTATCCCAATTGAATAATTTCAAAGTTAACTGCTGATCAGTGTCCATTAACACTGTGACTTCATACTCCTCATCAATGAAAACCCATATTTTTCCAGATACATTGCTCAGAGCAGTCTTAATTCCAAGCCTTCTCCTATAAGATTCTAATTTATAAGTCTGTTGAAATGGTTCCATCAAGCCTATAAGAAAGAACTTATATTTTGTATGCATTGTTAAAACCCTTTTGAAAGCTTTTTTAGTGTTTACTGATCTTATATTCCAAATTAGTGCTTTCATCACTGAAGTTGGGATTTAGATGCAGTTCTCCTTGTGTGCACCCCAATGGTCTGAGATGCCTGATTTTCTTTGACTGGTTTTCTCCTTCCTTTGCCAATAACCTTCTCTACCTGCTTGGGAGACAAATCTCCCTCCCTTGCAGCATTCATAAAGTTCTGTGAAGTTGACTCCTCATCCAAGTCTATTTTTGGCTCATCCCCTATTGCCACTTGCAAGTTTCCATTAACCACCTTGGCAATTTGATCCTGCTAACGAAACTTGGAAATAAGGGCCCCTCCTGATAATTGTAGGTTTGTACAGTTTTGATTCTGCTGATTTCCACCTGTATTATCCTTGTCTATTCTACTAATCACTTCAGCATTCTCCTTTTCACCATCAATGAACTGATTAGAGGCATATACCTGCTTCTTTGCACTACTCCTAGCTTCATGCACTACTTCAGTATTCTTGAGTTGCTGTTCCTTGTTTGAACCTTGTTTTGGATCTAGAACCTTAGCATCCTCTTTCAATTGAGCCTGAACATCATTCTTTAGCTGAATTGCTGAAGTCTGCACAATGCCATTATCTTCCTCCATGCCATCATCCACCTTGTCAAACATAATGTTGATTTCTTGGGAAGATGAAATAGAGTCCATAGAGTGAGTAGCATCAGCTATTTTTCCTCCCACAATTTCACCTTCTTCCCCATCTTCCTCAATATGCTCACTCCACAATCTCCTTTCACTACTAGTGCCTCTATCCTCAGCAAAAGTAGTCGAAGGAATATCATGGCAGACCTGGTTAGTAGTAACCTTCTCCACTCCTGGTTTAAAAACTGTTTCCACCTACTCTTTAGTCTTGAGGGGTGAAGATTGCTTCTTACCAGGAGTATATACAGCTGCATGGACATTCAAGGGCTTCTCAGCCTTATGAAGACCATCTGCACCTCCTTTATGAACATGAACAGGTGCCACAACCAACTGTTTCTGAGCATCTACTGCATTCCACACCTCAGTATTCTGGTGTTGTGTTGGAACCTCATCCAAAACCATCACCATACCTTATTGTATACCATTATCATTTTCTAATGCTGCGAACTAGTTATTTATTTAAACAGCATCAGATTTCTGTTGTTCTGCTTGTTTAGTAATATCTTCATTTTCTTTTCCTGCTGTCAAAGCAACCTGCTTTTGAGTACTGTTTCCATCCCGCACCTGCTTCTTTCCTCTTTGAGTCTTCCATTTATGAAAATTATGCACATCACCAACTACCTTGCCACTCTTCAACACTTTAATCACTTGTCTAGGATTTCTATTGTTTGCATGAATTTCCTGCTTACTGTTAAACTGTTTTGCCTTGTTTACTATTTTGTTTGCTTCCTTACCATTGCTAGGGACTGCAGCATGCTTCCCCTTATCACCATTAACCTCCTCCTCACTCTCCTTATCTTGTGGCAGATCAGGATGCAGCTCCAACATCCTTCTTTATCATGGCCTTGTAAACAGCATTCCTTACAATATTTAGGCAAGAAGTCATATTGAATTTTCAACCACCTTGACTTAATTTCTCCAGTTTTGCTATCCACAACCTGTAGTTGCACTCTTTTAGGATGCTCAGCCAACAAATCCACCTCAACTTTCACACGAGCACAGCTTGGCCTTGTTTTATTTTTGGTTGCCACATCCAAGGTCAATGGCTTGCCTACTGCTGAGGCCATTGAAAACAATTGCGACTGACCAAAGTAGTTTGGTGCTAGTGTAGGAAACGAAAGCCAAGCAATGGAAATAGAAGTCTCCTTCTCAGGATTAAACCAAGGATCCCACTTAAGTGTCCTCATGGGATAAAACCCTCCACTCTTCTTGATCCAGAATGCTGGTTTGGACAATAAAGTGACATAATCTTCAAATAATTCACATCTAATCAGTACATGCCTATTGCATAAGAGTCCAATGGTAGCAGTACTCTTTAGTTCACATTGTTTAGGTATCAACATACGTAGTGCATGCAAATCTGGCAGTCCATAGCTAAACTTCCCCACTACTGCACATTGTAGTTTCTCGTGGATTATCATCCTATCTATTTCTTCCATTGTATATTGTATTGTCGGTTCACCATGGTGATACACAATAGGCTTCATAGGAATAGGTAAAACAGTCGTGGCAGTCGACTGTGTTGCATCAGTAGCATTCAAAGTTGAGGCTTTCAATATTGTAGCATAGTCTAAGGGTTGCATGGGGTTTGTTTGTGGCAATGTAGGTTGTGCAGCCTCTTGTGGAGGCTGCATGGTGGCCGGAGAGGCCATGAATGGCCTGAAAGTTGTACTCTCTCTCTAAGTCGCCAATTCGCCTAGAGAGAGAAGCTCTCGGGCCGGTTTAGGGTTTAAGGTTTCCCCATCTATTAGTTTTTTTTTTTGCCAGAATTGCAATGCCATTTACTGAGAAAATGGTAAACACATCTAAATGACTGAGAAACATCATAATGTAGTATAAAATTACTTCTTAATCTGTTCCTAAACTCTCAAGAAACAAAATAAGAAGTACATGAACATAACCTACTGACTCATTTAATGGGGTTGGGGGGGTGGGGAGGAGGAAATTAAGCCAAGCAAGTTCATTATACAGATTGTGAAAATCATAACATATTTAAGCTCCAACTACTTCAGTTGGCTCGGTTGCAACTTCCTCTGCCGGTCTATCCACCTTCACACCGACATCTTCTGAGTAATCACCATGAACCTCCATCAACTTGCCAAGGTCAAACTTAGGAGCCTTCAAGATCTTGACCTTGCGAATGAACACATTCTGCAATGGGTAGATGCTTGAAGTTGCCTTCTCAATCTCTTTGTCGATTGATTCAGGAATGAACTTCAGGACCAAGTCTTTCAAATCACATTATTGTGCCTGGTTAACCATGATCTCACACATCTTGCGACGAATCTGGCTTGACTGTGCGTAGCAGGTTCTTTTTTGTTGGTTAGGACACTTTTTGGTGAAGCCAATGCAGAACATTCTCAAGGTGTAGGCATCAGTTGTCTTAACATCAACATGAGCCTCAATCAATGATTGCTATTTCTTTACAAGTGACCTCAACTTATCTGTGGTGAAGTCCATACCATAAAAGTTTGTCAGGACATTTCTTTCTTGAACATCTTCAGCTCTCAGACGAATCATCCTGAAGGAGTGGTCTTCGTCATTCTGAAGATCAGCCAATGACACTTTGAACACACGATGCTTCAGGCCTTCTGAAGCAATATTAGTACCCTGTGTACGGGTAACAAAGGTCTTGCCAATGTTGCGGACACCAAATATTGATGGAGCCTTGACATCATACCAATCCTTTTTAGCATATGAATCAGCTGCTTTCTTCTTTCCTCCCTTCTTGCCTTTGGAAATTCGCTTGTTCTTACCAACGGCCATGGTCGAGCTTCTAAAAGAGAGAAAAACAAGAGTATAGTCAGCTCGACCCCACATCTATTAGTTAGGTTTAGCCCCACCTGTTTTTTTTTTTTTTTAGCCTTTGGAAATTCGCTTGTTCTTACCAACGGCCATGGTCGAGCTTCTAAAAGAGAGAAAGACAAGAGTATAGTCAGCTCGACCCCCCATCTATTAGTTTTTTTTTTTTTCCCCCTCCCATTTTTAGGAGGATTTATAGTGTTTCCACACTTCCCCTCCAGTGTGACTCGAACCCAGGACCTACCGATCGTGGGTGAAGGTGCTTAACCACTGAGCCATCCCTCACTTATCCCCCATCTATTAGTTAGTTTAGCCCCACCTGTTTTTTTTTTTTTTTTTTTTGGGTTGAAAAGACTAAAAAAATTTATCTATACTAGAACGTTTATAGTACAGAGATTAACTTGCCTAGGATACAATATTGTACCTAAACAATCATTTTCAAAAGCAAACATAACAAAAGTACAGGGTACATGTAAAACATTAGCTTTTAAAAACATTAAGATTACTTCCATATTTTGTTAGTCTATCTGCAAATTCGGTCCCTTCTCTAAAGATGTGCTTTATTTTCAGACATTCTAGTAATCAACCACATGCAATCATCAGTAAGATTGGAGTTTAAGATCATTAGCACCAGTTAGCATATTAATAACCTCTTTACAATCCTTTACGATTTGTAGTGGCTGGTGACACGCTTTTTTCTAGTGCAATTTCTAGGTCAATCTTTAGTACCATAATTTTTGTTTGAACAGTTGTAGCATAGGGGATTCTTTTGTTGAACCCTACAACACGTTTTCCATTATCGTCTCTAATTACTACTCCTTTTTTCTGGTTGTTTATGCAAGCCCCATCAATACTGAGTTTATATCCGAGCTTGTCTGGCAGTTCCATTTTAACAAATTTGCTTAATTGCCTCTCTCTTTTTGCAATTGGTCAAAAGGTAACACTCGATAGCTTTGAGCCTTTGATAAGACAATCATTTTGGTAAGGTGTCTCTGTCCTCCTGTCTTGAAGTAGTTATCATTCCTATTAAATAAATGTCATATCACAAAGGGGAAGATATCTTGGCATGTCATAAGATTGTGAGCTGGAAGATTTTTGTTATATTCTTGATTTATCCACATAAGGCATGCTCCTTTATTAGAGCTTTATTAAAATCAGGTGGGGCACAATTAAATTTTCCCCAAAAACTTGTGGCCACCTTACATTTAATCATTATGTGTACTATATTTCACGTTCTGGGCCACAAGCAAAACATTTTGTAGCTCCAAATGTGAAAAGTCTTGAGAGTGCTTTTAATCTTCGCAAATTACCCATTTATTTATAGTGAGAGTGCTTTTGAGGTAACAAAATTTATCTTTCATGAAAATATTTTTCTTGAAAAGTATTTCTAATGCTTGATTGGTGAGTGAAAAATATTTTTCAAACATATATATCTTAAATATTAATAATATTATCAAATTAGAGTGTTTTAATTAAATATTTGAGTTCTAAAAATTAGTAATAATATCTAAATTTTAGTTGGATGAAATATTTAAAAAAGTAAAAGTTAAAATAATTGGAAGAAAATAACCTCCGCCCATAAATAAGGGAAATCAGTTTCCATAAGTAAGATGGTAAGGGAATCACTTTCCCCTTTTGCTAAAAAATAATAGTTAAATATATCAGAATTACTTTTTTTCAGAAACATGAAAAGTACTTCCTGTCCATCAAACATGCCTTAAATAAAAAAGTCTAAAAAAGAAAGTCAACGAGGTGGCATTATAAAATTCCATTCATTGGTGTATTCTGAAGTTAGAACAACTGATAATTTTCAAATCTTATCTTGCTCTACCTTACCCCTTCCATGAGAAATCTAGGCTTTCACCTATGCATTTTAATTTTCCTAGCTTGCTTTAATTTCCCAATTGGTTGTTTTGACAACCATCATGTGGACAACCAGCATGTGCAGAACAAACGCACGACTAATTTCTTTGTCTTTGGAGACTCCATGTTTGATCCTGGAAACAATAATTACTTAGAGAGTATCAACGCTTACCGAGCAAATTTCAAGCCATATGGAGAATCATATTTTGAGCATCCTACTGGCAGATTTTCTGACGGGCGCCTCATCCCTGATTTTGTTGGTAAGGGTTGTGTTTGGTACGAAAAAATATTTTCCTTAAAGATAAATTATTTTCTTACTTATATTGTTGTGTTTGAACGTAAACATAAAGTATTGTCCTAAAGCATTCATATAGGAGTATAATTTAGGCAAAATGCTATGGGAGTAAAGGGTGTGTGGTAAGGTGTGGGGGCAGTGGCGGACCCAGAATTTTGAGTTCGGGGGTGCTTGATAATAATAGAGAAGAAAAAATAATCTAGCATTTAAAAAAAATAAAGTTCCTAGTGAGGTTTGAACTCTTGACCCTTTAGTAACAAAGCCTCCAGCACCCTCCCCTAATCAAATTACCTATCAAACTTATCACTTCATGGGTGCTCTATTAACTATTTATATCTGTTTCCTTTATATTTTCTATACAGCTATACACTCCGTGACTGAGTTCAATGGGTGCTGGAGCACCCAAAATTTGCTAGTGGGTCCGCCCCTGTGTGGGGGTGGTGGGGATGGGAGCTATGAGGGGTGGGAGTGGGGTAGGGTGTCAGTAAGTATATATATATAAATATATATATATATATATATATAAAAAATAATATTTGACTTGTATATGTAGTTTTTTTATATAGATATATAGTATAATTTTTCGATGAAGAGTGTTCAACTTACCACCCTTTCGTTTATGTAGCTATGCCACTGGGTGTATTGTAGGTGAAAATGAGAAAATTAGTACGGAATATCACTTGCTGAACTTTGTTTCCCTAGTTCCACTAGAGAAGTTCTTTCCTCATTTTTAAGGAACTTGTTTTAGAAAAAAATTCTTTTTGAAATTTTTACTAACCAGATATGAGAATGCTAGAAAAATAATTTCCTCTATACCAAACACACCCTCAGTACCTTGACACTCTAATTTTATTGCAATCGCTTTATGATTTTCTGTTTTTGTTTTTCAATTTAATTTTAATTTTAATTTTAATTTTATATAATGCGAGTATAAACTTTTTCCCACTATTAGCGAAATTTGCAAATTTGCCAATGATTCCATCATATTACCAAGCTCTTCACAACCGTTCCTTTTACGGAGTGAACTTTGCCTCTGGTGGTGCTGGTTGTCTAGATGAAACCTACAGTGAAAAGGTTGGTACATGATACATACCTTTAGTTTAAGATTATAAGATTTGAATTTTTTTTTACTTTATGAAATTCTTGTTAAGTCAAAGTAAGACAAACAAATTAAACGGTGGAAGTATAGTTGATGCAATTGGAAATATTAAAACAGCACAAATTTCAGAACTTCTAACAATATTCAAAATTTATTGCAGATAAATTTTATTTCTTCATTGGCTTACTACTCTTGTTAACTCCAATCACCACTCACCAATTAAAATTAGTTCCTCTGTCTCATCTATGTGACACCTAATTTCGAGAGTCAAACTTATTAATTTTGACCATGAATTTGGACATGAATATTTTAATTTTTTTTTGTAATAAAAATTTAATATTTAAAAACTATATAAAAAATACTCCTAATAGAGAATGTTTACGCGGATAGCTCAATTTGTTATGGTACTTTAGTTACAATTTTTATCGGATCAGCCATTAATGTTTATCATAGACATTAGTTAACCTTATGGTATAAATGTCCTTTTATATTGTTAGTTATAACTTATAACATGAAACCTAACTTGTTTTGTACTTACAGGTGATCAGCCTAAACACACAATTTGGCAATTTTAAGACTCTTGACAGAAAAGTTGAAAGCACAACTAGGGAAAAAAGATTCAGAGGCATTGTTGTCCAATGCAATTTACTTGTTCAGCGTAGCCAACAACAATTATCTGCGTCTTTTCGACATTCCAGATATGCCTTCCGACATGTCTTGTTTAGCTTATACAACAGAGCAGGAATATATGAATATGGTGATGGATAACTTCGTCAATGTCACTATGGTAACAAAACACAAGGTTTTTTGTACACTAATTAAAGGCTTAATACATCAGTAACCGCTTAAATTTGTCAGTAAATTTCATTTAGATACACAAATTACGGCTTGCTCAATTAAGCACCTAGATACATGATAAAGTGTTCCTACTAGGCACTTTCGGTTCAAATTTTAAAATACATTTTTATGTGTGTTCTCAAATGCTCATTACGTAAATAAGTTAACCATTTAAAATATGTCATCTGCTTTAACTATACGTATTTGTCTCAATATAACCTGTAAAACCGCAGGCATGTTACGCTCAATTGACGCTGATGTGTGTCAAAAGATATGACATATTTTATGTAGTTAACTTATCTACGTAATGAGCATATGAGACCAAGCGCAAATGTTTTTTTTTGAAATTTGAACCAAAGTGTCTAATAGGAACACTATATCATGTGTTTATGTGTTCAATTGCAAGGGGCCATAAATGAAATTTACTGATAAGTTTAAGGTGTTACTATGTATTAACCCTTAATTAAACATGTCTATAGAGAGATGATTTGCTGTGTTGTTCTTTTTTTTTTTTTTTTTTAACCAGGAAATATACAAGTTAGGAGGGAGAAAATTTGGCATCCAAAATCTGTTGCCCTTAGGCTGTTTACCAAGATTTAGGGGTCTTGCTTTTCTTAAGGGAGGTCATCATGGTGATTGCTTGGATGAACTCAACTCCATAGTAAAGAAGCACAATTTAGCTCTTTTGCAAAAATTCAAACAATTCAAGAAGCAATTAAGGGGGTTCGAGTACTCATATTTCAATATGTTTGATGCTCTTAATGAACTCTTTGACAACCCTTCAACATATGGTGCGTTCCTTTAGAATTTAGCACGTAACACAACATATTTTTGATAATGAATTTAATATTATGTACACTGGCCATCTAAAATTTCTAACCATATTAGAAAATTTTAACCCGATATAGCAGGTACACTATCTTATGTTTCCGGACTAATTAGTACTCAATTTATGGATGGTGACATATAGTTATCTTCCAAATAAAATGATAAGACGTAGGCATTTTGGCCTTTTCCAACTTTTGGCCCGTCGGCCAAAATTAATTGCAGGCGCTGGCCAAAATATACAATGACCTATACATTGATTATGTATATTATATGTATATTGTATGTATATTTATATGTAATATACAAAATATATACATTACCGGCTATTATGTTTTAGACCGGTCCAAAAATTTATACACTTATAGCATGGAAGTTAAACTCTTTTGTAATTACAACCTTATGTTTAAGGTAAATTAAAGAGGGTGGAGATAATAATGATACTTCTTTTTATTATGTAAAGGTTTCACAGAAGCAAAGTCAGCATGCTGCGGATTTGGTCCATACAGAGGATTTGGTATTTGTGGAGTGGCAGAGGCTTATGAGTTGTGCAAAAATGTGAAGGAACATGTCATATTTGACTCTTATCATCCCACTGAAAAGGCTTTCCATCACTTTGCACAAGTATGGTGGCAGGGAAATCCAAATTTAGTTCAGCCTCAAAGTTTGAAATCCCTCTTGGACTAGTCTCTCGCCCAACCTTCACCTTCTTCACTGATTAAGTTGAAGCATTCAATTTGAAGGGTTCAACGTTGGCTTACCGTCTGTGTTTAAGGTTGAACGTATTCAATTGAAGCTAATTCTATGCTTTCCCGCATCATAAGAAACTTTGATTATCAAATTGTATGTCATTTTATCTTCTCTTTTGACTTATTTTTCTATTACATTGAGATCAGGAAAGAAGAAGGAAAAAGATGAATAAGGAGAAATAAATTATTTACCTAATGTATTGTGAGAGACTCTCAATTGTACAACTAGATTGTAAGCTTTAGTGGTTATGTATTTTGGTCAATTGAAACCCCTTCAAATTAAGTTTTTAGTATCAAGAGTTACTTTACGGTAATTTTAGCTTCATGTTACTTTGGGAGTGATCTCTTTCACATGAAGGAACTTCATTTCTTGAGATGGCCGTGAAAAGTCATTTTTCATATCTATATCAGATTATACTAAACACGGCAACACACTAAGTTAAAAGTATTTCTCAAAATATTCTTCAAAAGGTGTTTGGTCATTTTGTCCTTTTACAAAAAAAAAAAAAAAAAAAACTTTTCTATAATTCTAACTACACTTAATTGAAAATAATATTTCATCTACCTATTGGCTTATACAAATTATATGAACTTTATTTAATAACTCACTATTTCACTTTTAATATAGGAGTACTGTAAGCAGAGGCGGATTTAGGATTTGAAGGTGAAGGGTGCCACAATTTTCTTCAATGTACATCTTGTGAGGAACGTGTATTTGGGTCGGGTCCATCTCTTTTTAGTTTATTCGGTTCAACTTAATAGGCTTTTTATTTTATTTGCAAATATGAAAATTACATCTCAAAAATCAAGAAACGAACATAATTAACATCTTAAACAAGGAATCACACTCATTAACACCCATTAACAATAGAAGTAAAATCAACATTTTCACCAAGGGACTTGCATCTCTTATGTATATTAAAAAATGAATTTGCACAAGTAAAATAACATCTTCAATAAGAGAATTAAACCAATCAAAATAAGAAAAACTCTTCAATAGGAAATACACCCCATAAGTAAATGTAGAATTAGATAAACTACAAGTTCTAAAAAATAAATCATAAATTTCATGTTTTTTCTAAGCAGTGCTTACGAAATTTCCATCACAATTTAAGTAGTAAAGTGATTTAAATTGAATTTAACTATTATAGAATAGCATAATTTTTTATAATACACTCCCTCCGTCCATTTGTATTTGTCCATTATACTAAAAATATATGTCCACTTTTACTTGTTAGTTATATAGTTTGAAAAACCAAGACATAATTTACCATTTTATACCTATTTTACCCTTATTATTAAGTACTCCAATTCATTTCTCATTTTATTTATTGCTTATTAAGAGTGTCCCAAGTCAAATATAGACACGTAAACATGGACGGAGGGAGTAATAAACAAAAAAAATTATAAAATAAAAAAAATTGATCTCAATCCAAAATTTCCATTGAGACCTAAGTTTTTCGATTTAAATACTTAGAGATTTGAGATTAAGAGAAATGCTTAATTGAAGGGATTTTGAAGTTTCTATTTGTGTGTTCTTGCTATAGATCACAGATAAAATAATAGAAAAGATGAAAGGCAATATAAACAATAAAAATATAAATAGAAAATTAGGAGAGCCGAAAAGAGAATTACTGGTACAAAGGAAGTAAAAAAGCACAAAGAAAAACGGGAATCGAAAAATGTTCAAGATAGATTCAAACTTATGTCTACCGGCCGTGACACCTTTGTCTAATTTACGACTGAGGGTGGCAGGATCAAATATTTAACCTAATTTAAGCAAATTACAACATAAGTATATAAAAAAATTATTAACCTAGGGGGTGCCATGCCACCCCACCCCAAAGGGTGGATCCGCCCCTGTCTATAGTTCCACTTTGATTGAAGTTGCTGTATAGAATTTGATGTTAACAATAATGCCTAGACTTAACAAATTACAACAACACTTTGCCTCCAGTAAAAACTTAGCGGCACCTAGAATTAACATCGAATCAAATAATTAATTTAACCTTATCAGTTAAAATTTAAACTGAAAAGACACATCAATTAGCATTTGTGTGTGTGTATACGAAACTTGATTTGATATAAAGTTTAGGACCCGTTTGGTCATAAAATTATTCACTTTTTTCTGGAATAATTTTTCATTCTATTTGAAAATCTGTGTTTGGTCATGAAAATTTCAAATTCAACTTAAGGTTGAATTTCGAATTTGAAAAATAGCTTATAACCTGTTTTATCCAACTTTATCTTCATAATTCCAAATAAATTGATCTCCTCTCCTTTGCAAAAATATATTTGGTTTCTATGACCAAACGCCAACTTCAGTTTAGTAAGTTTCTACCCCTCCCAAAATAACACAAAAAATGATGAAAGTATCTTCAGTTTGCAGCCACATAAATATTTAAGACTTATTTTGAACCACAAGTTTCAAAAATCTTCACTCTGTCTTAAATGTCGTGTCCAGTCAAATGAGTTCACATAAATTGAAACGGAGGGAGTATATATATTAGTTATGCTGATTTCTAAATTACAAACCAAACACCGTATTAGGTGTGTTGAATTTTATACATAGAAATAGAATGCTACCTGACATGGTATTACTTATGCGGACTAAATACCTGCAAAACTTAGCTCCTAACGACCTACCAAACTAAGTAAATGAGGAAAAGTTAAAAGCTCCCGTTTTAACAATGTGTGCATTGTGCAACAAATTCTGAAACCAAGTACCTCACTCAACTGCTCTAATATCAGATTTCTACACTTAAAATATGTCTGCTAAAGTGAATTAGTTTCCAAATTAGAAAAGAGGTCATTCATTTTGGCACGGACTAAAAAGGAAATATGTTCATATAAATTGAAACAGAGGGAATATAAATTATGAAGGAATCTACGTATTGTTTTAGGCAGGATAGAAAATAGCATAATGAATAGTATTCCCTCCGTTTACTTTTACTTGTCTACTATTCCATAAATACATTTTCACTTTTACTTGTCCACTTTCGCATATCAAGAGAAAAATAATTTATTTTTCCTGTTTTAACTTAGCATTAATTACTCATTCTAAATTATTTTTCAAATCTAATACAATTATACATCAATTAATATGAGTATCATGGTAAAATATGTACTTTATATATTATTTCTTAAGAAGTGTGCAAAGTCCATAGTGGACAAATAAAAATAAACGGAAGGAGTACATAAATAACATAACAACCCTGCGTAACTAATCTCGCATAATATAATACATAAATTTTCACATAACTAATCGCTGCATTACTAATATTTGCATAACTTTAATCAGCTACCAAACGACCCTAAAGTGCACAATGAAGTCACTTCAATCTTCATCTTTTGGTCTTTATGTCAAATCATCTTACTATTTCCTTTCTCTTCAAAACTTCATTGCTTGGTGTATAGCTAAACTGGGGAACATTTGACCTACTTTCATTTATTTTGTGGGACTTATATCCTATATCATTCTCCTAAACTTTCAACAAGTTGTATTAACTTAGAAATCTACTCACTTGTTCTTGTTAGCCTCTTGTGTTTTGTCCACCTTTGTTTCCTTTTGGATTTGTTAATTTGACACTAAAGGGAATCAAAAATGGCTCTGAAGGTGGGTGATCTTGAGCTTTTAACCACATGCACTTGCTCCATTTATAGAAAATACTTTAAGTTTAACAAATTTTGCTTCACGGGAAACACTTTTGACTTTTGACCTTGAATGTTTGCCCATGAAATAAGCGGGGATAAAAATTTAAGATCACCAATTTTCAAGATCATTACGTATAATTCCTGAAAGGAAAAATGGCGATTAATTGATTCAACATAGAAACATATGAAAATGGTCTTATACTTTATTATCCTTTTCTTCTTTAATAGGTCGTAATGTATTCTGTAATAATCACTAAGAGCCTGTTTGGATTGGCTTATAAGTTGCTTATAAATTGCTTATAAGCTGTTTTCAGCTTTTTTGAGTGTTTGGCTGGCCAGCTTAAAGTCATTTTGTGCTTAAAATAAGCTCAAAAAAAAAATTGGGCTCATTTGACTTAACTTATCTAAAGCAGCTTATAAGCTGAAAACAGCTTATAAGCCAAAAAAAAAAAAAAGTTAGACTACCCCAACTTATTTTTTTTAGCTTATAAGCTGCAAACAGCTTATAGGCATAAGCCCATCCAAACAGGCTCTAAGTGTCTTTTGCCAAATTGACATCTGAGAGGAATCATTTTATTTTTAGTGGAATCATAATTTTGAATTGGAATTACATGCAACTAAGATATATCATCAATTAAATTTTTGACGCTAATAATTACTAAGTATCTATATCACAAATAGCTATTATTTCTTTGCAGATGCACACTATGAAATTGACACCGATCTAACTAGACACCATAGGAAGACATGTGAAGATTGAATTTATGTGCAACATCTATAAAATGCATAATTAATTCGACAAAATCTTCTTGATATGTATGCAACCGTAAAAATAAGAAAATTACAGTTTCTTAAAGACAGTTGAAACTTTTAGCTATAAAGTATTTGCAACAATTATCGACGTTGCACATATTCAAATATAATATGTGTTGTTGATATATCAAAAAATAAGAAAATTATCAGACTCATTATATTTCTACTATATAAAAGAGCGGGTAAAGATGCTTTGTTCGACATGTATGGTTAGTGGTATTAAATTTCAAATTGAGGATGTTCAATTAGTAGGATTGTTGGATGTTTTTAAGTAGATGATGTATTGTTTATTTGGTGGTGTTGAAGGGCTTCCTTGGTTGATTAAAAGCATTTAGGCAGTGTTGGAGGATGTTTACCCTAAAAAGAGTATAGTTAAATTCATTTCTGGTTTAAAGGACATGCGATTTGATTTGTTATAAACAGTGAATAAAAAGGCCAATAACAACTAGAGAAACCAAACGAGTAAATCAATAAAGAACTATAAAAGAAATAATGAAATAATTAAGCCTAGGCTTTGTTGATCCTTGGAGAGAATCCTTTGTTGGGTTGTCCTCCAGTGGAATAATTATATGCTCTGGCCTTGCAGAATAAATATTAGCCCTATACAAAAGAATGATAAAGTTAGCTAATTGCAAAAGAATGAATAGTAAGAATGTGTGTCAGTAATTGTTATTCGGTGATGATGCCCCCTTCTTAAGAGGCCTTTAGGCTTCTTTTATAGTACAAATACATCAGCACTAAGCCGTGATTAAATTCTAATAATGAGTAATAATAGACAATAAATGCTGCTCTAATTCTAAACCGTAATGTTTGCTTGAATATGGACCAGTCACACAGCGTTAACCTTTCATTAGTGACCCCCGACAATTGCCTTGGTAGGTTTGCTCCGAGTTTATCTGAGGTCTCTCATTCCGACTAAGTGAAACGACTAAGAAGTGTTTCACCTTCAACTGTTATGTGTTCCCTTCTCGTCATGCCATGTGTCGAGCTATATTTTGTCATGTATACAGATAGTTCCCCCACTCTCCGGTGGAGAGAAACGACAATGGGGAGTGGATTTGAAACGTCCCCTGACATATCCCTACTTAATGGCGGGAAAATGAATCGTCCCGATGGTTCATTCAAAAAGACAACTGTCAAATCCGAATTCAATGCTCTTACTGCGAAGCGCTGGCAACCTTTCAATCACAATGACTGACATAAAGCTGTCGTTTTTGGAAAATTGTGTCCTTTTGAATACCGAACGTTTCATCTCCTTTATTTACGTATATATAAGGCAAGAGATCAAGCCCAAATTCAACTAAATATTTTCTTTCCTTAAACGAGAAAAATCTCTCTTGAAATCCTCTTTATCTCTATCTTTTCCTTTCTTGCAAAGATTCTAATCATGTCTGCTACTTCATCCCCCAATCGTTCTTCTCAAAATAACACTCCATCCCCCGAACATCGTTCTGGGAAAGCCCCAATCTCACCAACAAGATAAGAAGTTGATCTTAATTCCTTTGCTGCCGACATCTTTCCTGCTGGGGTTCAAGTATAATGAAAATTTTAATGTTGTTGACCACCATCAATCTGTTGAAGAAATTGAGTCCTTCATAACTACTGATACTATTCCCAAAGTTCGAGAGGACTGCATCTTCACTCCTGAAGTTTAAATTGTTGTTGTTAATTTTGGAGCCAGAATGAGTTACCATTTTGACAGTTTCTCCATGGTATACACCTATCCTTTTGTGATAGGTTTCAGACTCCCAGTTCTCCATATCAATGAAGATTTCTGTTGCCGATACCGGATTTGTATCTGTCAAGTCGCCCCTCAAATTTGGCGCCTGGTCTACTGCATTCAAATTACGGCCGACCAGGCCGGAGTTAAATTCTCCCTTGATCACTTAATGCACTTGTATGTTCCCCGGGTGTTCCAAGAAAGGTTGGTTCACCTATATCCTCTTGGAAGACAGTTCTTGGTTAGCCGGGAGGATGATTTTGATTGGGGATGGCTTCATAGGTTCGTGATGATCTAGACCTGTCACCTTCATCGTTCCGCGCTCGAGCCATTTTCGGAGGCATGGAATAACACTTGTAAGCCCCTTACTGGAATTCCCCCTTCTTCTCTTTTTATAATACCGCTTCTCATTTTTCTTAATCATTTTTTCGTATTTATGCTACTTTATAGCGATTCCAGTAGAGCCTGAACTTTTAGTCGGGATTTTCGAATGGGTCGTTGCACTGCTGCTTGCCACGCCCAATATGACTCGATCTTGAAGAAAAATAACCTTCGATTGGTGGAGGGGAAAAAGTCACGGCAGGCGAAGCTCAATTTCATTAATAGTGTATGATTTCACACCTCTTATTTTTCCCCTTTTTTATTCATCCTCTCCTTGCAGGTCTTCCCGTGAGACCGACTGCTTCTCGGAGAGTCCCCACTCGAAAAACTGCCCTGCCAAACATTTTCAATATTGCTTCTTCTATCTGAAAACGTAAGCCAAATGATGCATCAACCTCCCCGACAGGAATTGGCTCTAGAGTATGGACCCGACACTGGCTCATGGAAGTGTGGAGCAAAGAACAATAGGATGCTCAGACAGGGGTGGTTTTTATTGATGATAATGATGAGCGGCCTAAGGTTGGTAGTCCCTAGATTCCTTTGCCTGATGGTTCTAGCAAAGCATCTAGGGAGCCCAAGGTTTCTCCTGCCTAGTTGTGTTCGAGAAGCCCTGTTATCTCAGTGTGCGAACTATCGCAAAGGAGCTTTATTTCGCCTGTTGAAACTGTAACTTCGGGTTCATCCTCACGTCCCAAACCTTTGGTTACGAGCTTGGAATCTTCACTAGCTCATCTGGCCAATTTGTTCCTTCATGTATTTGTTCCTCCTTTCTTATGAATTTCTTCATAAGTCCCCAGTGGTTTTAGTTGGCCCTTTGATGATCCCTCTTTCAGGGTCATGTAGCTGCCACCTCCACTGTTGAATTTTCTTGGACCATTGCTCCCTCTTGTGGGGAAGTTAGACTTCAAGAGGAAAATAATTTTCTAAGATTTGAGGTAGAAAGGCTCCAGGCCAAAATTTGAGTTACCGATTCCCTCCAGGCCTCTTTGAGAATGCGCTTAGAAGATGCGACCAACTCGCTAAGGGACCGGGAGAATTCTCTTCAAATCCTAACTTCCTCATATGTGGGTCTACAGGACAAAGCAACCAGACTCGACGGTGACCTGAACAACATCCGGAGCCAACTTCCAATTGTTGAAGTTTCTCGGGATAGCATTCTAGCCCGATGCCAAAAATTACGACTCCGTGGTGATTTGGCCATTCTAGAAACTCGGAGGGATACATTTGAAGAGGCAAGTGCCCCTGACTTTGACCTTCCTACGTCATTGCTTGAAGTAGAAATTGACTTGGAGGCTGCAGAAATGGATATCGAGGACATCCATTACCTTTAGGGGAATGGATTAGGGAGTGAAGACTCTGGGTCACCACCTGCTGTTGGAGCTGCTCCGGACACTTAGCACTCGTACTTGCTCTAAACGTTTTATAATAGAATTGTTATTTCCATTCTTCTTCTTTTTGTTCTGAACAATTGTTAACTTCTAATGGAACTTTCCCAAATTTTGTTTGTAAGCCCAAACGGATCATGGGACCGGCCCTTTCCGTGGGTCTATGACATGGCCAGGTCGATATTTACGACCTACGAGAACATTTCTATATTTTAACAATAACTCGTTCCCGGCTGCATTCCCATCAATCATATGTTCACTTTACTTTTTGGACCTTGTATAATCAACTCCTTCAGGCTTTTACCTCAGCGGAATATGAAGGCGAGGTTGCTAGGCAGCAGCCAAAGAAGAGGATGTTTAAGAAGTTTAATTTTTTGATGCTTTTCCAGACATGTCTTGTAACGACCCTTCCAGTCGTTATGGGAAATGTAGGATCACCCCACAAAATGTAACCTTTCCAATGGTAGAACGAGCCAGTAGAAACTAAATTGTGTGAGCTTATGAGCTGAAATTTGATTTGTTTGTGGTTGTTGCTTGATTGTCTTGAGTCCGTCGGGGGGTGACGTAGAAAATTAGAACTCCGTTGGGAATTCCAAGGCCACGGGTGGATTCGTAGGGCGTCTTTATGTATATGTACATATTCTTTTGTATTTTTGAGGCCTCGAATGAAATGTTGGGTGCTAAGGGGAAAAACTGGACAAAGAGTCGAGCTCACTGCCCAAAATGGACCGCTGTGGCGGTGGGAGTACCGCTGCGGCGGTACCACTATAGCGGTGCTTTGACCACTGCCAGCGGCCATCCATGTTCTCAGTGGCCGCTGTGCCGGGCGGTGGACCGCTATGGCGGCACCGCTATAGCAATGGACAGACCGCTAGAGGATTTCTCTTTGGTCCGCTATAGCGGTCACTTGACCACTATAGCGGGACCGCTGCAGCGGCGTGATGACCGTCGTAGCAGTCGACGAAAAATAGTAGCCCGAATTTTATATACTTAGTTTCATATTACCTACTCACAAAACACCAACACACTTCCTAAAAACCACCTAGGGTGAAATTCCAAGCCAGGGCAAGAAACTCTTGAGAGGTAAGTTCCATCAATTCCATTTTGTCATTCCATTCTCCTTTATAATTGTTATCCCCCTCGTGCGTCTTTAATGGTGAAATTGAAGTAGAAAACCTAGAATATTAATAAACCTTCTAAACTTGATGGGTTATGGTTATTATCACTTAGTTATCATCTAAAGGCTTGGGTTAGTTCTCTTAACCATGAATTGAACACTTAGAGACATAAACTAAGTGAATTGAGACCTAGGGTTCTATAAAAATGGTGTCTTGACCATAAAAGTTGCTTGTAATGGGAATGTTGATAGATTATGGTTATAAATTGATGATTAATGAATACTAAGGTCCTTGATAGGTTGTTTAACACCTAGAAAAACATCCACCCCTTGAATTGGTACTTGTGATTTGAGCATTTGTGACTCATTGAGCCTTTTATTTCTATACTTTGAGCTTGCTAAGGCTTTAAGAAAGTGAAAAGCTGTAGCGGAGTGACTTGCGTGTTCCAACTCTACTTTGAGGTAGGTTACGGTCTATTTGAGTTCGACTTTGGTTAGTTGATTGTATATTTGTGAATTCTTTAGGACAAAGCATGTCTAGTTTTCATGCACGAGATTGTGTGACTAAGCTCCTACGTGATTGTGATCGAGTGATTGTGTAGGCTTCATGCCACTATTCCTGTGTGTTGATTCTATAGTGGAAGTATTGTGATGAGAAGCTAATATGATCTTCTCGACGGTATTGTGACATGGAATGATGTTTAGAGTATTGATATTGAGAAAGTAAGAAACACTGTTCTGTAAAAAGGTATGGAAAGGCACATATGTGACCTAGATTGTGGCTCGTGGTCCGAGGTTAGTTCCGAAAATGAGAGGTACATTGATATGTCCCGCGTCCGAGGTTCGTTCCGGAGTGGAGGTTTGTGCTCGGGTCCGAGGAGTATTCCGGAATGAGTGGTACATGGACACCATGGGTCCCCTGCAGGTCATGACTACTAAGGAATGACATCAGTTAACATGTGTGTACAGTTAGTGTGGTCATTGTGGTAAACTTATTTTGTTGTGGCTTACGTGATTGTGATTCTTGACATCTTGGTGATTTGATTGTGATTATCCTTGGTTGGCTTGCTGTGGTTTATTAATATTCATGTCTGTTGACTAGCTTGTTTATTCTATTGATTTTATGAAATATGAATGATACTAACCTTAATCGGCCTATGATATCTACCGGTACATAGTGTTTGTACTTATACTACCTTGCTGCATTCTTTTGAGTGCCAATTGTGATACGGAGACTGCTACCCGCCCACACATCTACGTGGAGGACGTTTGCCGATAGATTTTAAGTGAGCTTCTTCCCATGCCAGGCCGCCCGAAGATCTTCTTCTTATGATGTCTTTTCTTATTCTGGACATTATAGATATTTATTAGTCTGATTTCATTCCTTATACATGTTTTAGATTAGAGTCCTGTACGATGGATTTTGGATTTTGGATTTTGGATTTTGGGGGTTTTGTAATAGTTAGAACTTCCACACTTATTTCAGTAATTTATGGCATGACTTATTTTGTTCATTTGATGTTTGAATGAGTAATAACTGATTAGCTTGGTTAACATAAAACTGGATTTGAATGGATAGCTGTCTTGTGTGTTAGTTCGCCCACTAGGATTTAGTTGGGTGCCAGTCATGGCGGGATGGGTCATGACATGTCTACTGATGGACTTGCCAAGTTGTTCCCTGTTCATCCTCGCAGAAGATTCCAGAGGGGTTTGAAGAAGAAACTCGTAGGTTAATTCTATCGTAACCGTACAGGAAAAGTTTTTACTGCAATTTTGATGAGAACAATGGATGCTTCGAATGATGATTAGTTTGAGACTAATAACTTGTTGATACATTGTAACCCTTTTAGTTTTTGTACTTACCTTGGGCTTTTTGTCGTACCTTTTTTAATCTCTCAACATGTATTCCTAACTTCTAATTTAATAAAGATGACTCTTCATCCTACTTTATTGTCATATTTCTTTTTATAATTCTGGCAGCTACTTATTCTAATGTAAGACAAAATAAAGATACTAAAACAATCAAGGCTTACCCGGATGCATTGCTTCTAAAGTCAACTTATTCTTTAACCTTCTATTCACTTGGACTCCTTTTCTTTTCATGGCAAGTGAATTCTTCCATTTTTACTTTGAAAACGACATATATGTGTGATTCAAGCACACTTTTACTGCACTTGGGTGGATACTCTCCGAATTTGTTTCTTTTCCCTTTTTTTTTTACTCGAGTGATCTTATTATCATCCGACTTAAATACCTCCAAATGAATAATAATTTCCTCAGGTTTAAATACCTCTAATTTTGATTTTCTCGGATGTAACACCCCGTACCTTTAACCTAAGCTTTGACCATGATCCTAGACTTAGAAAACCAGATAAAGAATGTGGGAATTGGACATTTACTATTCAGTTGTAAGATGGTGGTTTACGCCCATGAACAGTGACCGTATTTCAGTATACAACCCGTATTTCAAGTCGTAAAATGGTACCAAAAATCTCTGAGCATTCTGGAATTTGACACTTACATCGTTAAATACGGAACGTATTTCAAAATACGGCCCGTATATTAAAACGCATTTGGAATTTGGGAAACCTTCCTTGATGAAAGTTGTAGATCTTTGAAATACCTTTCCAACGGTATATTATTGGGGTCAAACGGACATCTGTGCAAAGAGTTATGACCATTTTACTAAAAAGACGCAGTGTAGTCCATACGAAATACTGACCGTATTTCAAAATACGGCCCGTCTTTCAAAATACGGCCAGTATTTTGCTGGATGTAAAGTTCAATTTTCCAGAACAGTATATATTCGTCCATATCAGTTCAATCAGTATTTTTCATTCCTTCAAGCCCTAGAACGACCTCCTGCCCTCCTCCATTATCAAGAACACCAAGGTAAGCCTACTCTAATTATTATAACTCAATTCTAACATATACTCTAATAATCTAAACAAGAAATCATCATTCCTAAACTAGGGTTTTCAAAAAACCCCATCTCAAGGTTCATGATTCAAGATTTTGGAAATCTTCTTCAAAGATCAACTCTTTAATTCAAGTTTTGGAGCATTACCAGGTATGTAGGGTTGCTATCTACGTGTGGGAACATCATTGTTCTTCCCCCACGCCTCTTAATCCATAAAGTATGAATCCTTACGAAAACTATGGTTTCTACACCATGCTCATGACAACCCTAGTCCATGTCCATGATTATATTATGTATGAATTGTTATTATTATATCATTGTGTTCTTAATAACTCCATATGATTATTGAGAACTGTCCGTAATCCATGAAAACCCATATTTTGTATTCCATGGGTTCTTTCATGCATGTTTTTGACTAAGAATGATTATTTCATGAATATCCTATATGTCTAAAAATTTTCATGCAATTAAATCGTATAATTACTTTTATGCCATGATACAAGAAATATACATGCTAAATACAAGTTATTTCACGAAAATCATGGGCTTCTTAACCAACTATATTATGTTCATATTTTTGGGAGTTGCACAAATTACCGAGAAGGATCGCTCCGCCCAGATAGGACGATACCTTAATTTTACACTGAATGGATCCATCAGGCACGACACCACCTCATACCTTGGCAAGGTATGGGGGCTCTGCTGGTCCGGCGAGGTACCAGACTCCACTTACCCACGTAGTGATATTATATTGTCGGTTATGAAATGCTCTCCCAACCTACCATGTTTTACTCATGCTTTATATTATATATGTATTCATGTTCATGCTCATAACCAGGTTTCAGTTTCACGTTCAGTTCTTATCTTTATTACTTTATGTCCTATGTTATTTCATTCAGTTGCCTTACATACCAGTACATTCAATGTGCTGACGTCCCCTTTTATTGCCCGGGGGCCTGCATTTCACGATGCAGGTACTGATATACAGGACGACACATCTGCTCAGTAGGACAGCATTCGTATCAGCTTATTGGTGAGCCCCATCTCATTCGGGGTTTAGTCAACCTTTGTTTTATGATTAGTTATACATCTAAGGTATGTTGGGGGCCTTGTTCCAGTAAGTATGTTTTCCAGTCAGACTCATGATAGAGGTTTCATAGACTAGACAAGTCAGTTATGTTATGTCAGACATTCGGAGTCATATAGCCATTTTGGCTCATTCGTGTTATTTTCGCACTCATATTTAAACAAGTATTTTTATTAAGTATTATGACTTACTACGTTTTATAAAGGATCATCATGCATTCACGTTATATTCCGCTCATGTTATGCCTCATGATTATTCAGCAAGCCATGTGGTTCGCTCGGTCACATGCAGTAAGGCACCGAGTGCCGTGTTTCGCCCAGGCCATGGTTCGGGGCGTGACAAAGCTTGGTATCAGAGCCTAGGTTCAAGTGTCTTAGGGAGTCTATGAAACCGTGTCCAGTGGGGTCACTTTTATATGTGTGTGTGCGCCACACATATAAACAGTTGACCACCAAGACATTTATGATTTTCTCACTTCTTTCAACTCTAGATCGTGCAATAGAGCTGTGTTCTCCAAAATCACTCGAACTCATGTGTTGTTTCCCATTCTACCGAATACGCCTAGTCTCAATGGATGAGGAAGATGTAAAGCTAGTCGTTATCGATGTGTTGCTCTCTGATGGAGGCATCAGGAATTATTCTAACTCGTGCCATGAATCTTAGAGCAGTAAGTAACATTCTCTTTCCATCGAATTCTAAACATATCAAATGTGTAAGCGGCGAGAAGGAACATTAGAGACCCAAGACTCACCGAATAGTGCTTGGTGTGTTTAGCAGGTGATAATACCCTTTTAAAAACAAGTTTCGGCATGGCAGTACACATAGGTTATATACCTTACAAAATAAGTTTATTTGGATTATCTGACCTTGGAGCTACAGTATAAAGATGATAGTTCAGATTTAGGACCCTACAGAGTAACATGTTATGAAATTAGCTGCAGCAATCATAAATTGTCCACGGTAGTTTTAAGCAGGAAATAGCCGAAGAGCCAACCACCTGTAATACTAGAAAGTCTCGACCTTTTCTAGGATATATATTTTCCATATGATCGATGGACATGACTAGGAAGGGACTGATGTGATAAGAAAACCACGAGCAGACGAAATTGAATTTTTTTAGGGTTAGTTTTAAATTATTTAAGTTTATTCAGATCAGACCTAGAGAGATGACGTTAGTAAGTTACTACAAGAGGCAAATATTATTATGAGATAAAAGATATGACAATTCCCTCTTAGGTTATGTGATTAAGTATTTATCCCTGATGTGTATAGTATAATATAATTTTGAAAGTGTATAGGGAGTTTGGGGTTAGTTGTTCCAATTCCTTGTTTGAGACGGATGAAATTTCCCTAAGTGTGATCCATGTCCATAGTTCAGAAAAGATAGTATACAACCCCAGAATAGAGTCAGATAAGGAGGAAAACTTAGAAATAACATTATGCTTCACTTTAGTACTCAGAGAAGAATTAGATAATATGATGCTAGCAAGTGGTTAACAGAAGCATAGTAAGTAAGTTTGAATAGATACAGTGAATTAGAAATTTTCAGCAGAGTTAGTAGAAGTATGATTTGAGTTACTTAGTCAAGTTAGCACTACTAAGTGGGTAAACTGTCTGAATACATCGAAGGCGTGTTAGAACCCAAAGGGTTTAAGTTAAATTTGAGGTATAGAAATTGGTGAAAGAAGAAAACCATCTAAGCAATAAGAGAGCAAGCTATAGAAGAAGAGCCTTTAAGGGTTATCAGAAAAGAGCTTTCCTCAAGACTGACAAAGCTAGTATACCAGTTACGTACATTAGAAACCCATTCATTTAAGTAATCCAGTTTTCCCAGTAAGTAAGACTTTCTTGAAGTAAGCCGAAGAAATGAGTCGTCAATATGTTAGAGGAAATTAGCGGAACCACTAGATGACCACTTATCGCTAACTCAAAGGATTCACAGGCTTTAAACGTCAGCTTTTGAACTAAGGGGGAGATCGTGCGATAAGGTGCCGATATAAACTATGTGTTTTGTAAGTTGATAGGTGTTAATGAGATTATGTCAGAGGGTCACAGTTTCATGTAGCCAAGATAAGGTGTGTAGAATGTGATCTTTATCATGCTGTTGAGATCAAGTACTAGGTAATTATGTTATAAGATAAAGTTCTAGAGCGAATAACGGGTTTTAAGGGTATAACAGTTCCAATTCCAGAGTAATTCATGTACTATGTGGTACTAATGCCCAGACGTACTCTACTCGTGCCTTTCGTACCCATATCATGCCCATGTTAGAGATTGATACTCCGCGTTTAAGATACAAGAATTAAGATTTCATACGATAGTAAGTTATGCAAGGGAATGTCCTTTCATGTCTGGCACTTCTGGTGTGCTCATGTCTAAAGTTAAAAACCGCATTCAGGTCTCACGTATCTATCATGCTTTTATACTCATGTACATGTTCTAGCATCTAAGTTCTTTTCAAATCTGATGATGATCTTGACCCCTATGATTATGTTATCCATGTTACCACATACTCGTGCCCCAATTCATTTCACTATGCATTCCACTTATAGCGGTATCGTAACAATGATTTTGTGAGATAATAATGAAGGTGAACCAAGATGGATGTCCTACCCATGATTCTATGTAATTTGTGCTTATGTTCCTTTAGCTAATGTTTTATGATCATGATGACATGATTCCTTTTTCCTTTCACTAAGTATCTAGGCCTCGTTATGTTCAAGGTGACTTTCTACCCATGTCTTAGATGCTCGAGGAACGAGTTATACATGCATATAATCAATTCTTTCATGTGTTTTATTTATAACAAGGGCGTTTACTCACGGTGATAAGAGTAAGCTATGTTGAACCATGTCCTATTCTTTTGGTATATCTAAATCCTAAAGGTAATGTTTTATCCATGCCTTACGTCTCTGAGTACCCAAGAGTTAGCCTACAATTGTACTCTACGCAAGTCACACTTATGCCTTAGTCTTACTTCAATGCTCATGAACTCAAGTTTATACGCCATGGTATGCAGATACTTATGTGAACGCCATGTTTTTCATGTACCCATGTTCATGCCATTCACGTATTCACGTTTCATGCCATATGAATCCCATTCCCATGTACGCATGTTCCACGTTACGCCTCCATGTACAATGCACCATGTCATGTCTGTTCTCGAAAGCAAAGTATCTTATATGACTAGTACCAATAATTCCTTTTCTCTCAGTCCTCTATAATTCGCTCACGAGAATGAGCAAGATGAGCTAAGGTATTCATAATCATGATTAACAGCTAACAAGATAATCAGAAGTAAGGTGCATTCTTGTATTCAAATAGATATATTTTCATGTACCCTATGGTACTTATCTCGGGAGCATTCTACTCATATTCGACATATTCATGTTATGCCTATGCTAGAGATTTATGAACACCTATGTTAGGATCATATTCTTGTTATACGACTCAAGTCTGTCGCATTCACATCGAGTTGCGCTTACATTCAAAGCCTAAGTCATACTCCTATCTCATAGTACCATGGTGACATACGAACGTCTGTGATTAAGTCTCTAAGTATCCAAATCCTACACGCTCTTAGTATTCAACCCACATGTTGTAACAATCATGTTTCGACATTCAGATCTCATGTTACGATATCTATTTTCACACGTATTCGTATCTCCTGACAGTTTAGCACTCATGTATTCATGTCATCCAGTCTTCGTGTATTTATGTCCCACGTCATGAATCTCACGCCCAGGTAATCATGTCATGTTCGTGCCTATTTGTCACGACCCAACCCCGTAGGCCATGACTAGTGCCCGATCTGGGCACTCAAACGCATTCTAGTATATGGCGGAAGCCGACAAGGCTTTATTTCCAATTTAGATAATTTCCAGAAAAATTTCGGCAGAGTTTCCTTTGATTTACGGACTATCCCATATACCCTGCACGCAGAAAATACCAACAAAGGCCACACAGGGCCAACAAAGCAACATTTAAATATATGCGGACTGGCCGCCGCGGCGAATGGGATCGCCCAAACACAACATAAGCACACATCTATACAGAAAGACCCCAACCCACAAACCTGTCCACAGACCTCTAAACAGACCGACAGAATCATATGACGGGACAGGGCCCCGCCGTACCCATGAACGAGAATATACATATACAGTGATGACAGACTGTACTAAAAGATGGGCTCTGAAGAAAAGAGCGCTCCAAATGGCAGAAAATATATCCTAGACAGACGGATCGGCAAACCTGTCGTCGGTACCTGCGCGGCATGAAAACGCATCCCCCGAGGAAAGGGGGTCAGTACGAAATATGTACTGAATATGTAAATCCTGAATTACAGAGACAAAACCATAACTAGTACAGAACATACAGAAAGTAAACGGAAAATCCAAAGTATCAGATACATATTTTCAAAACATGCAGAGTGTGTACAGAAACATATGTCATATCAAATCCGGCCCCTGCCAAGGGACTCGGCAGACAGAACGTGGCCACCCTCCCGACGCTGGTGCCACAACACAGAAAAATCATAATAGGGGCATAACCCCGTAACATAATATGTCATATCAAATGGCCATAGCAAATCATATCAGAACAAGCGGACATGGCACATCATACTCCACAAACCCATGTACGCGAATACCTGCCCCCTCACATCGAGGCACGGCGAACAATGCAGAGGATCACGCTTGACAACATATCCTGGCCCGGGCTCAGTGTGGGAAACATTGGGGCATCCACGAATGGAGTAGTGAGAGACTAATGCAATTAAAATATCATAAAGGTTTCCGTAGACTCGATGAGGCATATCAAAGACAGACCGATCCAATGAAGTCGAGCGGGATCATAATAATTACAAAAGTACAACCTTTCTGAAATCGTTCCGAGTGTCAAAACAGGTTATCAGACTTAATGGAATATTTGAAACAATGTTTTTTAGGTAGTTAAAGTGGTAGTCCAAACATTTCTTTCAAAAATCGCTCGAAATTAAGACTTAAGTACAATAAGGGCAAAACCGGGAATAGCGGGCCCACCTCGGAACAAGCAAGGCGGTGGGCTCAAATTACATATGTTAAGCTTACGGGGTCACCTACAGAGGTTCTACGGACGTTCTATAGCTTTCCAAGTAGTTTAGGGAAAGTTTGCATGATTATCAAGAATACAAACCAAAAGAGCTCAATCTTACTGAAGGAAAAAGCGAGATTTTCAATTGCGGATTCCGATGGGCAGAAAGTCTTTCGAGGCCCGAATCCGATTCTAATACACTTAGGCATGCCAAAAGAAGGATCGGGGTAGGTTCACATACCTTTTGAGCTTTTTAAGCCTATCCAAGCTCACTCTCCGTTTCGTCGAAAATCTGCAAATGGTCACATTTACCAATTATAAGTTATAGATGCTACGAATTCAATTCAACTTATATTTGTCTATCGAAATTTCGGCAGCACTTCCCCTATACATATAGCACCCCCGAGAATTCAACTCGGCTCAAAATCATCAACAACAACCCAAACAACAACATCAACATCAACAACAAACATTAGAAACGCAATATGGCACAACTAGTTCTACTTGCCGACATAATGCCACAACCTTCATTTCAACTACAATTTCCAAACCAATTTCAATGATTTCACTTTCATTATCAAACTAGATCATCACAACATAGTTTAGAAGCGTTTCATATCGTTTCCTCAAATTATACACACGATATACATAATATACAAACTTTCCGCCAAAATCCTAACTCGTCCGAAACTTCTAATCTTTGGCATACATATTCATAACATGTTTCCATCTTCCAAATTCATCAACACCCATCATAATTTGCAACCTAATAACTTCATTTTCATAATGTCGTGAAATCATACTTAAGCGACATAAGTTTCTACATTCCATTCCAAAGCAAACTCATATCGTTTTACTTTCATTTACATTGCAAGAATCATAATAACACAACTAACACATTACACAAACTTGATCCCTTTTCATTCCATACAACTCCATACCACACGGCCAACTACTCTCTTTGCCAATTCATCCAATTTTATTCAACTTTCATTCTCAATATGAATTCCATCACATTCACAATTAGAATACAACATAATTTCAATTCATCATTGGCATATCATGCAAGCATACACACGGCCATACCTATATACCACACACCCACTTTGCAAACTTCTATTCCTTCATACAATCAACACATTTCTACATACTACAACACAAACAAGACTTTATAACACAAGAATAAGGGATAGATTCTTACCTTTTTTACTCACTCTTCTTCACTTGAATGTATGATCACTTTGATGAAATAAGTGCTTCTCTCTCCAAACCAACTACACCAAGTTGAAAAGGGCACTCAATTTAGTAGGAATTCAACAAGAACAAAATTTTAGAAGCAAGATTTTTGGGAGGCAATTTTCTAGGGCCAAACCCGAACCCCTTTTTTTTTTTTTTCTCTTCTTGTTTTGCTTTGCTTCTTTCTTCTATTCTTTCTCTTGAATCTTCTACTATATAGCCAATTAATCACATGGGAATTTAATTAATTCCCATGGGCTTGGATCCCCCTATGTGGCCGGCCAAGCCTTGGCTTTGGGCCTCACTTTACTTAAAAAAAAATTCAAGCCCAATTGGTCAAATTCTTATTTTGTAATCCCCGAAACTAATTTTCAAAATTCCCAAAATTGCCCTTAGTCTTGTTCGTCACTCCCACATCAATATTAGTTCATGCACAACTCCTATGTCATATAAAATCAAACTTGACCTCAACTCTCAAAGATCCAAGATATTTCAAATTTTCCAAACGTGTGAAAACACGGGATATAACATCCTCCCCCCCTTTAGAACATTCGTCCTCGAATGTTAAATTAATCCTACAGGGTCTAAAAATGCTTTTGGGGGAGTTTATGCTTATAGATAACCCATACGACACACATCTATTATAGGAAATAGAATTAAGCAAGGATTCGAGATTACCTGAGTGCATAGGGAACAAATGAGGGTATTTCTTCTTCATCTCCTCTTCGGCCTCCCAGGTCATTTCCTCCCTATTATCGTTCCGCCACAGCACCTTAACAGAGGCTACATCTTTGTTCCGGAGCTTTCTTACCTGGCGGTCTAGAATGGCTACGGGCTGCTCCTCATAAGATAACTGCTCTGTCACCTGAATATCATCTGCAGGAAATATTCTGGAGGGATCACCGATGCATTTGCGGAGCATAGATACATGGAATACCGGATGTACCGCCTCCAAATCAGATGGCAGATCTAGCTCATAGGCGACATTTCCAATCTTCCGCACAATCCGATAAGGCCCAATATAACACGGACTGAGCTTACCCTTCCGGCCGAACCGCATCACGCCTTTCATAGGCGATACCTTCAGGAATACCCAATCTCCTACCTGGAATTCTAACGGTCGACGTCGCTTATCTGCGTACGACTTCTGTCGACTCTGGGCTGCCAACAGTCGTTCTCGGATAAGTTTCACCTTATCAACGGCCTGCTGGATCATATCTGGGCTAATTAACTCTGTCTCGCCAATATCAAACCAGCCGATAGGTGACCTGCATTTCCTGCCATACAAAGCCTCGTACGGAGCCATCTGTATGCTGGAATGGTAACTGTTATTATAAGCAAATTCAATCAATGGCAAGTGATCATCCCAGCTACCTCTGAAATCAATAACACAGGCCCGCAACATATCTTCAAGCATCTGGATGTTGCGCTCGGCCTGTCCGTCACTCTGAGGATGAAAAGTTGTACTCAGGCTCAGCTGAGTCCCTAATCCTTCCTGAAAAGATCTCCAGAAGTTCGCTGTGAACTGAGCACCTCTGTCAGTGATAATAGATATAGTAACTCCATGAAGTCGCACAATTTCTTTAATATAAAGCCTGACATAATCCTCAGCGGAATAAGTAGTTCTGACGGGAAGAAAATGGGCTGATTTTGTCAGCCTATCAACAATAACCCAGATGGAATCATAATTCCGTGGAGTGCGAGGAAAACATGTAATGAAGTCCATATTAATGATCTCCCACTTCCACGTCGGAATTTCCATTTCCTGCAACATTCCACCCGGTTTCTGATGTTCAATTTTGACCTGCTGACAATTTGGACACTGGGCGGCGAACTCTGCGATATCCCGTTTCATACCATCCCACCAGTATAGGCATCTAAGATTATGGTACATCTTCGTAGACCCAGGATGAACAGAATAGCGAGCATAATGTGCCTCGCCCATAACCTGCTACCGAAGCCCTGCAATATCAAGTACACACAACCTGCCTCTGTATAGTAAGGTTCCGTCTGGTGTAAACTCGAACGGAGTCTTCTCCTTTTCATAGGCAGTGTCTCTGTATCAAGCTAAAACAGGATCTTCATATTGATGCCGCTTGATATCTTCCTTAATAGATGATTCAGAAACCTCTCGGACAGAAATCCGTGTACCGCCAGAATCAGCCAGACGAACCCCAAGATTAGGCAACTGGTGAATATCACGCACTAGCTCCTTCCGGTCTGGCTGTAAATCTGCCAAGCTGCCCATAGATTTCCGGCTAAGCGCATCTGCAACAACATTAGCCTTGCCCGGATGATATATAATATCCACATCATAGTCTTTCAGGAGCTCCAGCCACCTCCGCTGCCGCAAATTAAGCTCTTTCTGCTTGAAAATATACTGGAGACTCTTATGATCTGTATAGATATCAACATGCACGCCATATAAATAATGTCTCCATATATTCAGAGCATGAATCACCGCTGCAAGCTCCAGATTGTGGGTAGGATAATTCCTTTCATGCTTTTTGAGCTGTCGGGAAGCATAAGCTATAACTCTGCCGTGCTGCATCAATACACAGCCCAATCCCATGCCAGAAGCGTCACAATAAATAACATATCCATCGGGTCCCTCTGGAAGAGTCAGAACTAGGGGTGTAGTCAGCTTCTCTTTCAGCAACTGGAAGCTTCGCTCACAAGCATCAGTCCACTGGAACTTGGCTCCCTTCTGAGTTAGCCTTGTCAAAGGTGCTGAAATCGAAGCAAATTTTTCCACAAATCTTCTGTAATAGCCTGCTAATCCCAGAAAACTACGTACCTCTGTGGGCGTCGTGGGTCTAGGCCAATTCTTCACGGCTTCAATCTTCTGTGTGTCCACCCGGACACCATCAGCTGCAATAATATGTCCCAAGAATGCCACTGAAGCCAGCCAGAATTCACATTTAGAAAATTTTGCATATAATTTCTGATGCCGAAGTACCCCTAATACCGCTCTCAGATGATCTGCGTGCTCTGCCTCGGACTGAGAATAAACCAGAATATCATCGATAAATACAATTACGAACATATCCAAGAATGGCCTGAATACCCGGTTCATTAAATCCATAAATACCGCAGGAGCATTAGTCAGCCCAAAAGACATAACTCTGAATTCATAATGCCCATATCTGGTTCGGAATGCTGTCTTAGGAATATCGGCCTCTCGTACCCGTACCTGATGATAGCCTGACTGAAGGTCTATCTTCGAAAAATATTTGGCGCCCTGCAACTGATCAAACAAATCGTCAATTCTGGGGAGGGGGTATTTATTCTTTATGGTTACCTTATTCAGCTGCCGATAATCAATACACATACGCAGCGGCCCGTCTTTCTTACGCACAAATAATACCGGGGCTCCCCAAGGCGAAGTACTGGGTGTAATGAAGCCTTTTTCTAACAGATCCTTCAACTGCTCTTTCAGTTCTTTCAATTCTGCCGGTGTCATTCTGTACGGGGGGATAGATATAGGCTGAGTATCTGGAAGCAAATCAATAGTAAAATCTATCTCCCGCTCTGGAGGAAGGCCTGGAAGCTCATCCGGGAATACATCTGGAAATTCATTAACCACGGGAACTGACTGAAGAGCCGGCCTTTCTGCTGTGAAGTCTTGTACCCGAACCAGATGATAGATATAACCCTTTCTGATCATTTTCTTCGCCTTAAGGTATGAAATAAACTTACCTTTCGGCGATGCTGTATTACCGGCCCATTCTATAACTGGCTCCCCAGGAAACTGGAAACGAACTACCTTATTTTGGCAGTCAACAGTAGCATAACAGGAGGCTAGCCAGTCCATACCCATAATAACATCGAACTCGACCATATCTAACTCCACCAGATCTGCCTTAGTGTCACGGCCACATACAATTACAGAACAGTTTTTATATACCTGTTTCGCTACAATAAAGTCTCCAATCGGTGTGGCTACCTCAAATGGCTCTATAGGTTCAAACGTTATACCAATTTTTCTGGCAACCAGAGGCGAAATATATGACAAAGTCGAACCTGGATCAATCAATGCATACACAGACCGAGAAAAGACCAATAATGTACCTGTAACGACATTAGGCGATGCCTCCTGGTCCGGGCGGCTGGCCAAAGCATAAATGCGGTTCGAAGGACTGCTAGTACCCGAAGCTCCACCACGACCTCTGCCGCGACCCGCCGGTGCTGATGTACCCGGCCTTGTGGGGCGCATAGCCACTGACGAAGATGATGACCCGGCGGCTGATCCGGTAGGCTGCGCTGCACCACCCGAACCGCCCTTATACGGGCAATCTCTCACAGAATGGCCCTGACGGCCGCAAGAAAAGCATGCACCGGTGGCTCTGTAGCACTCCCCAGGATGGTATCTTCCACAATAAGAACACTGAGGCCTAGGTGACCTCGTCTGACCAGAACCCCTATCTGTCTACGAACCTGAAGCCCTGGAGCTCTGACCTGCTCCTGAATAACCTGGGCTATCAAATCTGCGACCTGTAGGCTGTGGAGGTGTGCTCTGTGCCGGCTGGGATAGATGTCTGCTAGGCTGCTGCGGCTGTCTGCCCCGAAAATCTCCCGAATACCCAGATGATCTAGCCCTCTTGGGCTGTCTCCGATCCTGACTCCTATCAGGCTGATGACCCCTGTGCCGGTCCTCCATGCCCTGGGCGTGCGCCTGAATACGGGCAATATCCATATCGGGCTGAGCGGCCAATACCAAACAACTGTCGACAAAATACCGGTCCAACCCCATAATATACCTGTGCATCCTGTCAGCCATAGTAGCTACCACAGCAGGTGCATATCGGGCCAATGAGTCGAACTCCATACTGTACTCTCGAACACTGTGGCCCCTCTGTCTCAGCGATAAAAATCTGTCAGCCTTGGCCCGCCGTAACTCCGGAGGCAGAAAATGGCTAAGAAAAGCCTGAGAAAAATCATCCCAAACTGCTGGGGGAGCGCCGTCGCCTCTGGATAACTCCCATGACTCGTACCAATTAGCTGCTACATCATACAGCCAGTACGAGGCCAATGCAACTGACTCTGTCTCGGAAGCATTAATCAGCTGTAAAGTGCGCCGCATCTTCCTGATAAACTCCTCAGGATCCTCCTCGGGCTTAGTCCCGAAGAACTCTGGAGGACCACAAGTCAAGAACTCACGGGCTCTCGAACTATCACGCCTGTAAGCCCGGTCACCTCCCGGTCCGTGCCCCTAAACCTGTCCCGCCACAAGTCTGGTCAATAGCTGGACTGCCTCTCTTATAGAATGATCCTCAGTCCCTGGCCGTGGAGCTGGAGGCTCAGGTACTGGAATCTCGGGAGCTGGCGGTGGAGCCGCCCCTCGACCTGCAGCTGCTGCTGCTCCAATCTCCTCTACGTGTGGCGGTGTGGAAGAGCCCTCTGCCGGGAGCAAAATATCAGGGGCAATATGGGCATGGGCCCTGGTAGTCCTCTGGGCTTGACTAGTCTCTCCCACAGCTGCTGCCTTGGCCTTTTGGGCCGCTGACGCCTTTTTTGGAGGCATAACTGCAAATGTAACAATTCGTTAGGGAGGAATCATCCTGATAACACAGCTCTATCGCACGATCTAAGACAGAAAGAAGGGTAGTATCCTAAATGCCCTGTAGCCTCCTGTTTATAGGTGTGGTGCACAACACACCGATAAACAAGACTCTACTAGACACGGTCTGTAGACATTCCGAGGACGAACCGCTCTGATACCACTTTTGTCACGACCCAACCCTGTAGGCCGTGACTAGTGCCCGATCTGGGCACTCAAACGCATTCTAGTATATGACGGAAGCCGACAAGGCTTTATTTCCAATTTAGATAATTTCCAGAAAAATTTCGGCAGAGTTTCCTTTGTTTTACGGACTATCCCATATACCCTGCACGCAGAAAATACCAACAAAGGCCACACAGGGCCAACAAAGCAACATTTAAATATATGCGGACTGGCCGCCGCGGCGAATGGGATCGCCCAAACACAACATAAGCACACATCTGTACAGAAAGACCCCAACCCACAAACATGTCCACAGACCTCTAAACAGACCGACAGAATCATATGACGGGACAGGGCCCGGCCGTACCCATGAACGAGAATATACATATATAGTGATGACAGACTGTACCAAAAGATGGGCTCTGAAGAAAAGAGCGCTCCAAATGGCAGAAAAGATATCCTAGACAGACGGATCGGCAAACCTGTCGTCGGTACCTGCGCGGCATGAAAACGCATCCCCCGAGGAAAGGGGGTCAGTACGAAATATGTACTGAATATGTAAATCCTGAATTACAGAGACAAAACCATAACTAGTACAGAACATACAGAAAGTAAACGGAAAATCCAAAGTATTAGATACATATTTTCAAAACATGCAGAGTGTGTACAGAAACATATGTCATATCAAATCCGACCCCTGCCAAGGGACTCGGCAAACAGAACGTGGCCACCCTCCCGACGCTGGTGCCACAACACAGAAAAATCAGAATAGGGGCATAACCCCGTAACATAATATGTCATATCAAATGGCCATAGCAAATCATATCAGAACAAGCGGACATGGCACATCATACTCCACAAACCCATGTACGCGAATACCTGCCCCCTCACATCGAGGCACGGCGAACAATGCAGAGGATCACGCTTGACAACATATCCTGGCCCGGGCTCAGTGTGGGAAACATTGGGGCATCCACGAATGGAGTAGTGAGAGACTAATGCAATTAAAATATCATAAAGGTTTCCGTAGACTCGATGAGGCATATCAAAGACAGACCGATCCAATGAAGTCGAGCGGGATCATAATAATTACAAAAGTACAACCTTTCTGAAATCGTTACGAGTGTCAAAACAGGTTATCAGACTTAATGGAATATTTGAAAAAATGTTTTTAGGTCGTTAAAGTGGTAGTCCAAACATTTCTTTCAAAAATCGCTCGAAATTAAGACTTAAGTACAATAAGGGCAAAACCGGGAATAGCGGGCCCACCTCGGAACAAGCAAGTCGGTGGGCTCAAATTACATATGTTAAGCTTACGGGGTCACCTACAGAGGTTCTACGGATGTTCTATAGCTTTCCAAGTAGTTTAGGGAAAGTTTGCATGATTATCAAGAATACAAACCAAAAGAGCTCAATCTTACTGCAGGAAAAAGCGAGATTTTCAATTGCGGATTCCGATGGGCAGAAAGTCTTTCGAGGCCCGAATCCGATTCTAATACACATAGGCATGCCAAAAGAAGGATCGGGGTAGGTTCACATACCTTTTGAGCTTTTTAAGCCTATCCAAGCTCACTCTCCGTTTCGTCGAAAATCTGCAAATGGTCACATTTACCAATTGTAAGTTATAGATGCTACGAATTCAATTCAACTTATATTTGTCTATCGAAATTTCGGCAGCACTTCCCCTATACATATAGCACCCCCGAGAATTTAACTCGGCTCAAAATCATCAACAACAACCCAAACAACAACATCAACATCAACAACAAACATTAGAAACGCAATATGGCACAACTAGTTCTACTTGCCTACATAATGCCACAACCTTCATTTCAACTATAATTTCCAAACCAATTTCAATGATTTCACTTTCATTATCAAACTAGATCATCACAACATAGTTTAGAAGCGTTTCATATCATTTCCTCAAATTATACACACGATATACATAATATACAAACTTTCCGCCAAAATCCTAACTCGTCCGAAACTTCTAATCTTTGGCATACATATTCATAACATGTTTCCATCTTCCAAATTCATCAACACCCATCATAATTTGCAACCTAATAACGTCATTTTCATAATGTCGTGAAATCATACTTAAGCGACATAAGTTTCTACATTCCATTCCAACGCAAACTCATATCGTTTTACTTTCATTTACATTGCAAGAATCATAATAACACAACTAACACATTACACAAACTTGATCCCTTTTCATTCCATACAACTCCATACCACACGGCCAACTACTCTCTTTGCCAATTCATCCAATTTTATTCAACTTTCATTCTCAATATGAATTCCATCACATTCACAATTAGAATACAACATAATTTCAATTCATCATTGGCATATCATGCAAGCATACACACGACCATACCTATATACCACACACCCACTTTGCAAACTTCTATTCCTTCATACAATCAACACATTTCTACATACTACAACACAAATAAAACTTCATAACACAAGAATAAATGATAGATTCTTACCTTTTTTACTCACTCTTCTTCACTTGAATGTATGATCACTTTGATGAAATAAGTGTTTCTCTCTCCAAACCAACTACACCAAGTTGAAAAGGGCACTCAATTTAGTAGGAATTCAACAAGAACAAAATTTTAGAAGCAAGATTTTTGGGAGGCAATTTTCTAGGGCCAAACCCGAACCCTTTTTTTTTTTCTCTTCTTGTTTTGCTTTGCTTCTTTCTTCTATTCTTTCTCTTGAATCTTCTACTATATAGCCAATTAATCACATGGGAATTTAATTAATTCCCATGGGCTTGGATCCCCCTATGTGGCCGGCCAAGCCTTGGCTTTGGGCCTCACTTTACTTAAAAAAAAATTTCAAGCCCAATTGGTCAAATTCTTATTTTGTAATCCCCGAAACTAATTTCCAAAATTCCCAAAATTTCCCTTAGTCTTGTTCATCACTCCCACATAAATATTAGTTCATGCACAACTCCTATGTCATATAAAATCAAACTTGACCTCAACTCTCAAAGATCCAAGATATTTCAAATTTTCCAAACGTGTGAAATCACGGGATATAACACTATTTCCAGTACTCATGTCATTCGTGCCTACGCATTTCTTCCAAACCCCATGTATAGTAATCATGTAATCATTTAGCCAATATCCGTGTGTTCAAGCCCGCTCAGTATTTATGTTAGATACATTCAAGATTCAGTAATCACGTATGTCACATCATGCGCATTAAGATGCTATATGAGTTGTGTGTTGGTACTTTAGTTAGTTGGCAGGTGTTTGAGAAATGTCGTGAGGGTCCGAATTATGAAGGAAGTCCTGCCATAAATTTTGTAGATTCCAGAGTTAGTAGCGATTCTTAACCACCAGTCATAAATCGAGGACAAATGTTTCATGATTCTCATTCATGTAGGCACCACTCAATTTCATGTTCCCTATGTACATGTTTCTATGTAATCACGTACTCAGTTCTCATGATCCATGACCATGTTCCCACGTAACCATGTCAAGCTCTTATGTTTTACGTTATGTTTCTTTCATGTTCATGTATTCAAGCCATGTCCAGCCATGTTCTTAACCATGACCCATCATTCGAGGATGAATGATCCCAAGGGGGAGATATTATAACACCCTGTACCTTTAACCTAAGCTTTGCCCATGATCCTAGACTTAGAAAACCAGATAAAGAATGTGGGAATTGGACATTTCCTCTTCAGTTCTAAGATGGTGGTTTACGCCCATGAACAGTGATTGTATTTCAGTATACGGCCCGTATTTCAAGTCGTAAACGGGTACCAAAGATCTCTGAGCATTCTGGAATTTGACACTTACATCGTTAAATACGGAACGTATTTCAAAATACGTCCCGTATTTTAAAACTCATTCGGAATTTGGGAAAACTTCCTTGATGAAAGTTGTAGATCTTTGAAATACCTTTCCAACGGTATATTATGGGCCCAAACGGACATCTGTGCAAAGATTTATCGTCATTTTACTAAAGAGACGCAGTGCAGTCCATACGAAATACGGACCGTATTTCAAAATACGGCCCGTCTTTCAAATTACGGCCAGTATTTTGCTAGACGTAAAGTTCAATTTTCCAGAATAGTATATATTCGTCCATATCAGTTCAAATCATTATTTTTCATTCCTTCAAGCCCTAGAACGACCTCCTGCCCTCCTCCATTATCAAGAACACCAAGGTAAGCCTACTCTAATTATTACAACTCAATTCTAACATATACTCTAATAATCTAAACAAGAAATCATCATTCCTAAACTAGGTTTTCAAGAAAACCCATCTCAAGGTTCATGATTCAAGATTTTGGAAATCTTCTTCAAAGATCAACTCTTTAATTCAAGTTTTGGAGCATTACCAGGTATGTAGGGTTGCTATCTATGTGTGGGAACATCATTGTTCTTCCCCACGCCTCTTAATCCATAAAGTATGAATCCTTACGAAAACTAAGGTTTCTATACCATGTGCATGACAACCCTAGGTCCATGTCCATGATTATATTATGTATGAATTGCTATTATTATATCATTGTGTTCTTAATAACTCCATATGATTATTGAGAATCTGTCTGTAATCCATGAAAACCCATATTTTGTATTCCATGGGTTCTTGCATGTATGTTTTTGACTAAGAATGATTATTTCATGAATATCCTATATGTCTACAAGTTTCATGCAATTAAATCATATAATTACTTTCATGCCATGATACAAGAAATATACATGCTAAATACAAGTTATTTCACAAAAATCATGGGCTTCTTAGCCAACTATATTATGTTCATGTTTTGGGAGTTGCACGAATTACCGAGAAGGCTCAGATATTCTGAAACTACGTAGTCACCGTAAGACAAGGATCGCTCCGCCCAGATAGAACGATACCTTAACTTTACACTCAATGGATCCATCAGGCACGACACCACCTCATACCCTGGCAAGGTATGGGGGCTCTGCTGGTCCGGCGAGGTACCAGACTCCACGTACCCACGTGGTGATATTATATTGTCGGTTATGAAATGCTCTCCCTACCTACCATGTTTTACTCATGCTTTATATTATATATGTATTCATGTTCATGCTCATAACCAGGTTTCAGTTTCATGTTCAGTTCTTATCTTTATTACTTTATGTCCCATGTTATTTCATTCAGTTGCCTTACATACCAGTACATTCAATGTGCTAACGTCCCGTTTTATTGTCCGGGGGCCTGCATTTCACGATGCAGGTACTGATATACAGGACGACACATCTGCTCAGTAGGACAACATTCGTATCAGCTTATTGGTGAGCCCCATCTCATTCGGGGTTTAGTCAACTTTTGTTTTATGATTAGTTATGCATCTATGGTATGCTGGGGGCCTTGTTCCAGTAAGTATGGTTTCCAGTCAGACTCATGATAGAAGTTTCATAGACTAGACAAGTCAGTTATGTTATGTCAGACATTCGGATTCATATAGCCATTTTGGCTCATTCATGTTATTTTCGCACTCATATTTAAACAAGCATTTTTATTAAGTATTATGACTTACTACGTTTTATAAAGGCTCATCATGCATTCACGTTATATTCCGCTCATGTTATGCCTCATGATGATTCAGCAAGCCATGTGGTTCGCTCGGTCACATGCAGTAAGGCACCGAGTGCCGTGTTTCGCCCAGGCCATGGTTCGGGGCGTGAAATCAGATTTAAACACCTCCGAATTCTATATATCGGGCGGAAATGATACTTCCAACCCAGTTTTATTTTCATGAATAAGGCCTTCTAATTATGCGGATGAATTAGACGTCTCTAATTCATTTGGGCCTTGTTTGCTTAAGTGAAAACTTATAATTTGTGTATAATTCGAGTATGTATAATTCTCAATCATAGTCTTATTTGAAGAGAAAAAGTCTATTTGACTGATACATTTCTCTTTTATTGTAATATCAAACTTCAGGAAATGAATCCATCAAATTTGTACAGCTTTTCGACTAGCCAGCTTAGAGCTTGGCAAACAATTATTCATCCTCTAAGAAAACTGTATTAATCTTTTGATTTAAAAGCTTTGACTTCTTATGATATTTCCTTCGTCAGTCCCCAGTATCTCGCCTTGATTTCTCTTCTCGAAAGATTTTTGAATCACTTTTGATTTCCTGTTACCTCTGATGTTCGATCAATCCAATTTATTCAAAGTAACACGTTTGCTGCTGCCTCATTAAAAACCTTGCCGGAAAAACTCTTTCTTTGTTTTCTGGGATAAAAACGGGACAAAGGGAAAAAGAGTGCAGCACGTGTTTTCTAAGTCCTCCGAATAATCTTTTAATCTTCCCTTACTTTCGAACTCATTTCTTGCTGGGATCCTCTTTCCTTTTGATCCTGCAATAAATGTTGAAATCTTAGAAAAAACATTCAAAGAATTAAAACTTACCTCGAATGATTTTGACTTGCGACCACTTGGTACGAATATCTTCCCTGTAATCTTATTTAGTTAAAGCCTCCTTTGCTCATTTATTCTTGTCACTTCATCTATCGAATATTCCTCCATCTTCACTGTAATTTTTTTGAATCCATAAATCTGCCTTGCCTATGTCGCTACCGGACATTCCATTCATCGAAACGTTTCGCCAGGACAAACTCTACTCTCTCCGGCGTTTGAAATTCAAACCATCTAAGTGAAGCTGTAATCACGGCGTTTGTATCTTGAATCCAAGGTCTCCCCAATAAAACCTTAAAATTCATGCCTTCATTTACTACTCGAAATTTTTTATTCATTTCTCCGCCTCTGGTGACAACTAACAATTCTACAACTCCTTTCCCAATTTCTCCGGGTCCAATCATCTCCCCGATTTCCTTCTCGGGTAGTTCTATTTCACCCATCATTGCCAACTGTTCTATGACTCCCCACTGAATAATGTTAACTGCACTTTTCGAAACAACTACAACTCTGGAATCTACACAATTATTAATCAAAGTAGAAATCACCAAATCATTGGGTCAGGATGAGATTTCTTCCCCACTTCTGCAGTCAATCGACAATTCTTTCTTTTGTTTATGTTCGAGAGTTCCACGAACTCCAGTCACCTCATCATTGTACCTAGAGAAATTTACTTGATCCTAGCTTCATCAATTACCATATTGATAGCATGGCGTGGTTCGGTCTGAACCTCCTGCTTAACCAAATCCATATTCTTTTCGTAATTGTCCTTGGCCCTGTCACTTAGGAATTATCTTAAGTGGCCATCTTTTAACAACCATGCAACCTCGTCCCTGAGGTGCCTGCAATTAGCGGTCCGATGACCATGGGTTCCATGGTAATCACAAAATAGGCTCATATCCCTCTGACTGGGATCTGACCTCATTAGTTTGGGCCATTCGCACCATCAATCTTACTTATTGTTGCAACCAACTCTACTAAATCAACATTGAAATTATATTCTGATAACTACAAATTTTCAATATTTTTTGTAACTGAATCAACTGTTGCAGATTTAGACTGCAACGCCCATCTATTTTGACTTGAATCGATCTTTCTATCAGAACTTAGCGTCTCTTGTTGATTATTTTGGTTCTGCTCTGGTCTTGAACGGGACCTTTACTATTGACCATACGGTTGATATCTTTCCTTTCCACATCTGAAATCGTCATCAGCATTCCTTCTAGGCTTGTCATGGTTCCGACTCCGGCCAGTCGATCCAGCTGATAACCAGAACAGATCATCTTCCACTCGAATTTTTGATTCATACCTATTATGATCGTCCGCCCATGTTATAGCGGGAAATTTCAACAGGTTTTCTCTTAATTTCAACGAGGCACTCGAACTTCTAGGGTTTAATCCCTTAGCAAATGCTTCTGCTTCCCATTCATCCGGGACGGCTGACAATAGAATCTGTTCCTTTTGGAACCTTATAACAAACTCACGAAACAACTCAACATCGCCCTGGGTAATCTTGAAGATATCTGCCTTCCCTGCTGACACCTTCTTTGCTCCAGCATGTGCTTTGATAAAAGCATCCGCAAACATTCAAAAGAATGAATCAAATGCTCCGGAATTAATGAATACTAAGTCATTGCCCTTTGGACAATGTTTCACAAAACTTCTTGAGTAGAACAGATTCAATCTCGTCTAGCTGCATATCATTCCCTTTAACGACACATGTGTATGCGGTCACATGCTCCTGAGGATCAATAGTCCCATCATATTTGGGTAGATCCAACATTTAAACCTCTTCGGGATTAATTTAGCAGATGCGCTTGGTAGGTACGGCAACTGCACATATCTCTTCGAATCTGGTCCCTTCAGTACCGGAGGGACTCCTAGAATCTAGTCTATCCGGGAATTGAATGCATTAAATTTTTTTCATTCCAATCCAATCGTCTATCTAACTATTTCTCATTCTTTTCTAGCAGATTGGAAAGGGCCTTCAGGTATTGCATAATGTACGACGTTGTTTTGTCACCTTGGGTTTCACTGCTTCTTTCACCGTGCTAAGCATTTATATTGGGTAAGTTCTTTCCAGCATTATTCCTTTCGGCCTGCAAATTAACAATCGCTTTTTGCTTCTTTTCCAGCAAGTCCAGGATCTTTGCTAACCCTGTATTTGCATCCGCCACTTTTTCTTCGCGTTCATCATTAGGAATTAAATCATTTCCCGTATGTACGGATCCACGAGGGGAAATCTGGGCTTGATGATTCCTTGCCCTGACTTCTCCTGTTGTCGGATCTCTTTCTTGTGCATTAATGTTGTTCAATACTCCATAAGCTTGATTTCCAGTGTTTGTCATTGTCAAAAACTACCTGGTAACAGAGATTAAAATGCGATAAGTAAGGTAATTAGAGCAACAAAACAATATCACTATTATCCTTAGCCCCACGGTGGCGCCAAACTGTGTACCCTAAAAAGAGTACAGTTAAATTCGTTTGTGGTTTAAAGGATACGTGGTTTGATTTATTATAAACAGTGAATAAAAAGACCAATAACGACTAGAGAAACCAAACGAGTAAATCAATAAAGAAATATAAAGCAATAATGAAATAATTAAGCCTGGGATTTGTTGATCCTTGGAGAGAATCCTTTGTTGGGTTTTCCTCTAGTGGAACAATTATATGCTCTGCCCTTGAAGAATAAATATTAGCCCGATACAAAAGAATGATAAAGTTAGCTAATTGCAAAAGATAGAATAGTAAGAATGTGTGTTAGTAATTGTTATTCGATGATGATGCCCCCTTCCTGAGAGGCCTTTAGGCTTCTTTTATAGTACAAATACATTTGCCCTTAAGTCGTGCTTAAATTCTAATAATGAATAATAATAGACAATAAAAGCTGCTCTAATTCTAAATCATGACGTTTGCTTCGAATCTGGACCAGTCACACAACGTTAACCTTTTATTAATGACCCGAGACAATTGCCTTGGTAGGTTTGCTCCGGGTTTATCCGGAGTCTCTCATTCCGACTAAGTGAAACGACTAAGCAGTGTTTCACCTTCAATTGCCACGTGTTCCCTTCTCGTCATGCCATGTGTTAAGCTATATTTTGCCATGCATATATAGGACTTTCTTTGGCAGGTGTTGTTGCTAAAAAGAAGCTTTCTGGTGCCAGCTTTTACTCAGAAAATCAATGGGTTAATCGATGGTGTCTGTTAGGTTTTCTAAAAAAATTGCGAGGAAAAAATCTTGAAAACCGCCACAGTCCGTTGTTTTTTTTTTCTTTTTAGATATAAGGAACTAATAGATGTATTGTGTCTATTTCAACCAAAAACTAAATTACTATATTACTATATTAATTAAATTTAAATATTTTTATTAATTAAGTTAATATATTTTTATTAATTAAATTAAAATATTTTTACTTGCTTTTTTATAGGTTTGACCATACAAACCGAAATCTATATATTTTACATAGTTGACGGTGTCCTGCCCCGAATCATGGTCTGGGCGTAACACGGCACTCGGTGCCTTGTTACATGTGACCGAGCAAACCACATGGCTTGCTGAATCAACATGGGACATGTACTGATGCGGAATATAAGTTGAAAACATTAAAAGTCTGAATAAAGCATGTGATATCATAATAATACTGAAAATACTTTTAAAACAAGAGTATGGAAGTAATTTGAAAACATGATAGACTAGCCCACAAGGCTAAACATAACTGAATACTGAACATGACACACTGACTAGTCTATGAAACCTCTGACATGAGTCTGAAATACCGAACTAGTGCTGGGACAAGGCCCAATGTACTAACATGACATTACTGCCGAAAGTAAAGACAACGCCCCGAAGTAAATAGGGGTCTCCAATAGCTGATACGAGAAATCCTAGCGAGCAGATTTGTCGTCCTGTAAATCAATGGATGCATCATGAAATGTAGGCCCAGGAAAAATGGGACGTAAGTACTTTTAAATTGTACTTGTATGTAAAGCAACTGAATGAAAAAACTGTAAGTGGGGTACTCGGGGAATGAGCAGCCCAAATCAATAAGATGGATACATGAAGTAATCTGAAAATGAAACTGTAACTGCAAGCTGAGCATGAACATGGATAACATCTGGCATGTTTATAATATAACATAAGTGAAACATTTTTTGACACACTCAGTATCGACTGTGGCGGACTATGCTCTACATGCAACTACTATAACCCTGTAATGGGTGCACGTGGCCTAGTAAAGTCTGACAATCTGTAAACATGAACTATATGATGCTCTGTCTGTATGATTGAAAGTAAAACCCGTACACGACTGAACCTGACCACATATGTCTATGAAGCATCTGGATAACACTGTACAACTGACATGTTGTCGAGACAGGGCCTTGACCTACCCATAATCTCTATACATAAAAGTACAAGACTTGACTCAGCTCCAGGAAAAAATGGAGCTTACACTATCTCGCTGAACATCTGTACCATCTAGAATGTACGTCTGTCACTCGGTAATCCTGAACCTTCAATGTGAAACATAACAAATGTAGTGCCCCCAACCAAGGGACGTCAGTACAGAAAGATTGTAACGAGTCCGTAAGGAAGACATGAAACATATAGAATAAAATAGAAGCTTAGGAAGAGCAACTGAAAGGCAATTAAATCAAACCATAACTGAGGACTCTATAACTTTCTACGGAAACATGTCTTAGATCTTACTGTACTTCTGTCTCTCTAAATCTTCTTAATCTTTTTGATGATATTCTTTTGGGTCGATAATGTCGAGCGACGTTCTGGGATCGTTCACTGTAATACTTGGGATAACTGTTCATTAGATTCTTTATTTACTTTCTTGTAAGCCCTACTTGGCCAAATGAATACAACATATCATATCAATGTACTGCAGTACATATGAAATGCTCGAGGTAGCAATTATGCATGTCATTTCCCATCCATACGAACCATCTATTTATGGATAGCCCTGAAGGCAAGTGTGTATGTAAAGCCCCGAAGGCAACTGTATATAGATAGCCCTAAAGGCAATTGTATATGCATAACCCCGAAGGGAACTGTATATGCATATCCCCGAAGGCAACTGTATATGCATAGCCCCGAAGAAAACTGTATATGCATAGCCCCGAAGGAAAATGTATATTCATAGTCCTGAAGGAAACTATATATGTATATCCCCAAAGGCAACTGTATATGTATAGCCCTGAAGACAATTGTACAACTGCGCGTCTATGTGTTTCATAGTCTGTCCATAGGGCATAAATATCTCCGAACATGCAATGAATGTGATACAATGGAATGCAATAACTTCTTATATGACATGCATAATATATATACGTTAAGGATTCTAGGAAACTGACTTTCTAGCTTTTGGGAGCACGTAACTTAATCCCTATAAACTTATAATCCGTGAAACTATCTTTCTATCTTCTATGGGACTCATGATAAGGAAAGACACACGACTCAACTACATGTCTAGGGATACGATAAGGATTTACATGATTACATTCTATGATTCTCATTTGGTACATGAAAACCTTATACTCTAACTCTCTTAATCACCTCACCCTCGGGCAGGATCATGCTTAATATATCACCTTATCTTCTCTTTACTTACATTCTAGCCCTATGGACTAATAGACTCTCATAAGGGCTCGTATACCTCTGTATTATCTTAATTCATCCTAAAGGATGCTCTATGACTCAATAGGGCAATATGGGTTCTGCTAATCTGTTCATCTTACCTTACGCTCTGTCTCCCATTACAACTTCTTAGACATTGACCACATGGCATCATTTATCTTAAGCGCCATTCATTTTTTATAACGCTCTATAATCTCCTTCTATATACTTGTAGGCTATAAACGTTATCTTATTTAAGGGAAACTATAATCCCACCATAACAACTTAGAACTCGACTCTATGAGTAAAACGTTTTAGCACAGCTGAGCATGGACATATAACATTTATTAAAATGACTGATAAGGCTTGTAACATGGAATTAACACACGTATAAACTCTACGCTCCATGGTGGCGAGTCAAGGAATATCCTTACGTACCTTGATTCAACTTCCGAATGACAAAGACGAGTAAATCCTTTCAATATACAATCAACCTATTTAAATGGGCTAATATCAACAAAACAACAGCTCAACCAAATACTAAATCAATACTAACATTATCATCAGGAAATCAAAGAGCGACGAGCTCCCGAGGGTATATACAATGGTGCACTCCACACTCGACCTCAATTTAACTACAACCACTCTCAAGACGAGCTACCAACCCCCTTCCTGTAACGACCCGCCTAGTCATTATAGTGTTTTGACCCATTTACCCTTGTTGAACCTTCCCCCCGTTAGTATGATATATGACTTAATGAATTCATTGGGTTGGTTCCCGTAAGGTTCGAGTGTAAATTGAGTCATTGATGGAGAAACTAGTTAAGTTAACGAGTTAGCGTTGACCACGGTCAACATCGGGTTAGGATGACCCCGTATTAATTAATGTTTTGGAAGTTCCAACAAGTTAATATGATAATTTTGAACTTGTCCACAAGTTTTGGTGAGGTTCCGAAGAGTTTTACATGGGTTTGGATTTTGTCGCGCTCGTATTCGATGTTTTCGCCGTAGGTCTTTGGATAGAAAGGGCTACACAATGATCAAACGACCTTGATTTTGTGTGAGGATTGAACCATTAGATTCGTACTGTAATTATAAAGTTATAGCAAAAAGAATCGTCGCGTTTCGGCTCCGTATGAGAGAGTTATGACCATTTTGTGCGGACTATTCCAGCAGGTCCCCTGTAGCGGACTCAGGGCCGCCGTAGTGGGAACACCGCAGCGACCAACGGGGGCAGAAAATCCTATTTTTATATTCTAGCTCCGAACTATTACCCACAAGACCCCAAAGTTCATTTTCAAAAGAGAAATAGGTAAACTTCATTCCATTCATTGGTGAAAGCATCTTGGAGGGTAAGTCCCCACCTTTATTTGTTCCTTTTCCTTTCTCCTTCAGGTTCCATGATTATTTTAAGGTCCATCAATGGTGGGTGAAAATCCTAGAACCCTAGAATTAGTAAACCCTTAAATAATTGATGGATTGTTGATTTTGTTGTTGATTAATCATCTACAAATATAGATTATCACTTTCTAGGAAGGGAATTTGATTTCTTATGGTTGAAATTGCATGTTGAGACTTAGGGTTCTAATAAAAATGGAAACTTTGTCCTAAAATCTTTTTGAAAGGGTAAAATTGATTAGAAACCCATGAATTGAAGGTTAATGATTATAGAGATAGAAGTTATGATAAATTCAACATTAAAGGATGGTTTCAACCATTGAAAAGGGTAGAATTAAGTGGGTGGTCTTCCCCAAATTGTTGTTCTTGTTTAAATACATGGTTTGTTGCTTACTTAGCATCATATTGTTAGACTTTGACTATTCTGAGGCACTTCGGAAACAGAAGGCTCGTGTGGAGTAGTTCGTGGCTCTTGTTCTGCATTCGAGGTAGGTTATGGTTTACTTTAGTTATACTTTGATTAGCGAAACGTATATATTGTGTAGAATTGACGAGAGAAATCATGATTAGGTCTTCCGACATGGTGTTTGGTTGGATATTATCTAGGTTGGTATGACTTCGGATTATGCGGGCTTGTCGCGATTACTTTATGTATTGAATAGGAGGTATACATGTGGTGATATGGGAAGAAAGGAGTTAATATATACTCGTGATGTTGATTGTGGCTTGCTGCCCCGTTAATATGATTAGGTTGGTACCTTGATTGTTGTTATTATGATACGTGTTGTAGTCAACTCTCTCTTATTGTGACACACATCTTCGGAAAAATGAAGGATAATAAGTTTAGAATTGAATCGTGATTTATATACTTATGATAGTACCCAGATGAAAACTTGACATATGATTTACTATTGATGATGAGATCATACTTAGCATGCATTATCAATTCATAAATATATTGATATTGAATTATGACTTGGTATTGATGATGATATATGAGAAAATGGAGCACCTTGGTGATACAAGAGTTAGTTGTGAGGTGTACTCGTTATATTTGGAAGTAAAGAGGGACATAGACTCTTTATGTTGACAGAGATGGTTTGTATGATTCATTCCATAGTTGAGATGATTTATCAAAAGTCCTAGGATGTTTTATAGCCTTGTGACTTGCACCTTTATTTGCACTTGACTTCATTGATTGATCATGCTTACTGTTGAGTTGATTTATATAAGTCTTGATAGGGCTTATAGTGTTGTGATTTCCATAGCATTTATTGCATTGATTTAGCATTTATGCATTCATACATGATAGAAATGGTTTGGAACTAATTAATGAAAGACTTATGGTATCTATAAGAGAAAATGTTTTAAATGCCCAATGGGAAATGATTCCGGGTGATGTGATATTATATGATATGATTTGATAAAGATCCTCCGTGGACAAAGATCCGGAGACTCGTTACCGTTGGGCAAAAATGTAACACCTCATACCTTTAACTTAAGCTTTGACCATGATTCTAGACTTAGAAAATCAGATAAAGAATGTGGATATTGAAAATTTCCTTAGAGTTGTCAGATGGGGATTTACACCCCATAATACGGACCGTATTTCAGTATATGACACGTATTTAAAATCGTAATTTGGCATCTAAATCACCGTGCATTCTGGAAATTGGCTCAGGAAATTTTATAGTTAAATACAGATCGTATTTTGAAATACGGCCCGTATTTGATGGTCGTATTTGGTAAGGAGTTTGTGCAGTGTTTCTGCCAATTGAATATGTTTAATTATGGTCCGGGTTTACGGACCATAATTCAGAACACGGACCATATTTTGGTCCGTATTTCTCAGCCCGCACCAGAACCTATAAATACCTGGTTTCAGTTCTAATTTTATTTTTACAAGTTCCTAAAACCCTAGAATGACTTATTTCTTCTCTCCAACCCTAAGAACTCTAAGGTAAGCAAGTTCTACCCATTCCAATCAAATTCAATCATGTATTCAGATAGTCTAAGATAGAATTCGTTGTTCTAAACCTAGGGTTTTCATGAAAACCCACAGATAAGGTTTGAGACACAGGCTTTTGTGTTCTTCTCAGAATTCAGACTTTTGGATTGACGATTGTAAAGCAAATAAGGTATGTGAGGCTAACTATCTATGTTAGGGAATGTTCATGATTCTCCCTACGCCTCACTCTTAATACTTATCAGTAAATTGACTCAGAATACAGTTTAGCCCTAGTTTCTTGAATAGTTGTAGAACTGTTATCTTCTAGGCTTATAGTTTCAGAATTCGTTCATGGTGATTAATTTGAATATCATGAACTCAGTACGTAATCAATATAGATTTGTGAATAACATCTCATGAGTCTCAGTATGAATACTTAGAATTATTATGAAACGTTAATTATTATGAATAGTTTCCAGTTTCATCTTCATAATCAGCATCATGTTATCAGTTATATCTTAGTCTCAGTGCTTGTTATTGAATACCTGTATTAGGGCATCAGGCCCACAGATATGGACCTAAGGTCACATATTTTGTGTACGTATACTTAAGCATCAGGCCATAGATTTTGCATGCATATTATTATTATTGGACCTAAGGTCATAGATAGTAAACAGGTTATTCATTATTCAGTACAGGGAGTATCCATATCTTTACTTCTCTGTTTCAGTCCAGTTATCAGCATTGCAGTGTCGTTTCAGTTTAACTTATTATTTCATTCAGTTACTTTACATACCAGTACAATTCCAGTATGCTGACGTCCCATTTGCTCGGGGCCTGCATCTCATGATGCAGATACCGATATACAGGGTGCAGACGCAGCTCACTAGAAGGCTTTCAGATTCAGCTAGTCGGTAGTGAGCCTCAGTTCTCCGAGGCCCTACCTTTATCTTTATATTCAGTCAGTTAGCCGATAGTATTTCATTATTAAGGTATGCTCCGGTAGTCAGTCAGTATTTCCTTATTCAGTAGAGGCTTCATAGATTACAGTCAGTCAGATATTTCAGCATTTTGTTGGATTATTGAGTTAGCCCCTTTTGGCTACTATTTATTCAATATTACAGACTTTTAGTATTTCTGCCACACAGATATATTTCAGTCAGTTATTCTCACTCGATTAGCATGTGTTTATCATACTTAGATATCGGTATACCATATGTTGATCCAGCCAGCCAATTGGTTCGCTCGGTCATATGCAGACAAGCACCGAGTGTCGTGTTACGCCTAGGCCATGGTTCGAGGCGTGACAAAGCTTGGTATTAGAGCCTAGGTTCAAGAGTCTTAGGGAGTCTATGAATCCGTGCCTAATAGGGTTTCGTTTATGTGTGTGTGCGGGCCACACATGTAAATAGTTGACCACCAAGACATGCAGGATTATTTCACTTCTTTCATACTCTAGATCGTGCAGTTAGAACAGTACCTTAGGAAAGTCTTCTAACTTTACGAAATTACGTATTTCAAAAAAATGCCTGCAAAGAGAAGGTACACCAAAAGGACTGCAGCTACTAGTCAGGAGGCTTTCACTGAAGCTGATCAAACTACAGATTCACAGGCTCGAGGGATGCGCACTAGGGCTCAGGATTCAGACCTCCTAGCTCAGGGGAACCCTCCAAGAGCTATGCCCCCAACTGCACCTCCTCAAGCGCCAGCTCAGACTCCCCGCTCTTCTGAGACGGATGTTGGCGGAGCTATTCAGTTGCTCACTCAGTTGGTGGCTGCTTAAGCCCAGTGTCAGGGGTCATCAGGGTCCAGCTCTAGGACTCAAGAATTTTTGTGCATGAAGCCCAAGGATTTCACAGGAACAGACCCAGATGCAGACTCTCAGAATTTTATCGATGAGTTGCAGAGGATTTTCAGGGTCATGCAAGCTACAGACGGAGAAGCAGTGGAGTTTGGTACCTTCCAATTCAATGATGTGGCTCACTTATGGTATGAGTCATGGGAAATGTCCCGCGGTGAGGATGCTTCTCATGCTACTTGGGAGGAGTTCGAGACCGCCTTCATTGACCATTTTCTGCCAGAGAAAGCTAGAGAGGCTAAAGCCTGGGAATTTGAGCACTTGAGACAAGATGGCATAAGTGTGATCGAATATTATGTCAAGTTCTCATCACTGGCCAGGTATGCTCCTCACATGGTCAAAGACATGAGAGCCCGATTTTGGCACTTTGTGTTGGGACTCAGTCCATATCTTTACGGCCCTGCAAAGATAGTGGCTCAGAACAAAGACAGGACCATCACTAAGATGTTGACTTTTGTGAAAGAGAACGAAGATGATATGAAAGCAGCAGAGGCGAGACAGAAAGAACAAGACGGAGAGTTCGCAAAAAAAGCCAAGTCCACAGGACATTTCAGTCAGGGATGTGGTGGCAGACCATTTTAGAAAGGTAAATCAGCAGGACCTGCCCCATCTGCAGCTAGTGCCCCAATCCTGAAATTTAGGAATGATCAGAAGAACAGGAATTTTGGAGCAGCAGGCTCCCAATCTCAGTTCAGCATAGGTAATAAGGGTTTTCGGCACCCCGTCTGCAGTAAGTGCAACAAAAGGTATCCGAGAGTTTGTCGTTCAGGTATGGATGGTTGCTTCGGATGTGGGAAGCCAGGGCACTTCTTGAGAGACTGCCCACCAGCGAAGCAGGGCAGCGTAGCACAGTCCACTAGTTCAGTAGCCCTTCATGCTTCTCAGGCCCAGTTAGGGCGTGGTGCGGCTAAGTCTGGTAACACAGGCCGCATGTATGCTTTAGCCGATCATCAGGACATAGAGGCTCGTGCAAAGTCACAGGTATTCTATCAGTCTTCAATTTCAGTGTTTTTTCCCTTATAGACCCAGGCTCTACTCTTTCTTTCGTAACCCTTTTCATCGCTAAAAAGTTTGGGGTAGAACCTGAAAAGTTGCATCAACCTTATGAAGTGTCTACTCCAGTTAGAGAATCAATTTTAGCTAGACGCATCTGTAGGGGTTGTCCAGTCAAAGTTTATCATCGTCTTACCACAGCAGATCTAGCAGAACTAGAAATGGTAGACTTTGATGTAATCATGGGCATGGATTAGTTAGCATCGTGCTATGCCACAGTAGATTGTAGAGCCAAAATGATTCAGTTTAGATTTCCTAATGAGCCAGTCTTAGAGTGGAGTGGTGATTCAGTAACACCCATGGGTAGATTTACTTCCTATCTTAGAGCTAGAAAGATGATTTCCAAGGGGTGTATTTACCACTTAGTCTGAGTCAGGGATACAGATACCCAGACTCCAGCTCGTCAGTCAGTACCAGTTATCAGTGAGTTCCCAGAAGTGTTTGTAGATGATCTACCTGGAGTCCCTCCCGATAGGGAGATTGAATTTGGGATTGATCTACTTTCCGGCACTAAGCCGATATCTATTCCACCATATAGAATGGCCCTAGCAGAGTTAAAAGAGTTAAAAGTCCAGTTGAAAGATCTTCTTGATAAGGGATTTATAAGGCCAAGTGTCTCACCTTGGGGCGCACCGGTCTTGTTTTTTCGAAAGAAAGATGGGTCCTTGCGTATATGCATAGACTATCGCTACTTGAACAAAGTCACCATTAGGAATAAGTATCCTCTTCCCAGAATAGACGATTTATTTGATCAACTTCAGGGTGCTCAGTGTTATTCCAAGATTGACCTCAGATCAGGCTACCATTAGTTAAAGGTTAAGGGATTTCATGTCCTTTGGGTTGACGAATGCACCAGAAGATTTCATAGATCTTATAAACAGGGTCTTCGAGCCGTATCTTGATTTGTTTGTCATTGTATTTATTGATGATATTCTAGTATACTCCCGTACTGAGGCTGACCATGCAGAACACCTCAGAATAGTATTGCAAACACTGAAGGATCGCGAACTTTATGAAAAATTCACAAAGTGTGAGTTTTGGCTAAAGTCAATGGCATTATTAGGCTACGTAATTTCAGGAGAGGGTGTTAAAGTCGATTCTCAGAAAATTGACTCTGTTAAGAATTGGCCCAGACCCACATCACTATCAGATATCAGAAGTTTCTTGGGTCTGGCAGGCTACTACAGGCATTTTATAGAGGGTTTTTCCTCAATCTCAGCTGCATTGACTAAGTTGACTCCGAAAAAAGTTACATTTCAGTGGTCCGATGCATGCGAGCAGAGTTTCGAAGATTTGAAGAAAAGGTTGACTTCTGCTCCAGTTTTGACGCTAGCAGAGGGAACCGAAGGGTTCGTAGTCTATTGTGACGCTTCAGGAGTTGGTCACAGTTGTGTTTTAATGCAGCATGGTAAGGCTGTAGCTTACGCATCTAGACAGCTTAAAGTTCATGAAAACAATTATCTAACTCATGATCTAGAATTCGCAGCAGTAGTCTTTGCACCAAAGATGTGGCGTCACTATTTGTATGGAGTGCATGTTGATATCTTCACCGATCATAAAAGTCTGCAGTATATCTTTAGGCAAAGAGAATTGAATCTTAGACAGAGAAGATGGCTCGAATTACTTAAAGACTATGATGTAGATATTCTCTATCATCCAGGAAAAACGAATGTTGTAGCCGATGCTTTCAGTCGGCGTTCTATGGGAAGTTTAGCCCATATTGATGCAGATAAGAGAATTATGACCAAGGAAGTTCACTATTTGGCTAGCCTTGGGGTTCGACTTTTGGACTCCGAGGATGGTGGTGTTGTTCAAAATATATCACAATCCTCCCTAGTCGTTGAAGTGAAAGAGAAGCAGTTTCGTGATCCCTACCTCTTGCAGCTGAAGGAGGGGATTTACAAGCATAAAACGATGGCTTTTGAACAAGGGGGGATGACGGTACCCTGAGATACCAAGTCAGATTATGCGTTCCAGATGTAGATGGGCTCAGAGAGAGGATTATGTCAGAAGTTTATCATTCCAGGTATTCCATTCACCTAGGTTCCAAGAAGATGTATCATGATCTTAAGGAGATTTATTAGTGGAATGACATGAAAACGAATGTAGCAGATTTTGTGGCTAAGTGTCTGAACTGTCAACAAGTGAAAGCCGAACACCAGAGGCCTGGTGGCTTAGCTCAAAATATTGATATTCCTGTCTGGAAATGGGAAATGATCAATATGGACTTTGTATCAGGTCTATCTCGTTCAGCTAGGAGGCATGACTCTATTTGGGTGATCGTTAACCGGCTTACTAAGACAACACACTTCTTGCCAGTTAAAACGACAGATTCAATAGAGGACTATGCTAAGTTGTATATTCGAGAAATTTTCTGACTTCATGGGACCTCGTTGTCCATCATTTCAGATCGAGGTGCCTAGTTTACAGTGAATTTCTAGAGAACCTTTCAGAAAGGATTAGGTACCAAGGTTAATCTCAGCACAGCTTTTCATCCGCAGACAGATGGCCAGGAAGAGCGTACCATTCAGACCCTTAAGGACATGTTGAGAGCTTGTGTCCTTGATTTCAAAGGTAATTGGAATGATCACCTACCCCTTATAACAGTTATCATGCTAGCATTGGGATGGCACCGTTTGAAGCTCTTTATGGGCGAAGGTATAGATCACCGATTGGTTGGTTCGAAGTTGGTGAAGCAGAGTTGTTAGGACCAGATTTGGTCTATCAGGCTATGGAGAAGGTCAAGTTAATTCAAGAGCATCTGAAAATGGCTCAGAGTCGCCAGAAGTATTACACAAATGTGAGGCGGAGAGATCTAGAATTTGAAGTTAATGATTGGGTTTTCCTCAAAATTTCACCTATGAAGGGTGTTATGAGAGTTGGGAAGAAAGGGAAGCTTAGTCCCAGATATATTGGACCATATAGAATCCTGAGAAGGGTTGGTCAAGTGGCTTATGAGCTTTAATTGCCACAGGACTTGATTTCTGTGCACCCAGTGTTTCATGTGTCCATGTTGAGAAACTGTATGGAAGACCTGTCGTTGGTTGTCCCAACTGATAACATTACAGTTTAGGATGGTTTGACTTATGATAAAGTCCCAGTAGCAATCCTTGATCGCCAGGTTCGCAAATTGAGAACTAAGGAAGTAACATCAACAAAGTTTTTATGGAGAAGGTTTATGGATTCAGTCAGCTAAACTCCATCAAACTCCTCAATCAATATCAACAAGATGTCGGCTTAGGCTTGGTTTACTTTTAGAAAGTCGAAGAGGCTACATGGGAAGCTGAAGAAGACATGAAGTCCAGATACCCCTATCTCTTTGAAGAGTCAGCAGAAACTGGTGAAGGTAACGTACTTTCTCCTCTTAGATTAATCCTTTTATAGTTTCCACACTCTCAGTTAGACAGTCAGCTTAGTAGTTATTCAGTTCAGCAGATAATTCAGTTTAGCCCTTTCAGTTCAGTTTGCATGTGCTCATGCCAGTTAGTGTGCATATGTTTCAGCAATTACTTTTAACCAAAATCCATCATTCGAGGACGAATAATCCCAAAGGGGAGATATTGTAACACCTCAGACCTTTAACTTAAGCTTTGACCATGATTCTAGACATAGAAAATCAGATAAACAATGTGGAAATCGAAAATTTCCTTAGAGTTGTCAGATGGGGATTTACACCCCAGAGTACGGACCGTATTTTAGTATACGGCCCGTATTTCAAATTGTAATTTGGCATCTAAATCACCGTGCATTCTGGAAATTGGCTCAGGAAATTTCATAGTTAAATACGGATCGTATTTTGAAATACGGCCCGTATTTGATGGTCGTATTTGGTAAGGAGTTTGTGCAGTGTTTCTGCCAATTGAATATGCTTAATTACGGTCCAGGTTTACGGACCATAATTCATAACATGGACCATATTTTGGTCCGTATTTCTCAGCGCGCACCAGAACCTATAAATACCTGGTTTCAGTTCTAATTTTATTTTTACAAGTTCCTAAAACCCTAGAATGACTTATTTCTTCTCTCCAACCCCAAGAACTCTAAGGTAAGCAAGTTCTACCCATTCCAATCAAATTCAATTATGTATTCAGATAGTCTAAGATAGAATTCATTGTTCTTAACCTAGGGTTTTCATGAAAACCCATAGATAAGGTTTGAGACACAGGCTTTTGTGTTCTTCTCAGAATTCAAACTTTTGGATTGACGATTGTAAAGAAAATAAGGTATGTGAGGCTAACTATCTATATTAGGGAATGTTCATGATTCTCCCTACGCCTCACTCTTCATCCTTATCAGTAAATTGACTCAGAATACAGTTTAGCCCTAGTTTCTTGAATAGTTGTAGAACTGTTATCTTCTAGGCTTATAGTTTTAGAATTCGTTCATGGTGATTAATTTGAATATCATGAACTCAGTACGTAATCAATATAGACTTGTGAATAGAATCTCATGAGTCTCAGTATGAATACTTAGAATTATTATGAACAGTTTCCAGTTTCATCTTCATAATCAGTATCATGTTATCAGTTATATCTCAGTCTCAGTGCTTGTTATTGTATACCTGTATTAGGGCATCAGGCCATAGATTTTGCATGTATATTATTATTATTCTTGGACCTAAGGTCACAGACAGTAAACAGGTTATTCATTATTCAGTACAGGGAGTATCCATATCTTTACTTCTCTGTTTCAGTCCAGTTATCAGCATTTCAGCTCCGTTTCAGTTTAACTTATTATTTCATTCAGTTACTTTACATACCAGTACAATTCCAGTGTGCTGACGTCCCATTTTCTCGGGGCCTGCATCTCATGATGCAGATACCAATATACAGGGTGCAGACGCAGCTCCCTAGGAGGCTTTCAGATTCAGCTAGTCAGTGGTGAGCCTCAGTTCTCCGAGGCCCTACCTTTATCTTTATATTCAGTCAGTTAGCAGATAGTATTTTAGTACTAAGGTATGCTGGGGGCCTTATCTCGGTAGTCAGTCAGTATTTCCTTATTCAGTAGAGGCTTCATAGATTACAGTCAGTCAGATATTTCAGTAATTTGTTAGATTATTGAGTTAGGCCCTTTTTGGCTACTACTTATTCAGTATTGCAAACTTTTAGTATTTCTTCTACACAGATATATTTCAGTAAGTTATTCTCACTCGATTAGCATGTATTTAGCATACTTAGATATCAGTAAACCACATGTTTATCCAGCCAGTCATTGGTTCGCTCAGTCACATGCAGACAGGCACCGAGTGCCGTGTTACGCTCAAGCCATCGTTTGGGGTGTGACAAAAGATCCGGAACGAGTGGTACATGGACACCATGGGTCTCTTGCAGGTCATAGCTATTGGGAAAAGACACCAATTAACGTGTATGTACAGTTCGAGTGGTTGGCTAGTGCATTGCAGTGCACATTATTATATTTTGTATGGAACATTATTACATTTTATTCTGCATTATTATATGCTCGTTTGGTTCTGATTTTGGTATGGATGTTGAATACCTATTGTGATTTAAATATGGTCATTGACTGAGTTAAATTGTGGATTAGTGACTCTAGCTAAGGACGAAACTTGGATTTGTGATTATCAGGTGAGATTATTGAGACTTGACAGACTTGTGGTTTAGAAGATTCATCTTAGGTTGTGACTCTGTTATGGGATATTCTGTGACTGGATTTGAGTATTAAGTGTCTATCTGCTTATCTTGTTGATTTTATGCTTATATACGTGAACTAATCTTAGTTGGCCTATGATGCTTACCGGTACATAGTGTTTGTAATGATACTACCTTGTTGCACCCGTTTTGAGTGCAGATTGCATTCCAGAGATTTCAGCCAGACTACATCTCTATCTTGAAGCTAGTTTGCTTGATCAGATCCGAGGGTGAGCTTCTACCCATGCCATGCCACCTGAAGATCTCTCTTTCCAAATATCTACTTTAAATTCCAGACATTATTTATTATTATATTTGACATATATTTCATTTTTTAGACATTGTTGGTTAGAGTCCTTGTCCGATGAATTTCAGATTTTGGGGGTGTAATAGTTAAGACTTTCGCACTTATATTATTTATGACTTGGTCAGACTATTTATTCATTCACTTATTTATTGATTGTTAAAGTATAAATGATTAAAGAAGTTGAAATTGGCTAGTGATTAATGGGTTAATAGGTAAGGGTTCGCCTACTAGTGAAAATAAGGTAGGTGCCCGCACGATTGGTAATTTGGGTCGTGACACTTCCGATCTCCATATCATATGAAAAATTCCTTAATACATCAAATAATTACTACAACTTGAACTCACGACTTCCGATCACCGTCCCGTGAATCGTTTATAAAACAAACAAACTAAAATCTCTCGGTAGATAAAGCTAGAACAGAATTATTACCTCACTAAGTGGAAGGAAACCTTACTTGCACTCTTGAGTTCTCAAAACTCTTGATCAAAATCTTGAATTATCTCCAAAAAAAAATAGAGTTAGCCGAGAGCTCAAGGTTGACATCAATGGCTGAAACTACTTCTGTTTTTAAAAAGTACTCCAAAGTGAAAAAAAAAATGTTTTAAAAAAGAAAAGTTTTGGTGTATTTTGTTGTAATGTAGAAGACATGTAGGGCCCACCTCCACGTAAATTAAAATTTCCTATGGATGGAATGAGTCATAGTAAGTGGGCAATATATGTACACGTATAGGACACAAAGACAGAGTATTTTACTCCATATCCACATCATTGACTATTAAAAGCTTGGTCAAACACTAATTGCTGTTCAAAAGTACTTTTTAAATTAGTTGGCTAAACATAAACTGCTTTTAGCCAAAAGTACTTTTGAAAAAAAGTGTTTTTTGAAAATAAGCTGTTTTTAGAAGCTTGGCCAAACAGGCTATATATTAACTTTATGAAAAATATCCTTAATTATCCAACTTCTAAAGTGGTAATTATATCACCAATAAATTAAAATGTATACTAATATTTCATAAAGATTAAGACATTGACAAAACTTATATCTTATCAAATTTTAATTTTTTTAATATTAGAAAGTGCAAATTTTGTACCAATAAATTCTCAAAACGGGAAAAGATAACTTTCTTTTCTTAAGAGAAAATATTTCTACCTTTATAGTAAAGAAAAATCCCATTTACAAATGTCCTCATATCATGTGCATAATTTAAAACATAACCGGAAGTAGTAATAATACTAATTACCCAAAATCATACTTATCAAATCATTACTAAAAGGTCTTATTTAAAAGAGAATATATATACCATATCAAATAATATCTAACGGTTTCGAAATTCGTCAAACTTACGGGGTCTTATATCTATTGCCTCATGTACGATCTTAATCCCTTCCTGCTCATATGGTTTTACTACGACGTATCTTATCGCTAAGGTACGGGATATTACATTTTTAAGTGTATACACACACACACACACACACACACACACACATATATATATATATATATATATATATATATATATATATATATATATATATATATATATGGGAGAGCCTTAGTATGACCGACAACATGACATCACCATATGAGTACGTGGAGTCTGGTACCATGCCCTACCAGCAGAGCAATCCCATACCTTGCCGGGGTATGAGAGATGAACATGACATGAAAGGATCTAATCAATGGTCTGAGGGTATCATCCTAACTGGGTGGAGCGATCCTTACCCTACGTTGGCGTACATAGTTTCAGGTGGTCTTCTCCTTCTCGGTAAACCTATGCTACTCCTAAAACATGAACATGAATATAAGTGGCATCTGAGCCCATGGTTTTGTATAACATGACTTGTAAGCATGACTTATAAACATGATTTGTAAACATGACTTTTAAACATGACTTGTAAACATGATTTGTATGTATAATCTAACATGTATATAGATATATAATATAACTTATATGAAACATGAAAACATGTAAAATCTATAGAACGAAATAATATTGATTCGTGACTTGTATTTGAAACACTTGGAATTCAAAACATGAGTGTTCGTGGATTACGGACAGACTCATGGTAATTGAAATGATATTCATGAATACAATTAATGGAAACATGTATGAGCATAATAACATATAAATATTGACATGTATCTAGGTTTATCATGAGTTGAGACATAATTTTCTAACTCTGATGAGAAGTCGTGTTTTCATGGATTAAACGTGGCGTGGGGAAGAACAATGATGTTCCCACATGTGGATAGAAGCCCTACATACCTTAGTTGCTCCAAAACTTGAAGAAAAAGTCTGAACTTTTAAAGAAGAACCCCAAGAATCTGAACTTGAAATCTTGAGAAGAGTTTTCTCGAAAATCCTAAGATTGTAGTGTAGAATCTTGTTAAGAATCCATGTTTATATGTTATAATTACTTGGAAATACATGGGAGAGACTTAACTTGATGTGAGAGGATGAGGAGAGTAGAGTAAAGTCCTGCTGGGACTTAGAGAACTGAAAAATGGAATAAAAATTTGGAAAAACGCAATTTTAATGAACCTCAGGTGCGTCCGCGTTTTGGAACAGAATGTTGAAAAATTCAGGATGGAAAAGTTGGCCCAAATGCATCACAGATGGCCATCTACGTAGCATTTCACGTTCTGCGTCGCACACGCTTTCCCGGCGGACTACTCTGCGACCCTTCAGTAAAACAGCCATAACTTTTTTTACACATGTCTGTTTGACCACCACAATATATGGATTGAAAGGTATTTCAAAGTCCAATAAATTTTAATATGGAAGTTTTCCCAAATTACCAATTAATAAGTATGTTATTTTATCTTGAAGTGAGGCCTTGCGCAAATTCACTTGAAAACATGCTCCGTAGAGTAGCTTCTGACTTTGCTTTGTCCTAAGACTCTTCTTATGACTTGATTTGGTTTCAAAACACTTCCTACACGTCCCATGTTGATTCCATTATATCATCATCTTACAAGTTAAACCTTAGCCTGAAAGCATGGGGTGTTACTGTTATACCCCATTTAAACAGGTCAAATCGAGTACAACATATTGGAGATTCCTAAATTTCTTTATTTTAAGGAGTCGCCACCTAATTGATTTTAAGGTGAATTAGGGCACCTAATTATTAACTAAGGTAAACCTAACTAAACCTCCGTTAATGATCTGCTTAATTAGTGTGATTCTAGATAAGGGTTCTAATTATCCTAAAGGGAAGGGGTTAGGCATCCTCTAGGATCCGTTAACTACGGTTATCCGGCCAAACTTAGGTTAATTAATTAAGTCTAAATAGGGTGCTTAAATTTCAAGAAAAGGGCTTATAATGTTACTGAAGTTTTAGAGGGAAATATAACAACGCTGTTTAAAATAAGACTTATAAATATTGCTAAGGCTTTAAATAAAAATGTTACTTAAAATAAGATTTGCAAAATATAATAATCGCAAGTTTTTCCTTAAATTAACTACCCATTACACGAAACTAACTCTACTAATTCTCCTATAATTCATCTAAGCTAAGAGACAAAATAAAGTGTTAGTCATACAGGTAAATCAAAAATACACAACGAAAAATAAGATAAAGGGGAAGGAAGAGCGAACAGATCGGCCCATTCTTAGGACCACTGCTGCGATTTGTTTTGCTATTGGGATTTGGCCTAGAATTCTTTTACACGGCTGCTGGGGCTGACTCAAGAAGAATTTTTCGTTCGGCTTTAGCCCAACGCCGAATGCAGAAGAAGACGAGTCCCTTAGACTCGTATGCGATGGTCATGCAAGAAAACGAAAGGAAAAGATTAGTACATAATCAATAAGTAAGCTTAAACATATAAAATGCAAACTTAAAACAAATCAGTAAGTTTTAAGTTGTATATACTGTGTATATTGAAGTATACCTATTGTATCAAAACAACTGCCAATTTTATAACCTATGATAACACCTAAATCAGTACTTCAAGTTGATAACCTACGGAGGTAAATAAATAGAACACAAAACATTTCATGACATGAATACGGAGGCAACAGCTACCCGCTCTCTCACATGAACCAAAATAAAGCATCATGCACGAAAGATATGCCATTCTAATTCATACAACACCCTCGATTGCACAGCAGGTTTAAGTTTATCAAGGACTGACCATTTGGAATGCAACTAATATGTTTATCATCTGAGCACGTCACATAACTTGTCAGGCTTAGCAGGACAGGGATAAATTTTCAGATATGAGAACTGATTTTAAACTCCCCTTTTAAAAAAAACTTCAAAGCATATTCCAGAGATTATAATACGGAATCAGCAACAGCCAGGTGATACCAGCCTCATATCTAGACTCAACAGTACATGAATTTTTATCTTGTTTAACCTACTTAAGGTATAATCCCCAGATGTATAAGAAAGTAATCCACAAGAGGGATATCATGCTCATCAAAGCAATTAACCAACTGTCCCAGAGGTTTCATAATAGGCGTGCAATCTACTAGATGATCAAGAACGATAAAAATTATACCAGAATCAACGAAAAAGCGCAGTGGCGTGCATACGGCAGTCAAGATCACAAGTTTAGACAACGACAGTTAGGGATAGATGGTCATGCATTATGATATGCTCAAGTTCTTAAGAATAGTGTAAGCAGACGATGCAAAGCATACAGTACGACCAATGAACTTCAAACATAACTATGCACTATAGACATGTAGACTACATAGAAGCACATATTGGAGCCACACTGGGTACGGATTAAGACCAACTATTTATTCGATATCTAAGCAGTCGACATGAGTTTAAGCTACCCGAATACCAAACAGCCATTCACGAGTTCCATGTGGATCAGGTAACCATCAAACATGCTATGTAAACTTCCTTACCAATTTGACTAAACAAGACATCCAGGCCAGCACAATGCCATCAAAACATTTATTTACGCAAGTAAACGGATCCCTAATGGCAGCATGCTAATGCAGGGGTATAAACAGCATACCTTTCTATACTTTATATGATCTCACACAAATCCAAACAGAGCCATAGGCATGTTGATTTTGACTAATTAAATAACTAAACGCGTGGCCAGATTCAGGTGATTCTGAACCAAACACATACTTGGTAAAATTTAAGACTAATGACCTCTAAACCATGCCACATAATAACTAAACTTAAACAGCGACACAAAACACACTTAACCATAAAACATGCCAATATAACACATAACTAACTGCGAACAGCTAAAGAACCGAACAAGATGCAAATGATAAAAGAAAAGGGAAATTACCTTCTTCGGGTGCAGCGAAGTGGGGTTCGAATCTCCGATCTATACTCGAAACACTAACAGAACTCTGAATTTGTATCACTCGGATTCAAACCAATGCCACGGGCAAAAGCAAACAGAAATGATTTTCTATTTTTTTTCACCCGATATCAAGAAAAATCTTACTGTTGAAAAAGCTAATATTTAAAAGGATTTGGGCCGATGAAACCTCTTTTATTTTTTAGAGGATTTTCGTCCCCAAAAAAAAACTCTCTTCAAAAGACTCTTAGAACATTATTATATATAGGAAACGTCTAGGGTTTTTCTAGGTTTCAAATATTGGGCGGGAGTTTTCGAATCAAACGTTAGAGGGTCTTTTCTGCCTTTGACCAGAAAACAGAGACGAAGAAGACAGATCCCATTAACTTGTACTACAAAAGTGCAAAAGGGAACAGATAAAGACGGATTTATGGTTCATGAGCGAACAAAATTCATTAATTATTTTCAGAGGGAAGCGAAAGAGAAAGAAGCAAAAAACAAAATATTACCATCTTCAACGGTTGAATAAACTAACGAGAAGAAGGACATGCATTAACTTCTTTCCCGTAATGGCCATACACGGCCTGATGAAGGTGAAAGGGGACTGTGATTTTTCCATTTTTGGCTGAAGAGGAGAAAGAGAGAGAGAGAGAGAGAGAGAGAGAGAGAGAGAGAGAGAGAGAGAGAGAGAGAGAGAGAGAGAGAGAGAGAGAGAGAGAGGAAAGAGAGAGAAATAGAGGCGCGGCTGAGTGAGAAAGAGATAGGGTTTGGTTTGTGAAATAAAACGAATGGGCCGGGGCGGGTCGGATTGATGGACCGGGTATTGGGCTGGTGGATTATGGGCTGGTTGTTTAAATAAGTAGTGGGCTGAATAATATATGGGTTGGGCGAATTAATTTTAAAAATGGGCCAACCGGGTTGCTGATTAAAAAAATATGGGCTGGTCATTAATGGACTGGTCTAAAAGGTTTGTGGATTAAAATATGGGGGCTTTCAAAATTTGAATAAACGCCCTCCGCTAACGTGTGCCAAAATATTATTAAATATAGAAACACGTAATTATTAGTGCTCAGATAAAGACAAAATTATATGACATCGTAATAGCCGTGCAATAATATTTTGAAAGTCGAACAGTAAATAAATGATGTTATCTAGTTGTGCGAAAATAAATGCAATGCGTGTGCATAGTGCGGTAAAAATGCTGAAACGATTATAATGCAAATTGTGATGATGATAATAATAATAATAATAATAATAATAATAATAATAATAATAATAATAATAATAATAATAATATTAATAATAATAATAATAATAATAATAATAATAATAATAATAATAATAATAATAAGAAGTAACAAAATAACAACGGCTAGTGAATGCAATAGAATAATGAAATGCCGGTATTAAGGAAATCTAATAATTATTTTTTTGAAGTTGCCAAAAATACTAGAAGCGTAAATAGATATTTCGGAGGAAAGGTGGGACAAAATTGGCTGTCAACAACTTGTCCCTCTTTGCCCGGTAATGATGAAAGAATTTTCGGGCAAAGACGTTGACTCGGTAGCCTATTTTGTCCCCGCTAAAGGATTTTAGCGGACTAAGGGTAAAGAAAATTTGAGAGGATTACGGCCAAACTCCGGTCTCCGAGTTGCCTACATATCTCGGGCTGCACGAGAATCAGGCCGGGTGTAGTTCTAGGATAACTACGACACCTATGAATGACGAATCCCAATTGGCGCAAACCTTGGCAAAATATTGTCCCAGTGTCGAATTATGATGATACCGGGTATTATGATAGAACTCGAGAATTCTGAAAACTGAACGTGCTGGAACGCAAGCGGGATATTTGGGAGTTGGAGGCGAGTGTTCGAGATAGATCTTCGACCCTTGTCTGGAAGTCTGATTATCCTTCCCAACCAATTGCCCCAGTTCGCTGCCGAAGAAATAGTTCCACGTTGCGCTAAATCTCCTGCGAAACTTAAACTAGATAAAATAGTCAGTAAAATAAATGTGGAGAGTAAAGCAATGTAAAATAAACCCATAAAAGTTGCGATGATTTAAATAAATGATAGCCTTTGCGGGGCTAATGCAAATGAGGTTCTAGGCCGATGATTCATGAGAATGATGCCTTTCAGCGATGATTAATGAGGCCTTAAACCAGATATGAAATGGGCTATTTAAGCCGAATGATTTATGAGAAATGAGGCTTTCCAAGCCGGCATAATGAGGTTTTCTTCCAAAACCCAATGATTGATGAAAATGAGGTTTTCTTTAAACCAACATGATTCATGGTGCAGAGCGTTTGTGCAGTGAATTTAAAGCATTTGTTGGGTGCATGTGCATTTGTAAGCATTTGTGCGACGCGGATGAAAGCATTTGTGCGATGCGTGTGCGGTGCAAAGCCTTTTGAAGGCAGCTATGCAATGTACGTGCGGTGTATTTAAGAGCATCGATGCAGTGCATTTGCAGCGCGTTTGAAAGTAATAGTGCAATGCATGTGCGGTGCGTTTGAAAGCCTTGATGTAGTGTGGGTGCGGTGCGTTCGAAAGCAGTAGTGCATGTGCAGTGCGAGACATTTGAAAGCAATAGTGTGTGCGTAGTGTATTTGAAAGAATTTATGCGAGGCATTTGAAAGCAATAGGAGATATTTGTGCATCAACACGTTTGAAAAAAAAAATCATTTTCAAGACTCAAGCATTAATTTGTTGCAAATCTCAAAAATTATTGACATTTGGGAGGCATAATTGTTATAAGAAAGCTCAAACTGTTTCGACATATAGTCCTTGCAAGGCTGTAAACATTACGTACTTTCTTTCTTTTTATAAGAAGCGTGGAATTACTCCTAGATAAAATTAATGCAGGTGTAAAAAATAGTGCGATATTATTTTGAGATAAAAATAGTACAAGTGCGCGATTCGTGCAAATATTTGAGGTAAAAGTTGTGCAAAGGCGAAATTAGTAAAATATTTGAGGTAAAAATTGTGCAAGTCCGAGATCAGCACAAAATATTTGAGTAAAAGTAGTACTGGTGTGTGATTAGTACGAAATCATTTACGGTAAAAGTAGTGCAAATGTAAGTGCAACATCAGTGCGCTTTTTGTAAAACTTAATAGGTCCAGTTTTAAGGCGGACATGCCCAAATAAATCAATCAAGCCCTATTATAAGGTGGACAAACCCAAATGAAATGATTAAGTCCTATTGTAAGGCGGACAACCCTAAATGAATAATGAAGTCCTATTATAAGGTGGACAAACCTAAATAAATCCTATTAAAGGCGGATAGATCTAAGATGTTCAATTAAAGGCGAACAAGCCTAAAATGTTCAATTAAAGGCGAACAAGCCTAAATGTTCAATTAAAGGCGAACAAGCCTAAAATGTCCAATTAAAGGCAGATGAATCTAAAATGTCCTATTAAAGGTGGACTGACCTAAATGCAGTGCTTTTGCGAACAATGATGTTGTGCCTTTGCAGGGCACTTGAAAGTAATAATGCAATGCAAGTGCGGTGCTTTTGCAGTGCGGGACATTTGAAAGCAGTAGTGCATATGCAGTGCGGGGCATTTAAAGCAATAGTACATATGCATTGCGGGAATTTAAAGCAATAGTGCATATATACTGTGGGGAATTTAAAGCAATAGTGCATATGCAGTGCATTTGAGAGCACTTATGCAAAGCTTTTGAAAGCAATAATATTTGTGCACTGATATATTGAAAATCATTTGTAAGACCCAAACATTAATTTATTGCAGACTTCGAGAATTATTAATGTTTGAGAGGCATAATTGTTATAAGAATGTTCAAACCGTTCGACGCGCAATCCTTGCCAAGCCGTAAACATCACATATTTCAAACTCCGCTATTTGGAGATCTGCATCCACAGAAAAATTGTAAGTTTTTTGGGGAGGGTTGATTCGCGTTGACTTTGAAGATCTGGCTCTTGACGCTTCATGCTTCCAACTTTGTCTGGACTTGTAACCTCTGTCCATTTCTAAGTCTTGGCCAATTGGAACTGTGACACATTGTGAAACAAAGAGAATGCCCCTTCTCCGAAGTTTTCTTTTGTCTAATGCCTCTGTTGAACACAACTCTCATGTCTCTCGATGTCGTCGTGCACCGATGCTCTTAAGATTTGTCCCAGTTTCTGGCCCAGGAGAATGTTGAGCTGCGATGACGCCCTTAAAATTTGTCCCAGTTTCTGGCACAGAAGGATGTTGAGCTTTTTGCAAATGACAAGACCGAGCCTTATAGAGGCTGCCTACGTATCCCGCTAAGGGAATCAGGTCAAGCGTAGTTCAAATTTAGAGACGAAAAGAGGTCCCTGAAAGGGTTTGACGATATTGAGTTCAGGTGTGAGGTACGGATAGAAACGTTTGATGAGAGGTGACTCCTGTTTATGGCTGGATAAAATAGTTAGTGCTTAACTATAAAGCACGATGAATAGTTAAACATTATGCAAAACTCCCCTTAGACAATGAGAAGATGCCTTCAGACAATGAAAATGGTGTCTTTGGCTATGATGTCTTAGGGTCATGATACAAGAAATAAGATTCTTAGGCCATGAAATGGTGTCTTTAGGCCATGAAGATGATGCCCTTAGACAATGACGCCTTTGGATGATGATACACAAAGTAAATTCCTTAAGCCACGAAATGTTGTCTTTAGGCTATGAAGATAATGCCTTTAGACTATGATGCCCTTGGATGATGATGCATAAAAGTAAAGTCCTTTGGCCATGAAAGGGTGTCTTTGACGCCCTCAGAGAGCGTATCTGTTTTGAGGAGGCAGTGCTCAGCCTTAATGTAGAAACATCGAGAGGACGGTGCTCAATCCGGGCAAAATATAGTAGAAGGCGGTGCTCAGCCTTAAATAGACTTCAAGAGGGCGGTGCTCAGCCCTTGCCATAGATAGAAGGCAGTGCTTAGCCTTATGCAGAAACATCTAGAGGGCGATGCTCGGCCCATGCAACATATAGAAAGCAGTGCTCAGCCTTTGTTAGAAACATCCAGAGGGCGGTACTCAGCCCATGCAACATATAGAAAACGGTGCTCAGCCTTATGCAGAAACATCAGGAGGGCGGTGCTCAGCCCGTGCAACAGATAGAAGGCAGTGCTCAGCCTTACGCAGAAACATCCAGCGGGCGGTACTCAGCACATGCGACATATAAAAGGCGGTGCTCAGCCTTTTTGCAGAAATTCCAAATGGGCGGTGCTTAGCCCATACAATATATAGAAGGTAGTGCTCAGCCTTATGCAGAAATTTCAAATGGGCGGTGCACAGCCAAGGAGAGATACGCCGGCTTTAATGGCTGAATCATAGCAAAGGAGGCGACTAATTTGAGATGAAGAAAGGGCAAAATATAGGGGGTGGCGGCTGGAGGAAAATGTTTAGGTTTTGGGTAAGTGGGGTAGTTTGGCTAACTAGAGGCTGAGGAACATAAGGAGTGGTGAAAGCTAGCGGATTGGCTTGTTGGAAGTTAATTTGTTGGGGGTTGGCTTGTTGCGGGTCATTTGGTTGCGGGGTGGTTTGTTGTATGTTGGTTTGTTGCGGGGTGGTTTGTTGCAGAATGGTTTGTTACGAGATAAGGGGTGAATTGGTAGTGCCTGGGCTGATTGTGTGAAGCGGAGGGTTTAAGGGAAAGGGTTAAGGAGCGGGCGAGTCAACAGGTGAAAAAGATGGTGGAATTGTCGCGCTCGTTCTTTGCTCGTGGTGAGGAGTGTTGAGGGTAAGGGATAGGTTGGTGAAATTTCGCAGTCGCTCAATCTCACTTTGCATATTAGCTATTTGCTGCATCAGTTGGGCGATGAGTTTATCATTCTCTCCTCCCGAAGCCTCAGGTTCGTCTCTTGGAATGGTGACAAGTCTCAATCCAGTCTGTTTGGATGCCCCTGACTCATTCATATCGTTGGATTCTCGTGCTTTTGATCTTGTAAAGTACGGGTGGTCTGCCAGTTCGCAGTCAAACAAATCAACCTTTGGGGGGAATAATCAAAATAAAAAGAAAAACCTTTAAAAAGATGAAGAAAACTGTGTTAGTATAGTGCGAATGATTGCTGCTTAAAATAATGCGAACATTGAGAAAACAACGTTGAAAGAAACACATATTGCATAGCAAACAAAACACATATTGCATAGCAAATAAATCACATAGTAGAGGAAAATATAGCAAACACAGCGCGACCTATTATGCAAGGGACCTCTTTTGTGCCAGAGGTAGGCCTAACGCCAAATATTCGAGATTATGATAGAGTGATCCAAGTCATTTAATTGCGACATTTGAGTTTGGAAATAAAGAGGTCAAATTCCATTGAATGAATAAAGCGAGTACATTAATGAGACAATAAACCAAAATACATCAAAGATGGTATGATGTAAGACAATCCTAAAACTTGGCCTAAATCTTTCGCACTTGATCATGCCGAAACCACTTTTTCTTCTCAGGAATTTCAATCCGAAAGCACTTTGTTTTCTCCATTAATACTCACTGGATTGGGAATTTGAATTGAAACGTCAATCGAACACGCAACACAACTTTCTGATCTGGAGTCAAACGTGCTACTATTATGCCATGAAACCTTACGGTGTCTTTATAGGATTGAAAGTATTTTTTTTTTTTTTTTTTTTTGGGGACGAAATCAGTATTTAGTTAGCAATGTGTCCCGCTGAGGATAGCCGAGTAAAGGGATTTTCTTCTAAGGGTGGTTGCTCCTCTCGGTTGTGCCAATGCTTTCTTTAGCTACTAAACCAGCAACCTTTGTTCATGAAATATTCAGAACCAGAAGCTATGAAGCTATATATCTTAGTGTGTGCGTGTGTGTTTTGGTCTGGAATGTTCATTTTCATGGTCTCTTTAAAGACGAGGATTACAATGACAAACAGTTCGATCAGGCTTTTGACTGCAAGGCATATAAGAGTGAGAGTAGAAGCAAGAATTCTGATGGAATTGGAAAATAACAGGAAAAGAAGGCTAGCAGCAAATGTTCTGAATAATAGTGAAGGTCCAGTCATAAACATGGATATTTCTATCACTAGAACTAAGACCATATATGATGCTCCCGAATTTTCTGATTTTGAGAAGGTTTATCATAAGAAGATCAATCTGTCTTGTGTGGTCGGAAGTGTCGCTATCTTCCTGCTATGTTGGTCCATACATACTTCTATATGGTGAGCATTCTCCTTTTCTATTCAAATGAATTTGAAGTCTATTTTCGAGCATGCTAAAGAGTGATATCGTGAAATGTAGCCCTTTTTATACAAAAGTACAATTCATTAACAAGATTAACCATTTTTTTTTAATCAAGTGCAACATCTATTCTCTAAGGGAAGTGACGGAATTTCAACAAATTGCAACAAGCTGCTTAGTAGCTAAGAACATCAAAAAAACGAAACAACTAGGAGGTCCATAATACAGCACAAATGTTTCGCCAGATACACCAGGCATTTGCCTTAAAGAACTGGAACATTTTATCCCAAAATGTAGCAAAAAACTCAACTTAACATATAGCAAAAACTCAGCCTTTTATGCGTGGCAATTACGGATCAAATACATGGCATCAGGGACTTCAAAAGTAACAGCAACAAACCAAGCAGCAGCCATTCTTGTAACATAACATCAGTCAAAAAAAATAACAAATGGGAACTGCACTACTGTGGCCAGCCACAACTGCTATCACTGCTCATGGAGTGTCATAGCTTGTGACATCCAAATGTCATATATTCTTGGTGCTTTACTCCATTGGCCTCAGACCATACTAAGAAAGAAACAGAGTAAAGAATGAGTATCGAGAATGGCAGATCTTAAACAAGCTAACATTAAGTAGATTATCAAGTATTTCACATTGAAGGATTATCCTAACTTAAACTCATTTTGGAAACAAGTCAAGATGACAAAGGGGTAAATTTGAAAATATCCCAAACAGGTTCAAAATATAGCCAAAATCATCAGGGATAAGAAATAATTTTGGAACTTATGTCAAACGAACAACTATTAAAAGGAAAATAAGACGGTTTATTCTAGGAACAAAAGAGAAAAGGAGTCATTTCTAATTCAATAAGTTTTTTCCATAGAAACACTACTATTATGCTCAAATCAAATCAGGTCCAGATTTAAAACAAATTGAAATTTATTTTAGGCATACAAGATTCAATCTTAGCATCACAATCTCAACACACACAAACCAGTTAGCTTCAGGCATTAGCCTTCTCAAAACTTAGCTATTTATAAGAACTCCTTTATCATGAAGTGCAACAAATATCTCAGAGCACTGTGAGTTGCTGAAGAAGTCACTACTGGCTTACCTTAGGAAGTTATACCACATTTTAAAAGCACAGCTCACGGTGATCAGACCAAATTGAAGATCTTTATATTTGAGAAGATGTGTATTTTATAAACAAGATTAAAATATGCTTTTTAAAGAGGGATAAAATAAACAGATTAGCCTGCATGGTTTAATTTAGACGCATATGGAGTTTATATTGCAAGGATAAGGAGCCTTTATTTTACCAACCAAGAAAGAAAAGTTCAGGAATTTAACCATTAAGACAGAATGTTAGACACACGTTCACTCAAAGAAAACATGTTGAGATTTGAGAGATGACAAAACATAACTTAGTCTCTTAGTCTCCAGAGATGCATATGCATAACTTCGAACATACCTCAACAGATAAAGAAATCTGCTCATGGTCGGGATTAGATTCTCCATGAACTTTAACCAAATTACTTAGAATTTTGAGCAAAACCTTTCACAGATCAACTTCATAACTTAAGCTAGGAAATTTATGGACTGAGTTTTTTAATACTTTCGCACTGGTCTGGGGAAAGTGAACATATAATTGAAACACACTAACTATCAGAGCTGCAACTACTAATATTAAACAAACGAGAAAATTGCTAATCATTTTTAAGCAAGCAAATATCCCTCATGTTATCCCTCATGTTCATAATAATCATGTTTTTACACACAACATTTGGCAGAACTGGAAAGTCGAGACTATCAAAATCTCAAACAGAAACACATACACATATTAGCTAAGTCAACAAAGATCTGCTAATCAAGTTGCAAGGATTACCCTATCCAAACTATCATGATTCAAGCTAACTGAGACAATAAAAGACCAGCAACCACCATCAACATACGATCCTATAACATAATCACACTTGAACATCTACGCAATGACGTTTTATCTGACTATTTAAGCAAGAGTAAACATATGCATATCAATCATGTTTATTTAACATAGCCTCATAAACGAGATTCAAAACATGGTACCGCTACTCTAAACTTGAAGATTCTTAACTAAATAGCCAAACGACTTCAGTAGTCTAGGCGCGGTGTAGCTTAATAGATAAGCACTCAAAAATTCATAGATAGACACTTAAACTAAGGTACTCAAACAAGATGCAAACAGAATGAACAAACATTTACTTGACTGAATAGCTAAATTAAGCAAATATGCGACAAAACCTGACATAGACTGACTGACAAAGCCAATGAGCACACCAATTTAGGTCTGATTTATACTAAACAGGTCTGTTACAATTTAAAAAAATGAACTAAACAATCTTTATGCTCTACTATGTCAATTTTAAGACATTGCTAATCCTCACATCTTTAAAACTAAAGAAGCCTCGATACTATGTTGAATATTGTTTCAAACATATAAATCTACACATTAAACACAGCACATAAAGAACACATAATGCTACACTATGGCAGAACTTATCCTACAAAAGGAAATGATTCCCAAACTCGACATGTCATGATTAGGCTTGGATCCTTCTATCAATATCACGTTACACATAATATGCTTGTTGGTCGTTGGGTTATGAAACCCGTCGACAATTTGGTAAGTTTCCTAATTGTGGAACCGATACCTAGGATCGACCCACCTAAGGTTTATGCATGCATGACTTAATAAAATTGGTGGAAAAGCTCTATCTTAAGTTTTCTAAGATTTGGTTACTAGACACAAGGTTCCCGAGCGGACTACTCGGGTGAGAAGGCTACGCAATCACCGTTATTCGGACACCCCGCGCATACGCCATCTCTCCTAAATTTGAATTTTTGAAGAAATTTGCGGGTGCGCAAAACACACCTCGCGTGTACGTGTGATAGTGTGAGTTTTCCAGAAATGAAAGAAATATGAACGGAATGCCAGTTTACGGAAAGCAGTAACATAGAAAATTTGTCATAATAAAACAGCCATTTAAAAGCACATAAGAAAACAATAAAGCAAAACATATAAAAGCAAAACACCAAAAACATCCAATTAATTAATTATTAACCTAATTTGTTATGGTTAAGAACCTAAAGTCCCCAGTGGAGTCGCCAAGCTGTTATACCCCATTTAAACGGGTCAAATCGAGTACAACATATTGGAGATTCCTAAATTTCTTTATTTTAAGGAGTCGCCACCTAATTGATTTTAAGGTGAATTAGGGCACCTAATTATTAACTAAGGTAAAGCTAAGTAAACCTCCGTTAATGGTCTGCTTAATCAGTGTGATTCTAGATAAGGGTTCTAATTATCCTAAAGGGAAGGGGTTAGGCATCCTCTAGGATCCGTTAACTACGGTTATCCGGCCAAACTTAGGTTAATTAATTAAGTCTAAATAGGGTGCTTAAATTTCAAGAAAAGGGCTTATAATGTTACTGAAGTTTTAGAGGGAAATATAACAACGCTGTTTAAAATAAGACTTATAAATATTGCTAAGGCTTTAAATAAAAATGTTACTTAAAATAAGATTTGCAAAATATAATAATCGCAGGTTTTTCCTTAAATTAACTACCCATTACACGAAACTAACTCTACTAATTCTCTTATAATTCATCTAAGCTAAGAGACAAAATAAAGTGTTAGTCATATAGGTAAATCAAAAATACACAACGAAAAATAAGATAAAGGGGAAGGAAGAGCGAACAGATCGGCCTATTCTTAGGACCACTGCTGCGATTTGTTTTGCTATTGGGCTTTGGCCTAGAATTCTTTTACACGGCTGCTGGGGCTGACTCGAGAAGAATGTTTCGTTGGGCTTTAGCCCAATGCCGAATGCAGAAGAAGACGAGTCCCTTAGACTCGTATGCGATGGTCATGCAAGAAAACGAAAGGAAAAGATTAGTACATAATCAATAAGTAAGCTTAAACATATAAAATGCAAACTTAAAACAAATCAGTAAGTTGTAAGTTGTATATACTGTGTATATTGAAGTATACCTATTGTATCAAAACAACTGCCAATTTTATAACCTATGATAACACCTAAATCAATACTTCAAGTTGATTACCTACGGAGGTAAATAAATAGAACACCAAACATTTCATGACATGAATACGGAGGCAACAGCTACCCGCTCTCTCACATGAACCAAAATAAAGCATCATGCACGAAAGATATGCCATTCTAATTCATACAACACCCTCGATTGCACAGCAGGTTTAAGTTTATTAAGGACTGACCATTTGGAATGCAACTAATATGTTTATCATCTGAGCACGTCACATAACTTGTTAGGCTTAGCAGGAAGAGGGATAAATTTTCAGATATGAGAACTGATTTTAAACTCCCCTTTTAAAAAAAACTTCAAAGCATATTCCAGAGATTATAATACGGAATCAGCAACAGCCAGGTGATACCAGCCTCATATCTAGACTCAACAGTACATGAATTTTTAACTTGTTTAACCTACTTAAGGTATAATCCCCAGATGTATAAGAAAGTAATCCACAAGAGGGATATCATGCTCATCAAAGCAATTAACCAACTGTCCCAGAGGTTTCATAATAGGCGTGCAATCTAGTAGATGATCAAGAACGATAAAAATATACCAGAATCAACGAAAAAGCGCAGTGGCGTGCATACGGCAGTCAAGATCACAAGTTTAGACAACGACAGTTAGGGATAGATGGTCATGCATTATGATATGCTCAAGTTCTTAAGAATAGTGTAAGCAGACGATGCAAAGCATACAGTACGACCAATGAACTTCAAACATAACTATGCACTATAGACATGTAGACTACATAGAAGCACATATTGGAGCCACACTGGGTACGGATTAAGACCAACTATTTATTCGATATCTAAGCAGTCGACATGAGTTTAAGCTACCCGAATACCAAACAGCCATTCACGAGTTCCATGTGGATCAGGTAACCATCAAACATGCAATGTAAACTTCCTTACCAATTTGACTAAACAACACATCCAGGCCAGCACAATGCCATCAAAACATTTATTTACGCAAGTAAACGGGTCCCTAATGGAAGCATGCTAATGCAGGGGTATAAACAGCATACCTTTCTATACTTTATATGATCTCACACAAATCCAAACAGAGCCATAGGCATGTTGATTTTGACTAATTAAATAACTAAATGCGTGGCCAGATTCAGGTGATTCTGAACCAAACACATACTTGATAAAATTTAAGACAAATGACCTCTAAACCATGCCACATAATAACTAAACTTAAACAGCGACACAAAACACACTTAACCATAAAACATGCCAATATAACACATAACTAACTACGAACAGCTAAAGAACCGAACAAGATGCAAACGATAAAAGAAAAAGGAAATTACCTTCTTCGGGTGCAGCGAAGTGGGGTTCGAATCTCCGATCTATACTCGAAACACTAACAGAACTCCGAATTTGTATCACTCGGATTCAAACCAATGCCAGGGGCAAAAGCAAACAGAAATGATTTTCTATTTTTTTTTCACCCGATATCAAGAAAAATCTTACTGTTGAAAAAGCTAATATTTAAAAGGATTTGGGCCGATGAAACCTCTTTTATTTTTTAGAGGATTTTCGTCCCCAAAAAAAAACTCTCTTCAAAAGACTCTTAGAACATTATTATATATAGGAAACGTCTAGGGTTTTTCTAGGTTTCAAATATTGGGCGGGAGTTTTCGAATCAATTCGAATCAAACGTTAGAGGGTCTTTTCTGCCTTTGACCAGAAAACAGAGACGAAGAAGACAGATCCCATTAACTTGTACTACAAAAGTGCAAAAGGGAATAGATAAAGACGGATTTATGGTTCATGAGCGAACAAAATTCATTAATTGTTTTCAGAGGGAAGCGAAAGAGAAAGAAGCAAAAAACAAAATATTACCATCTTCAACGGTTGAATAAACTGACGAGAAGAAGGACATGCATTAACTTCTTTCCCGTAATGGCCATACACGGCCTGATGAAGGTGAAAGGGGACTGTGATTTTTCCATTTTTGGCTGAAGAGGAGAAAGAGAGAGAGAGAGAGAGAGAGAGGAAAGAGAGAGAAATGGAGGCGCGGCTGAGTGAGAAAGAGATAGGGTTTGGTTTGTGAAATAAAACGAATGGGCCGGGGCGGGTCGGATTTATGGACCGGGTATTGGGCTGGTGGATTATGGGTTGGTTGTTTAAATAAGTAGTGGGCTGAATAATATATGGGTTGGGCGAATTAATTTTAAAAATGGGCCAACCGGGTTGCTGTCTGGTCATTAATGGACTGGTCTAAAAGGTTTGTGGATTAAAATATGGGGGCTTTCTAAATTTGAATAAACGCCCTCCGCTAACGTGTGCCAAAATATTATTAAATATAGAAACACGTAATTATTAGTGCTCAGATAAAGACAAAATTATATGACGTCGTAATAGCCGTGCAATAATATTTTGAAAGTCGAACAGTAAATAAATGATGTTATCTAGTTGTGCGAAAATAAATGCAATGTGTGTGCATAGTGCGGTAAAAATGCTGAAACGATTATAATGCAAATTGTGATGATGATAATAATAATAATAATAATAATAATAATAATAATAATAATAATAATAATAATAATAATAATAATAATAATAATAATAATAATAATAATAATAGTAATAATAATAATAATAATAATAGTAATAGTAATAATAATAATAATAATAATAATAATAATAAGTAACAAAATAACAACGGCTAGTGAATGCAATAGAATAATGAAATGCCGGTATTAAGGAAATCTAATAATTATTTTTTTGAAGTTGCCAAAAATACTAGAAGCGTAAATAGATATTTTGGAGGAAAGGTGGGACAAAATTAGCTGTCAACAGTTACATTATCTGCCCCTTGGGATAATTCGTCCTCGAATGATGGTCGTGGCTAGAACTGGACTAACTCGGGAACTTTACAGAAATTTTGGCAGAGTTTCTTTTGTATATAGGGCTATCCCAACATTTCTCAAACACGTTCCAGTTAACCAGAGTACAACACAAGCTTCACAGGGCATCATAATACGTATGACATGACATAATAGGGTAACTGAAACATGATCTTGACTAATATGAACACTTAACTGGCATGAATACATGAATACTAACTATCATAAATACCGGTCTGACATGAACACATGGATATTGAACTGAATGAATACTATACATGAAATTTGGAGAAGGATTTGTGGGCACGAATGACATGAGTACTGGAACATGAGCATGAATATGACATGATTACGTGGACGTGAGGAGCATGAAATGGAACATGAATACTGTATTGACGTAAATACATAGATATTGGCTGACATGGATACATGAGTGCTGAATTAACATGAGTGCATATCATAACATGAGATTTGAATGCTGAAAACATGAATGTTACAACAAGATATCTGAATGCTGAGTGAAGATGGGGTCTTAACATTGAACTGACATGATATATGAACACTTGAGGTGGTTACCTTAGACATTTTCTGCTTGTCCATCAATAAGTACAGATATTTGGACTTCATGTCCTATTTGGTTTCCCATGGAATCTAGAACTTTCCTGAATAGATAACTCAGCATAATCCTCTGTTGAATCGAGTTCCACTAGCTTCTAATTTTAACACTTAGCCACGAAATCGGTTACATTTTTCTCCATGTCATTCCACCAATAAACCTCTTTAAGGTCATGATACATTTTTGTGGAGCTTAGGTAGGTAGAATATCTGAAACTGTATGCCTCTACCATAATCCTCTCTTTGCTTCAATCTACCTCTGGGACGCATAATTTCCCCTTGGTACCTTAGAGTACCATCATCTCCCCCTTGTTCTAAAGCCATGGATTTATACCTCTGAGTCCCTCTTTAGCTGCAATAGATAGGGATCATGAAACTGTTTTTCTCTTTTACTCAGCTACTAAAGAGGATTCGACTCTGTTTTATACAAAAACTCTACCATTTTCTATCACACCCCGACCTTACTAAGGTGTGACGGGCACCCGACCCTTATTTAGGGCCGAGCGAACCCTCAGACTTCTTCTGTACAGAAAATCACGTCAAACTTCTTAAGTCGAAAAAGGTAAAATACATAGTAAAAAAAAATTCTTTTCAGAAAGTATTCTTTGAGCCGAACGGATCCACAATCATACAGAATTCAGTACAATATATCACAGACTGACAAATTGGCTGACGGAGCCGCTTACTGACTGACAACCAACACCCACGACACTATCTGCAAAGTCTCTAACATAAGTCCAGAACCATAACATACCAACTCTGACTCGGCAGCACTCCAGGAGCAATTGGAGTTTGCCAACTTCGCTGGATCATCTCTTGTAACCACTTCAGCTCATCTGGGAGTACCTACGCGGCATGAAACGCAGCCCCCGAAGAACAGGGGGTCAGTACGGAAAATGTACCGAGTATGTAAAGCGAAAATGTCACAAGTAATCATAATCCGAACCAGAAGTACAGAAATATAACGAACAGAATCGAACCCGAATCCGAAATAGACATACAGAGTTTGGCCTGCAGAATCATCGTACAGATCTGGGGCACAAAATGTGACTGACATAATCATAATCAAAGCCAGAGGTACAGAATGTAAGGTCCGGATCGGATTACCAGAAGTGTAACATCCAGAGACGTGATTCAACCGGACAGACAGAAGGGTAGCGGACAGAACCATAATCCAATCGGACAGACAGAATCACAATGCAGACGGATAGACAGAATTATAATCCGGACGGACAGACAGAATCATAATCCAGACCGACGGACAGAGTCATGCATGCAGAGTCATACAGAGTCATATGCTTATACAGATGCAGATAGCCTATACATACATACATACAGATCCCGGCCCTCTCGTGAGGGACGCGGTAACAGAACTCGGCCCTCTTAGTACGGGACGCGGTGGACAGACAGATCAGATCATATGCCATCCTGGCCGCCATCCCCATACACACATCATAATATCATACAGATATAAACAGATCCCGGCCCGCACACCGAGGGACGCGGTGAACAATGCAGAGGAATGTGCACGATAACAGAACCTGGCCCGAGCGCAGTGAAGGAAGCATTGAGGCGTCCACGAACAGATTAATGAGAAACCACATACACACAGATCATCATACAGACTCAATGGAACTGAAGTAGGCCAAATGGCAGGTCAAATCGAAATATTCGGACAAATATTCATAACATACGCATATATGTCGCTTGGGATGGCACGACAGATTGTTACCAGAATCAGATTTTCAGATGTCAAAAGCATTTGGTCAGATTTATAAAAATAGGCATAACGCCTGTCATATAATGGACAAAATATTAGTCCAGATGTTGTCTGAGAAGATCAGACAGAAACGAGGTAATTAAAGTTATACAGAAAGTATCGGGCCTTGTGGTCCCACCTCGGACCCACTCAGGGCGGCGTATATAAATTACCGATAATAGACCTTATGAGGTCGTCCATAATCATTTGGAAGCATACCGACTCCGTTTAGGAGAGTTACATACTCAAAGTTTACTTTAAGGACAAATTATAAGAAAAGTGATTCAATCTTACTGAATGAATAGTGCCCAAAATCAAACTCAATTTTCTACGAACAGAATAATCCCTGAGGCTCAAATTCAAGCCTAGTACTCCTAGGACATGTCATAAGAATAAAGGGGAAAGCTTTACATACCTTGGTTGCGCTCTACGCTCGTCCAGACTCGATTCCCGTTTCGTCCAAAATCTGCAAATGGTCACTTTTACCAATTGTCAAATTCAAGCCTTAAGGACCCAACTTAAGCACATACATGCCTACCGAAATTTCAGCAGCATTTCCTTTATAAATATAGAATCCCCGAGGCTTAGCTCGACTCAATATGTCAACAATCAGACCAACAGCAATACCCAACAACAATAGCAATCACTATAAGACACCCAACAAGGCATAACTAGCCTTCTTTCCGACATAATGTCTTAACCTTCATTCCGACTTCATATCCCCGATCAATATCAATGTTTTCATACTCATCATCAACCAAGATCATTACAATGCAATTTGGAGGCATTTCTTATCATATGTACAAAATATTCATAAGGTATACAAAATATTCACATTCTCCACCAAAACCATAATTCATCTAAAACTTCTAATCTTCAACATAATCGTTCATAATGTATTTCTACCTTCCAACTTCACCCACAACAACAATCATTTGCGTCTTACGATTTCGTTTCCTCAATTACATAATTATAATAAAATCACATACTTTCCAACACTTGCAATTTCACAAGAAACATCATATTCTCATTTGCATCATAAGGTACACATTAACAACAACTAAATTACTTCATAGGAATTGGTTCATATTTCACACGATTCACACACACACATTCGGTCAACTCCCACAATTCACAATCCCAACCAAATTCATCAAACTTTTGTTATCAACAAGACCATAATAGTACACCATATCCACGGCCTCAACACTACATCCATAGTTTCATATATTTTTCTTCCACTTTCCAAGCATTACAATAACAAGCAACCTACTACACAAAATTAATCCATCATCCCTTACATTCTACAACAAATACACGGCCACACACATACATACCCACAAGGCACAAATTTCATACTTTTCACTCATTTCCACATACTACAACACATTTATAACTCCCATAGCATAAAGGAAACATAAGATCCTTACCTTTTCTTCAATTCTCCACTTGCCAACACATGCACCTTCTTGCCTTGAAAACCATACCACTTTGTAGAGAATCTTGAACTCACTATGAATCCGAGATAAACAAGATTTTTGGATCAAAATATAAGACTTGGAATTTTTTTATTTTTTTTTCATGAAGGGGGGGCCGAAACCCCTTAGTCTTTCTTGCTCTCTCTTTGGTTTTTCTTGAATCTTCTAATGTTTTCAAGACCAATGGTCCTTATCTTATCATTAATCATATAATGAATTTGTGGGCTTGGGCCAAATCCCCTTAATGGACTATGGTCGGCCACCCCCTTAGTTTGGGCCTAAGTTTTCCTACTTTTTTTTTTCTTTAGCCCAATTGGCTACAAATCTTGTTTTGTAATTCCCGAAACAAATTTCCAAAATTCCTATTTTGCCCTTGGCCTCATCTCGCATTTCCACATCAATATTTTCCTGAGTAACATATGCATATTGGCTAGAATCAAAATATGGCCTCATTTCTCACAAGCCACAAATTATTTTGAATTTTCCGAGTGTTCGAAATTACGGGATATAACATTTTCGGGGTCCAAAAGTTGAACTCCTAGGTTTGCTAAACGATGAAATTCTCTCCCCATGATTCTCTTATCTGATTCAACATGAGCTAAACTCCCCATACTTGATTTCTTTCTGAGACACTTCCGGAAAAATGTTCATACTATAGATACACGCTAAATCTTTGACCAACACCCTGAAGATTAGAGTATCGTGCAATGGCACTATCCTTGTAACACATAACTTGTCATGATCTTATACCTTTTTGATGATTACTGAATCAACATAACTGATCTTGACACAAATTGTTCGATGCCCATTATACTCACTTTGTGTTTATTATACATGAGAGGAACATTCCTTATGGAGACTATCTCCTTACGCCCTCATTACTCAACTGAGGTTCTTCATATTCATGCTAACGCTTTGGGTTTTCAAATATTCAACTGGACTTACTAACGATTTCACATCTCTCATTTATACCAAAGGTAAGGTCTTATATTTTCGGATCCTTCTCTCTCGTTGGGATCCGACAAACTTTCCTTATCTTCTGCAATCCTTTGCACTTTACGTAATTGACGACTCATCCTTTGACTCACCTCTGAGCAATCTTCCTCACTAGAAAAAATTGAATTAGTAACATAGACGGGGTGTTAACATTTTCATAACTGGCGTATTCTGTCTTAGAGACTTATCTCTGCTCCAACTGACAATCTTAGGTAGACCTATTTTTGATAACTCTTAGAAACTATTCTTCTGCAGTTTGCCCTCTTACTGCTTAGCTGATTTTCTTCTTCCACTGTTGCCATAATACAGGTTTAACTTAAACTCGTTGAGTTTTAACACGCATTTGGTGTATTCAAACTGGTACCCACTTACTAGTGTTAACCTGAATAAGGAAATCCAATCGCACCTCTACTAGCTCTGTTGAAATTGCTAATTCATTGTATCTGCTCAATACTTAATTACTATTCTTCTACTAACCACCTGCTAGCATCATGTTCTCTAGCTCTGCCATGAATACCTAACGTGAAGCATAAAGTTATTTCTAACTTCCCTCAACATCCGACCATATTCTGCGATCGCATACTATCTTTTCTGAACTACAGACATGGGTCACACTTAGGGAAATTCCATCTCTCTTAAGAGAAATTGGAATACCTAACTCCGAACTCTCTATACACTTTAAAATCATGTCAAACTATACATATCTGGGGCACCACTTAAACACATAACCTAAGAGGGAATCGTTACATTTTCTTATCTCACAGTAATATCTACTTCATGTAGTAACTTACTAACATAGTACTTTCTAGTTCTGATCTGAATAAACTTGAACAAATCGTCTGCTCTTGGTTCTCATGTTGTACACAATCTCTTCTTAGTCATGTGCATGGGTTGTACGACAAAATATACATCTTTGAAAAATCGAGACATTCTCGAATCATATGTGATTTACCCTTGGGCTCTATTCTATTCAAAATCATAGTGATCAACGCATGCCCGCTACGGCTAAATTAATAGCATGTTGCCCTGTGGGGTATTACATTATATTTATCATCATCACACCTATGGCGACATCTGGGGATGTCTCTGGGTCCTGACGACTTGCTAAAGCATACAAGCGATTCGGACAGAGGCCTGTATCACCACACTTAGCTGCATCACGCCCTGCTTGGGCTTGAGGGTTATGAGGAGCTGCAAAATTTGTGGATTGAGCCACAGTACCCCTGGTGCACTGTTTCACTGATGGGCAGTCTGTCATAAAGTGACCCTGCTTGCCACACCCAAAACACACACCCATGCCCGAACTATACACCCCTTGGTGTCTCCTATCACACTTGTTTCACATAGGATTATGAAAACCTTTGTGGCCAACACTGGCCTGTGACTGAGAGTCTGGTGCTCTGAACTCTATTTATGGTTGAACTAACTTTTCTGATCAAATTAGGACCTCAAGACTGGTGCACTGGCTGCAGATGGAGTGGGTCCTGATGACCTCATGTCAAAAAACTATCTGCCTCCACCTCCCCGAGATCCACCATGGCTAACGTTTCTGGTAGACTTAGCTTTTTTGCTAATTTCTCTATCTTCCCCTTCTTGCAATTTCTCATTCTCCTTACTTAAGTACATCGTTATTATTCGACTTTCACATCCATGATACAAGTGCCCCTTCTCGGGTGACATGCACTTTGTTAAACTTTCAATATCATCTCAAGTCCCATCCGTTACTATCAGACATTTCACAATTTTACCCCAATGGTAATCATCCTCACTTGGACCTTGGATTTGTTGCCCATTGATTTTGCATTCGATAATATGTAATTCGATAGGAAGAGAATGTTGCTTACTGCTCTAAGCTTCATGGCACAAATTAGAAAAACTCCTGAAGGAATAGCTCTAATTGCACGATCTAGAGTATGAAATAAGTGAGACAATCCTGAATGTCACGGTAGTTAACCATTTATATGTGTGGTCAGCACAAACATATTAAGGAAACTCCACTAGACACAGTTTCATAGACTCCCTAAGACACTTGAACCTAGTGCTCTAATACCAAGCTTTGTCACGCCCTGAACTATGGCCTAGGCGTAACACAGCACTCGGTGCCTTGCTGCACGTGACCGAGTAAACCAAATGGCTTGCTCAATCAACATGGGACATGTACTGATGCAGAGTATCAGTTAAAAACATTAAAAGTATGAATGAAGCATGTGATATCATAATAATACTGAAAATACTTTTAAAACACGAGTAAAAACATGATAGTGTAGCCTACAAGGCTAAACATAACTGAATACTAAACATGACACACTGACTAGTCTATGAAACTACTGACATGAGTCTGAAATATTGAACTGGTACTGGTAAAAGGGCCCAGCGTACCTGACCGTTTAACATGACATAATTGACGAAAGTAAAGGCAATTCGCCGAAGTAAATGGAGCTCACCAATAGCTGATACGAGAAATCTTAGCGAGCAGATCCGTCATCCTGTAAGTCAATACCTGTATCGTAAAATGCATGCCTTAGGCAAAAGGGACGTAAGTACATTTGAATTATACTTGTATGAAGCAACTGAATGAAAGAAATATAAGTGGGGTGCTCGGGGAATGGGCAGCCTAAATCAATAACAAGGATACATGAAGTAATTTGGAACTGAAACTGAAACTGCAAGCTGAGCATAAACATGAATATAATATAACATAAGTGAAACATTTATATATATATATATATATATATATATATATATATATATATATATATATATATATATATATATATATATATATATATATATATATATATATCTGTGGGAGAGCCTTAGTATAACCAACAACATGAAATTACCATGTGAGTATGTGGAGTATGGTACCAAGCCCTACCAGCAGAGTAATCTCATAGCTTGCTGAGGTATGTGACATGAACATGACATGAAATAATCCAATCAATAGTCTGAATGTATCATCCTAACTGGGCGAGGTGATCCTTACCCTACATTGGCATATGTAGTTTCAGGTGGTCTTCTCATTCTCGGTAAACCTATGCTACTCCAAAAATATGAACATGAATATAGGTGGCATCTGAGCCCATGGTTTTTATAACATGACTTGTAAGCATGACTTGTAAGAATGATTTGTAAACATGACTTTTAAACATGACTTGTAAACATGATTTGTATGTATAATCTAACATGTATATAGATATATAATATAACTTGTATGAGACATGAAAATATGTAAAATCTGTATAACGGAATAATATTGATTCATGACCTGTATTTGAAACACTTGGAATTCAAAACATGAGTATTCGTGGATTACGAATAGACTCATGGTAATTGAAATGATATTCATGAATACAATTAATGGAAACATTATTGAGCATAATAACATATAAATATTGACATGTATCTAGGGGTTATCATGAACTGAGACATAATTTTCTAACTCTGAAGAGAAGTCGTGCTTTCATTGATTAAATGTGGCTTGGGGAAGAACAATGATGATACCACACGTGGATAGAAGCGCTGCATTAGTTTCTCCAAAACTTGAAGTAAAAGCTTGAACTTTTGAAGAAGAACTCCAAGAATCTAAACTTGAAACCTTGAAAACTTGAAAACCCTAAGATTGTAGTGTAGAATCTTGTTAAGAATCCATGTTTATGTGTTAGAATTACTTAGAAGTACATGGGATAAACTTATCTTGATGTGGGAGGATGAAGAAAGGAGAGGAGAGAAAAGTCATGATAGGGCTTGGAGAACTGAAAAATGGAATAAAAATTCGGAAAAACGTGAATTTAATGAACCTCGGGTGTGTTCGCGTTGGGATCTGCGCCGCAGATGGGCTTTTGCGGTCGCAGATGCTAACGCACTTTCGAAACAGAATTTTGGAAACTTTGGGATGGAAAATTTGGCCCTAATGCATTGGGATATATGTCGCAGATGGCCATCTGCATTGCATTTCGTGTTCTGTGTTGCAGACGCTTGTTCGGCAGACTGCTTTGTGATCCTTCAGTAAAACAGTCATAACGTTTTGTACATATGTCTATTTGATCTCCACAATACATGGATGGTAAGGTATTTCAAAGGCCTATAAATTTTATTGAGGAAGGTTTCCCAAATTCCCATCTAATGAAGGGGTTATTGAAGCTTGAAGTGAGGCCTTGTGCAAACTCACTTGAAAACATGTTTCGTAGAGTAGCTTCTGACTTTGCTTTATCCTAAGACTCTTCTTATGACTTGATTAGGTTTCAAAACACTTCCTACACCTCCCATCTTGCTTCCACTATATCATCATCTTACGAGTCAAATCTTTGCTCGAAAGTAAAGGGTGTTATAGATGGTGTCCCTCGGTTTAAACACATAGAGTCAGTTGTATTTTTTCTTCCGAGCAACTATTTTATGACATTGTCAAGTCCGTCAGTTTTTTCTTGGTTTTCCCTATTACCTATCAATGGAGTTCATCGGTTTTGAACCTCGGTGTTCTTTATGTTTTTAGCAGTGATTTTGGCGTACTCATACTGCACTACTACGCATTTTATTACAGGTTCGGATCTTAGCATTAGCAGAGCCTGTGAGTGAATTTCCTGCCGACATCTAGCTTTAGCCGTGAGCCGTGTCTTGTCTACATTGGCCACTGTGTCACTCCTAATTAGTTATTTTACTTCTTTTGTCAAAATGTGTCCCTATTTCAGACAATTGTATCTTTATTCTTAATTTTGCTCATGAGAAGCGTCACTAGCTCTTGGGTGTAGAATCCAAGTTTCACGTCTGCATTGCTTTTTGACTTTTCTTCTATTTGTGATATTCATGTCAGGCTTGGACGTAACACGACACTCGGTGCCTGACTTTATGTGACCGATCAAACCACATGGCTTGCTAAATCAACATGGGACATTTATTGTCGTGGAAAATGACTTAAGACATAAAAATCTAAACGAAGCATGTAATTTAATATTAAATACTAAATAATGTAAATACTCTCTTACATCATTAGTGCGACAATAATTTGAAACATAATAAGTATGTAGCCAACATAGGCTATACGACAACTAAACATCTAACATGACATGCTAGACCAGTCTATGAAACATCTAAACATGAATGTACGCCGAACTAGTAACCGGGACAAGGCCTCCGGCATACCTCTACTGCCTAACATGGCATGAACATAAATTAAAGATAACACCCCAAATGAAGGGGCTCACCAATATTTGATATGAGATAATCCTAGCGAGCAGTCTTGTCATCCTGTAAATCAGTACCTGCATCATGAAATCCAGACACCCCGACAAAAGGGACGTGAGTACTCTGGAATGGTACTCGTATGTAAAGCAACTGAATGAATAAACATGAGCACATAAAATAATAAGGGCTGAAACTGAAACTGTAAACTGGAGTTGAACATGAACATAATCTGATATGAGTACGACAATATGAGTAAATCATTATAATTATATATATAATTATATATATATATATATATATATATATATATATATATATATATATATATATATATATATATATATCTGTGTGGGAGAGCATTAGTAAAGCGGCATGCAATCCACCATGTGACCACATGGTGTTTGGCCTCTAACCCGACCAGCTGAGCCCTCTCGTACCTTGCCGGTGTATGAGACATGAACATAACATGAATTGATCCATCAATAAAAATCCCATAAAAGGGTAACATGTAGGAATCGTCCTAACTGGGCAGAACGATCCTTATCCTACTGTTGGCATACGTAGTTTCAGGTATTAAACCTTTTCAGTAATTTGTGCTACTCCCAAAACATAAACATGAATATAGGTGGCTTAGAATCTCATGATTTTCATAATGTATCTTGTATCATAGTTTTGACATATATATTAAAGTTTTCATGTATATGGAATTATATGAGTTTATAACATAGTTCATAGCTTATATATAGAACCCATGGAAATCAAAGAATGAGTATACATGGATTACATACATGGTTCATGACATTCAAAATGATATATCATGAACATAAACAACGGAATCATAATCTAGTTATAACATGGTTTAGTATTTTCATAAACTACGGCAATTTCGGGAAAACGTGGAAGAATCGGGGCGTTGAGAAGAACAATGATGTTCCCACACGTGGATAGAAGCCCTACATACCGTATTATCTTTGAACCCAAAGAAAAATCCAAACTGTTGATGAAGAACTCCAATTCCTTCACTTGAACCCTTGAGAAGGGTTTTATTGAAAATCTATGGATTGCATGAGTAGAAGGTATTAATTTGTGTTAAGATGAAGAATTTATCAATATTCTATGGCCAAATCTTACATTGCATGATGGAGGGACCTTGGAGGAAGTTGGGTTCTTGAGATCTTCCCTTTCGAGAGCAAGTTTTGCATTTGGGTTGTGAGGTACGACCTAGGCTTTTAAAATGACTCTTCCCCATGCACGGCTATGTAGCTAGCAGGCCCAACCGTGCAGCGAACACGCATCAAAGGCAGTAAAGTTGCCTCCAGTGCGCGGTCACACACCTGAAGCTTGGTTGTGCAGGAAGCGCAGACTGCGTTGTGTCCAGTAAAATGGGCACAACTTCTTGCATAGAGATCTGTTTGAAAAGGCTACAACTTTGTTTAAGGACATTTTGCCAAATTCCCAACGAATAAGGGGCTTATACTTGTTTAAAATAAAAGGCCTTGCGCAAACTCACTAAAAAACATGGTTCGTAGAGTAGGTTCCACCTTTACTTTGTCCTAAGACTCTTCATATACCTTTTATTGGTTTCAAAACACTTCCCACATTTTCCATCATGATTCTATTATATACCCATCTTCTGAGTCAAATCTTAGCTCGATGATACGAGGTGTTACAATTGACGACTGTTAGACTTAAATGATTTACTTCGACTTAATTAATTTGAGTTGATGAATATATATCGATCTTTTTTCACTTGACTTGGGATGGCTAGTTTCCTCATGACTAAGAAATGTGAGTCGTCATATTGTCTTTGAGATTTTTTCAAATATTTGTCCACATTCCAAGATCAAGTGCAATATTCCAACATTTTTTAGTAAAATATTTTTTATTTAAGTTAGTAATTACGAAAAAAGTTGATTGGCTCATTAATGGGCCTATTAATTGGATCCCTTGGCCCACATAACAAGGAGGCCTGGGCCTAGGTTAATACAAAATTCGATAAGACCGATCTAGGCCAAGTCCACTTAAAGGTGGTCTGGCGCCACTAAAGTAATTGCACGTTTGCCCTTCAAATGGACTGGTCTTTAATTTTTGCCCTTCAAATTGGCTAGGTTAATACAAAATTCGATAAGACCGATCTAGGCCAAGTCCACTTAAAGGTGGTCTGGCGCCACTGAAGTAATTGCACGTTTGCCCTTCAAATGGACTGGTCTTTAATTTGTGCCCTTCAAATTGGCTGGTCTTTAATTTTTGCCCTTCAAAATCGAACTTATGCCTAGAGGGGCATAAAACATCATAATATCCACAAGTGTTGCCAGCGACCTTAAAGAACTTATGCCCCCTCTAGGCATAAGTTCGATTTTGAAGGGCAAAAATTAAAGGCCAGCCCATTTGAAGGGAAAAATTAAAGACCAGCAAAAAATAGGGGCAAAAGTGCAAGTGACCCGGCGTGACTCGATTCATTAGTCCGAGGCCTTGAAAAGTCTTCCCCAGCTTGACCCGTTAATTTGCATCTGAAAAGGAGACAATTACAGCCCAATGCTGTTTGGGCATCTAGTTAACCATTTTTGGCCCAATTGTTGTTTCATTACCTGGTTTTGCCCACTTCGTACATATCATCAACCCTAATATCTCTTCAGCCACTTTCTCTCCTTCGTCTCTCTCTTTCTCATCTCTCCTTCTTCTATCTCACCACAAGACCAAGTCTCTCTTAAGTTTTTGACTGTTACTGGCCGGAATTAGTAGCTGGCGTTTAAATCTTGTATCTAATTGGAGTTATTTTCTTTAATATTGAAAGACATCTTAGATATTGGGGCCTTCATCTCTGTTTCTTTTCGACAGATGATTGTTAATTTGTATTTGTAGTTACTAACAACTTCTTCTTTTTTACTTTTAAATTTCAGCTAATAACTATAAAAGGACTCCAATTAATTGAATATTTTTGTAGAACGGGAAAACCTTTTCAATTTCACGAGATCATTTACCAATTATTTTAGATCTGGAAATCTATTTTAGGAAATAGATGGGTGACGATTGAAATTGGTTCGAACCGATTCAAACAATTGAGAAATTGATGAATATCACTTGGTTCACCTTTAATTTCATGTATACCAGTGTGATACATTTTATATACATAGTTATACACTGTTATTCATGAGTTTACAAAACATATACATAAGGGTGTATATGAAATGTATAATAATGTATAAAAGTGTATAGACACCATTTACATCATATTATACATAGTTATTCATGATTATACAAAGCATATACATAATTCATACACTGCATATACAATGTATATATAATATATAAGCATGTATATGAAACGTATAATAATGTATAAAAGTGTATATACACTATTATGCATCATATTATGGCAGAAGCAGCAACTTTTTTTAATTTGTATGGTCTGAAGTGGTGTGCTAGCAATGGCCTCAAACTAGCATGGGGGAAACTGACTCTTTGTTACTGACCAAGTACATCAACGGAGACTGGAAACCACCATGGAAGATTACTAATGAGATTCATCAAATGTAGAAACTAGTTGAAGATAATGGATCAGAGATGCTAACAAGCCTGCTGATAAGTTAGCATTCTACAGCTACAGTGCTAATGGAATCCAATGGTTCAACTCCTTCTCTGTGCTTCCCAGATCCACTAGAGGATTGATAAATGTGGACAAATGGAGTCTGCCTAGTTTTAGAATCAAATCAGTCAAACCTGTTTTTTTCTGGTTTATGATCCTCCTTAAATGGACTGATCACCATAGCCATATGATAGATTTCTTAGGTATCTATTGCAATTTTTTGGTGTTAAGTAGAGAAGCTGACTTTCTAGTTTAGTCACTTCTCAATGATCAAACCAGCTTATAAGTCATTTTTAAGAGCTCATTTGGATTTGCTTATAAGTTGTTCAAACCAGCTTATAAGCCATTTCTAACTCTTTTTGGTGTTTGGCAAAGTAGAAAAGTGCTTAAAATAAGCTAAAAATAAGAAGTTGGGAAACCACAACTTTTTCTTTTTGGCTTAAAAACCATTTTGATTTGACCAACGATTTTACTCTTTTATACATTATATTTTTTTTCTAATTCCAATATTACCCTCACTACTAAAAAAAGTGTTTAACAACACTTGTGTACCAAACACATCAACAACTTATTTTCAGCTTCAACACTTTTATCCAAACACGTAACTGCTTATTTATAAAATAACTTTCAACACTTAAAAAGTACTTTAAGCACTTATGCTTAAAATCCACTTTTTTCAGCTAATCCAAACGGGCTCTAAAAAAGAAATGTATCATATTATACAGATTCTAAAAATGAAAAAAAAAATGAAGAGGGTTCCATGGTAGTTCGGGGAAGAAGTTAAAAAAATTAACATTAAAATAGATTTGGCTTCATTAAATTCAATATAAACATATATTGGCTATTCTAGATGTAAAACTTTATGGGAAAATTTAAGAAATATACAATTTGGTCACTTACATTGCAAAAAAAATAGTCCAAAACTTACATTACAAAAAAATAGCCCAAAATATACAAACATATACAGACATATACAAACATACACACACATATACAGACACTTATACCAACATATACAAACATATAAGAAGGCAGAGAGAGAGAAAAATTTGGGTCATTTTTTGTAAGAATTAAAAAAATGGGTCAATTTTGATAGTATTGTTATCCCAATTAACATACAGTATAATTTTCTTAAATTTTATTGGGTTATGAACATTGAAAACTGTTTGCTTGGAATGTATATATGTGCAAGTATCCCTACGAAAAGATCACGAAACAAAAACTATAACTCCACTAGATTATTTAGCTAGGTTCTCTTTTCTTTTAGATTGAGCCCTTGATTTAGGTACTTTCACCGTCAAAACTTCCAATCTTAAAAACAAATAATTTAATTGAGCTCGAGAAGCGAGCTTTGCGAATATATTAAGTATTTGTTTTACCTTTTCGTTATGGGTTCATATCTTGGATCTAGCGAACTTCGCTTCTTAAACTATGGATGATTTTGAGTATTGGAGTTTGCTAGCTTTAAGTTGCATTCTCTCAGGCTTCAGCAACCGATCATAAATTTCATCACACGAAATATCATATTTATATTATTTCTTGTCATACATGTATATTTGTAGCAGACAAAATAACGGGTAAATGTCCTAGCTTTCGAGTGAGAGAAATGTTAGGTACGTAACGTTTCCGTTGTTGGTGAGCGAATGAAAATAGTTGTATAAACATTTGTGGTAAGAGTTTTAAAAGCATAGGTTGGTGGTGAACATGTTAAAATCATACTGTAAAAACGTAAGTAGTTTGGTGTGACCACTAAAAACTTGTTGTTGCTTGTGATAGAAATAAAACAATAAGTGAACAAATCAAATCCTTGGAAGTTAAGGGGCTAGATGTAGGCTTGTCGAATATAATCAAGATAAAAATATCGTGTCTCATATTATATTTTGCACTTCACTAATTATTGTGCTCTATACTCGTTTATATAAAAAAACATGAATACTTTCTGCATAGATATTGGCAAACTTAATTAGTTGATTAAATCGACTAAATTCAATAATCGACGAAATATGAAAAGAGACCTAATTCACCCCTCTTGTGTTTACTACATTTAGGGGTTATTTGGTAGCTGGTTAGAGTTATGCAGATATTAGTAATATAGAGATTAGTTATGAGGGAATCTATATATTATTTTATGCTGATATTAGTTATTCAGGGTTTAGTTATTCATATATTAGTTCATGTATAAGTTATTCCACCTTCAATCCTTCATAAAATAATACATAGATTCTCTCATAACTTATACTCCATGTATTAGTTATGCAGGTTTCTAAATTGCAAACCAAACACTGTATTAATTTTATACATGAATAACTTATCTCCTAACCAGCTACCAAACGTGGTATTACTTATGCATGATTTAATATTTGCATAATTCACCTCCAAACTAGCTACCAAACGACCCCTTATATATTGCTGACCCAATACGGAACCACAAGGTGCAATGACCAAATCCAATGTCCCATGTGGGAGATTTTCGAAGTTAGCGAGAACGGACTTTTATACTAGTACAAACTATTGAATGACATCAAATATTTAAGCTACAATCTTAACTTTTTTACCTCTATTTATGTATATATAAGCTTTGAACTAGTGAGTGCAAATCTTTTTCAGCCTCTCTTATTAATTCATTACATATATTACTCCTCTTAGTACTTCTTTTCCTGGTGTATAACTTCATGGTAAATAGCTTGGAACTTGTCCATGAGTTACATTTCTCCTTACCAAAGGAAACATGGTGGGGAGAAAACAATGTCTGTCAAATGAATGGTTTCTGGTTCCTTCCTAAATTTTGTTCCAAACACTGTTCGAGTTCTTAATGAGTTTAATCCACTTCCTAATGATGTAATTTTAGCCTCCTTTCCGAAAACTGGTACAACATGGCTTAAATCTCTCCTTTTTTCCATCATAAATCGGTCTTCCAAAGAGTTATTAGTGAAGCACAATCCCCATGAGCTTGTTCCAACGCTTGAGGTCCAAGTCTTTGGAAGAACTGAATCATCTCCAATTATAACTGACGATTTAGATTCAAGAAGGCTCTATTCGACTCATATTCCTTACCAGCTTCTAGGCAAAACTCTCGATTCATCTAACTGTCGAGTTGTTTACATTACGAGAAATCCTAAGGATACGTTCCTGTAGCCTTTTAACCTATTCCGCCGACCCAATTTGTTTTCTCTTTTAAGAAGCAAATATGTGTATTCTTAAAGTTGCTTTTTTTTTTTTTTGGGATTAATCCATTCATCCAGGTTATGCTCACTTGAGGTGATAGGGGGTTTGACACTATCCCCTACCTCGTATATAATTAAAACTAATTACATTTGAGAGGGGGGTTGTGGACATAAAGCCAGAACCTCCAAAAGAAGAGAAATTTCTCATTCTTTTTTGAGGCATACTAAATGAAGAACGTGCCACTTAAAATGAGATAGAGGAGTAACTAAAAAGAATTAAAATTTGAAACTCTTATATAAGAAGTTTTTAGAATCAAGCATATATTATATAGCAAAGAAAAAGGTGAAAGAAAATTGAAGTTACTACTTTTACATGCCAACCACATAGGAATGTATGCTGCCTTCACATGATATCTGATGTTGCCTTATTGTTGGATTCACTTATAAACTACTAAAATGTATAGAAAAAGCAAAAAGAAAAAAAATAGGACAATAAATATATTGATCAAGCATTTGATGAAGACCCTTCTACATCAAAAACTTGGAAGGAATGAGGGATTGGAGGCAAGTTAACATCCACAACCCCTTCAAGTATTTGCCCAACTTCAGACATTGCTGGCCTGTTATTTTCGTCGTCTTGAATGCACCATAAAGCAACTTTACAAATTTTGGAGACCTCATCAGCATCAGCAGATGCCCTGTCAAGCTTATTGTCTAACAGGCAAAGCATGTCACCTGCATAAACTAGTAAATGAGCTGCCCAACTAGGAAAGAACTTAACATTTTCATCTGGAGTATTCAACCAATTTCGCCTTCCTGATATAAGTTCAAAAAGCATCATTCCAAAACTATAAACATCTGCTTTAGTTGTTATAGCTACTCCAGATATCCATTCTGGTGCAAGATAACCTATCGTGCCTCGCACTGGAAGTAACTACTCTGCTAAAATTTCGCCCAACAAGTTTCGCCAAACCAAAATCAGCCAATCTAGGTTGGAAGTTAGCATCAAGAAGGATGTTTTCTGGCTTAATATCAGCATGTATGATTGATTCCTTGCACTCATGATGAAGATAAGACAATCCCCGTGCTGTCCCCAATGCAATTTGGTATCTTGTTTTCCAATCCAACAAGTTTGACTCGTTTTCTTTGAAGAGGAGAGAGTCCAAAGAACCATTTTCCACGTACTCGTAAACCAGTAATTTCTTATTACCTTCGGAGCAAAATCCACCAAGACGTACAAGATTAACATGGTGGATAGTTCCAAGTGTGCTAACTTCTGCCCGGAATTGCTTCTCTCCTTGACCAATGCCTTCAAGCTTCTTCACTGCAACAATCGATAAATCAGGCAATGTCCCTTTGTAAACAGAACCAAAACCCCCTCCACCTAATTTTTGGGAGAAATTTTTCGTTGCATATTGCAAGTCCTTGAAACTAAAAGCCACCAGTGAACCCTCCACTACCTTTGAAAAGCCGTAACGATTGCTTTGCTGTTTCCAGATTAAAGCCATCAGGACAGGTCCTAAGAAGACTGATATAGAAACAGTAACACCAATTATAATTTTCTTTTTGCTTTCGGAAGTTTTAAATTCTAAAAGTGCGAGCCTGATATGGATTGTCCGTCCTCTAACATCGTCTCCAGAAAGTTGCCGCATGTCCAACAACTTTCTTCTCCAAATAGAGCACTCATTGCTACTATACGAATAAGCAACACAAGAACAATTATTCAAGCAAGTGGTTTCACAATCTGAAACACTTGCTGACTCAAAAGATTGAGCATCTTCAGGCAACTTCATGTTATTATACACCCAAAACCTGTCCTTTTTCTCATCATTAACAACATTAGCACACTCATGTATATCTTCTTTTCGCACACAACCACTAGAAAAGTCCTTTATATCCCACTCGCTACTTGATTTAGGCTCGAACCCACTCACACAATTACAGTAGCCAGGAGAATCCTGATTGGAGTAGCCAAATGGCCCGCAATAAGCGTAAACCTCACATTGCTCTAAAGGTTGGGTCCATAACGGAGTCCACATTTTTGAAGCATCTGACCAGGTGACTAACTTAACCTGTCCAGATACGTCAACTAAATATCTTGTCACAATTGAAGGATCACGAGGTAAATATGTAAAATAGCTCTCATTCTCATTATTGATGTAAGTATAGTTGAAAATAGAGTTTGCTCGCAATTGAGGTGACAATCCCAAAACAGGAAAATTCCAGGATACACTAGCCCAATATTGTTTTGTTCCATTCCATACTAACAAGGATTGCGTACCGTTTGGCGTGTGCTGACCTGAATACAATCCAGGTGTAGGATCTTCCACATTCTTCCATGATATAAGAGCCGTCTTTTGTTTGTTACGATCGAACAAAAGTTTCCCACCAGGCAACCATGTATCTGTGGGATGATCAAAGCTTTGCCAAATAGTTGAACCATCCCTTTATAAAATCAGATTACCATTATCAAGAAGCACTGCCACCACTGATGATTGGGAAGTAGTACTAGATGCTATATTTGTGGACCAAATCGAGGTTTTTGACCCATTGAAGAGTGCCAACTTACCCTCTATGATCTTTAGCTCAGCAGAATTCTTACCAGATATTTGTGTTCCTCTATTTGCTACCCAAACAACAGTTTGTGGACTAATCTTTTTGTACCATATGCCTATGTAATATTTGGTGGACTGACCTGGTTTGAAGAAGCCTAACTCAAATATTCCATTCAGAGAGACAAGTGTTTGTTCTCCTGAAAGGGATTGGTTAGAAATAATAGTGTTAGCTCCATGTAAGAGCTTGAGCTTGAAGAGAAAACAAAGCATGAAAAAAGACTGCAGAAACTGTGCACCTTAGACAATTAATATGTAAATTGATTTCTGAGTGCCTTTGTTCATTTGCGTGGCTTGGCTATAAATAAGAGAACTAAAGAAACGTATAGCGTGAGCTTGACTTAAGTGCACCAAGAATAAACGATAATGCTTACTCTCAAGTTTCAACATTAAAAAAATACTATATTTTGACATGACAAAAATTGAAGGGGGCATAACTGGTAAAGTTACTGTCATGTGACCAGAAGGTTACGAGTTCGAGCCATGGAAATAGCCTCTTGCAGAAATGTAGGGTAAGACTGCGTACAATAGACCTTTGTGGTCCAGCCCTTCCCCGGACCCCATGCATAGCGGAAGCTTAGTGCACCGGGCTACCTTTTTTTTTTCAAAAATTCAAGAAGTGTTGGAACAAAATAGAAAAAATAAAAGAAGCAAATTGCTGATATTTTACTACCATTTTTTATTGATTATACATCACTTTTGTAGTTTCTGTCGACTGTAGTATGTAGCAGCATCCTTAGGCCAAAAAGTGTTATCAGCTGAACTCCAACGGAATTGAACCTTCAAATTGATCTAAGTTGATTTGGTATAGTTTACTCCCTCCTACTCAAATTATTTGTCACTTTTTTATTTTACACGCCCCTTAAGAAATATTCCTTCCGTCCCATTTTATATGAATGTGGTTGACTTTGCACAGGGTTTAATAAAGAAAGGAATTTTTTTGAACTTTGTGGTCCAAAATACACCTTAGATATTTATGTGGCTGTAAATCATTTCATAAAGTTAAATTGTTTCCAAATATAGAAATGTGTCATTCTTTTTTAGACCGACTAAAAAGGAAAGAGTGTTATATAAAATGCAACAGAGGGAGTATTATTTTAGGAGGGTATTTTACCTACTTTACCCTTATGTATGTCTAAGTTATAATCTCTCTCCATTAAATATTTATTTATGTGTCATCTCTATTATGGTTTAGGGTTTAGGATTTAGGGTTTAGGGATGTGTCATCTCTATTATGACAAAATTCTACTAAGGATAAAATTAAGAAAAAATAATTAATTATGCCTTGAACTTCTAAAACGATAAATAATTTGAAACAACTATTTTTAATAACCACGACAAATAATTTGAGACGGAGGAAATACAATAATCCCTTTTTAGATCATTCCAAGCATCTATGAAATCTAAATAAAGTAAATCATAAGAAAGACGTAATATACTTTTTGACATTGCATAAATAAATTAACAGAAGTGCAATTTGTAGTTTCTCATTTTTAGAAAACTTATTTAAAAGCATATTAAAACTAAATAAATTTAAGAATATATTATCCCCTAATTTAAACTAAATTATTGCTTGTTCATTCAATAATTCAATAGCAAATGTGAACTCAATACAATTATTTAAAACAGAGTTCAGATTCATTTGAATAACTTTAAGAACCTTAAAATATACTAAGAGGTATATTTATTCAAAATTATTACTAATATAAGAGGTTGATTTGGTAAATCAAAAGTAAAAGCACTAAGACTCGCATGTAAATATCTTTAAAATTGATAATGATTTTTTAGTGGAACCAAAGAAGATCAGTGGGTGATAAACTTCTATATTGGGCATTGACGTCAAGGAAAATGATTCACAATTTTGCGTAGATTAATTGAACCTACAAATGGTAGACCGACTAAATATTGACCACAATTTGTTGTCGATATTTATGCGTTTACTACCATTGTTTTAAAAGGCAGTGTCAGGACTCGCCCCGAGGCTCGCCTCGGGGCACGGCAGTGACAAAACGCCTTGGGGCTAACATGCGGGGCTTAGTTCCTATAAGGCTTACGCCCTAAACACGCCTAACGCCCAGGGCTCGCCTAATAGTTCTTACATAAATTATATTTTAAATTCCTTAATTAAAATCATTCACCCTCATAATTGTTTAACAAATAATGCTACTTAATAGTTTTTCATCTATAGAAATAGAAGATTGGGTATAACTCATATAACAAGTTGTAGTATTGGATATTTACTATTTGAGAACGTCGTGAGGGTGAATATCACTTAATTTTTTTTTAAAAAAACACATAGCGGAATTGTACATTTTCACTTGTCATTGATCATAAGTCTTATGTATCAGAATTATCATATAATTTTATTTTTTGTTCATGAAGAAGTTATGTTTTAATTGTAATATTGATAAATTTTATTGATTATTTGCTTATAGGGAGATAAAATGAATAGTATGATAGTAATAGTGTTTTAAGAAACTGTGTTTTTTTCCGTGTTTGAAAGTTAAAATGTTAGAATTGTTTTGCATTTCATAATAGCTTTTATTTCATTGTATTGTTTATACTTGTAAAATTATGTTATATATAATTACAAGTTATAAGCGGTGTATAATGGATTGCTTTGATCATTTTTTTGTGAGGATCAAGCGCGCGCGCGCGCTCACACACACACACACATATACATACATACATATATATATATATATATCATTTATTTACAGTTTTCTTTTATTTATTTTTATGTAATTTTACTTATTTAAAAATATTTATTGTAATTATATTATTTTAAGAAATACTAAAAATTAAATACCCATGGGGCTTACGCCTCGTCGAGGCGTATGTAAAACGCCCCGCCTTACGCCCCCGCCTTTTAAAACACTGTTTACAACTAGTTTAGATTATTTGAACCTTAGAATGTCAGCAGAACTTTCTTTCCGCGAAAGCTCGTGTTATCTTCCTTGTCAAGACTTTCTATACATGAGTGAACCTGGCTCCAGACGTACAGCGAGGAACAGAATGTTGGAGGTGCGAACAGCAATTCTGCCTTGATAGTTAAAAGAGGAAAAACAAAATGAAAATTATATTTAAGGTGTAGGAATATATATATTGTGAGACATTTTGAAAAAAAACAAAACTGTATAAGTCTGGCACAAAATGGACTTTCATACAAGTTTGTGATTGTACAAGGTATTGTTCTTAAAGACATTGTTAATGAGACAAATACTAGAAATTTGTGGCTGAAATTCGAGACATGTTATGCTTTGAATAAAAGGAGCCTAGTCCATTTTTTTTTTAAAAAAAAAAAATCATTTTTCCTCTTTAGACAATATCAACCTCACTTTTCACTGAGTCAAAGATTATAAAGTGATGAATAGAAAGGAAAGGAGATCAGATCAGACAAATAGGCACACGACCCCCACCCCCCACCCCTCCTCCTAGGGTGGGCATGGTACGGTATACACCGATTATCATATCGAAACCGAAATTTTTTTATACTGTGGTTTTGGTATTATGGTATTTGATATGTATTTTTAAAAAATTTGGTATTTGGTACGGTATTTGGTATTTATAAAAAATACACCAAATATCATACCAAAGTATATAGTTACATATACCATTCATATATATTCGTATTAAAATACTTACAACTATATAATCTAGTATTAGTACAAAATTAATTGTTTAGATGTTGGAGTTTTGACTAATTAAACTTGATTGAAATGCCCTTTTTGTCTAATTGATTTACGAAGGGGATTGCTTGTGCTTTCTTTTGAATATTTTTACATGTGTAAGTTGTTAGCACGATATTATTGAGACATTTCTTAAATAGCCGAAGTCATAATTCTCTATTATCTGAGTATATATAAGTCGAAATCTAACAAACTATGGTTACCGATTTACCGTACCGTAAAATACCAAAATCGAACAAACTATGGTTACCGATTTACCGTACCGTAAAATACCGAAATCGAACTTCAAAATGCCGAACCATTCCGAGTTAATTTGATACGGTAATGGTATAGTATTTTTTAAAACCGAAATTGTCATACCGAAGTTTCTAATACCGTACCATGCCCACCCTGTTACACCTAGCACTTTCAGAGCATGAGCATGCCACGTACTTCACTGTATTAATGGAGTATCGGGGACGTCCCATGAAGTTTTGGAAGGTACAAGCCATGGGAAGTACGTAACAATGAAGTAAAGGATGAATTACGATCTTGTAAGTCGTAACCGGGAAGGACAACCTTGAAACCAAAGGACATGACCATTATCAAGTATGATTAATGACAAATATCATGTATGGAGAGTTTCAGAAGATTCCGGGACCAAGCAAATCGAAGAAAATAAGTTTGTCGAAAATTTGAAAAAAGTTGGCAGAATTTTGGGCAAATTTTTAGTCAACTTTGGAGGGGTATATCTCCTAGTATATTAGGAGTTTTAAGGTGTTTCAAAATCCTAAAACGAAGTTCGTAGTGTCTAGTTTCCAACGCAACAAATCTCTCGTCGATACAACATCGGAATAGAGAATTATGGACGTTACAATTTAGGCTGACAGCGCAGAAACGCTGCTACAGTAACCGAGCTGCTACAGTGTTGCTACAGTACCCGAACACTCTAGGTCGGTCCAAACCGACCCTAGAGCTCTATAAAAGGGGTTTTACCCTTTATTTTTCATCCAAACACCTCCATAACATTCCCCAACCCTCTAGAATATTTTCCCAACTTCAACCCATAAAATTTTGGCCCAACTCAAGTGGAAACAACCAAATCTTCCATCAAGAAGGTTGGAAACTACGAGAGTAGCAAGCCTATGGTATTGTATCATGATTGAGGGTAAAGTTGGACTGATTCAGCCATGGTTCTTAGGTTGTATGCACTTCTTAAGGTATGTATAACACCCCTTTAGTCGTGTGTTAGCTTATTTTAATGTTGGTAAAGTTGTGTGAGGCCAAATACCGCAAGACTACGTCGAAATAAGTTAAGTTAAGCCACTATTTTGTAGGGGTTGTTTCGAATGTTTAAATAATACTTCTAATGGTTGTAAATGGTGGATTATAACTTGAATATATTGTTCCTACAGTTATTGGGATTATTCATGTGTTAGTTGGAAAGATGGAGAAGAAAATATATGAAATCTACGAATAGAAAGTAAAGGATGAGGCGTAGGAGTATGGGTTGTTTTGGAATACATTTAAGGATATTTTGAGCTAAATATGATATGGTAAATGTATGCATATTGTTATGAAGGGTGTGGACTGAATTATGAAAGGAGAGTTGGGTATGAATGACGTTTGTTATTCGTTAAACGAGCTTGCCGCTCGGTATGATTCTTAAAGTAATATAAGAGGGTTATATTGGATTATATTGTAGTTGTTGCTATTGTTGATTATTATTATTGTTGTTCGGCTGTTTGATGACCCTTAGTGGCCTTTGGGATGTAGTATAAATAGGGAAAGTGCTGCCCGATTTTCTGAAGGTTATAATATTAGCAAGATATGATAGTTGTGACACTATTTGTTGATGAGGTATCATTTCACTTGTTGTAGACGCAAGAGGATTATGTTAAGCTTTATTGTGGATTGAGAAGGAGATTATCCAGGTATGTTAAGGCTAGTCTCTTTCTTTCAAAAGGCATGATTCCTATGTTATGATTCCATATATGTTTCCATAACCTTCTTACTTCCAAAAGTTAGAAGTTCATGATTCTTAAAAGCTTCTTATGATACTAAAGATGAGATGTTTTCTATGATGAACATGATGATGATGATCTTATTTTCTAGAAATTTCAAAGTTTATGGTTTTAATGCTATCATGAGATTACAACAACAACAACAACATACCCAGTGAATCCCACAACGTGGGGTCTCGGGAGGGTAGAGTGTACGCAGACCTTACCCCCACCTTAGGTAGGGAGGCTATTTCCGGAAGACCCTCGGCTCAAGAAAAAGCATAAGAAAGGTCAGATACGGGCAATCAAATCAAAGCAATTATGAAAATGAAAACAATGAAAGTAAATAAGCCATTATAAACCAACACATACTCGCAGAAATCAAGAGACAAGAAACTATAGAGCAACATAACTACTCGTAAGAAAGGATAAATGCGACTATCTACTAGCCTTCTACCCTAATATGAGTCCTCCATACCCTCCTATCTAAGGTCATGTCCTCGGTAAGCAGGAAATGCGCCATGTCCTGTCTAATCACTTCCCCCCAACACTTCTTCGGCCTACCTCTACCTCTTCTGAAACCGTCGCTGGCCAACCTCTCGCACCTCCGCACTAGGGCATTTGTATCTCTCCGCATCACATGCCCAAACCATCTCAGCCTTACTTCCCGCATCTTGTCTTCCACTAAGGCTATTCCAACCTTGTCTCGGATGACTTCATTCCTAATCCTATCACTCCTAGTGTGCCCACACATCCATCGCAGTATTCTCATTTCCGCCACTTTCATCTTCTGAACATGAGATTTCTTAACTGGCCAACACTCCACCCCATACAACATAGTTGGTCTAACCACCACTTTGTAGAACTTGCCTTTAAGTTTCGGTGGCACCTTCTTGTCACACAACACTCCGGAGGCAAGCCTCCATTTCATCCACCCTGCACCAATACGGTGTGTGACGTCATCATCAATCTCCCCATTTCCTTGTATAATAGACCCAAGATACTTGAAACTATCTTTCTTCTGTATGACCTGGGTGCCAAGCTTCACTTCCACGTCAGCCTCATGCACTAAATCACTGAACTTGCACTCCAAGTACTCTGTCTTGGTCCTACTCAACTGGAACCCTTTAGACTCCAGAGTTTGTCTCCAAACCTCCAACTTAGCGTTAACCCCACTGCGAGACTCGTCAATCAGTACTATGTCATCCGCAAATAACATACACCATGGCACCTCACCCTGAATTTGCCTCGTCAATCCATCGATCACCACGGAGAATAAAAATAGGCTAAGAGTTGATCCCTGGTGCAACCCCATCACCACTGGGAAGTGCTCTGAGTCTCCTCACATAGTCCTTACCCTGGTCTTGGCCCCATCATACATGTCCTTGATCGCCCTAATGTACGCCACAGGTACACCTCTAGCCTCCAAGTATCTCCATAGAACCTCTCTCGGCACTTTGTCGTATGCCTTTTCTAGGTCTATGAATACTATGTGCAAGTCCCTCTTCCTCTCCCTATATTGCTCCACCAGTCTCCGTACAAAATGAATAGCTTCTGTAGTTGAGCGCCCCGGCATGAATTCGAACTGGTTCTCTAAGATAGACACGTCTCTCCTCACCCTCATCTTCACCACCCTTTCCCACACTTTCATAGTGTGGCTTAGCAGCTTGATCCCTCTGTAGTTGTTGCGACTTTGAATGTCGCCCTTGTTCTTGTACAATGGAATCATTGTACTGCATCTTAGCCGTCTTAAAGATGACATTAAAGAGTCGAGTCAACCACTCTAAACCTGCCCTGACTGCAGTCTTCCGAAATTCCCCAGGAATCTCATCGGGTCTGGTCGCTCTTCCCCTACTTATCCTACGAACAGCACCCTTAACTTCCTCAACCTTTATACTCCTATAATATCCAAAATCACAACACCTCTCGGAGTACTCCAAATCTCCCAACACAATATCTCTGTCCCCTCCGTCGTTCAAGAGTTTGTGGAAGTATGACTGCCATCTTCGTCTAATGAGAGCGTCCTCCACTAGTACCCTTCCATCCTCGTCCTTGATGCACTTCACCTGATCCAAGTCACGCGCCCTCCTATCCCTCGCCTTGGCTAGTCTGTACAACTTCTTATCCCCGCCTTTGTCCTCTATTTTTGCATACAGGCGTTTAACCGCTAACTTTGCCTCCTTCCTCGCCATCTTGTATAATTCCCTATTCATTCGCCTCTCCTCATCATCCTTGCTGTCTACCAACTTCGCATACGCCACCTTTTTTTCTTCCACCTTCTCTTGAACTCCTCTCTTCCACCACCAGTCCCCTCGGTGCCGACCACGGCTACCCTTCGAGACCCCCAACACCTCTCTAGCTACTTCTCTAATGCAACTGGTCATCCTATCCCACATGTTGGTCGCCTCCCCACTACTCTTCCAGGCTCCTATAGCCCTCAACTTCTCCCCCATCTCCAGGGCACCGTCATGGTCAAACTCCCTCATTTGATCCTAGGCCTGGCATCCACAACCCTCTTTCTCTTCCTCATCTTGATTTCCAAATCCATCACCAAGAGCTTATGCTGGGTCGTTAGATTCTCACTTGGGATCACCTTGCAGTCTTTACAAAGACCTTTATCGTCCTTCCTGAGTAAAAAGTCTATCTGCGTCTTAGCCACCGAACTACGAAAGGTTACCAAGTGCTCCTCCTTCTTCGGGAAACTCGAATTGGCTACCACCAGCCCAAAGGCTTTTGCAAAATCCAACAGTGCAACTCCTCCTCCGTTCCTGTCCCTGAAACCACAACCTCCATGCACATCGTCATATCCCCCTGAAATTGACCCAATGTGCCCATTGAAATCTCCTCCGATGAATAGCTTCTCAGTGGACGGTATACCTCCCATCATCTCGTCCAAATCCTCCCAAAAACGTCTTTTCTCCTCCTCGCCCAAGCCCGCTTGCGGCGCGTAAGCACTAATAATGTGCAAAATAAACCCTCCAACGACCAGCTTAATCGTCATCAACCTATCACTGACCCTCTTAACCCTTACCACCTGTTCGCGTAAGTCATTATCTACTAAAATGCCTACCCCATTCCTATCCCTCGACCTACCTGAGAACCATAACTTATACTCATCCACATCTTTAGCCCTGGATCCTACCCATTTAGTCTCCTGGACACAAGCTATATTAATTCTCCTCTTCTTAAGAATCTTAATTAGTTCGATGGACTTCCCCGTTAGAGTCCCAATATTCCAAGACCCTACTCGCAAACTAGAGACTCCCTTAACCCACCTACCCCCTCTAACCCTCACCCCCGTCCGAGAGCATGACCCTAGTCCACCATCGTCTACCAAAGCCAGTAAAGCAAATATAAACTACTCGACCAGGCAGGAATCAATACTAAAACACAAGTTAGCAATAATCTATATGAAAGTGTAACTACTACGACAAGAACGAAACAAGTAATGCAAGAATGCAAATTAGCTACAAGGATAAAAGACAGAGAATTAAAAAAATAAAAATAAAAATAAAAAAATAAAAAACCGGAGGTACCAACTCCAGTTAGACAGAACCTACTCACGGCGGAATCACTGTTCACGCAGGAATCACTGTTCACGCAGGAAACACTGTTCACGCCAGAATCACTGTTCACGACGGGAAGCTCGAATCTGGCAGACCAGAGAGAAGAAGAGAAGGAAGGAAAAGAAAGAAGAGAAAAGAAGAGAAGGAAGATAGGAGAAGAAGAGGAGTGGGGGTGGAGGTGGGTATAGGGCTGTCACAAACCCTAGGAGAGAGAAAACTTACCTGGGGAGGCCACCGAGAGGTTGCTGGCCGGAGTTGGGGGGTGAGGGTGGGGGTAGGCGAGAGAGTTGGGGGATGGGAAGAAGACCGTTAGGTTTGGTTGGTTTTCCTTGATTTTTCTCATTGTTGTTGATCTTGCCTCGTGATGATTGTTCTTTCAAGGTGAGATATAGCGTTGATGATTATTCCATAATATAAATCGGAGGTTACCGACCTTACGTCACTCCGATAGAGTTGTAGCTTTTATTTGGGCTCTCATGCATGCTTTATATATATATATATATATATATATATATATGTATGTATGAATTTTCTCACACCGAGCCGCGCTATAGTCGGCCGGGTACGGGACCTATTGTGCAACCACTGACCAGTTGATTTTACACACCGAGTCCCGAAAGGGTCGGGTACGTTATGATGATGATATAATATATGTATATACGTATGTATGAAAATGTTTTTTTTTTAAAAGAAAGCCAAGCATGCATGGTATCTGCCTTATGAGGCAATCAGATGTACAAGTTATCTTTATCTCATGTTATGTTATATATTTCTTATTATGTTGTTATTCATGCCTTACATACTAAGTACATTGTTCGTACTGACGTCCTTTCCTGTGGACGCTGCGTTCATGCCCGCAGGTAGACAGGTACACAGATTTGACCCGTAGGTGAATTATCAGCGGATTCTCAGGAGCACTCCACTTATTTCGGAGCTGCAGTCTATTGGTATTGGTCCTTATGGTCACTTGTATTCTATGTAGAGGCTCGTAGACATGATGTACAGTTAGACGTTTCATAACCCCACCGGTTCATATCGTTGTATAACATTTTAGTAGCCTTGTCGGCTGATGATGATGGACATAATTGTTGAAGATTATATAGAGATGTGCCGTTATATATTGATATATGTCCTTACAGATCATGATATCCAGGAGCTATCTTTATGGTCCACCCAGAAATTTTATGAGATGTATGTTTAGAGGTGCTCGGTGTGTTAGCTCCGGGTGCTCGTCATGGCCCTCTGGTTGGGTCGTGACAAAAGTGGTATCAGAGCAGTTCGTCCTATGGAGTGTCTACGAGCCGTGTCCAGTAGAGTCTTGTTTATGGGTGTGAAGGGCGCCACACTTATAAACAAGAGGCTGCAGGGAATTTAGGAATGATTGACCTTTCTTTCTCATCTTAGATCGTGTTGTAGAGCTAAATTATAGGATGTGATGTCTCTGATTCTAACCCTAAATGTTTTGATTATGGATAAGCAGTTGATTATGCCGCTATGAGGTAATTGATGAGAATTGAATTTGTTACTCCGGAAGGTATGTTTCCTGTCTTATTGATATTGATAGACTTTGATATGAGAACCTGAGGTAAATGTTACAAGTATTGTGATCGCCCTGTAAGGCATTAGATGTGTTTTCTGGACTGTGTGCAGGAATGAGGCAGTAAGAAGTATAAAGGAAACTCTGCCGAGATTTTTACAAATTGAATTGTTTGAATGTCTAGGCTATAGAGAAATAATGAAGGGAAAATGTGACAATCGGATGTTTGGTAAGTCATGATTGAATGAACCATTATGATATGCTTTCAAAGAGAAGTTTTAGAATGATTTTAATTTAAGGGAAGAACCCTGGAGGGGAAAAATGATTAGTAATTAAAGGAGTTGGAATGAGTGCATTTGAGATTTCAGAAAATTGAGATTTATTGAAGATATAGGGAAAGTTGACATTAAGAATTCAAATGGAGTATTATGATTTATAGATTGGTGAGTAAGAGATAATGAAAAGATATTGATATGGGAAAGGAAGTTAACGAGTATGGGAAAGTTTTACTCTAGAAGTTTATACATACATAAGGCCAGGACGGGTTGATGACAAGCACATAGACTCGTTTTATCGGACTTTCCTATATGATATGAGTTTACATTGGGATTCAGAAGTCACCAGTCATTCGACTTCAAGGGGGTTTCTGAGGATTTGATAGTTGGTACTATTCTGAGAATCATTATGGCTAAGTTACTTCAAGTATTAATGATGACCTTGAACACAAGAATGAGAAATGTTTAGGTCAGTTGGTTTGCAATTATGATCGTTTTCTGGATTGTTTATATAACTTCTAAATGTGATGTTGCTTGGTCGACGAAGGAAGTAGAGATTGTATCAACCTTAGGAATATGTGGTTTATTTCTAGCCAATCCTTATAAGAAGGCTTTACCTCAAATTTTTTCAGACAAATGTTGTGAAGGTTATTGACGATAGAGAAATTAGGTGCGATGTCGGTTTATGTGTAAGAAAAGAAGAGAGTAGGTGTACAAGTGAAGATAAAATAGCGCAAGGATCGATTCGGTTGCTACAGGAAAGTAAAGGATGCAAGGTTGATTATTTTAGACAAGGAGACAGGGTACAAGTACGAGTAAAGATTTTTAAGTAAAGTTATATCGTCGGGATTCACAGTTAGGACGTAGAAAGATATGCTAGGAAGACCTACAGATTTAGACACACGAGAGAAGAATATGAGAAACCAGAATAGCCCGAGGGAAATTAGGAGCATATGAGCTTTTCAATTAGAATTCTCTGGCTAGCTGAGCAAAAAGAGAGGGGAGATGTATTAGAACCACAGATTCAAGACAAAATCAAATGGTAATGGGATATCTCGCAAGAAAAAGGTGTTGAAAAGCGATAAAAAAAGATAAGTCACGAGTGGCTAAATCGAGTATTATGTATACCCTTATGATTTATGTTACGACATGTTAAAAATATCGATTGTGTTGTATGTCAAAATGAGATAGCAAGCGCTACAGAGAGAATTAGGATTGGGTTTTCTCGAGAATTAAAGTCAGATAGCAGTAACGCGACCAACAATGTAAGAAGGAGCATTAAGAAAAAGAAAGTTATGATATCATGAAGGAGAGAGAAACTTGGACAAGGAAACCGTATACCCATTGAGGGTCAGGTAATATATATTTGAGGAAAAGGTTAGGATGAGAGTAGGAAAGCAGACGATAGGATCAAATTTAAATAAATCAACGGGAGATAGAGTAATGTTATACGTGACAAGAGAGGAACGTGAGGACCCTGGAAAGTGCATCCTTGAGAAGAAATAAACAGATCTTATGAGAGCGTCGAGGGAATTTTAAACTCCTGAGATTTAACCAGGAGAATGGATGTGAACCCATGATTGGTACGCCTATTTAAGGTAGGAAAGTACCTCAAGAAGAGATTTTCAATGTCAAAAGGGATTATTACTCGTAACGGAACACTCCAAGATTTCCTAACCTAAGAGTAAAGGATGACTAATGGAAACAGGCATTTTACAAGTAAAAGAAACTATGAGGACTAAAGGAATGATGAGGTGTTAACGACATGGTTAAAGGGAATTATGTGGCCGCCGAAAGTAGGTAGAAGGTTAATGAGTTAGTAGGCCTGGCCAAAGGAAAACAAATTGAAATTATAAGACAATGTTTGTGTGAAAGATATGATTATGAAGAAAACCAAGAAAATTCGAGATATGTGTGTGTGTGTGTGTGTGTGTGTGTATACAAGTTGTAGTATCATAAAGGAAGATGAATACTCGATGAACGAAGAAAGGAAAGGGTGTACTTTGTGAGGATTTCACGATAAGAACAAGAACCTACAGAACACTAAAAGGACTATGATGCATAGCTGTGATGCAAACAAGTAGTTAAGAAGAATTACGGGACAAAATAAGCTAAGCTAATGAAAAGACGAGTCGTGGGAATGGATGGTGTGGAATATCAACTTTTAATGGTATAGTATAGATATAAATCGGAATTAGGAACCCAGAGCAAGGAGAATTTCAAGGATATTAAGAAGATAGTCGTGGAGAAAGATTAGGGCTAAAAGAGTGTGGTATAGTCGGACACTCCATGAGGGGCCTAATGAATTTCGATGTCCCCATTAATTCATTAACCTAGGGGCCTACTAGTCATGAGAGGTAGAAGTGAAAAGACAATAAAGAAGGCATTTGAATTGTACCCGATATGTATAAGCATTTTGATTTGATACAAAAACTCAACTAGCAAAAAGGAAAACAAGTTAAACCATGCGATGAAAAAAACTCCGGCATTATATGGAATAGAGGAGTTGAAGGATCGCTAAGGTCGGCCAGATGACTATCAAAGACGATTAACACTCAAAGGTTACGGTATATGAGAACATCCTTTAAAAGGGGGGAAGAACAGATTTAGTTCTACGATCAGCTGCAATATTCTGAAGCTCAAAAAAGGGAAATATATTGGATTGAAGGAGTCAGATTTCGAGATGAACCAATATGTCAAGAATGTGCTAAAGAAAAGTGAAAATTGATTAAATGCAAGTATATTAGGAGACAAATGTGGAAAAGGAAGCATGACAAGATAATGAAGGGATTGACGAATCAAAGAGAATGAGTTTCGTCAATGCAACATGTTATGTGTCCGGACTATGATTAGAATTGCTCGTACTGGAGAAATTTTGGTTACATTTAAGTGTACAGTAATGTACTCCGAGAGGTAACGAAAGGAGTAAGAAGGGTCTGTAAGCTGACCAGGGAGTAAGTATAAAGGACAATCTGGATTACAAAAAGGGAGATAGTGTGCCTGTGGATAGCAAGACAGCAGTACTGCCTGAGATTAGGGAGTACCTCGTAAGTCATAAAATTCCAAGCCACTAGTTATATCAAATGTGAGAGTGTATGGCATAGAACCATATAAACAATCGCCATGATAAGACGGCAAACAGAATGGTGCAAGGACGACGATAAGGAGCCGAAGAAGAATAAAGGTTAGTTTAAGTCTCAATTTGTCACCGGTATAAGAGAGCCAAGGATTTAAGAATAAAGCATACTCGTAATGACAGGAAGTAATGATTAAGTAAGATTTTATCTTAGTCCCACGTTTATGAGTTTATATTGTAATTATGTAAAGATCTGAGGAGAGGAAATTGGAGGAAATTTTCAAATATGAATATGATGATTTTATAAGGAATTAAGAGGGATCCGACCAAGGAATTAAAAGGAGATGATATGGTATGTATATGAGGCGACTAGTACAAAAAGGGATACTCTAAAATAGCACCCAAGAAGCAAGCAAGGAAGGGTGCCATATCTGAACAAGAGAATTTGTCTACTAGTAGAGAAATAAGGAGCAAGGCAAAAGATAACAACAATTAAGAGTGTGCACAGACCGGCAGGGAGCCATAGCAGTCATGACTTAAGACCATCTTAATGGCAACAGGTCCCAGGACAGTAACTAGATATCAGTTGACCACTGGATACATACATAAGAACATGAGGATATGGAACTAATGAATGAGTTCGACAAAGAATTGCGAGGATATGAAATAAGACTAATGAGCCCATAGTATAAGAGCATGGAGATCGGAACTAAAAGAGGACAACTATTTCAAGAAACTAATAAAAGCATCGTAAGCTCGCAAGCTACAACATTTGAGGACGAATGTTCCTAATGAGGGAAGGATGTTACACCTCAAACTTTCAGAACACGAGCATGCCACATACTTCATCATATTAATTGAGTATCGGGGACATCCCATGAAGTTTTGGAAGCTACAAGCCATGGGAAATACGTAACAATGAAGTAAAGGATGAATTATGATCTCGTAAATCGTAATCGAGAAGGACAACCTTGAAATCAAAGAAAATGACCATTATCAAGTATGATTAATGATAAATATCATGTATGGAGAGTTTCGGAAGATTCCGGGACCAAGAAAATCGAAGAAAATAAGTTTGTCGAAAATTTGGAAAAGGTTGGCAGATTTTTAGTCAAATTTGGAGGGGTATATATCCAAGTATATTAGGAGTTTTAAGGTGTTTCAAAAACCTAAAATGAAGTTCTTCGTGTCTAGTTTCCAATACAACAAACCGCTCGTCGATACGACAATAGAGTAGAGAATTATGGACGTTACAAGTTAGGCTGACAGAGCAGAAACGCTGCTACAGTAACCGAGTTGCTACAGTACCCGAACACTCTAGGTCGGCCGAACTGACCCTAGAGATCTGAAAATGGGTTTCACCCCTTATTTTTCATCCAAACACCTCCATAACATTCCCCAACCCTCTAGAATATTTTCCCAACTTCCAATTATAAAATTTTGGCCCAAATCAAGTGGAAACAACCAAATCTTCCATCAAGAAGGTTAGAAACTACAGGAGTAGCAAGTCTATGGTATTGTATCATGATTGAGGGTGAAGTTGGACTGATTCAGCCATGGTTCTTAGATTGTATGCACTGCTTAAGGCATGTATAACACCCCTTTGGTCATGTGCTAGCTTAATTTAATGTTGGTAAAGTTGTGTGAGGCCAAATACCCATAGTGGCCTTTGGGATGTAGTATAAATAGGGAAAGTGCTGCCCGATTTTCCGAAGGTTATAATATTAGCAACATATGATAGTTGTGACACTATTTGTTGATGAGGTATCATTTCACTTGTTGTAGACGCAAGAGGATTATGTTAAGCTTTATTGTGGATTGAGAAGGAGATTATCCAGGTATGTTAAGGCTAGTCCCTTTCTTTTGAAAAGGCATGATTCCTATGTTATGATTCCATGTATGTTCCCATAACCTTCTTACTTCCAAAAGTTAGAAGTTCATGATTCTTAAAAGCTTCTTATGATACTAAAGATGAGATGTTTTCTATGATGAACATGATGATGATGATCTTATTTCTAGAAATTTCAAAGTTTATGGTTTTAATGCTATCATGAGATTATTGAGTATATTTCCTGATTTCCTTGATTTCTCTCATTGTTGTTGATCTTGCCTCATGATGATTGTTCCTTCAAGGTGAGATATAGCGTTGATGATTATTCCATAATATAAATCGGGTACGTTATGATGATGATATAATATATGTATATATGTATGTATGAAAATAATTTTTTTTAAAAGAAAGCTAAGCATGCATGGTATCCGTCTTATAAGGCAATCAGATGTACAGGTTATCTTTATCTCATGTTATGTTCTATATTTCTTATTATGTTGTTATTCATGTCTTACATACTCAGTACATTGTTCGTACTGACGTCCTTTTTTGTGGACGCTGCGTTCATGCCCGCAGGTACATAGGTACACGGATTTGACCCGTAAGTGAATAATCAGCGGATTCTCAGGAGCACTCCACTTACTTCGGAGCTGCAATCTATTGGTATTGGTCCTTATGGTCACTTGTATTCTATGTAGAAGCTCGTAGACATATGTGTACAGTTAAACGTTTCATAACCCCACCGATTCATATCGTTGTATAACATTTTAGTAGCCTTGTCGGCTGATGATAATGGGCATAATTGTTGAAGATTATATAGAGATATGTCGTTATATTGTGATATATGTCCTTACAGATTATGATATCCAGGAGCTATCTTTATGGTCCACCCAGAAATGTTATGAGATGTATGTTTAGAGGTGCTCGGTGTGTTAGCTCTACGTGCCCGTCATGGCCCTCTGGTTGGGTCGTGACACACCCCTCCCCCCCCCCCCCCCAAACCTAATTTTAGAAAGTTTAAATATTTTTCAGAATGTCTGTGATTAGTTGTTTGGAACAAGCGTCACATCTACTGAGAGACACATCGACCTCGCCTTATAATGTGTAAAAGAATGTCTGGTCGCTGGAGGTGTAACTTGAATTGTAATTAATTAGAAGTAGTTACTAATTTATAGTTACACTTAGTCGATTAAGTCATTGTTAGTTAGGCTGTTAGATTAGCTAATCACAATAGCTATAAATAGTGTACAAACAGTTACTTATTTTGCACTGCTTCATTCATTTCTAATATCAAATATTTTCTCATGTTCTTATTCTTTATTTCTCTCTGTTTTCTATCTAATATTTTCCTTGCTTTTCCCATGATTTATCTCTTTAACATGGTATCAGAGCTTCCAGGTTGCAGTCGACAGCTCAGTGTCTTTGGAAGCAAGTTGAATTAAGATCGAGATACTCTTGTATCTCAATCACTGATAGGATGGCGAGCTCAGAAGAATTGTGAATCCCAATTGCAGTGCTGCATGTACAAGATCTATTTGCTATTTGAGTGAATCTGAAGAAGTACACTTATATCTTAGTGATACAATGCCGATTGTGGAAAGTTCAAGTGATGCTACAGATGAACAAACTCAGACAGGCTATTTCAAATTTGAGATTTGTTTACTTATTCAATTTAGATGCTCTTAACTCATATTGTCAATTTTGGGTGTTTTCTTGTATTTTTCGCATTGTTGACCTTTATGATATCTATTTATGGTTATTCGACTGTTTCAATTGCTTATATTACCGCTTCTTAATAAATGGAATTGTTTTGTGTTGTAATTGGTTCACCTACCGGGTTGGGTTGTAAATTCCATCGTGACTTAGATAATTTGGGTTGTGACACACTTCAAGCTAGATGTTTTCTTTTGTCTGTATTAGGCTGAACCCAACTTATGTATTTAGGGGTCGTTTGGTACATGAGATTACGTGGAATAGAATATGGGCTTAAATTTATTCCATCTTTGGCTTGGAGTATTAACTAAACCCACTATAAAATTATAGCACAACCCTGGGATTAAATTATTTCCTCACCTAAGTGGAATAACTAATATCGAGATTAGTTATCTTGGGATAATATTATAAAATGACACAATTACCCCTGAATCCCTTTGCACTTCCTTAGCTTAAGCTCGTGACAAACTCAGATTATGCCTATCATCCGGGAAGGGCTGGGCTGACCCGTCCCATTAAAGTGGGCCATATTGGGTTTGGGCCAGTGTTACACCTCAAAAATTTTCACGTCGTTTGCATCGTAAGTAAACTAACGTAAGCTCGGAGAGGTTATGGAACCATTATAACAAGGATAAGCAAGTGTCTAAAGGTTCCGGGATCAAGTGAATCGAAGAAATTAAGTTTGTCAAAATTTTGAAAAAACTTGACAGAATTTTGGACAAAAAGTTTTTGGTCCAATTTGAGAGAGGTATATCTCCCAAAATATGAGGATTTATGGAATGCATAACTATGTAAATTGAAGTTCAGCGACTCTTTTTTCAAATGCAACTGGCAGATTGCAATTTGGAGAAGTACGGAGTAAGATATGAGCCGTCAAAAAATGACGGAACCGTCGTTGTACATCGACGGAACCGTCGAAGTGAGGCGGTGGAAATTATTTTCTTGCTATAAATAGAAGGGTCCACGACTTGGGGCTCATTATGCATCAAAACCAGATCCTTCTAGACCCTATGAGCTCTCTTAAACTCTTCCTAACCTTCTCCAACCCAATTAAGTGAAGATTAATCTTAAGAATCATAAGATTAGTGGAGGCATCCTAGTATTAGTATTGCTAGAGGACTTGGCTACTTGCTTGGACTTGAACGAATGTTCGGACTGGATTCTCTAGGCATACAAGGTATGTTTATAATCTTAACTTTGATATCAAGATGTTTATAGAGGAATTTCAAGGTTTAAAGTAAAGGAAATCATGGTATAAAGGTTTCAAGTTGACTTATCGGTGTTGTTGGAGAGGGACTGAATTTAAAGGAAGTTTTTGGATAGATTTGCACTTGTTTACCTTGTAATATATTGATTTGTTCTTTTCTTGGGTTGTTGAAGAAACATAGCCTGTTTGCTAAGTTTTCTAAATGTGAGTTCTCGTTGGAGTCTGTAGCATTCTTGGGTCATTTGTGTCTAAGGATGGGATTATGGTTGATCCCCAGAAGATTGAGGCTGTGAGGGGTTGAGCGAGGCCCACTACTGTTACTGAGATTCGTAGTTTTGTGGGTTTGGCCAGTTATTACCATCGCTTTGTGAAGGGTTTTGGTGTTATTGCTTCATCCTTGACCAGATTGACTCAGAAGGATGTTCCTTTCCAGTGGGCGGATGATTGTGAGGAGAGCTTTCAAAAAGCTCAAGCTTCTTTTGACTATAGCCCCGATCTTAGCATTACCCGTGGAGGGTAAGGATTTCGCTGTCTATTGTGATGCCTCCGGTATGGGTTTGGGTGAGGTGTTGATGCAGGAGGGGAGAGTGATAGCTTATGCTTGCCGTCAGTTGAAGGTTCATGAGAAGAATTACCCTACCCATGATTTGGTGTTGTTGGCCGTAGTCTTTGCTTTGAAAAATTGGAGGTGATACGCTCAAATTACACTTATTAATGGTATAACGCGGACGTTGTCAAATATAGTAACCCAACGAGGTTGGGGTCGAATCCCACAGGGAATATGGTGTGAAAAGGTTACTAAAGTCGTAGATGCTAAGTTCTAGGTCTAATGTCTTAATCCGATAATTTGTGTAAAAGTTGGTTTTTCTATGACTAGTTGCTAAATTATTGCTTTGGTGATTATTTATGGTAAAAGAAACTAAGGTTGTGTCCCCGTTAGATAGAGTGTATGATCATGGGTATTGATCTTGATATACTTGTAATGGATCATTATATGAATGCACTTAATCTCTATGTGAATCTCTACTATTTCCCAATAAATAAAGATTATATCTTTCTATGATTTTCCCAAATATAAGAAAGTGATTATGAAGAACGATTAATCATGCCAAGTAAATTCCTCTTATTCCTAAGTGAATTTATTAAACAAAGTTTAAAGCTTTGAGTTCTTGTTAATTATTCTTACCAACCCTAATTATTTTTCCAAATAAATTTAGGGTTTATGGCTTTAATCAATGTTTGCAACCATTAATTATGAATGAAGAATGAAGAATAACTAAACCCTGATAATCCATTATTTGTATATCAATCACAAACCCAATCACAAAACACCCATCATTGGGTTCACAACCCTAGTAAGGGAATTTAGTTACTCATGACAAAGAACAAGAAATAAGAAATTGAAGAATTCATAATTGCTTACTTTGGAATGAAAAAGGAATTCGTAATACTTGAATTGATGTTTGAATCTTCAAAAAACTAGAGAGAATTAATATCCTAAGTCAAGAGACAAAAATATAATGAATGATGACTATTACAATCCTACAATGACTATTTATAAGTTTTGAAAATACATAAGTTACAGATTTTGCACTTCAGTCCCGTCATGATGAAATACGGTCCGTAAATCACTTTACGGACCGTAAACATGGTTTACGCCCAACTCGTTCTCTCAGCTGTGTGCAACTTATCCTTCCAAAATACGGACCGTAAAGTGGTTTACGGTCCGTAAACTGCTTGGTCGTCTTTCACTTTGCTAATCTCAGACTTCCTGCCAAATGCTTGAATGACTAAATACGTGATGGAATACGGACCGTAAACTGAAATACGGTCCATAAACTCAGCTCGTAAATCACCATCTTCTCAGCTGGACATTCTGTCTCCAGGATCCTTTAACACGACCATGGAATACGGCCCGTATTGTAGAATACGGACCGTAAACATCAATTTACGACCTGGTTCTGCACTTCAACTGTGATTGTGCCGAATCTGTTCCTTTACCTGAAAAACACTAAAAACCACGTAAAATCACATAGGCTTGCTTAAAAACAAGTAAAACTTATAGTCAAAAAACATCGATTGTGGCGTAAAATCACGCCACATCAGGAGGCATTATTTGTACGGTGTTCATTATGAGGTTTTCACCGATCACCGTAGCCTTCAGCATGTGTTTACCGAGAGAGATGTTAATTCCAGGCAGCACCGATGGATGGAGCTCCTGAAGGACTATGATATCTCTATTCTGGATCATCCCGGGAAAGCCAATGTGGTGGTTGATGCCTTGAGTCGAAAGGCAGTGAGTATGGGGAGTTTATCTCGATTGATTGTTTTCGAGCGTCCGTTGGCCATGGAGGTTCAGACTCTAGGCAACAGTTTCGTCCGTCTTGATATTTCAACCCCGGGCAGGATTTTGTCTTGTATAAAGGTGAGGTCGTCTTTACTGGATCGGATCAGCACTCATCAGTTTGATGATGCTCAGTTGAGCAAGATGCGAGATAGAGTTTTGAGAGGTGAGGCCAAGGAGGCTGTGATTGATTCTGAGGGCATTCTGAGGATTAGAGGACACGTGTGCATTTCTCGTACTGGTGATTTGGGTCAGTTAATCTTGTCTGAGGCTCATAGCTCTCACTATTCTATTCATCCGAGAGTTACTAAGATGTACGGTGATTTGAGATAGCACTATTGGTGGCGTCGGATGAAGAGAGATATAGTAGATTTTATGGCTAACTGTGGGAATTATCAACAGGTTAAGAGTGAGCACCAGCGACCCGGTGGGGTGCTTCAGAGGATGCCCATTCCTGAGTGGAAGTGGGATAGGATTACTATGGACTTTGTTACGGGTCTTCCGATGACCCTTGGCAACTTTGATTCTATTTGGGTGATAGTGGATCGGTTGACTAAGTCTGCTCACTTTGTTCCAGTTCAGGTTTCCTATACCACAGAGAAGTTAGCCAAGATGTACATTCGGGATATTGTGAGATTACATGGGGTTCTTATTTATGTCGTATCCAATCGGGGTACTATTTTCACTTCCCGATTCTGGAGGCCATTTCATGAGGAGTTGGGTTCCCGATTGGATCTCAGTACAGCTTTTCATCCCCAGATCGATGGCTAGTCCGAGCGGACCATTCAGGTGCTCGAGGACATGTTGAGAGCGCGTATTATTAATTTTAGGGGTCATTGGGACTAGCACTTACCCTTGGTAGAGTCCCTTGATAGAGTGAGAGTTATTCAGGCCAAGCTTTTGGCAGCTTAGAGTAGGCAAAAGATGTATGCAGACCGGAAGGTCCGGGATTTGGAGTTTGCTATTGGTGACCAGGTTCTGTTGAAGGTTTCACCCATTAAGGGTGTTATGAGTTTCGGTAAGAGGGACAAGTTGATCCCCAGGTATATTGGTCCGTTTGAGATTGTTTATCGTATGGGTGATGTAGCTTATGAGTTGGCATTGCCGCCAGGCTTGGCGGGAGTTCATCTTGTTTTTCATGTTTCGATGCTTAAGAAGTACCATGCTGACGGTACCTACATTGTTCATTGGGATTCTATATTACTTGATAAGAATTTGACTTATGAGGATGAGCCTATCGTGATCTTGGATAGGCAGGTTTGAAAGTTGAGGTTAAAAGAGATTGCTTTTGTGAAGGTACAATGGAAGCATCGTCCTATTGAGGAGGCTACTTGGGAGACCGAGCCCGACATGCGTAGCCGATATCCCTAGTTGTTTACTGATTCAGGTATTTCCCGCCTTCTTGTCTCTTCTTCGCTCGAGGACGACGATTCAATTGGTATCTAATGTAACGACCCGTTTGGTCGTTATAGTCTTTTCGGCATTTTCGCCCTTTCTCGAGCATTAACAATCTAAATTTTTACCCCAGTGGACCGTTGGCACACTTCCCGAGGTATCTAGACCGGATTCGGGCAACTTTTGTGAAATATAGGCTTAAAGTGAAAAATGGTTGACCTAAAGTTGACTTTTGGGTAAATGGACCTTTTTTGGAATTTCGTCAATTCCGAGAGGTCCGGATGGTCGTTTAGAACTTGTGAGTTTATTTGGTTCGGTTGCCAATGCACTTTGATGCATTTTAGGACATAGGTTGGGAAATTGGAAATAAGGCATTGGGGGGTAGACTCGGTCAACGAGACCTCTGTTGGGAATTCTAAGGCCACAGGAGCGTTCGTAGCGCATTTTATGTGTGTCTATGTGTATGGTATGTAAGCAGATGGCCTCGAAAACTAGATGAAAAATCGAATCAATTGGCGAAACATAGGGAGATTTCTGGTGTCTGGTGCCCACTTTGGCGGCATCAGCACCGCGGCAGCGGCACCGCTAGAGCGGTAGCCCTGCCGCTGGAGCGGTCAAGTGAGTTTTGTCCTTACCGCTGAAGCGGTCGTGTGACCGCTGATGCAGCACCGCTGGGGCGGTCCTAGTGCCGCTAAAGCGGGTGACGGGCAGTTTGTAAAATTAACGAAATGTTAAAAGCCTTTAGACCCTCATTATTTCCCATTTCGAAATTTGAGCTTTGGGGAACAGTTCTTGGAGATATTTTGGAGATATCATTGGAGGTAAATCTTGCTTGTTCCTTTACTCTTCCTTTAATCATAATCATCTTGGATTCCCCATTCTCTTTAGTAATCCCTTAGTGATGGAAGTTGAAAGAGGGTTTTGATGAACTTTTCCTTAGGCTCGTTAATGAGGAAATTGATGATGTTTATGTTAGATTTTGATGAATCTAAGCTTTTTAATCATATATCTTCCATTTCTAGTGTTGAATTTCGGAATCAAAGAATTAGGGTTTATACCCAATTTAGGGGTTTTGCTTAAAATCAGAAATTAGGCTAATCCTTTAGTTAAATCAGTAATTAGTGGTTGGGTTATGATCACCTAGTACTTAATTTGGCATTTTTCTTCTGAATTTCCCGTTTTGCCCTTGTGGGCCCGTTTCCCCAATTTCTAGGACTAGAATTGACCTAATTTTAATAGTAGCAATATTAGTATCATTCTTCATGATTTCTAATCAAGAATTCGATTATTCTTAGACTACTTTGGTTTTGAGGTTCAGTGGAAAGGCAAGGAAAGTGAGTAAGTTGTTGGTGTTGCGATTCGGCCTTCCAGGTAGGTTATGGCTTACCTTTGGTGAGACTTCGTATAGCGAAGCACATATTTAGATTATATTGTTGGAGATAGCATGTGAACCTTCGGGTATGAAGTCGGGTTGGATATTGCCTTAGGTTGGGTCCTGTTGTGTGTTGGGGCTATCCACCCCGTTATGTGTGATTCGATTGTTCTATTGTACCGGCTTGATGCCATGAGTCGTTGATAGATATTGGATTATGTTTTATCATCTTGATTATGATATAGTTGGTATACCCACTGTTGCTACTTGTACTCGGATATATTGTTGGCGTACCCACTGTTGGTACTTGTGATTCGGTTATATAGTTGGCATACCCACTTTTGGTATTTGTGATTCGGATATATTGTTGTCGTACCCATTATTGGTACTTGTGATATTGAGCATGATTATTGATGTGATTCATGCATTGCACGCACTCTCATTTTCATGATACACTGTTGAGATATTGATGATATTTGATGAAATACTTGATGAGCTCAGTTCAGTTTACTTGAGTGACGTGAGAGTCCGATATCCGATGTTTGTCCCGGAATCGTGGATTGAGTGAATTGATACTTGATTAAAACTCTTTACTTGAGTGACGTGAGAGTCCGCTATCCGATGTTCATTCCGGAATCGTGGAATGAGTGAGTGCACGGACTCCGCAGGTCCCCCAGAGTGGTGCCGGTGAGAACTCCCCGTGGGTAAAGATCCGGGGTCCCGTCTGTCTGTTGGGAAAAGATCCAAGACGGGTGGCACTTAGACTTCGCGAGTCACACTGGGTTGTGCTACCGAGACGTCGATATTTCCGTCCGAAGTACATGTGTACACAACATTTGCATGGCATTGCAGTGCATTCATACATTATTGCATTGCATTGTATTATGGTTTGATTCTGAGATGTTTTAGTGTTGTATTGTGATGGACTTGACACATTTGGGATTAGAAGCTTTACTTAGGCAATGACGTGTACTTGAATTCGATTACTTGTGACTTACACTTGTTGGTTTATCTGCTTATCTGCTTTATTATCTGGATTGTGTTAGCTATGCTTAGTCGGCCGATGCTGCCTACTAGTACTGTTGTTTGTACTAACCTGCACTAGCTGAATTCTTTTATGAATGCAGAGTATCAGGTCGGATCCACTTCCGTGACGCGTGGCTAATAGTCGCTTCAGCTTTCTCTTTGAGTTTCCAGGGTGAGCATGGTCGTCCGCTGCCTTGAAGACTTTTCTATGTTTATGTCCTATTTTATTCAGAGACATAGATACTTATTTATTAGTATTCCAGATTTGTACTATTTCCCTTTTTAGATGCTCTTGTGTTATTCAGACTAGACCCTGGGGGTGTTGTTATTATTCCGCACTATTCTACTACTTCTATATCTATATTGTGAGACTTATGTATTTGTTCTAATCTGTTGCTTAATTTCATCGTTTTTATGTATTTATACATTGTTGGGTTGAGGGTTCGCTTACCAAGGTGGGAAGGTAAGTGCCCGCACGGCTTAGGCAAAATAGGTCGTGACAGTTTAAGGGAGGCTATGTAGGAAATAAACCAAGAGTAGGAAACCTAAGTTGTTTAGCATTTAGTTTATTTAATTCATATCTAGTTAGGATTTATTTATCAAATCTATACTGGAATAGGTTTTTCTAGTCCTGGTCTATTTTGGTTTCTAGTATTATAAATAGGGATGCTATGTCCCATATTTTCATTGTTGTGAGATTCAAGAGTTTTGAGTTATTAAGTAAAGCCTCTTACCTTCTCTCTCTAGTTTGATAAATTTCTTCTATATAGCCATTGTTGAGTCTTGCACGTGTGCTTAGGTTGATTCACCTTTGCTTGCAATGCCTCAACGAAGCAATTTTTCTTTCATCACACAAGAAAAATTGTTTGAGCGTATTGAATATGAAGCTAGTGATGAAAAAAGCCAAAGAATTCACCAAGATAAAGTATTTGATGATCTACCCAAAATTGAAACAGAAATAATTAAGGGTCTAGATCCACAATTGACATGCATGATTATGGATATTGAAGACGTAATCAATTTTAATTTGAGCCATTATCCGAGATTTTATGTTCTGAGGAGCATGAAAAATTATTTGTTGACGATACTGCTCTACCATCTATTGAAAGGTCACCTAGAGTCGAATAGGCGCACAAGACCAAGTATAAATCAATTGAAGAAACATATGATTTTAAATCAAGACTAGTTATTAAAGGATACAAGAAGAAGAAGAAGAAGAAGAAGAAGAAGAAGAAGAAGAAGAAGTAGAAGAAGAAGAAGAAGAAAATTAACTTTGAATCTCGTGAAAGAGAAACTAAAGCTAACTAAAGATGGCACCTGCAATTTTGTCGAAGCTACATATTTCAGGAAATTGTCCGAGAATCTAAGGCGGTTGACTTCTACAAGATATGATATTGTTCATGGCACGCTCAAGTTTGAAGATCTTGGTTTAAGGGAGGCTATGTTGGAATTAAACCAAGATTACTAATCCAAAGTTATTTAGGATTTGATATTTTGCATTTATTTAATTCATATTTTCTTGAGATTTATTTGTCTAGTTCATATTGGAATGAGTTTTCTAGCCCTATTCTATGTTGGTTTTCTAGTATTATAAATAGGGATGCTCTTTCACATATTTTCATTGTAGTGAGATTCAAGAGTTTTTGAGTTATTAAGTAAAGTCTCTTACCTTCTCTCTCTAGTTTGATAAATTTCTTCTATATAGCTATTGTCGGGTCATTCACTTGTGCTTATATTATTCCTTTAAGTATTTTTATTTCCTTTATTTGGTTAGTCTATCTGCAATTTCTGTCCCTTCTCTAAAGATGTGCTTTATTTTTAGACATTCTAATAATCAACCACATGCAATCATCAGTAAGATTGGAGTTTAAGATCATTAGAACCAGTTAGCATATTAATAACCTCTTTACAATCCTTTACGATTTGTAGTGGCTGGTGACACGCTTTTTTCTAGTGCAATTTCTAGGTCAATTTGTAGTACCATAATTTTTGTTTGAATATTTGTGGCATAGGGGATTCTTTTGTTGAACCCTACAATACATTTTCCATTATCGTCTCTAGTTACTCCTCGTTTTTGCTAGTTGTTTTTGCAAGCCCCAATCAATAATGAGTTTATATCCGAGCTTGTCTGGCAGTTCCATTTTATGTAGCAAATTTGCTTAATTGTCTCTCTCGTTTTGCAATTGGTCAAAAGGTAATACTCGATCGCTTTGATTTTGGTAAGGTGTCTATGTCCTCCTTTCTTGAAGTAGTTATCATTCCTATTAAATAAATGTCATAGAGCAAAGGGGAAGATATCTTGGCATGTCCGGCCCGGCCCACCAGCCCGGCCACTAGTAGCCCGGGTGATGGCCCACTGTGGCACCGGCCCACTTCAAATAAATAAAAAAAAACAAGATAAGTACTACATTTATTACTAATAATAAATATTTTAAAAATATTGCATTCCAATACATTAGGAGTCTCTTTTTACGAAGCACTTTAGTTTTCTTTAAAATTGTATTTTAAAGCTAAACAATCTTGTTTTCTCAACAAATATACCTTTGATACATTTTCAGTATATAGTATATATTATATTGTGATAGTACTTATCTCAACAAATATACCTTTCATAAATCATTCAGTTCAATTTCATGCCTTTTCACAAGTGTCTACGCAACACACCGGTACCCCCCTCCACCTCCCACCCCCCTAATAAGCTAATACCTGACGCTCCGGACTTGTGGAGATATATGTCACCACAATGTTGACATTTAACATGTTCCTCATCTACTCGCTCAAAATGCATCCATACCGTACTTGAAGTTGATCTTCGAACTCGAGGAGAAGGTGGAGGTGAAGAATTGTGTGAAAATTAAGAAGAATGGAGGGGTATTTATAGTTTGAAAATATGACCAAAGTGAAGTTATTCACAAATTTAGGGGTTCAAATAAAATTAGCAACGACTAGTTTTTTAAATTTACAACGGCTAGCTTTTTGAATTTGACGACGACTAAACTTTTTTTTTAATTTAGCAATTTTATCATTAGATGTAAATGTTAATTTTATTATTATTAGTAAATGTAAATGTCTATTTTTGTATTAGAACTTTAAAAAAAAAAAATCCCGGCCCACTAACTATAACCTGGCCCGGCCCGATTAGCCCGAGGTGTAGCCCCTATCCGGGGTGGGCTGGGCCGGACACCCTTTTCCCTCTCCAAGCCCGGCCCCCTAACTTACGGCCCGGCCCCGACCCTACCCCTTGTGGCCCACGTTTAAATGGCCCGACCAGGCCCCGGCCCGGCTCACTTGACACCTTTACCCATATGTGAAAAGTCTTGCACTTGGTGCCAAGATCACATAAATTTTATAATAATAAAATACAGTAATACTATTTTGTCATGTGTTACCCATGTTCTATAATATAATAGAGTGCTTTTGGTGTAACAAAATTTATCTTTCATGAAAAGTATTTCTAATGCTTGATTGGTGAGTGAAAAATATTTTTCAAACATATATATCTTAAATATTAATAATATTATCAAATTAGTGTTTTAATTAAATATTTGAGTTCTAAAAATTAGTAATAATATCTAAATTTTAGTTGGATCAAATATTTAAAAAATTAAAAGTTAAAATAATTGGAAGAAAAAAACCTTCACCCATAAATAAGGGAAATCAGTTTCCATAACTAAGATAGTAAGGGAATCACTTTCCCCTTTTGATAAAAAATGTGAAAAACATTTTTTAATAGTAAAATATATCCTTTTTTCAGAAAAATATTTTCATGAAGAGTACTTCCTGACCATTAAACATGCCTTAAATAAAAAAGTCTAAAAAAGAAAGTCAACGAGGTGGCATTATAAAATTCCATTCATTGGTGTATTCAGAAGTCAGAACAACTAATAATTTTCAAATTTTATCTTGCTCTACCTTATCCCTCCCATGAAAAATCTAAGCTTTCACCTATGCATTTTAATTTTCCTAGCTTGCTTTAATTTCCCAATTGGTTGTTTTGACAACCATCATGTGCAGACCAAACGCACAACTAATTTCTTTGTCTTTGGAGACTCCATGTTGTTGGGATATATACTATTAACCATGTGTTTGGATATAGTATTTATTATAGAAAAAATATTTATTCATTATTTAATAAAGAGTTAAATAGATCATGCACTAGTATGTGTATCTTTTACTTATATAGTAGATGATTTAGTGTATAGAGTTTAGCTTATACACAGAAGATTAATTTGTCGATTCTTATAAGTATAAAAGTTATGTTCACAATCTAAGATGGAAATTGGATAAAGCCATCGGTATGATTGTAGCAAAAGATTAATATAATGTATCTTCATTATGGGAACGGTATAGTTCCGTCTTCTTGTGCTAATACATTTTGTATGTATTGAACGGACCAAGTAGAGATAAGTGTTTTTGTAATGAATATATAAAACAAATTCTCTAGTTCATTAAATGTACTTATACTCTTAATCTTGATATAATTATTATGATCAATGTGATTTGTTCATTATTTTGATTTATTAAAAGGTACGACTCAATTACAGGTCTATGTATTCCTGGTAAATTGGATAATGGCAAATTACATTTGTGAAATAATAATTAGTTGATAGAATTCATGTCTCGATTTTGAAATTGATGATACCCTTTTATGGATGCTTATAAGTCTCATGTGAAAACTCTGAAGGTGAATTTTGTATCTGTCACATGATGTAAGCAGAAATATAAAGGATTAATTGTCAGTAATTTAATTTAATTGATTGGTATTTTTAATCTTAACATGAGGAGTTAAATAGGTTTTAATGTATGATTTCGAATTGAACTGAAGAGTGCAGTTACGATTTTTTAGTGGAATAATTCGTAATTTATTATGGTAGGATTAATTCAGATTTTTTGAATTAATTAAATAATAGGAAGCCTCGTTAATTAAATTATGTGGTCTCTGCTGTGCCCGAATAATAAAAAATTAAATGGAATATTATTTTTTGGTGGAAAAAAAAGACCCAAACGATTTTGGAAAAGGATGAAAACCCTAAACCTATAGTTATAAGATAGGGGTCTTATTCCATAAGGAGGCTAAAGGGTTTTAGAAGTTTCTTCAACCTTTCCATAGAAATTCGCCCACACGAATTTCGCAAATTCTGGTATTATCGGGTTACACAGCGGAAGACTGTGGAACTAAAGGATGAACACCTGGACAGCTATTGCTCGTGCTTGAAGGTGTGATTTGCAATCACGGTCACGCTTCAAGAGATAAGTATCGATTTTATGTTTGATTAAAAAATTTGATTATGTGTTGTGTATATTACATGCAAGTTCGATCCAAGCTATTTGCTTCCGCTACGTATGCCTGATTTCCATCACATGTTTGATCCTGGAAACAATAATTACTTAGAGAATATCAACGCTTATCGAGCAAATTTCAAGCCATATGGAGAATCATATTTTGAGCATCCTACTGGCAGATTTTTTGACGGGCGCCTCATCCCTGATTTTATTGGTAAGGAATCTCGAAACTCCTTTTGATTCGGGTGTGTTTGGTACGAAGAAAAAAATTTTCCTTGAAAGATAAGTTATTTTCTTACTTATATTGTTGAGTTTGATACCTAAACAGAAAGTATTGTCCTAAAGCATTTGTATAGGAGTATAATTTAGGCAAAATGCTACGGGCGTAAAGGATGTGTGGCAAGGTGTGGGAGTGGTGGGGATGGGAGCTATAAGGGGTGGGAGTGGGGTAGGGTACCAATGGCGAAGTCAGAAATCTTACTAAAGGTATTCAAGATTTAATATATATCTATAAAAAATAATATTTGACTTATATACGTAGTAATTTTTTTTTTAATATATATAAAGTATAATTTTTTGATGAAGGGTGTTCAACTGACCACCCTTTCGTTTATGTAGCTATGCCACTGGGTGTATTGGAGGTGAAAATGAGAAAATTAGTACGGAATATCACTTGCTAAACTTTTTTTTCCCTAGTTCCACTAGATAAGTTGTTTCCTCGTTTTTAAGGAACTTGTTTTTTTAGAATAAAAACTTTTGTTGAAATTTTGACTAACCAAATATGAGAATACTAGAAAAATAGTTTCCTCCATACCAAACACACCCTCAGTACCTTGACACTCTTCTTTTATTGCAATCGCTTTATGATTTTCTGTTTTTGTTTTTGAATTTAATTTTAATCTTATATAATGTCAGTATAATGTTTTTTTCCCACTATTAGCGGAATTTGCAAATTTGGCAATGATTCCATCATATTACCAAGCTCTTCACACATCGCTAAGACTCTACTTAATCAACTCCTCTCACAATCTTGTAAGTCTGTCTATATCCCAGTGTCTCCATAACTCAACACTGGGGCATTTTTGGAGAATTTACATCGTGTCTAGTAGAGTCCTACTTATAGGTGTGTTGCGCACCACATTTATAATCAGGAGGCTATAAGCATATGTTTCATTCTCGTCACCTGTCTACAACCCTTGCGAAGTTATAAATCCATAAATAACATTCTCTCAACAGGTTCAACCATAATTCTTTCCATACCATATTATTTTCCACCAATTCTCCTAAACCGCATTTCTCAAGTTCATATTTGTTGGTCGGAACAAAATTGGCTACTACGTCAACTTCTTCGCCCGAAGACTCTTACATCATCTCCGGTCGAAGAGGGGCATCTGTTGACACCCAATTTTGTCCCTCCTTTATTTAATTTTATTCACTCGGGCGTCTAAATTAACTGACGAGCTAAATACTTAATTTTCACTACTATTATTTTCGATACTTTTATTTTCAACATTACGAGCATTACTTTATCACAAATTTTAAATGTTCGTCATCGTTTCATTTTCGGGTTTGGAATCGTTAAATTAATTACAAGACAACACTTTGTAAAATCTTTATTTTTCTACATATTAATTATTAACTGTCTTTACATAGTATATGTTGTACTAGTTATTAAATTAGAAGCCCAAAGATAATTAATATAGAGGAGGAATTTCAGCCAAATAAACAACCCACATTTTAATACCCAACCCACATTATATCAGCCCACATTTAATTCAAACGACCAGCCCATTACCCCTAAATTTTCGGACCAACTGAGCCCAAATAACCCCCTACCCGTCCAGCCCACGTTTCACTAAACCGACCCAGCCCATTTTCGTTTTCTTCACCACCACCTAAACGAACCCTAATCAAAAAAACGCTGCCCTCTTCTCTCCCTCTCTCCCTTTCTCTTTCTCTCACCATCTCCGCTCCTCCCACGCTTCTGTCCCCTCCACCTCCTTCTGTTCCCCACTCCTCTGCTTCCTCCACTTCCCTCTGTCCCCCACTCTTCTCTCATACGCTCCTCTCTCTCCTTTCTTAAACCCAAACCTTATAAAAGGATGGTGAGTTGAATCGAGGAGGAGGAGAGAAAAAAACGGAGGAAAAAGATCCGAAAAATCCCATGGTTTCTTGACATCAATTGGAAATTCTAAACATTTCATTTTGTTTGCTCTATTATTATTTCAAAGTCGAGTGTATAAAACTCGAGAATTGAACACTGATTGGACACGGATTGAAATACTTTAATTTTGACTCGAGTTTCGAATCTGTCAATACGAGAGTAGATTCGAGGCCTCGACGCCTTCATTTCACTGCATCCGAAAAAGGTCAATAACTTTCCTCCCTTTTTTTATCATTTCTAGCCTCGTCTGTTTAGTTTATCTTCGTAGCAAGTCGTTTTATTTCTGTGGTAAAATTGTTGCTGGATCGCCTTTCTGTTAGTATCAAAATCGTGTTGTAGTATACTGTAGTTTGGATGCTTAGACTGAATTTACAAGACTCAAAACCTATTTGAAAGACGAATATACATAGGATATACCGCGGGTATCAAGGTAAGCAGAAGGTATACATTCGACATACACCCGATATACACACCATGATGTGTATATTCTAGGTATATTGTGTATATGGTTAAAACAGGTCGACATTTCCCCCTCTTTTACTCTATTTGTTCAAGTAATATAACTTGACACGAATGCAATCTGTTTGGGGTTAGATATGATGAAATGGTTATATGACATGTTTATGTTGTTTGCTAGTTAATTTGGTACTGCCCAGTCCTAGTTTTACAGAAATACATTATTTCAAACTATGAGGCTGTAACTCTCCCCTCTCACTCGATCAGTTAAAACCATATAGAAAAAGTAGAATATAGCAATGCTAAAATCTGCCCTGTCCCTTTCTTACCTTCTTCATCTTGTTACAAATATCTGATTTCTCTAGGATTAGTCGAGTCCAAATTTAGCTTGTAAAGATCCTGTACGATTTAAATATATGCCTGTGATTGTCTAAGCACCATTCATATGCCTGTAGTAATTGACTACGTTATTTAAGGTTTACGACAAGTTTGCTTGCATTGTATACCTACTAGCATTATTTGTGTGTCAATTGTTTTTGAGAATTTGAACCTATCGTTGATCTTTGTTTCATCTCCAACAGTGTCAAACATATATATGTTATGTTCCATTAAAACAGTTTCTTGGTTTTTCTAAACTTACAAATGATCTTGTGGCAAATGCTATATGTTATATGTGTCTTACCTAGAATGAAGTTAAGAATCCTAGTATGTCAGGTTTAACTCATTTCCTTTTCCAGTATTTGTACATGTCTCTTCTTTGGAGAATACTTGCAGTTCATCTTGAATACATTCTACGAACTTGTAAAGAGATTGGTCCCCTTAAGTTATCAAGACCAAATAATTCAGCTTAAATATCCATTTGCTAAGAGAATCTGAGGAATTGTCTCTTTTCTGCCTGTATACATTCAGTGGATTACACTAACTGCTCATGACCTCATTATTAGACACTTGTTATAATGTTGTTTGTTCTAACCTGATCAGCGTATTACTGTGGGTTGTCCTCCCCTTTCCATGCACATTTGATGTCCATCCTGACTAAGTATGAGTCCCTGTATAGATGAATGCTTGGTTTGGTTATTGAGATACTAAGATAACTATGGTGAGAGATTATCATTTGGGTTGTCTGCCATCATGTGTTCAATTGCTTTGTCATATGTATTTGATCTGGATTCCCATACTTAGTTGACATTCTAAAAACTATTACATGATAATTCATTTGATTCATGTCTTGATGAGTGGTCTACAAGATCTAGCAGTTATGTTAATTGGGAGCAATTAAGTCTGCTTGCTAGTTAGATATATGCTCATCTCACCTTTCTTTGTTGCTAATCTGGAGAATGTTCTCATGAATATTGCGAGTGTATGCTGGATTTCTATGTTTTGATTATTTGCAACACATGCAATGCACTGGTTCGGGTACTTGTTTAAATGAGACTGTAGAGTATATATTTTCTCTTACCTTTACTGGCCAACAGTTTATTAGATTACTGTGTTTGGTTCTATTTGAGTACAATAAGTCATTAGAGTTGATGATAAAATAGTTAACCTGTCTGGTTAGTTGACAATCTGTGCGCTAATTGATTCAAGCAGCCCCATAAAACATGTTATATTTCCGCACCAATTCAGCTTTACATGCTAAGTGTACTCGTATCGATTATATATATGTATGTATACGATAGGTAGATTTCAGCCAATACATCTATAGGGAAGTTAGTTAGTCATTATGGATGAAGTTTGAACCATCCCTGGTGTTAGCCATGCCTGGGATTCATGAAATCCCTTGGAACTTGTGCAACATCGGAAAAACGAGGGTGAAAGCTTTCCAATATTAAACTTTTATACCTCTTACGAATGTGTATACATGAGATATACTTGGATATACACATTATATACATAACCTACTGATTTGTTTTGAACTTATATTTTACATGTTTAATCTTATTCGTTGAGTAGATACTAATCCTTTCTTTTCATTTTTTATGCATGATATCTCGCATACGAGTCCAAGCGATTCATCATCTTCTCCCGCATTTTGGCATTGGGCCAAAGCCCAACAAAATCTCCTTCTCGAGTCACCCCTGTTCGCAGCCAGATTAGAGAACAAAATTTGGGCCGAAGCCCAATAAGAGACGAACAGTTCGCATCAATCCATTAAGATTACTGGGCCGAAGCCCAACAGGAGCGCACAGCCACAGTCTGAAAGTGGGCTGAGCCCATTTATATTATATCTACTCCTCTATTTTTTATTTTGTGTGCATTTAACATGTATTGTATGACTAACATTTGTGCTTGTTAATTAAGATAAACTTTAGTAACATTAAGGGTTTTAGTTTAGTAATGGGTAGTTAATTCCACAAATTACATTCACTTCTATTTTCTAAACTATTTATAGTATCTGTAACATTTATTTGAGTAATTGATTTTCAAATAGTATGCCTACATATTTTTGGGTTAAAGGAATCATTTCTCATTCTTACCATCTTAGGAATTTCAAAACGTCACTAACACACAAATATGAATCTGATTATATTTTATGAACATTTTCAAGATTTACTCAATTATGCATATTTTTAGCCGAAATTGGTTAAATAAAGAGTGATAAAAAATAGAAAGAAACTTATGGCCTTTTCATCATGTTTAAGAATATAATTCTGGGCATTTCTACACCATCATATTCATATAATATTATTTTTTTATCTAAAGATCGCATTTGTCAAATCATCTTTTAAAAGGCTATTATTCATAGGCAAATTATCTTATTTTCTACAGATCTTATTTTTGAATAACATTACTATATTTTTCATTTAAGGCCTTAGCAATATTTTTGAGTCTCATTTAACATTTAGAATCTTCTTTTACGCAAATTATTATGTTTTCTACAAGTATTATTTTAAACAACACTATTACACTTTCGTTTAAAACCTTAACAACATTTATAAGTCGTGTTTTCAAAATAGTATTAGAAATCTTCTTTTATACAAATAATTATTTTCTACAAGTCCTATTTTAAATAGCATTCTTACAAGTCTATCTATAACTTTAGTCGCATTTACAAAGCTACGTTCTTTTTATAATACTATATTTACACTTAGCCTAACTAATCGTAAGTCCGGTCGGTTAACCATTGTTAATGGGTCTTAAAGGGTGCCTAATACCTTCCCTTTAGACTAATTGAACCCTTACCTAGAATCTTAAGTTTCGCAGATTTTTAAAACAGAGTTAACTTTAAAATAACTTTAATTAACCATTAGGTGTCCTAATTCACCATAAATAATTAGGTGGCGACTCCTTTAAAATAAACAAAAAATAGGAATCACCAATATGTTGTACTCTACTTTAACCCGGTTAAAAAGGGGTATGACAATACATATCCTTAGTTTAAGACTACAAGATTTGAAAACCTTTTTTACTTTCTGAAATTCGTGTTAAGTCAAACTAAGACAGACAAATTAAAACGGTGGAAGTACAGTTGATGCAATTGGAAATATTAAAAACATCACAAATTTCAGAACGTCTAACAATATTCAAATTTTATTGCAGATAAATTTTATTTTTTCATTGGCTTAGTACTCTTGTTAACTCCAATCACCACTCACCAATAAACATTACTTCCTCTGTCTCATATATGTGGCACCTAATTTCGAGAGTCAAACTTATTAATTTTGATCATGAATTTGGACATGAATATTTTATTTTATTTTTTGTAATAATAATTTCATATTTAAAAACTATATAAAATATACTCCTAATAGAGATTTTTTACGCAGATAGCTCAATTTGTTATGGTATGTTAGTTACAATTTTTATCGGATCAGCCATTAATGTTTATCATAGACATCAGGTGACCTTATGGTATAAATGTCCTGTTATACTGTTACTTATGACATGGAACCTAACTTGTTTTGTACTTACAGGTGATCAGCCCAAACACACAATTAGGCAATTTTAAGACTGACAGAAAAGTTGAAAGCACAACTAGGGAAAAAAGATTCAGAGGCATTGTTGTCCAATGCAATCTACTTGTTCAGCGTAGCCAACAACGATTATCTGCGTCTTTTCGACATTCCAGATATGCCTTCCGAAATGTCTTGTTTAGCTTATGCAACAGAGCAGGAATATATGAATATGGTGATGGATAACTTCATCAATGTCATTATGGTAACAAAACACAAGGTTTTTTGTACACTAATTAAAGGCTTAATACATCGGTGACCGCTTAAATTTGTCAGTAAATTTCATTTAGATACACAAATTACGGCTTGCTCAATTGAGCACCTGGACACATGATAAAGTGTTCCTACTAGGCACTTTCTGTTCAAATTAAAAAAAAAAAAACATTTTTGTGTGTGTTCTCAAATGCTCATTAGGTAAATAAGTTAAACATTTAAAATATGTCATCTGCTTTAACTATACGTATTCAAGAGTACGTATTTGGCTCAATAACCTGTAAAACCTCTAGCATGTTATGTTCAATTGACGCTGATGTGTGTCAAAAGATAACCTATTTTATGTAGTTAACTTATCTACGTAATGAGCACTTGAGACAACGCGCAAAAAGTTTTTTCGAAATTTGAATCAAAGTGTCTAATATGAACACTATATCATGTGTTATGTGTTATGTGTTCAATTGCAACGAGCCATAAATGAAGTGTCTAAATGAAATTTACTGATAAGTTTAAGGTGTTACTATGTATTAACCCTTAATTAAACATGTCTATAGAGAGATACTTAATTTGTTGTGTTGTTCTTTTTTTTTTTTTTTAACCAGGAAATATACAAGTTAGGAGGGAGAAAATTTGGCATCCAAAATCTGTTGCCTTTAGGCTGTTTACCAAGATTTAGGGGTAATTGCTTTTCTTTAGGGAGGTCATCATGGTGATTGCTTGGATGAACTCAACTCCATAGTAAAGAAGCACAATTTAGCTCTTTTGCAAAAACTCAAACAATTCAAGAAGGAATTAAGGGGGTTCGAGTACTCATATTTCAATGCTCTTAATGAACTCTTTGAGAACCCTTCAACATATGGTGCGTTCCTTTTGGACTTTAGCACGTAACACAACTTTTTTTTATAATGAATTTAACATTATGTACACTGGCCGTCTAAAATTTCTAACCATATTAGAAAATTTTAACCCGATATAGCAGGTACACTATCTTATGTTTCCAGACTAGTTAGTACTCAATTTATGGATGGTGACATATAGTTATCTTCCAAATAACATGATAAGACGTAGGCATTTTGGCCTTTTCCAACTTTTGGCCCGTCGGCCAAAATTAATTACAGGCGCTAGCCAAAATATACAATAACCTATACATTGATTATGTATATTATATGTATATTGTATGTATATTTATACGTAATATACAAAACATATACATTACCGGCTATTATGTTCTAGAGCGGTCCAAAAATGTATACACTTATAGTATGGAAGTTAAACTCTTTTGCAATTACAACCTTATGTTTAAGGTAAATTAAAGAGGGTGGAGATAATAATGATACTTCTTTTTATTATGTAAAGGTTTCACCGAAGCAAAGTCAGCATGCTGCGGATTTGGTCCATACAGAGGATTTGGTATTTGTGCAGTTGCAGAGGCTTATGAGTTGTGCAAAAATGTGAAGGAACATGTCATATTTGACTCTTATCATCCCACTGAAAAGGCTTTCCATCACTTTGCACAAGTATGGTGGCAGGGAAATCCAAATTTAGTTGAGCCTCAAAGTTTGAAATCGCTCTTGGACTAGTCTCTCGCCCAGCCTTCACCTTCTTCACTGATCAAGTTGAAGCATTCAATTTGAAGCGTTCAACGTTGGCTTACTGTCTTCTTTTAAGGTTGAACGTATTCATTTGAAGCTAATTCTATGCTTTCCCGCATCATAAGAAACTTTGATTATCAAATTGTATGTTATTTTATCTTTTCTTTTTTGATTTTTTTTTTCTATTACATTGAGATCAGGGAAGAAGAAGGAAAAAGATGAATAAGGAGAATTAAATTATTTACCTAATGTATTGTGAGAGACTCTCAATTCTACAACTAGATTGTAAGCACAGGCGGGATTTTGACGCAGAGGGGACACTAATGACCAAATGTCTTAATATTAACATGTCAATTGTTACTGTCAAAGTTTAACTTTTTGAAAACTTAATAATTATGATAAGGTATTAATAAAATAGTATAAACTTCAACATTGGAAGGAGGATAATGTGTTTAGAATGAGGAAAAGATTTGATTTGGGGCCTCTTCTGTTTTTTTTTTTTTTTTTTTTTTGGTGTGTGTTTGTGGGGGGGGGGGGGGGGGGTTAAGGGAGGACTAAAGAATAAAAAATTAAAAAAAGTATGTAGGCTTATTAATTTATTTGTAGAGAATCTACAAAACAAATTCAACAAAAAGTAGAAACTAAACTGCTATAGAGACTCAAACTCAGGTTTCATGCAAAGACATAAGGGGCTCAACAACCAATTGCACCAAAGTAGTGGATATATCTCAGGGGTCCTTTTAAATATACATACGGTATTTACAGTGTATACACCGTATATATACAATGTTTTTCCGAGGTTAGAGGTGGCACGTGACCCCCTCCTAATCGGGTGAGTCCGCCTCTGATTCTAAGCTTTAGTGGTTATGTATTTTGGTCAATTGAAACCCCTACAAATTAAGTTTTTAGTATCAAGAGTTACTTTAAGGTAATTTTAGCTTCATGCTACTTTGGAGTGATCTCTTCCACGTGAAGGAACTTCATTTCTTGAGATGACCGTGAAAAGTCATTTTTCGTATCTATATCATATTATACTAAAAACGGCAACACACTAAGTTAAAAGTATTTCTCAAAATATTCTTCAAAAGGTGATTGATCATTTTGTCCTTTTACAAAAAAAATTACTTTTCTATAATTCTAACTACACTTAATTGAAAATAATCTTTCATCCACCTATTGACTTATACTACAAATTATATGAACTTTATTTACTAACTCACCGTTTCACTTTTAGCTCCCAGCCGTTATTTAGACTTTTCAGATCCTTTATAATATAGGAGTACTGTAACTCATGATAGCTCTTAGAAAATATTCTTGCACTCATTGAACAGTTTCGAGTCTAAGATCAGTTCTCATGTTTGCCTTTTTTGTTTCGCAGCATGAAGTTTGTTCCTCTACCCTTAATAAAATATTTGGTGTTCGAGCAAAAAGATATTGTTAAGATGTGCTTGCATTCATTCAGATTAATCTGCGCCCCGAATATCAAACGCCAAATGAAAAACCAAAACACAAAAAAAAAAAAAAAAAAAAATCTCATTGGGTAATTTTACCTACCTTTGAAAACATTACTGTAAATTTGCCATGGGCATCCTTCCAAGTGCCCATGGATGTCACCAACCTAGGCCATGGGCCTTATTGATCATGCATTGACACCGTCCAGGTAAGTATGTTTCATGTTGCTCCTTCCTATTCTTTTATATCCATTTAGATCCTTGTTTTCCTTTGTTTCAGCCGATGAGGAACATTTTGCCCTCGATTTTTTCTTTTTCATTTATAGCAAACCAGATGGACAACAAACAGATCTTCAGCTGTCTTAAAATGAAAAATACCATAGTTTTGGTAAAATCTGAAAAATAAAAATTCCTTCTGAATCATAGTATGAGCAGATCATGTAATCCAATTTTAGTGACAAAGTCAAGTGTCTTGCACTGGGATTAAAGGTATTGTGTAGAACCTGACGTTAACAATAATGCCAAAAAAACGTATGATTAATACAAACTTATAAGGTTCACCCGACTGGGTAATATGCTATTTTGTAGGGTGTACATGGACCGGGTTGGTTTGGGTTTTTCAAATATCAAATAAAACCAATTGTGTCGGATTTTTAAATCTTTAAACCAAACCAATCCAACAAAAGTCGGGTTTTTCAACCTCAGTTTTTCTCGGGTTTTTGGATTTTTCGGTAAAGTCTTTATATAAAATATATAACTTGTGCTTCAAATATTTCTTTAGTCCTAGTAAGATACAACTATCTAAGTAAGGTGTTTCTTAAGAAAATACTAATACAAAATGGGTGATGACTTTGTACAAATATATTCAATAAAAAGATAATGAAATCGCTTAAAACAAATATTGCTAATTGATAAGCCATAATAAAAATGATCATAATCTAAAAGTAATAAGTCATGCTAAATAAGTAGGGCTAATAAGTATTAGTTACATGATTAAATATTAAAGAAAAAAAATTACGTATTTTCACCGTCTAAACCAATGCAAAACTAAATGACACATATCCAACATTATTATCATTTCTAGTGTTAGAATTGAATTTCTTTTATTAGAATTAATATTGATTTGGTTTGGGTTTGGGTTTTATTTGAGTTACTAACACCTATTACCTATTATATTGGTCATTCAAAATTCTAGGTCAAAGCTTGAAATAATATGTTAAAAAATAAAAACTATGAAATTTTTTAAGAAATATTTATAAATTACATTACAAATATATAATTTTATGTATAAAATATTTCTAAAAATTGTATACATGTAATGTCGGGTTGCTTTGGTTTGGTTTGACATTTTCTAGTTAAAACCAAACCAAACCAATTATGGTCGATTTTTTTCGTCAACACCAAACCACTAGTCGGATTTTTTATTGGTTTGGTGCGGTTTGTCGGTTTTCTTTGTCCACTCTACTATTTTGGTTTTCAAACTTATTCACAATTACCACAACAAAAATGATCAATCTAAACCCTAGGTCATTAGCTCAGAGTATCAACGACGAACAAGAATTTTCACTAAGAAAATTCAAAATATGAAGAAGTAAACACATGAAAAAGTGAAAAAGATTTAACATCTATTATGTATAGATAAAACATAAGAGACTATTTTTATCATTTTCTCGGTAGAAATACATAGAGGTGTGCATTAATCGGATTAACCGGAAAACTAAACTGAATTAAATCAAATTTCAATTTGGATTGGTTTTTCAGTTCGGTAAAAACTGAAAAATCAAAAAACTGAATTTTATATATATACTCTGATACAAATATGCCACTAAGTAAGAATGACCCATTATAGTATTAAGAGTATAAAATGACCCATTCTCAATCTTTAGGTTATGGACATGTATTTATATACTTTTAAATATTGTGTTTTTAAAGTTCTATCTGTGACTTATATTAGAAAATATATTTGAGAGATTTGAAATGGTTACTTCTCATTCTCTATAGCATTTGTTTTTTTTTTTCGTCATTCAAATGTATTGACGCAATTGATAACCAAACCGAAAAACAAAATCCGAACCAAACCAAACTTATTTTGGTTCGGATTGGATCCTAACTAAGTTTTGGTTTGGATTGGATCCTAACTGAAAAAACAAATGCACCCCTAGAAATACATGAAAGTTTGTATGGAAGCACAAAAAGGGAAAACTTGGCACGATAAGAGGCAAAAGTTTTTGTCTTTTTGTGCGATAATCGCAGCTTGAATTTTCCTCAGTATCAAAATGCACCAAAAACATCACTATAAGACAAACGTAAAATTGTTGAAACTAGAATTGTTAGGGGTACTCAAAGGAGAAAACCCCTCCAAAAATTAGCATATGCCACTAATTTTAACACACACACGATATTCTTTAGTAAAAAGCAAAAGAATAATTCGCTTTGTGCTCACTGCGTGGCTGCGTGAGTTTTGTATCTAACCTGTGTATTCCTTTTATATTGCAACAAAGTTTTGATTTACCCATTATTTATCGATGTGGTACTCGCCTCACTCATTTTAAGTATTCCTCTCTCTGTTTCTCCAGTCTACAATTTCTATATGATAAAAAGTGCATGTTTTTCAAATAGAAACGACTTAAGGTATCCTGTATATTTTCTCATTTGATTAATTTAAGATTTGATTTCGCCTCAGTGTCTTGGTGATTCTAAAGAAATAATATGCTCACAAACTGATCGATGAAACGTCGCATAAGGATGTTTTGGACCGAGTATCTTGAATAATCGAACTCCAGTGTAGGTTCATTTTTTAAGTGTATAATGGAGGACCAATTGGAAGAAGCAGAAAATAAAATCAGTTGCTGGATGTTTAAATTGCATCTTTTAGGTTTAACTTCAAGTTGGCCTTACAAATGGCATTGAGTAGTGTGAGGATCGTCATCTCTAGCAGGGGCTCAAATACAATATGAGGTACGGGTTCAGATGAACCCAGTAGCTTTTGCTTAGGCATCGCCAGTATTATATTAAGAAGTTCGTTAAATATTTATAGTATAAATATATTGTGAATACGAGCTATGAATTAATGGCAAGTTCAGAACCCATAATCTCAAATCTTAACCCCGTCTCTGACCTCGAGCTAAGATTTGATAGCCAACAAAGGTGGAGTACTGTGGTTTTGTCGCTCCCCCGCTGAAGTCCAATGAAGAGTCTTTGCCTTCTGAATGGCACAAGAAAGCTTTGTCAATATTTTCAAAATTGAGCTACTTGCTAAAGGATGTGGAGTTAGTATGGAAAGCTTCTCACTGTTATAACAAATGTCTATTTTTAAACCACTATCTATCTCTGCCTTCATATATATGGCTTCCATTTAATGGAGTGGCCATTGAACAACACAAAATGTTGAAACAGTGGGTGGAGCCACAACCAGATTACTCAAAATTGTCATTCTTTTTGTCCATGTAAATAGTGAAAGATACAATTATGTTCATTCAGATCAGTATTGTTTTCATGGTCAAATGAATAGTTTACTTGAATGAAATTTCAGTTAAAACGTCACAGAAAAATTGGAAGGAAGAGTAATTGTGAGGCAAAAATAGATGCTTAATGATTATACCACTTTTATATATCACTTTAATCCAAATAAACCAATAAAAACACATCCAGTTTAAATTGAACACAATTTAACAACGTATCTAGATTTCAGACTTAAGAATAAATCAAAAACAAGAAAAATTTGTTAAGAACTGGATAGGGGCCACGCAAATGCAACTTTAATGACAATGTCAAGTGTCTATAGTTCCACTTTGATTAAAATTGTTGTACAGAATATGATATTGTTATGAATCTGATATTAACAATAATGCCTAGTGTTAACATATTACAATAAGACACTTTGCCTCCACTAAAAACTCACCGGCACTCAGAGTTTACATCAAATCAAATCATTTAACCTTATCAGTTAAAAATTAAACTGAAAACACACATCAATTAGCATGTGTATATACAAAACTTGATTTGATATGAAGTTTAGGACCCGTTATGGCAATAAAATTATTCACTTTTTTACGGAATAATTTTTCATTTTATTTGAAAATCAGTGTTTGGCCATGAAAATTTCAAATTCAACTTGAAGTTGGATTTCGAATTTGAAAAATAGCTTATTACTTTTTTCCCAGATGCACAATATGAAATTGACACCGATCTACTAGACACCATACGAAGATATGTGATGATTAAAGTTATGTACAATTTCTACAAAATGCTAATTTAATTCGACAAAAGCTTCTTGATATGTATGCAACTGTAAAAATAAAAAGTTTCTTAAAGACAAGGCAGAAACTTTTAGCTGTAAAGTATTTGCAACAATTATCAATGTTGCACGTATTCAAATATAATGTGTGTTGTTGAAATATCAAAATATCAAAAAATTATCAGACTGAATATGTTTCAACTATATAGAAGAGCGGGTAAAGATGCTATGCTCGATATGTATGCTTAGAGGTATTAAATCTCAAATTGAGGATATTTAATTAGTAGGATTGTTGGATGTTGGTAAGTAGATGGCGTAGTTTATTTGGTGGTGTTGAAGGACTTTCTTGGTTGATTGAAAGCATTTATGCGGTGTTGGAGGACTTTCTTTGGCAGGTGGTGCTGCTAAAACGCAGCTTGTTGGTGCCAGCTTTTACCTAGAAAATATATGGGCTAATTGATGGTGTCTGTCAGTTTTCTAAAAAAATTAGATAAAAAAATTTAGAAAACCGACACAGCCCATTGGTTTTTTTTGGATATAAATAACTAATAGATAGATTGTGTCGATTGTAACAAAAAAATAAATTAATATATTAATTAAATTAAAATATGGTTACTCATTTTTTTTTATTGGTTTGACCATACAAACCGACATTTATATATTTAACACAATTGACGATGTCCCTCGGTTTAAACAGACGAAGTCCGTTGGTTTTTTTCTTCCGACCAATTATTTTCCGACACTGTCAAGTCCGTTGATTTTTTCTAGGTTTGCCCTATTACCTATCAACGGAGTGTTGGAAAAATTATATATCTCAAAAAAGAATATGTTCATTTCCTATAACGTTAGCTTCAAATTGCCTGACTATTGAATAACCTTAATAGCCTTCATTGTGTGATAACAGACGTTTGACCATTCATTAGCCTTTGAATTCATATCATGTAATTACCTTACACCATTGATTTCCTCTCATTGAATAGCCTTTATTAGCCTTAAATGGCATTTACGTGCATGTCTGATGGTTACAATATCCATTGTAACATCCTTCTACTTCTTCAGATAAATAATCCTCCTTTGCTTTCACTTTGAGTGGTTGACAGATACAGAGAGCCAAAATTTCTCTTCTTCTCATTTCCTTTTGCTGGGTTGTATATTCGTGATAGAGTATTTTCTGTGAGATTTCCAACACGGAGTTAGTCAGTTTTGAACCTTGGTGTTTTACCTGTTCTCAGTAGTGATGTTGGCGTACTCATATTACACCTCTGCACATTTTATTGCAGGTTCAGATCTTAGCACTAGTGGAGCCCGCGAGTGAGTTTCCTGCCGAGATCTAGCTTTCAGTGAGTGAGCCGTTGTATTGTCTGCATTGGCCACCGTGTCATTCTTAATTAGTTTATTTTGCTACTTCTGTCAGAATGTGTGTACCTATTTCAGACAATTGTATCTTTATTCTTAATTTTGCTCATGACAAGCATCACTAGCTGTTGGGTGTAGAATCCGGCTTTCGCTTCTGCATTGTATTTCGACTTTTCTTCTATTTGTGATATTCATGGCTGTTAACCTTTATTGCTTTACTTCCACTTAATTAGTTTGAGTTGATGAATATCTTGGTTTGCCTTACTTGGGATTAGGGACAGAGCCACATACGTCTAATTATTTTTATACATGGTTAAAATTATTTTTTATGTATAGATAGTAGATGTTGAACCCTCTTGTACTTCTTCGTGTGTTTACTTCATATTTTAAATCCCCTTATCGCAAATTCTGGCTCCGCCACTGCTTGAGATAGCGGGTGCCATTACAACTAAGAAATGTGGGTCGTCATATTGCCTTTGAGATTTTTTTCAAATTTTTATCCAATTTCCAAAATCAAGTCCAATATTCCAACATTTGTTTAGTCAAAAGCATTTTGTATATAAACTAGTCTCTAAGTTCGTGCTTTGCACGAATATATTTTGCTTTAAATACTACGATATCCGTACCTAAAATACTTTCTCTGTTCACTTTTACTTGTTCACTTTTGACTTTTCATGCTGTTTAAGAAATAATAAATAAACTGTGTATTTTATCATGATGCTCATATTAATTGGTATATAATGATATTGGTTTTGGAAAATGATTTGGAATGAGTAATTAATGTTAAGGGTAAAACAGGCAAAAAAAATTGTCTTATCTTGATATGTGAAAAATGCAAAAATGAAAATCTATTTTAGAAATAGTGGACAAGTAAAAGTGAACGGAGGGAGTATAAAGCTTCAACTGCAATTGTTTTCTTGTTGATTTCCAAATATTTAAGAACTCTCTTTCGTCTCTTTTAAACTATTAAAAGTAGAAACTTAAATAATTAGTTCCTTTAACGTATCTTAATTTCTCCAAAAGGAATAAAAATACTTTCTAAATTTTGTATTCCGACATCCCAAGAGTATTTGCTACTTGACGTGGTCGTAGAGCGTCCATGGATACTTTTTGCATTATATTACTGAAATGGTCAACGACAAAAAACCAAGTACTTCCCCGTCTCAATTTAAATGAGAGTTGATCTATTTGGGGAATCAAAAGTTTTTTCCTTGACTACAATTTTCTCCAACTCTTTTCATATATTGTGAACTATTAATTATGCAGATTTATAATACTTTTTTCTGTATTTTCAAATATCTAACATTTATTATAATAAAGAATCTATGCTTGAAATTTTAGTCAAAGAAAGAATTGATTGACTCCTCAAATCGGTCAACCCTCGTATAAATTGGGACAGTGGGAGTAATAAGTAGATCAAATTGTACCGCTCGTAGTCAAAAGAAAGGGGGAAAAGTGAGAACCGCATCCTTGACCACCAGCGAGGACACCATCAACTCTGTATTTCTATATGAAAATCTTTAGAGTTTGAAGGTCGCAACAATTAATAACTCTCGTGGTATGAAATTTTCTGGAGCAAAGGACGTTGATTCTTTAGACTTCTTACTGTGTATGAGTCTATTAAGTTGCATAGATGTAGAATTACTATCCTAATTAAATTCTAGCTTATACTGCTAGCATTTCCTAACCATTCTCAAACTTGGCTAATACACAATTCGATCAACACGTGATTGTATGTACTCCTAAATATCCCTTGGTTTGCCGTGTCAGACAAGGCCATGGCATATGGTAGTTTGTTTACTTATTTTCATTCAAGTACGAAACTTTATATTCTTAAACCCCTCTTATGCAACAACTTCCAATGTTCTACGACTTTTCTGTCTTCACGTAGTACTCAAATAAGCTTGGAGAGATAATAAATTAATTTTAAAGACATCAAGCTTAATTCTACTTCAACCTACCTTTCCCGATATAATTAATTGAATTTGAACTAAGTTCTTAATTACAATTATATCCTACATAAGATTTATTTTTTTAAAATTTAGAGGGTATAAGAGTCGTTCAATATTTGAAGGATATTTTGGTCAACCAACATTTATATTCATACTTTTAAAATAAAGTCTCTATAAACGTGCAGTTGCACGTTATTCTCAGTCGATCTCAATATTAGTAAAACATATAAGATAATATTATTTGTAATTAAATATATTTATTTTATGAGTTACTAAAATATTACTATAGCATACGCTTGTATCTACATTAACACTTCTTTGAAATTGATGTTCCCGGTAATTTAATTAATTAGTTTTAGAAATATTTATTTAACAAATTCTTTAAGAATAAAAAATAAATTCCTTACCTCTTTGTGAGCTCTCCATAATTTATCATCCATTTATATGGAAATCTAACATTAATTCATGGATTCAAAGTCATATGATCTCACAATCAACGAATGTGGTCTTGTAATTCCAATAGGATTAGGCACTACTAAAAAAAAAGGGCATTTTCGACCACAATTTTGATCGAAAAAAAATCGACCACGGGTGGTCGAAATTTGAAGAATTTAATTTTTATTTAATTCTTTTTATAGAATTTCGACCACATCAGGTCAATTTTTTAATAGGAAAAATGCATTTCGACCACGTGTGGTCGAAATTAATTTTTATACAAATAATAAATGGAAAAAAACATTTTATACATAATTAAATTATATATATATAAAACAATTAATTAAAAAATAAAAATAAAAATCTAATTTCGACTACACGTGGTCGAAATAATTAAGTTAAAGTCGGTCAAATCTGACTTAATTATTTTTTTCAAAAGATTTTAGACCAGATCTAGCTCTCCTTAGTTTTCGTTTCATTCCCCCCCCCCCCCCCCCCCCCCTTTCTCTTTCACTCTCTTTACTCTCCATCTTCTCTCTACCATCCCACCACCCGACTGCCCCACCCCCTCCTTAGACGGTCAACGCCGCAGCCACCGCCGTTTCGGACCAGCAAGCGTCGCCACCAGACGCCGCCGCTGTTTTCGACCATCGTTCCATATTTTGAAGATCATGGTGTTAGATTTACTCCGGTCAAAAAGGTAACGGCTAATTGAACCTCAATTTAAGGGGAAATTCTTTGTACAAGATCAGCTTATGTCTCTCATTTGCATTTTTTTCCTCTTTATGAGTATCTGATTTGTTCATGCTTCTTGTTGTTGATTGGAATAAGTAAGCTCTCTGGTTTCTTTCTTCTTCAATTTTACTGTGCTATATGTTAGTTTGATCTTTTAGATCGACATTTCTTTGTGCTCATTTTGTAACCATATGAGACTGGGTTTAATTTTCTCTCTATTGCTTGTGATTTGGTATGATTCATATTCATTTGTTTATACTATATTAGTAGTTGTGGTGTTTCCTCAAGAGGAAAAATTAACAAGCCTATTTGGTGTTTGATAAAATGTCACAAAAGAGATAATGTTAATGACTATATAATGGTATAATGTTAATGCTACAATTCCTAAATGGCCATGCTTCTTCAATTTTTTCCTCTTATTTGAGTGCAAGGGCAACAAAAAGAAGATGTTATATGGTACATGAAAGAATCAACTATAGTTCTATATGTGCTGAAATGAAAAGGGAAATCAATAATGATGAGGAAGCTTTAGGAAAATACGATGGTAAAATTCGAGAGGTAGCAAATGAAGTTACCCCCATAAAATGGTGGAACACCACTGAGTAGAATGTATAGAATAATACATACTTCACTTTTCAACAAAACGGAAACCTAAAAATAATTGGCTACCGCTGATTTGGCACGAGCTCACCATTTAGCGCGCACCTCATTCTGTATATCCAACAGCTCTTATGTTGTCTGTTGTAGGGTGTGCACGCTTTGTAGAGCTTGACGAGACTGAATTACACATATTGAGCAATTTTCTTTGACTGAACTGACCACTTCATGTTGCGTTTGATAAACTTCATCATAGTTTCAGAGCTACAATTTCTTAATTACTTGAAAGTTCCTCTCAGATTTCCTTTCATTTCAACTTTGGTGAGACCCCTGAATCACCCATCTGACCTTCTTGATGTATACCTATATAATTTTCCATATTTCAGCTCTACTCTTAATCTCATACGGAGATTAGGAGAATCTATGTAACAAAATTCATGTGTTTGATACGTAAGCACTCAAGCCTAGAAGTCCAATATTGCTAGAGTATTCCATCCTGTCTATAACACCTCCCTTTACCATATTTCTTACCATTGTTGTTCCAGGAACAAAGTTGAAAGACTTTGTGACAACACTACAGTCTAATGCTTCCATCCAGTCTGAGATTGCATTTGAAAAAATATTCCGTGGTTAAGATACATTTGTATTAACTAATTATGACTAACAAAGGTCATAATTAAGATACCAGTACTTTAACTTTCAAAAATACTTATCACTATGTAAACAAATTATATACTAACAATTCTTTATTTATAGATAACGTTCAGGATCAGTAACTTAAAGAATAAAGTTATGCAATTTTTTACTTTTAGATTCCTCCTAGTCTAACCAGAGGACCTGATCAAACATGTTACTTATATAATTGACCTGAGGAAAATGAAAAACCAATTTGGCAATAACATTGAAGTATTTTGAGAGTTAGTAGATTTTCATAGTGAGACCACTATCTGAACAAGTTAGTGAACTACAACAGGGGTTAGAAATGCAGACCTGATCATAGCAGTTCTGTATTTTCCATGCATGCAATATTCAAATTGGCGAAATTCTCCCAAGATATCCAAAGCTGCACTAAATTCGATTATAAGCTCAGGATCTGGTGCTGTTCAATAATACATCTAGTTCAAATGGATTATTCCTCTCGTTTCATTTTATGTGGCGTTATTTCTATTTTGATACACCCCAAAAAGATTGGCGCGCTTTTAATAGCTCAAATCTTCGTAATTATAACATTCCTATTTAATTTGCCCTTAATAACATATCGTAGGAGTAGATATGACATATTGAAAACCAGTAAATGCTAAGGGTACTTTTGGTGTCTTATTTCTTTTTAAATTAAAACATAACTTATAAAATGAATGGATCACAGGTTTTGAATCCATCCTGATTCAGATATTTTTGACACAAGGATAGTCCTTTGGTTACCTGAAGTAGTCACTGGTCAGGACTTATAAGAATTAAAGTTTACATGGGAAAATATAATTGTAGACATAAGGAGGAGGTAGTGTTTACCATATTTCTTACCATTGTTGTTCCAGGAACAAAGTTGAAAGACTTTGTGACAACACTACAGTCTAATGCTTCCATCCAGTCTGAGATTGCATTTGAAAAGCTCAGAATTTACTTTAAATGAGACATGGTATATTAATTTCCCTTTTGAACTTTGTGGGTGCAGATTTTTGAGCTCTTTGATGTAAAGCAAAAAGGAGTTATCAATTTTGATGATTTTGTTAGGGCACTTAATGTTTTCCACCCAAATGCCCCACAGGAAGAGAAGATTGATTGTAAGTGAAAAAAAGATAAACATAACTGTTTTGTTCCTCTTTTATGTTTCAGATAATGCTGGCACACAAATAGTCACATTGATACGCCATCATTCGGTTATTGCAGTTTCATTTAGGCTTTATGATATGGATGGCACGGGATTCATCGAGCGGCAAGAGGTATGCTATTCTAGATGTTTAAGACCATGCACTTTTCACTCTACTGCTGCTAGTCTACGAGCTGTTACTCTGTTCCTTATTTTAAGTTATAATAGCTTGCACGGAAGACTTAGAGAGAGCCACTTGAGGCATATATTGTATTTACAAGTTACAACTGTACTTCACTTCTTCGCTATGTCCTCTTTATATATTGTATAGCTTCCACACTAAAGTTCTTAGCAGCCAGAAGTTGGAGGAAGCACTCATTTGATATTTGTTTATTTTCCCCTTCTGAGTCCAAAGCGTTGTTTGCATACAGTTATGCAGATATCAATATCACACTTACATCATGGTTTAATTAATTTCTGATATCTATCCAATAATTTTGCAGGCTTCATTATCTGTGATTTTGGCAGGTTAAGCAAATGTTGATTGCAATTTTATGTGAATCTGAGATGAAGTTGGCCGATGAGACTGTTGAGATAATTTTGTGGTTTGTTTGTTGCCCAAGAATAGTGTATGGGAGATGGCCATTTACAAAAGCATTTACTGATCATTACCATTCCAATTTTAGTAACTAGTAAATGTATTTCAACATGCAGACTCAAATCAGGACGGAAAGATTGACAAATCTGAATGGCACAATTTTGTGGGCCGAAATCCTTCATTATTAAAGATAATGACTCTTTCGTATCTAAGGTATCATGTTTTGATATTGATGTGTGGTGAACATTAATATATTAGACATAGGATGTTGTTGTCTGATGAGATTTTTCTTTTTTCTTGATTCTAAGGAGTATGAAGCTATGAAGCATCAAGTTGCTCAGCTAACAAGAACACTTAATTCCTCGGAGGCTAGGATGTTGGGTATGCAAGCCCAAATTAATAGTTTATGATGGATATGTTTAAATAGATATGTATATTATCTTTAAGGGTTTGAATGTAGTTTTAGTTTGAATTAGAAGTACTTTTACGTTTATGATGTTTAAGTGTTTGAATGTAGTTTTAATTTTAGGTACTTTGAGGTTGAATGGACAATGTTTAAGTGTTCAAGTGTTTGAACATTGTTTATGGTTGTTGTGTTGCATTGTTGATGAATTGGATGGCTGTTTTGATTGATGAATTTGACTATTTGGAAATTGGCAGGTGGGCTGCCAAAAGCAGGCAAATGCTGAAAAAAATATTCCAGATTTTCGACCACATGTGGTCGAAATCATCCCAGATATTTCACAATTTTGACCACATGAGGTCGAAAAAAAGAAAATAAAAATTCAATTTCGACCACATGTGGTCGAAATTTAGCAAGATTCTTGCCAGATTTCGACCACACGTGGTCGAATTTCTGGGCCCATTTTACAATTTCGACCACATGTGGTCGAAATTGAATTTTTATTTTCTTTTTATATTTAAATATAAATAATGTTTTCGACCACACGTAGTCGAAAAATTTAAATATAATTTAATATAAAAATAATTTTTTTGACCACATGTGGTCGAAAACAATTTTTCCCTTAATTTCGGTAGAATGTGATTTCGACCAAGCTGTTATCGACCTACGCATGTGGTCGAAAAATTGGTCGAAATAAAGGCTTTTTTGACCTCGTGTGGTTGAAATTTTTGGTCGGAAATCCCTGTTTTTTTAGTAGTGAGGATAATTAGACGTAAGGCCCTGTCCTATTTTTATGAGTAAGTCTGCTATAATTAAGGTGGGTTAGTTGAAATAGAATTGGGGTAATGAGTTTAGTAACGGCCGATGATTGGGAGTTTAATAGAATTAGGATTATTAGTAATTAAATGTTAATAGTAATGGTAAAGACATAAAAGTCGTTCAATATTTGAAAGATATTTTGGTCAACCAACATTTATATTCATGCTTTTAAAATAACTAGTCTTTATGTTCGTGCGTTGCACGAATATATCTTGCTTCATATGCTAAAAAAATGCATAAATAAAATCTAAACTTTCAACTACTTTTATATTCTAAAAATAATTGATAATTTGGCGCAGAGACTTCTAAAGTTGACAATAAGTTTATACCAAATAGTAGGATTACGTAATCATGAGCCTTAGCCGGTTCTCATCATTGTTATCAAACTAATACAAATTCCAATGCCTTAATGCCGCATAACCCGTTAACGATACTTCCACAAAAGCCAGAACTATTAACAGAAAAAGACCCTCTTTCTTTTGCAACTAATATTATGAAAGGATATATCTGATACTAATATGAAGTTTTACTGAGTTTTATCACATTCTTTTGCAGCACACATCTTAAAAATAATATTCGATAAAGAGTTCATGATAAAGAATATAAAATAGTGGGGTTTTTTTTATGTAGAAGTGGTCGGCTCATCCTTAATTTCTCCGGGAGGAACAAAACTCGTGTGCTATAAAATATTTGGAGCAAAACACGTTTGATATTTTTTTCACTGGCTTCTTACCATATGTGGGTGTATTAACACCGTTGGGTTTCGTCTTAATTCTGACTTGGAGTCCTTTGGTTTTAATCTTTTTTTTTTTTATGGGTGAAACTGTTGTTTTGGAATTCCATTGGAATTAGAAAACAATGCAAATTCATGTTACTCCTAATTTTACAATTTTATCCTACGTAAATTATGTTCTCAAAGGTTAGTTTAGCTTTCAAAGGGTATAAAAGTCGTTCAATATTTGAAGGATATTTTGATCAACCAACATTTATATTTATGCTTTTAAAGTAAGCCTCGCACGTTATGCCCTGTCACTTTTTTGAATAACTCACATTCCCTGCCAAACACTTGGACAAGTTCAAATTCTCTCCAAGAATCAACAGTTGTCCCTAATCACTGAATTAAGTTAATAATGAATTAAGTAAAAGAGATAAAAATGTTGAAGAAGCCATCCAATGATATCTCACATTAAAGACAATGATGGAAAATTTCTTCTTGCCCCAAAAGAAATTAGGATAACAACACTAATCAGTTGTTTCTTTATTATACATAAAACATAAGGGAAGAATTTTAATTATTAATAACGACAGGAAAATCCCTCTATCTGCTTGAAAAATTCTTCAACTTCAATGCATTAAACAAGTTCCCAAGGATTTTAAAGAGAAACCTCTAAAAGTCAATCCTCCTTCAAAAATCTGTTATATGTTTACATTCTTCAAGATCCTTGAATAATTAATGCACCTACAAGCAAATCAAATATCATTATACCTTTCTGGTATAAAATAGCTTTCTAACTTGAAAAACAAAGAACGACATGTCTAAGAGAAAAAATGTTATTTCCCTCCTTTTTTTCCCCTTGTTTTTATAATATAGTTGACTCCTTATATGAGCCCAAATCAAATATATTTAGTTTTAACAGTTGACGCTTATTATGTTCACAATCCACGTAGGATATATTTATGCGTAGGATTTCATAGCTGAAATATCTTAGCTAAAAATTCAAAGTCTAATTTTAGGCAAAGTCAATATTCACAATCTTATCATGTACTACTAAATTGTCTCATTATGCATGTAACCTCTTTATACAGGAAATAAATCTTTAAGTTAGACTCCTTTACAAACTTGACATATGTTTGGGTTTACCGTAATCCAAAAGTAACATTTTGAAGTCCTAATTATTAGATAAAGTGTTAAAGATTACTATTTTTTATCCTATGCGTATTTTACCTTTTGAAGATATAATTTATTTATTTTGAGGGTACAAAAGTGGGTTGGCATTCCAGGGTATTTTAATCAATCAACAATTAGCATTTTAATATTCGTGCTTTTATTCTATGTCAAGTGCCTCGCACGTGTAACCACTGTAGAGAAATATAGCAGAAGAAAAGTAAATCGGGGAGATCTTCTGCTAGCCCAAGATCGTTAACTAAGATCGGAAGATTCAACTAAAGAAGAGAAAGCTTTGGAAAAGGAAGTGTTTACTTGAATTGACTTTTTTTTTTCTTTTTGTTTTATTTAAGCCATCACCATTAGGTTGTGGGCCTATGGTGTGGGGGTTTGGCTTGGACCCCTACCATGTTAAATTAATAAGCACAAAAACTTACAATGATTAGAGGGGGACATGGAAACCTTGCCTCTAATCTACAAAAAAAGATTGACATAACAATCTTAGGAAAGGAATTAGCCTATACAAATCCTTTCCAAGAAAACAAAGTAAGTTAACTAACAAAGAAATTACTTTTTTCATAGCTTCTTCTAAAAGTAGGGACCTGTCCTTTGTCAAGTTGTAATAGTCCCTTTACCTCTCTAGGCAGTTCTCGTAGAGAGTGATAGAAGGTCCTATTACCACTTGTAGCAGCTAGCTTGGCCAAAAAATCAGCACATTTGTTGACTTCTCTGAAGCAATGAGATATGCAGTGCTTGGTGCCATTTAGCAGGTTAGTAGTACTCCTCACAATGTGTTTGAGCTTGAGGTTATCAGTATCTTTGTTAATCAGCATGTTTGCTATAACCATACTATCCAGTTCCACATGAAGGTTCAACACCCCATTTTGTATGCACCATTCCACTCCAGTTCTGATAGCAAGTACTTTTACCTGATTGCTACTGTTGCATTGAACAAGGAAGGAGAAGGTTGCAATGAGATCACCATGTTCATTTCTCACCACTCCTTCAATTCCTGCCTTACTAGTACTCTTGAAGTGACTCCCATCAGTGTTCAACTTTGTCATATTAGTTTGTGGTTTGTTCCATTTGATAGTGACTGATCTGATAATTGGGCTAAGCCTTTTAACATAGTTGCATATGCTGATCCAACTCTCATCTATAACAACAGAGGGGAATGCATCTTGAATCACAGCTTTCATGTTCCATATGCACTTAGTGACCATTCTGTACAACTGGAACTTGTTGTTATCTCCATACTTATAAGCAGTCCATGCTTTCCATATTTCCCAGCAAACCATGATTGGGGTGGCTTGTAGAATCAATTTATGAACTTTGTTTTTGGCTTTCCTGTTCCACCAGTAGTTCAAGAGTCCCCTTATTGGTATATGATGATGTTGGATGCCAAGAGAAGCTCCCATAGCTTTCCATATGTATTCAGCAGCTTTGCCTTCCACAAACACGTGTTGCATAGTCTCATTTTTAGGAGCAAAACAGCAAACACAGTCCACAGCATCTTGGTTGTCTAACCATTTCATTGCTTCTTTGAATGGTCGCTTTCCAAAAAATAATCTCCAACAAATAAAATATTGCTTAAAAGGAATAGACTTCTGCCACATTTTATTGATAGTGGAGTTAATTTGTCTGTGGTTCCTTACCAACTACCAAGCAGTACTATTAGTATACTGTCCATCTTCTGATAAAGTCCATACAGCATAATCATCCATATCATCTTGTCCCAGTTCAATTGAAAGGATATGCAAGGCAATCTGGCCAGGTAAGGTATTGTAAAGCTTTTGAGCATTCCACCTGTTCTGCACCATGAAGTCTTTCACTTTAGCTTTTGCATTCCCTCTGGTGATGTAGCTTGAGTAGTTTTGTGCTAGAGGTCCCATTTCAGTCCAGTTATCCCACCAAAAATTGCATTCACCAGAATTAATTTTCCAATGAATGTATTATTCACACTTATCTCTGGCAATCAACAAAAATTTCCATGCTTGAGAATTTCCTGACACCCATTTCTTGCCAACAACATTCATTCTTGGACAATATTTAGCATTTAAGAAATCAACCCATATTGAAGTCTTGGATCTGAATTGCCACCATCTTTTTACCGTGAGAGTATTAGATATTTCATGCATGCTTCTGATACCAATCCCAGCTTCACTTTTAGGAAAGCATAGTTTGTCCCAAGAACTCCAGGGGTATTTATTCTTACCATTAGCATTTCCCAGAAGAAGTTGACAATATGTTTTTGCATAAGCTCCAAAGTCCCTTTTTTTTGGGGGGGGGGGGGGGGGGGGGGGGTTAATGGCAGATAGGATGTAGATGGGAAGAGACTGAGCACACTCTTGATTAGTACTGTCTACCACCACAAGACAACATATTTTGTTGCCAAGCATTTAGTCTTTTAATGATTTTTACAACCATGCTATCAAAGTAAGAAATTTTCTTTTTCCCAGTATAAATAAGACAACCAAGATAAGTAAAAGGAAAGCTTTTGTCCATAAAACCAGTACAAGTCCTGATCATATTTATTCTGCCCCTGATGTTCTTTATTCTCTGCATCTGTAACCTTCTTCTTTTGTTCCTCAAGACACTGTGAAAATATTTGGTGTTTTTATCACCATCCTTAAACCACTGTAACTAAGTTTTTTGCTTCATCATAGAATCCTGCAAATTCAACCATCTGATGTATTCTGCATAACCCCTATTAAGATCTTCCCTTCCTTGTTCAGTGTTGTTTCTAATGTCTAGTTCCTCCAAAATCTCCATCTTCGCTTCAAAGTCCTGTGTTTGTATCTGGATATCCCCCGTTTTTTGTTTAGACCATTGACTCAAGGTTTTGCTGAGCCTTTTCAGTTTAGTTTGAAGAATCCACATTGCATTACCTCTGGCCTCTTCATTCCAAGATTATTGAACAATCTCTAAGAAATCAAGTTGGTCACCCCAAAAATTTAAGAACTTGAAGTAGCTGATATGAATTTGGTGATCATTGTGGCACTTGATAAGTAGAGGTCTGTGGTCAGAACCAGTTCTTGGGAGATGTTGAACAGTGTTGCTCTGAAATTTTTAAGCCAATTCATCATTTATAAATATCCTATCCAATCTCATCCACACCCTTTTACTTGGTCTCCAATAATTACACCAAGTGAACTTTAGTCCAGAAAAACCAATGTCACTGAGACCACAAGCATCCATATAATTAATGAAGTCCATACTCTTGCTCATTCTATGTGGAAGACCACCCAACTTCTCATCGGGGTCCATGATCACATTGAAGTGACCTCTCATGCACCATGGACCATTTACCTGATTGCTAGTATCAAGAATACTTTCCCATAACTCTTCCCTTTCACTAGGAGTATATTTGGCATAAATTGCAGTAACAAAGTTTCCATTATCAGTGACAGTGTTTTTGAGATTTAGAGTAACCTGTTGATCAGTATTTGTAACAACTTCAGTGTAGTCAGCATTTTTCCAGAAGCACCATATCTGGCCATTGTCATTAGCCAAACAATGATGGAAACCAAATTATCTCATGTAGCCATTTGTCTTTCTTCTATCAATAAATGGTTCATATATGGAAACAAAAACCACTCTATTAATGTGAGCAAGAGTTTTGAGTCTGTAGTAAGATTTCTTAGACCTAACCCCCCTAATATTCCAAAAGATTGCACTAATCATGGAATGTGGGGGGGGGGGGGGGGGTGGAGCACTTTGTCTTTGATCTATCCCTTTATTTTTGGGATTTGATCTTTGTTTTGCTAATCTTCCTTTTTTTTTTTTTGATTTACTTCTGCCTCTAGTGTCAGTGGAAAGGATTTTTCCTTGACTTTGAGCAGTGTCATGTAACTTGTTCTTTCTTTTGGATCTGCCTTCAGTAATGTCTTCTGAGAGAGCTTGCATTCTTCCAAATTTCCTTATCTTCCCTCTACCTCTCACCACCTCATTGGAAGAGACAGTATTTTTGGTGTTTCTTTGTATCTCAGTGTTGTTCATGTTTTGTGATTCCATAGAATTGCTTCCACCTCCCGTATATTTTCATTATTCCCTTCACTCATTGTTGACACCCAATTTTGGCCCTCCTTTTTGTTTAATTAATTTCACTATGCTTCTCAGTCGTAAAAATTCCCCAATAAAGGAGTTTGGAATATTTTCACTAATTACTACACTATTTTTTAGATATTATTCTCTAAAATTAAGAAAGGTTTCTATCGTTTTTTTTTTTAAATCACCAAACATCATATTTTTTTTTATATATACAATTATAATTTTGTTTTTTAACATCATTCTTTACAATTAAATCACTCAAAAATAGTATTGGTATTCTTATATCAATATTAGCATTGACATTTTTTCTTTAATCCTACTTATTACCGTATTAATCATCTTTTACTCTATTTAAAAACTAAATACGTATATTAAATACTCATATTGCAATTTATATAGGTATACATTTTGTGGGAATTGATTAGTACAAAGAAGCATATTTTAATTAATTGATTGAAGTAAAAAGAATTAGAAATTAAATCATCTACCCATAATATTGGGCCAATTCCCTTTTCCCCTTAAACAAAATCAGTAGCCTAAAACCATTCACTCCAAGCCCAATACCCATAGGACCCGACCCAGCCCAATAAACATTAAATACCTAAATCCCCAACTAAGTCTTCAACCCATTTTTTCATTCTAACAAAAAGTGATCCAAATCCCTACACTCCTCTTCAAACAAACAACCCTAACCAAACGACGCCATCTCCCATCACCGCCGGTTCCATCGACGGACCAGTGTACAAAAGCCATCCTTGGCGCCACCGCCATCACGTCTCTTTAGTCCCCTCACCCTCTCTACGAGATTATAGAGCCATTAATGCTCTGCAAACTAGCTTGTTCAACTTCCAAAGAGGGAAAATGTGAGAATCTTGTGAATACAAGGATGATTCGATGGATAACAGCCTCACCCCCTCTTCAGAGCTCGGTTTGCTGAGAAAACTTTCGGATTTTTGGCCCCAACAGCTCTTTCCTTTCACTTCACCTCTGAAAAAGGTGAGAATCCGTCACTTTTTCTTCATCATTTCATCTTTTTGAAATCTCAAAGTTTTCCCTCCCTTTAATCCGAAATTCCAAGGCAAATGCCTCATAAACTAGCTGTTGAAACACCTAAGACTTTAGCTATAAATACCAGCCTCCATGGGCTGTTTTAGGAGAGGTTGAACAACCACAAAAAATCCTTGTTATTTTTCAAGTTTTCCCTCATAAAATTCCCTTTGCTAAAAACTTGGTTTTCTCAGAAAAATCTTATTTTTTACTCTAAGTTTCGATTATCGCTCTAAGTTTTAATTGTCGAAATCCCTTCTTTTAGTTCTCGGCTGAGCAAAGACCACTTCAAGCGGATTCCGAGACTCGACGACAATAATAGCCTCAGTTCGCTGTCACAGAGAAGGTAGAAGGTAATCACACTCGTCCTCTTTTCGTCTTTCATTTTATAAGAAGTAGAAATGTAGTCGTTCAAGTATTTCTCGTCGTTTACTTGGTTTGGTTGGCTGGAATGTGTTCTCTCTTCGTTTGTTGTAAATTAGTGTAGGGCGACCAATTTCGTCGAATATGTGTTTAACCTTGTCGCTTGGCTAACTCTATGTTTCAGTCATTTTTTTTAGTCCGTGACTTTCCTATTTCTAACATAAATCAGTGAAAAAAAATGACCTATAGAAACCATGAATTTAACAAGGGAAACTACTGATTTGTGAGAGTGTAATATGAGCTTCTATGCAGATTTGGTATTCCCTTTGTCGTTATCCTCTCGTATGATCAAGTAAATATTTTTTTTTTTTTAAAAAAGGGACAGTTCTACTTCTTTTCCCATAGAAATTTGTAATGTTATCATGGTTAAGGTGGTGGGATAATTCTTGTTAAGTATATTTTGAGTTGGAATCTAGACATATATGAAAACTTCTCCTCGTTTCATTCTCGGTTTACATAATTAACATGTAGTCGTTTGATTATCTGGGCTGGTTCATTTTTTGAGTTCTGTACATTTTTGGGTCTGTTTTCGTTAAAATAAATAAATAGCAGATGAGCCATCCTGAACGTAAGCATGTGAAAGTCTAATAAAGACTAAGGGCGTTTAGGAAGGAAACCACTGACTTATATAAATTTGCATTAGTTGAAATTTCTAGTTGTTGAAGTAACTTTATCGCTTTTGTAGATCTTCTTTCTTCAAATACTCTTAAGGACTGTTATGCCGTGACTTTGTCTAGAACCTATATGTGAATATATGATGCCTTATAACTGAAAAGAAAAGGTTATTAAGTTCGATCAAATAAAAGGGTGATGTTTTGTTCGAGAGAAAAAGTTATTATTTTTAAGGAAAAGCTACTGTTTTGATATAAAAAGAAAGCTACTGTTTTTTTTTTTTAACTAAAACAGCTACTGTTTTGGGGTTAAAAAGTTACTGTTTTGGTTGGGGAAAATTACTGGTTAAAAAAAATAATAGTCTAAAAATTGTTTGCTTGTCGATTTACTTGTGTGAATGAAACATCAGTGCTAGAATATAGTAACTATCTTGGTGTTCTTTTGAGTTGATGATGCGAACTTGTCTAAAGGCAAAATTTGCAAAGATTTGTGAGAACTTAGGCTGTTTTTTTCTTTAAAAAGTATAGGAGATAACATGAAGTACTATATCTTTTTATAAGCTTTGTTTTACAAACTGAACTGGCTTCTTGCTAATTTTTTTTTTAAAAAAAAAAAAATCCAAAACTGCTAAGGGATTGTATTCGAGACTAAGTTACTATTGTGTCTTTTCTTTTGAAACTAACAAATGGGCAGGATAGTAAAATGGTCGTGCACTACTTAAATTTGTGGAAAACCTATCTTAAATTGATATTGTGTTATGTTAGAAGGTAGCAATAAGGTTTGGTGTGAATTTGGAACAATTTATATCAAACATGTAAATCACCCTCGTCCTTCATCTATTTTGGTTTCTAAGTTCAAATGTGATCGTTGATGTGTTTCTCAAATTCTGCCCTGAGCGTACATAAAGTATGGATCTCGCCATTTTGTTTAACTCATTGAGTAATTAGCAATACGGACTAAGAGGGATCATTAACTGAATTTGCTTCAATATATTATCGATTTGGTTGTTTGTCATAATTTTGCTCCCAGAGTGTGTCGTAGATCTATTTTGCTGTAATTTCTTGTTAAAAGGAAGTTCACCATATAATAGCCACTGACGTGGGCTAAAAAAATGTGATTCCTTGCTTGAATACTTGCATTCGTTTTCATGTTTAAATAGTCATTTCTTCAAAGGTAGCATATGGGATGGTAAGCTTTCCAGAATTCGAAGTATGGTATTCCTCATTGGTTTAGATCTAATACTAGTTTCTACAGGTTTCAAAATAATATGTTTACTCTTGCTTGTTTTCTTCCAAGTTGTATCCATGTTTCATGTTTGAAAAGATGGTTTTAAGAACATTTTGGTGTCAAAGTATTATGAATTATGGGCAGAAAGTTATACTTGAGATGAGTAGTGTGTTTCTCTCCAGCAATGCTACTATGAGCAGAATATGTCTATTTTTAGAACTATGTTGAATAGCTCTTGTGAATCTTGTTGGATTAGAACCATGTATTGTGTGTAAAGATCAAAGTCAAAAGAATCACTTCCATGCTTGAAAAGGGATCTCCTTCCTTTTAGAATGATTGTGGAAACCTATATTGTAATAAAGTATCTTATTATTCTTATGACCCATCTGAATGAATTTTGAGTACTGCATGAGGGTCAGGTTACTGTGCTTCTGTGGACATGTATTAGGTAGTTTTTGGTTTGCTTACGTTCACTCATGAGAATCAATAGATTAACCTGAAGGTTCAAACTTGGTCAGGTCATCTGTGTTTTCTTTTAGATAAATCCGAGTGTTCAAATGGCTACGTTCTCTTAATCTCCGAAACAGTTAAAACTCATCTCAATGTACCAGTTGCATGTAAAAGAGGTTAATTAGCATGTAAATGTACCTCTCTTGTGTGGTTAAATTCTTGCTTTAAAAACCATCTTTTATTTCAAAAGCAATATGTGTTAGTTTAGCTAAGAAAAATAAATTGTTTAGGTGTATCTTTTTCTAGAATATGGTCATCTCGTTCGTAAGAATCTTTAACATCTATGTTGCACATCTAGAACAAACTTAGACTTGAAAACGAGCCTTCGGTCTATCCTTTGATATTTTTTGTCTTTTCTCATATTTTGCCGCTTATTTGTCTTGTTATATGCACCTAATCCTTTTCTTTTCTTTCTTTTCACATGAACACCATGGGAGTTTGTTGGAGTTGTGGCTCAACTCTAATTCTGCCCAGATCATAGGAGCAACCAGCAACAGATTTATTTGCTCGTGTCTAGTCGTCCCCTATTTTCGCGTCAAAAGAATCCAGCATCTCCTTCCTTTCTCTCCTCAGAATTTTATCCTTTAGTACTAACATGAGCAGACCCAAGTTTATGAGTTTAATACAAGAACTCCTACTAGGGCCCAAGTATAGTGGCCCAAGTATTTTTGAGAACTACAAGGTATATATTCAACTCTATATACAAAGGTATTATTTTACATGTATTCCTTTAATCATTTTTCTCATCACATGCATATATACATCTTGTATTAATTATTTTCCTTTACCATGAGTATACCTATATACTATTTTCATAAACATGTATCATACATATAACATCTTATTTTCATCAACTCCCTTAGTTGTCTTTTCATAATGTGCATATATATAAGTATTATCATGTCATCAATAATTATTTTTTAGTATTCACCTAGGATATTCTATCACATATTGTAGATTATTTTTATAAAAATATATTTCTCCTTATTCTATATGACACTTATTATTCTTATATAAAATAAATATCATATATATTTTCCTCATGCATGCATTATCATAAATGTGCATCTACTCACATGCCATAATCACCTTAAAACCCGTTTTCGTACAAATCATTTTGGGAGAGTAGTTTCTTTTTTGTAGTTTCTTTCTTTAAAAAATAGGTGATAATAAATAAGAAATAATTAGATAATCCCCCTTTAGTATTAATTAAGCTAAGTTTAAAGACTATCTTCGAATAGACTCTGAGGGATACTTAACACCTCCCCATCGGGGTAAATAAAACCCTTACCTAGAATCTCACAGGTTTCAAAGACTAAAAAATGGAGTTTACTTTTTTTTTTTTAAATGGTTTTCTAATATTTTCTAAAATTAGGTGGCGACTCTGAAAATTTGCAAAATCAGAAGAAACATAGTCATAAGTTGTGAACTAGTTTTAATCCGTTAAAAATAGGGCATGACACTCATGAGTTACACATATAGCTCTATATGCTTGTCCATCTTAATCTCAGCTGGAAAGCTAGGAGATTGTATTTCCCCTTCCTCAAAATCTTCTTTTTCAGCATTGTTACAAGTGTTCTCCTCATTACTTTGTAAAGTATCACTTACATGAGTTAGATCAATATGATCCTCATGTATCTGATCTCATCAGGCTGGATTACCTCAGTATCATCTATATGCTCTTTACCGCAATTTTTTTCCTTATTGTGTTCCTGTTCAGTGTTGTCAATACTCTTCTCCTCTTGCTGATTTCCCTTCCCTTTTTCATCCATATGCTTCTTCACTTGGTTCTCTTTATTTCCAGTTTCCTTTGTCTGATTATTACCTTCCTGTTCCATCACATGTTGTTTGAAAGGAATGGTCTTGTTCTTTCTCTTCCTCTTAGTGATTTCTCTAGGAGCCATAGTCTTGACTATTATCTTGTTTTACTTTTTTGGAATCTTCTTTGGTGCTTTCTTATTTTTCTGACCTTTGCACCTCCTACTGGTGCTTTCCTCATGGTTCACATCTTCAATATGCTTAACTTCCCCCTCTTTATCCATTTTTCCAGCATTGCTTTCTATTTTCCTTTCCTCTTCATTGCTCTGAGCCTTTTTGATCGTATCATTTTCTTATTCTCAGTTGTATCAGTACAATCATCCTTTCTTTCAATCTCCTTTTGTTTTTCCTCAATCTCCAGACCAGAGACACCAGCTTTATCCTTAGCATTCTCACTCTTAGAGTTATCATTTTTATAATTTAGTCTCTCAAGTACTCTACATTCAACCATGTTATGTCCCAATTTTTTGCAATGTTTACAGTACTTTGGGACCCTTCATACTCAATTTTTTGATAAAAACCTTTTAACGGGGAGTCATCATACTCCATTCCAATCCAGACTTGGTCAAGTAAAGTTTTCCTCAAGTCCATTTCAACTCTAACTTTGGCCATACTAGGCCTTGATCTGCTAATCGTAGCCGCATCCAAAGTTAGAGGTGTTCCAATAGGTTCCACTATTTGTAAGATGAAAAGGCAAACCTGGTAAGAGGACCCAGCCGAGGGCAATCGGAAGGTATTCCTCCGGTTTGAATTCCGGCGACCATTTTTGGAGCCATATTTGCATACCGTCTATCTCCATAACTCTTTTGTACCAAATTTTGTTAAAATCTTCTTCGTTCGTGAAGTTAATGAAGACGTTGAAGTTATCAAAAACCCCAATTTTGGCTGTTCCCTTAACAGTGACCAATTCTTTAAATTGCGATTTAATTGTGTCAATTTGTGGGCGAGCTTTTAAGAATCTGCCAACAAAGGTGTATGTTACACCTTGGAATTTTCATGTCGTCGCATAGTGAATGACCCTCTGGTCTGTGGGGAAACCCTTCAAAGATAGAAAGCCAGTGTCCTCTTTGAAGAGTTCTTCGGTGAAAGGATCGCTCCGGCGGCAGACTAGACCCCGAACCTCCGAATAAGCATGCCCGTGAATGTAAAGCAAGTGTTAGGGAAGTTGGCTCGGGCAAGGTTGTCGGAGCACGTCCGCCGGTAAGCATTCTGTAATCATTCCAAGTTTTCCAGGCTCGCCTAGCCTCTCTCGCCGTTCTCCAGGAAACTAGCGGCTCGCAGCTGTTCAGCCGCTTACTGCTTTCTCAGATAGATGCTGGTGTGGCTGCTTCAGTCCTGAAAGATTCTCTTGAAAAATCGGATATGAATAAGAGAGGTCTAGAAGACCAAGATCTGCACCTTTCAACATTGCCGCTCTGCGAGCAGAGCGAATGAACATAAATCTTTCCGAATATCCAAAATGTTCGACTATTTATGTCCTCGGCAGGCGGGAACAAAAAGAGAAAGAAGAAGATAGAAAGGTTCGGGCCACTTCAAATAGGTTCATTGCTCCGACCCAGAATACGATTAACCCCCTCCTTTGAACATAGATCCGAACGCCCACTACTCATATCGGTACTAGCACGAATCCTAAGCTACGGCACGCGAAGGGGGGCGGAGCTTGAAGAGTTCCCTCCAGATATTAATGAGGTGGGCGGGAAGGGTAGAGCCCTTTTTTTGGATTCGGCCAAACACTTTTTCAATAAAAAGCAGGTTCTAGGGCAAGTGAATTTGAAAGCAGTACGACCTTTACGCTACTACTATTGTGATGTGAGCGGTTCAAATTGGTTGCGCATGAATGATCCACTTGCCGCCGCTGACGTGACCATCTCCAAAAGAATCCGGATCCTTCGCCACCTTCTCTCCTTGGTTCTGAGATTGTAAGGATTTTCAATTGTTGCTCCCTCTCTCGAGATTGCCCTTTGAAAAAAGTAAAAAAAAAAAGAGCGCTAGGCAAAATTTGGGAAATGATACCTTTATTTCCGTGTCTCGAAGCATCTGGCTTACCGGTAATCTCCCATTCCCGCCGTCCCCGTGCAACGAATTGCATTGCCAACCTCCTGATTGTCTTCGGCTTTCCTCAGTCGTTGACTGTGGCGAGGCTATGAAACCTGCTTTCATTTAAAACCAACTCACGAAGCGTTTCTAGCTCTAGTTTCGGATGAGCTTCTCCCACAACCTAACTTGCACGAGATTCAACAACCGAAGCTACTGGTAGTCCTGTGTGCATAAAGGCTTCACAAATGTGGCCTCTCTACCATACCCAACGAAAGTGAACGGAAGCAAGAGCGAGGGCCTCTTCTTCATGCCTTTTCTGTAAGAGACTTTCTTTCTTGCCCCTTATCGTTCTCGCTCAGTCTTTCAACGGCTGGGAAGGCAGTCGTAGAAACGGGCGCATCAAGCTCTGAAGATCCAAACTGGATGGAAGCCCTGGGAAGAGAGAGCCGCTGTCATTCTTCGCTTCGTTCGAGAATCAACTGCTTGTTCCCAGAGGAATTCAATCTGGGCAGCTAGAAAATGAGAGGGGCGGTGTGTACAAGGCCCTGGAAAGAATTCCCACGAGTTTGCCACAATAACATTTAGTTCGATCGAGTTCTATCTATATCCATCTTCAAATCACATAAAATGGAAAGAACAACTTTCTTTATCTTGAAAAGCTCACTGAGCAATTCAAGAAAATTAGTTTCTCTCCTTTCCATTTCTTCTTTTATGATCTTATCTACTTGAAATGCTTGGTTGACCTTCCCTTGAACCAGTCACGGAGCTCTCAGCTTTTTCTGTCTTGCATAAGAGGTCCTTTTCTGCCTCCGTTGTTCCTCAGTAGCTCAGTGGTAGAGCGGTCGGCTGTTAACCGATTGGTCGTACCAACGCGAGCTTAAGGGCCACATGAAGTTCTTAAGGTTATAAGACGGATAATTAGTGGTCTTAGAATGCGTACGTTAAGATCTTGGAGCTATATGAATTGATGAAATAAGGATTGATAAGAATAAGTGGAGTATAAGTGAGGTTCAGGAAAGGTCTCGTAAATTATTGCGTTAAGAATTGTTTGGTAAGGTCTTGAGGACGAGTTATAGGGGTGTTTAGATCATTAATGAAGTATTAAACAAGTGTTAAGAATGTTGTATAAGGATTGGAGATCAAACGAAACGACGGACGAGTTATAGGGATGTTTAGATCATTAATGAAATATTAAACAAGTGTTAAGAAGGTTGTATAAGGATTGAAGATCAAACGAAACGACGTGGACAACTTTAGAAAAAGCTGTGAGTTCCACGACCGTGTTGCACGGACCGTGAAACTTTCCACGGACCGTACACTGGTCCGTATAATACCCAACAGAAATTATGGTTTCCGGTGGTGAACCATGACTAGTTGTACGAACCGTACAATGTTTCATGGACCGTACAAGTGTTCGTGGAAGTCCCGACGGGCTGAGTAAGTTCAATTATATATATATGTGATCCCACTTCATAAATTTCATTTCCCACACACTTCTTCATCTCTCAAGACCTCTAGAAGGTTCCACAAACTTCATCTACAAGAATACAAGGGAAATCAAAGGTTTATACCATAGATTCAAGTGAATCAAGTGTAAGGAAGCTCACTAGGGTTCCTCCAAGTCAAGAATTCTCTTGGGAGTGAAGTTAGGGTTTTCTCCAAGTGATGTATTACCAACCAAAACCCGTTCCTACGCATTCAAAGGTGAGTTTCATGATTATTCCATGTTGTTAAAGGTAAGGAAAAATTGAAACACTTGGATTATGAAAGAAAATGGAAAATGGATTACAAAAGATGAGATTAGTGGCAATTGTGAATAGTAGATTAATATGAGTCATGATTATCGATATGTTGTGATTGTAAATATGTCATTAATGACATTTAGACCATGAAATAAGTATTATATATGAAAAAACGCGATAGTGAGCTATAACCATAATTGTGGAGAAATTGAAGGAAAATGGTGAATTGTGGGAAATGTAGATGAATGATGATTGTTGTTTGTGATATTGTGAATATTGTTATGAATGTTTGGGAGTTGATATAGAATATGGAAAAAGTTGTATGAACAAAGGAAATGCTGCCTAATTCTCTTTAGCTTTAGTACGCACGTTTAAGTAATCAATTAGCTAATGTTCATGCGACTTCTCTTGAAGGTAGAAACGTGAATATCGAAGAGGAACGTTCAAACGATAAGTAGCTAAACGAAAATGTATGTGAGGCTAGTCCTTTCTTTCTATGGCATGAATCCTATAGCATGATTTTTCTTTCCTCTTCATAATTCTCCTACATTCCGGAAGACGATGAGTCTATGTTCATGAATAGCTATAAGAGATAAGAGATACGTTATGAGCCTAATAATGATGATGATGAGCTTGAGTCTAAAGATTCTAGTGTTATGATATGATGTTTCTATAAGTTAATAATGTCGTTTGTTGTATACATTCACCTGATACACTATTTCCTTTGAAGGTGAGGCAGAATACTCATAGATGCTCTATAATGGAATCGGGGGTTCACGATCTTATGTCACCCCGATAGAGTATAATTGTCTTAAGTTTCCAGTCATGCATTATGATAATGATATGATGAGAATATGAGAAGTCTATGATATGTACATGATGCTATCGCACCGCGTCTATATGGCCGGGCAAACACCGCTAAGGCGGGCAGCTATATGTATACACCATGTCTAGGTGACATGGGCAGACACCACTAGTGGGCGGCATAGGATTGTACCCCGGACGCGGGAGGCCTGGACGCAGGCTAATGATTATCACACCGATCCGATATGGACGGGTAGTTTATACATTTATGCATATATGATATAATGATGATTATGAGTAAGACAACATGTGTTATTTCTTTTATAAGAGACAGTCATATACAATTGCTCCTTATTGATGCTTCCTTTATCTCATTGACGTATTGTTGTTGTTTATGCCTCTCATACTCAATACAATGTTCGTACTGACGTTCGTTTTCTTTGGACGCTGTGTTCATGCCCACAGGTAGACAGGGAGGTGATCTTGACCCAGACTCGTAGGAGCTAGTAGCTGATCTGAGGGCATTCCATTATCCCGGAGGTGCCTTGATTATTCTTTTGTGTACATATACATATTTTGGGCATGACGGGGTCCTGTTCCGTCCTTATGTCTAGCACTCCAGTAGAGGCTCGTAGATACGCAGTGTGGGTTATATGGTATATATATATATATATATATATATATATATATATATATATATATATATATATATATATATATATATATATATTATTTTGATGGCCGAAAGACTTATGTATATAAAAGCATTTATGTTTTCAAATGAAAGATGATTTTCTTATAATTTGAGTATGAATTTGATAAAAGAACGTTTAATGAGTATGATGAGTAGTAGAACGAGTAGTGCTCGGTGGTTAGCCCCGGGTACCCGTCACGGTCCTAGCCGGGTCGTTACAAAAGTGGTATCAGAGCAGTTCAGTCCTAGGAAGTGTCTACGAGCCGTGTCTAGTAGAGTCTTGTTTATGATGTGTTGCGCGCCACACTAATAAACAAGAGGCTACAGGGCATTTAAGAAAAATGACCATCTTTCATCTTAAGAAATCGTGCAATAGAGCTGTGTTATAAGATTTTCCCCTCATAATAGTGTGCTATGATTTCAGAAATGCCGCGAAAAGGGAAGTTACAGCTGCCCAGAAGGGCAAGACTACGACAAAAAGACGGGTAGAAAGAGAGCCGCCGATAAATGTAGAAGAGGGCGAATCACATAATGAGGCCCTATCTAATACTTCCTTCACCTCGCTCAATGTAGAAGAACAAGAGGGAGCTTCAGTTCCAGTTCCTCCACCAGTTTCTTCGGATTAACCAGTGACCGAGGCCATTCATTTATTGACACAGTTGGTTGCCGCTCAGGCACAACGGCAAAATGTGAGTTCAAGTGATCGGGCAGCTAGTACCAGAGCTCGCGATTTTATGAGTTTAAATCCTCTGGAGTTTTTCGGGTCAAAACTGGATGAAGACCCGCAAGGTTTTATTGGTGAGATGCTGAGAACATTGAGGATTATTCATGCCTCCGAAACTGAATCTGTGGAGTTGGCATCTTATAGACTCCGAGATGTGGCGGTGTTGTGATACAATAATTGGATAGCATCAAGAAAAGAAAATGCGCCTCCTCCCGTGTGGCAAGAATTTGTAGATGCTTTCATCCGTCACTATTTGCCACCCGAGGTCCGCCGAGCTAGAGCGGATAGGTTCTTAAATCTAAACCAAGGAAATATGAGTGCCCGGGAATATAACCTTCAATTTAATTCCTTGGCTAGATATGCCCCGACTATGGTGGTCGAGATGGGAGATAGGATACACAAGTTTGTGAGTGGCCTAGGGCCACATCTGTTCAAGGATTGTTTGACGGCTTCGTTGTAAGACGGGATGAGACGGGATGGATATTTCTCGAATACAAGCCCATGCTCAGAACTTAGAGGGACAACAACAACCACAAAGAGGTGATCGTGATATCGACAGAAGGAAAAGCAAGAGGGCAAGATCTATGGGGGCAGGCAGTGATTATAGAGGGGGATCAAGGCAGACATATTCTACACTCAGGCCAGTCGGTGACTAGCGCACCTCCACAATTTACAGGTAGGAGATTTGATCGCTCTTTTCGTTCAGAACAGGGTCAGAGTTCGAGGGCCCCAGATTCTCTGTTCAGGGAAGATTATAGTCAGAGGAGACCCCCAGTACCGCGATGCAGCCAGTGCAGTAGACTACATTCCGGACAGTGTCGCTAAGGTTTGGATGCTTGCTATGCCTGCGGCGAGGTTGGGCATGTGATGCGAGATTGCCCGTCGATGAGTGGTAGAGTCGGGGTTCAGCCCACAGGGTCGGTGGCTGGTTTATCTTCAGTGCTCCCGGTAGGGCAGACTCCCCAGATGTCAGCAGGTCGAGGTAGAGGCAGAGGCGGAGCATCTACTTCAGGTGTCACTCAGCCCCGTGTGTATGCTTTAGCCGGACGACAGGATCTTGAGTCCTCCCCGGATGTGGTCGCAGGTACATTATCCATATTTTCCCATGATGTGTACGTATTGATAGATCCAGGTTCTACTTTCTCCTATATTACTCCGTATGTTGCTGGTTATATTGGGGTGAAGCCTGAGCCAATCAAACCTTTTGAGGTATCTACTCCGGTTGGTGATCCCGTGATAGCTAGACAAGTGTATAAAAATTGTGTACTTGTGATATGCAATCGCCAGACCAAAGCTGATTTAATCGAGCTGGAAATGTTAGATTTCGATGTGATTATGGTATGGATTGGTTGACTTCATGTTATGCTAATGTTGATTGTCGAATGAAAATAGTTCGATTTCAATTTCCAAGAGAGCCCGTGCTTGAATGGAAGGGTAATACAGCATCTCCAAAAGGTAGGTTTATTTCCTACCTTAATGCAAGAAAAATGATAGCTAAAGGCTATATTTATCACTTAGTCCAAGTACATGACACCGAAGCAAAGTCACCAACTTTCCAATCCGTTCCGATAGTGAATGAATTTCCGGATGTATTTCCAGATTAACTTCTAGGCCTTCTTCCAGAAAGAGAAATTAACTTTGATATTGATGTGTTACCGGACACCAAGCCTATTTCCATTCCTCCTTATCGAATGGCTCCGGCAGAATTGAAAGAGCTAAAGGCACAGTTGAAAGATTTGCTTGAAAAGGGGTTTATTAGATCCAGTTCATCACCGTGGGGAGCACCTGTTCTATTTGTAAGGAAGAAAGATGACTCCCTACGAATGTGCATCGATTATAGACAGTTGAATAAGGTGACGATAAAGAACAAATATCCTCTCCCAAGGATTGATGATTTGTTTGATCAACTACAGAGTGCCAAATGGTTTTATAAAATAGACTTGAGGTCGGGATATCATCAAGTGAGAATTAGAGAAGAAGATATTCCCAAAACAGCTTTCAGAATGAGATACGACCACTATGAGTTCCGAGTGATGTCGTTTGGGTTGACTAATGCCCCGGCAGTGTTCATGAATTTGATGAATAATGTATTCAGGCCACTCTTGGACTTATTCGTGATAGTATTCATTGATGATATTTTGGTATACTCTCACACAGAATCAGAACATACAGATCATTTACGTATCGTTCTTGGAATTCTTCGAATCCGAGAATTGTATGCAAAATTTTCAAAGTGCGAGTTTTGGTTGAATTCTGTGACATTTCTGGGCCATGTTATTTCAGATGATGGCATTCGAGTCGACACTAAGAAAATTGAAGCTGTGAAGACTTGGCCAAGGCCTACGACGCCTACAGAAGTCCGTAGTTTCCTGGGATTGGCAGGATACTACAGAAGGTTCGTAGAAGGGTTTTCATCTATTTCAGCCCCATTGACGAAGCTAATCCAGAAGTCAGTTAAATTTCAATGGAATGATGCTTGTGAACGCAGCTTCCAAGAGTTAAAGGACAGATTAACCTTAGCTTCAGTCTTAACACTTCCAGAAGGGCCAGATGGTTATGTTGTGTACTGTGATGCTTCCAGTGTTGGGTTAGGATGTGTGTTAATGCAACACGGTAGGGTTATTGCTTATGCTTCGAGACAGCTGCGGAAGCATGAAAAGAACTATCCAACTCATGACCTCGAATTAACTGCAGTTATTCATGCATTAAAGATGTGGAGACATTACTTGTATGGAGTGCATGTCGATATTTATACAGATCACAAGAGTCTTAAGTACATTTTCAAACAGAAGGAGTTAAATCTACGGCAGAGGCGGTGGTTAGAGTTATTGAAAGATTACGATGTGAATATTTTATACCACCCCGGAAAAACAAACGTATTAGCCTATGCGCTTAGCCGCCGATCAATGGGCAGTTTATGCGAAGTTCCTCCGGAAAGAAAAGAATTATTTCATGAGCTCCATCAACTAGCTAATCTTGGAGTACGTGTAATTGATTCGGGTAGTCTAGGGATTGGTATTAATGATCCAATAGTTTCATCTCTGAATATAGAAGTGAAATAGCGTCAGTATGAAGATCCTCAATTGTGCCATTACTAAGACGCATCTCATGAAAAAGAAAAGTCTCCATTTGAAGTTTCCATAGATGGAATTCTTAGATACCGAGGCAGGCTATGTGTGCTGAATGTTGCAGAGTTGCACCGTCAAATTCTAGAAGAAGCTCATCATTCTCGGTATTCTATTCACCCAAGTGCAACGAAGATGTATCATGATCTCAAGTTGATATATTGGTGGGACGACATGAAGAGAGACATAGCAGAATTTGTAGCCTAATGTCGAAATTGTCAACAAGTGAAAATCGAACATCAAAAGCCAGGGGGATTGGAAATCCCTACGTGGAAATGGAAAGTGATCAACATGGATTTTATTGTGGGATTACCCCGTTCTCGAGGCAAGTATGATTCCATATGAGTGATCGTGGACAGACTCACGAAAGTAGCTCACTTTTTTCCAGTTAGGACCACATACTCAGCAGAAGATTATGCAAGGTTGTATCTCAAAGAGACTGTGCGGCTCCATGGTATTCCCCTATCCATTATCACAGATAGAGGAGCACAATGTACAGCCAAGTTCTGGAAGTCTTTTCAAGAAGGTTTAGGTACCCAAGTGAAGCTTAGCACGGCATTCCATCCGCAGACTGATGGGCAAGCCGAACGTACTTTTCAGACTTTGGAAGATATGCTACAGGCATGCGTATTAGATTTTGGTGGTAGCTGGGATGATCACTTACTTCTGATTGAGTTCGCATATAATAATAGATGTCATTCTAGTATCCAAATGGCTCTGTACGAAGCTCTATATGGAAGGAAGTGCAGGTCTCCAATTGGATGGTTTGAAACAGGAGAAGTACAGTTGATAGGCCCTGAATTGATTCAGCAAGCGGTAGAAAAGGTCAAAGCGATCCAAGATCGATTGTTGACAGCCCAAGTCACCAAAAGTCTTACGCGGACAACCGCCGGCAAGACTTGGAATTTCAGGTTGATGATTGGGTATTTTTGAAGGTGTCACCAATGAAAGGGGTGATGAGATTTGGCAAGAAAGGGAAGTTAAGTCCTCGATACATTGGACCTTATAAAATTATCCGCAAGGTGGGTCATGTAGCCTACGAATTGGACTTGCCTTCAGAGCTTGAATCAGTTCATCCAGTCTTTCATGTCTCGATGCTCCGCAAGTGTGTTGGAGATCCTACGAGGATTGTTCCGATTGATGATGTCCAAGTGACAGAAAAGCTAACATACGAAGAAGTGCCTATTGCCATCTTAGACAGGCAAGTACGAAGACTTCGAAATAAGGAAGTAGCTTTAGTCAAAGTTTTGTGGCGAAGCAACAACCGAGAAGAAATGACTTGGGAAGCGGAAGAGAAAATTAAATCCACATATCCGCACTTATTCCAACCCTCAGGAGAGATTCAAGACGAAACACTAACATTATGAGGTATGTATGCTTGCTTTTCATGCTTTTGGTCGTGTGTGGCCAATTTATAGTTCTATTTTGTTGTGGCCCTATGAGGCACTATTATTGTGGGTTGTTGTGACAGGATGGTAGCGCCATATTACAGGGGAAACTCTGGCGAGGCCGAATGTTCCAAAAAGAGGGGGGGGGGGGGGGGAAGAGTGTTACACCTTGGAAATTTAATGTCGTCGCAGAGTGAATCAACCAACGCGAGCTTAAGGGTCACATGAAGTTCTTAAGGTTATAAGATGGATAATTAGTGGTCTTAGAATGCGTACGTTAAGATCTTGGAGCTATATGAATTGATGGAATAAGGATTGATAAGAATAAGAGGAGTATAAGTGAGGTTTAGGAAATGTCTCGTAAATTATTGCGTTAAGAATTGTTTGGTAAAGTCTTGAGGATGAGTTATAGGGATGTTTAGATCATTAATGAAGTATTAAACAAGTGTTAAGAAGATTGTATAAGGATTGGAGATCAAACGAAACGACGCGGACAACTTCGGAAAAAGTTGTGAGTTCCACGACCGTGTTGCACGGACCGTGAAACTTTCCACGGACCGTACACTGGTCCGTATAATACCCAACAGAAATGATGGTTTCCTGTGGTGAACCACAACTAGTTGTACGAATCGTACAATGTTCCACGGACCGTAAAATTGTCCGTGAAAGTCCCGACGGGCTGAGTAAGTTCAATTATATATGTATATGTGATCCCACTTCATTAATTTCATTTCCCACACACTTCTTATCTCTCAATACCTCTAGAAGGTTCCACAAACTTCATCTACAAGAATACAAGGGAAAGCAAAGGTTTATACCATAGATTCAAGTGAATCAAGTGTAAGAAAGCTCTCCAAGTCAAGAATTCTCTTGAGATTGGAGTTAGGGTTTTCTCCAAGTGAAGTATTACCAACCAAAACCCATTCCTACGCATTCAAAGGTGAGTTTCATGATTATTTCATGTTGTTAAAGGTAAGGAAAAGTTGAAACACTAGGATTATGGAAGAAAATGGAAAATGGATTACAAAAGATGAGATTAGTGGAAATTGTGAATAGAAGATTAATATGAGTCATGATTATCGATATGTTGTGATTGTAAATATGTCATTAATGACATTTATACTATGAAATAAGTATTATATATGAGAAAACGCGATAGTGAGCTATAACCATAATTGTGGAGAAATTGAAGGAAAATGGTGAATTGTGGGAAATGTAGATGAATGATGATTGTTGTTTGCGATATTGTGAATATTGTTATGAACGTTTGGGAGTTGATATAGAATATGGGAAAAGTTGTATAAACAAAGGAAATGCTGCCCAATTCTCTTTAGCTTTAGTACGCGTTTAAGTAATCGATTAGCTAATGTTCATGCGACTTCTCTTGAAGGTAGAAACGTGAATATCGAAGAGGAACGTTCAAGAGTAGATAAACGAAAAGGAATGTGAGGCTAGTCCTTTCTTTCTATGGCATGAATCCTATAACATGATTTTTCTTTCCTCTTCATAATTCTCCTACATTCCGGATGACGATGAGTCTATGTTCATGAATAGCTATATGAGATAAGAGATACGTTATGTGCCTAATAATGATGATGATGAGCTTGAGTCTAAAGATTCTAGAGTTATGATATGATGTTTCTATAAGTTAATAATGTCGTTTGTTGTATACACTCACCTTATACACTATTTCTTTCAAGGTGAGGGAGAATACTCATAGATGCTCCATATTGGAATCGGGGGTTCACGACCTTATGTCACCCCGATAGAATATAATTGTCTTAAGTTTCCAGTCATGCATTATGATAATGATATGATGAGAATATGATAAGTCTATGAAATGTACATGATGCTATCGCACCGCGCCTATATGGCGGGGCAGACACCGCTAAGGCGGGCAACTATATGTATACACCATGTCTAGGTGACATTGGCAGACACCACTAGTGGGCGGCATGAGATTGTACCCCGGACGCGGGAGGCCTGGACGCAGGCTAATGATTATCACACCGATCCGATATGGACGGGTAGTTTATACATTTATGCATATATGATATGATGATGATTATGAGTAAGACATCATGTGTTATTTCTTTTATAAGAGACAGTCATATACATTTGCTCCTTATTGATGCTTCCTTTATCTCATTGATGTATTGTTGTTGTTTATGCCTCTCATACTCAGTACAATGTTCGTACTGACGTTCGTTTTTTTTGGACGCTGTGTTAATGCCCACAGGTAGACAGGGAGGTGATCTTGACCCAGACTCGTAGGAGCTAGTAGCTGATCTGAGGGCACTCCATTATCCCGGAGGTGCCTTGATTATTCTTTTGTGTACATATATACATATTTTGGGCACGACGGGATCCTGTCCCGTCCTTATGTCTAGCACTCCAGTAGAGGCTCGTAGATACGCAGTGTGAGTTATATAGTCTCACGAGGTTGCTGTTATGTATATATATATATATATATATATATATATATATTATTTTGATGGCCGAAAGGCTTATTTATATAAAAGCATTTATGTTTTCAAATGAAAGATGATTTTCTTATAATTTGAGTATGAATTTGATAAAAGAACGTTTAATGAGTATGATGAGTAGTAGAACGAGTGGTGCTCGGTGGTTAGCCTCGGGTACCCGTCACGGCCCCTAGCCGGGTCGTGACAGTGTATCTACACTCAGCCGCCATGATTCCATAATATTCCTGACCTTTGAAAATGATAGCAGGCACTCCATTGTGTATAGTTTGTTTAGCAGTTACTTGTTCCCTAGCATGTCTAATAGGTGTTAGAATTAATGATGATGGAGCAGTAATTGTGTTGGCGTAGAAGCTAAATCCTTGAATTCCAGCCGTGGGTAGCATCGTCCCATCTGGTGGTAAAGGTTCCTTCGATGGATGCGCCGGAAGAGAGCCTCCCGGCACCTCCGTGAAGGTGGCGCGTGGATTAACTCTTTAGAAGAGAGCCGTTATATGACCGTCATCGAGGAGAGAGAAGAGAGGAACTTTTTTGCTGAACAGTGTAGTTTAATCTAATATTCTTCCAAATTCTAGAGACTTGAATTGGCTTGAATTGTGTTTTTATGGGTTGTGTTGGGTTAACTTGGCTTGATTACAAATGACTAAGGCCACCCCTATTTATACTTGTGTAGGGATGGTTCTAGAAATTATTCTAGATACATCTACAAGAAAAATCTAGTAAACTTTATCTTCTACCACTACTCTAGAATATCTAGATTTTCTTTAAGATAATTATCCAAGATTCTATACTAGATTATTCTAGATCCCTTACTAAATATCTAGGATTTTTTGTACCTCCAAAAAATCAACTTTATTTCTTCACACTCCCCCTTAAAGTGATTTTTTAGAAACTACCTCGAGCTTGTTACAGAAGAACTCAGATGAAGCTTTTGGGTGTGCCTTGGTGAAGATCTCAGACATATTTTCCTGTCTCCTCTTGCTTCTTCAAATGACGAAGGTTTTCTGCCATTAATTGGGCCTGCAAAGAAGCATGAATACGTACCGGTAAATTTTTCATCTTTATAGCGAGCTGGCTTAACAATAATTATTTTTGGCCTTTGCGAACCACGTGAATCATCTCCATGCTGAGTTTTACGTTCTTGAGTTTCCAGATTCCCCTTTTCTCTTAGCTCCTTGACAATTGTGTTATCTGGAGAAGCACATGAGTCAGTAACGATCTGGCCATTACTTTCCTTTGAAGCCTTAGCTCCACCATAGGATCCATTATCATATTCCCTTTCCAATTCCTCTATAAACTGTTTTGCAGCTTCAGAGCCTCCAAAAATCATACCATTTGTATCTCCATATGAAATTGAGTCTTCAAGGTCAGTCTCTTCATTTAGTTGATCTTTTGCTTCTCCATTTGCTTCCAGTATTTCCTCTGAGCCAGTAATTAACCTTGATATGTCAGATGATTGACTAGAGACTTCAACTTTCACTATATCTCCCTTAATGCTTTGTCTGAAATTGTCACCATTGACATATATAGTTTCAGACACTGCCGGCTCATGTTCTACTTCAACATCCTTCATGTCCAGACTTTGATTACTAGTTTCAGCATCTGGTTCGTTGATTACCTCGGCAGAAGCTGTTATACCCCATTTTAACCAGGTCAAAGCGGAGTACAACATATTGGTGATTCCTAATATTTAATTTAAGGAGTTGCCACCTAATTATTCTAACGGTGAATTAGGACACCTAATTATTAACTAAATATTGCTAAACTAAACTCCAATTTTAAAATTCTTACTAACCTAACAAATTCTAGGTAAGGGTTCTAAATATCCTAATGGAAAGGTCTTAGGCATCCATTAGAATTCCGTTAATTTATGGTTACCGATTAAACTTAGGTTAATTAATTAAGACTAAATATGCAAATATAGCATTTTAAATATTTAAGAAAATAGCTTGGAAATATTATCAAGATTATAAATGGGAAATATAAGAATGCTATTTAAATTAAATAAGATAGTAATTTGTAGAAAATATTTTAATATAAGTTAAACTAAAGAAAGCGTGGGATCATGCAACGTTTTTATAAACATTTGAAATAACTCAATGGCTAGGTATCAATTGACTTTAACGACTTAGAAATATATTGAGTGACCAGACAAGATAGATAAATAGCTAATATAAATTTTTATTAAAAATAACTTTATAAGCAGACTCTTTTCTTGGTTAAATTAGGCACTCGACGAAAATGAAGGCTTCGAAACGTTTAAAACTTATTTTTTCTTTCAAAGATGCACTAAAATACTTCGTGAAATGAATTAAAATATTTCTATTATTATACCGAAATAACATCCCAATTAACCCCACTAAATTAGGTATTCTAAGGTAGCTAAATAATCACATACGAACACAAATGAATTAAGCAAAACATAAGATATGCTTTAAAATGTAGTAGCCTTTCTCGCCCTCTCCCTCTTTCTCTTGCTTCTGCTCGGATCGTTTTCCAGGGGAGAGGGAGACCCGAATAAGAAACTGATGTAACTTCAGGATTTCATCTCGACCCTTATTGTTTGAGTTCGGACGAGTTTAGAGAGAGAGCTAGGGACACAAGGTGAAGCAATGAAGTTGTTCTGATATAGCGATCTCATTTGAGACTTCTCGCAACTCCCGAGGTCATGCAAAAGAAGAAACCAAAGAAAAAAAAGAATTAGAGCAGCGATATGATTTTATAATATACGAGATTTTATAATCGACAACCAACATAACAGAGCAGTTTCAATATTCAAGCCAAACAAGTGATTTATGTATACATTATGTAAATAGATGCAGTGGTTAATCACTGGTAAGGAAGAAAAGAACAGAAACTAATTACTCAATGTAAGTGTAACTCTATAATATACATAGATACAAGCTGTGTACATAAAAAGAAAAGATGATCATAAGTATAATTATTTGAATGCCACTCTTGGGCCAGACCCAGATAAAAAAAGAAGAAGTAAAGGACTGAACTTCTGCGCTACTGCTCTTATTAGCCCAAAAATCTCTCAAAACCAGTCTATTTCACAAGCCAAATAGGCCAAACTCAATTGGCAGAAGACATCATATGAGCCGAAAGATTCAAGAACCATAACATAGTACCAACAAAAAAGGAAAAGACTAAACCAACTGTAAAAATGTGACAGTGTCACAGCCATTGTTGCAACACATGCTTAGCTAAACACTCAAAATAGAGCAACCATGCTGAATTTAATCATTTTTAGGCATGCTGGGTGTGGGAACAATTTGCAGTTTAAACACATGTGACAGTCCCAACACTAATACTTTATGTACCTAAAATACTTAGTGAATGAAATAAGACCAGACCAATGTTAATGCAAAGCTTAACACATAATACACAAGGTTGTCACAAAATCAAGCTTTAAACTACTGAAACTCCACAGATTCAATCATTTATCTAGTTTTCAAACACACATATGTACTTTAGGATTTGCAAAGTACCAAAACACTTTTAAAAGCATATTTCAGAGCTATGGAAGCCTAATATAGTACCTAACAACATTGACTTAGCTCAGCTCATGATTTTGACCTAAAATCAAAGCTAGGTGAAGGAATGTTACTAAGAAGGTTTCAAAACATATTTTGGAAAAATCATATTAGCAGCAACTATGTTATCGACCACTTAAGCTTGAGATAATCATGTTGTTAACCCTATTCTTTAAACCTTAAACAATGCACATAAAGACCTTAAGGCTGCCTACATTGCTGCATTAGTAAAAAGGAAGAAAACTCAACCTTAGTTAGTCTTTAAAGGTTAGTAGACTCCAAATTCTGATATTAATAATCTGAACAGTACAATAATCCTTGAGGATCATTTTGGTTAGAGTAAGCTAACTGGACTGGAAAAGCTAACTCTCTAAATCATATTTGATACTTCAACTCAAAATAATGTACTATTAAGGCTAAAACATGTAAATGAGACACGAATAAGTGATCACGGCAAAGCTTACTATTTTGACAATATGCAGCTAAGAAAAATTCAAATAAACTTAGATATTTGAAAGAAAGAGTAGTTGTACTGATTCGTAAAGTATCCTAACACTTAAACTCTCGAAAAATGCATTGGAACTTAGGAAACAGTTCTGAAAGTAAAAGTTACTGATTTAAGAAATTGTCTTTAGTAAAATTCAAGAAAAAAAAAAGAAAATAAACTGGGCAACAATTATTTAAACGACTTAAGTTATATATATATATATATATATATATATTTAACTAAACGAGAAAAGAAACATTCAGATTCTATCCCTCATTAATCTCTACTGTGAAGTTTGACACTAATTCTTTAACTAGAACTATGGGAGAAGGAAAGGGAATCATACTTAGACGACTAAAAACACCCATGTAAGCACAGAAAGGAAAAAGACAGGGATAGATTTCATATCCCGTGCTAATACAACGGCTCAAATAAAACCAAAGCACTCCTGAATTTAATTAGCTAATTCATACTTGAACTTAAATACACATAAAACAGAGCCAAGAAATTGATCGAAAGTGTGAAATAGCGACAGAACCCGCAAAACAAAACGAACACACTGAAAAGACTACATTAAAACAGAAACTAAAAAAAAAAAGGTTAAAAAAGAAGGCAAGCAAAGGAGGACAGAGTCTTTTTTAACGTATTATCACAACAAATGTGGGTTTACATGACCATGAGGAACAACTAACAAGTATGAGGACTGACCTTTTACATAAACTCCAAGCACATTCAATCATACATAACACACACAAATTTTTAGAAAATGAAAGCCAATCACCTAACTCGAACAAAACTTAAACTAATAGTAGTCTACACAAAATTTGGCATAAAAAAGTGTAAGCTAACCAGTTCAACCATACTCCATACAAAGAGAACTAAAGACAACTAAAAAATAAACCGAACTAACATAAGATTGGAACAAGCAGAAAATAATAAAATGCTTAATACATGAAGATTACCTTTTTCGGAGGCAGTGAACTAGGACGGGGCCTCGAATCTACTCTCTCGTAACGAACAGATCCGAAGCTCGACAAATGAGTTCGAACGTCTCTCTTATGGCTATCAGCCAACAGAGACCAACGAAGCGTCTAAAAAAAATTCCCTTGACTCCGCTTCTTCCTCACAAATTGAGACCAATCTAATCCGAACAAGTAAAATGCTAGGCTCCTATTTCCGAGAACGACGGCTAACTAAAGCTTTTCTTAGAGATGAATGCTAGTTAAGGAGCGAGAATAGTATATTTTGATGTTTTAGAGAGGGACGAAAACAGCCAAGCCCGCCTCAATGAAAACCAAACGATAGTATTTATAGGATGAGCTTAGGGTTTACTAGGATTCCAAGATTTTGGGCGGGATTTCATAGTGAAAACTCCATTTGAAATCCAAACGTCCGGATTTTTTTTATGAACATTTCAGTCACCAGATCAGAAAAGGAAGAAGGAGAAAAAATCCATTAAAGCTTTGTACTATAGAAAATGAAAAGAAATTAATAAAGAAAACCTCTTAGCAAGAGATTCGGAGGTCTTTCCCGAAATGGCAAGACCTCTTCTGATATTGGGGTTGAAATCCTTTGGGCCATTACTGAGGATAGAAGTGGGAAGAGAACCAGGCGCGACTGCCTTTGGAAAGAGACGAGTTGTAGGGTTTAAAATGAAGAACGAATCTGAACCATTAGATGTAATCCAACGGTTAGGATATATTTGTTACACCTTGGAAGATTCCCCGTACCTGTACTATGAATAGGACAACGAAGGTCATAGCGTATACAACATTTCGATGAGTAGGAATAATGTTTGATAACCCCAAACGAGATTTCTAAACCATTCGAGATAAGGAAAGGAAGTTGTTAAGGAAAGCGAATCGTAAGTCGTATAGCGAGTAGGAATAACGAGCAACGAGTTGGTGAGGGCATAATGGTGTCTTAGAAACATGCAATGACGTCCCTTAGATTGGTATTGAAGTATTAAACAAGTGTTAAGAAGGTTCCATAAGGATCGGAGATCGAACGAGACAACGAGAACGAAAACGGAACCACTGGGCATTATACGGTCCAACCTACGGACCGTATAGTTTATACTGGCCGTATAATTGGCCAATGAAGGAACCAGCTACTGGACCAATTGTATGCCCCTACATACGGTCCGTATAAATAGTACGGACCGTATGTTGGTCCGTATAATGGGTCTCGGCCAACTTTTAAATTAAGTGTAAAGGGTCATTTTTCATTTCACCCATTTCATTTCCCACCTCTTCCAACTCAAGAAGCCTCTAAAACTTTCCCTACTCTTCAACCACAAGAGAAATCCAAGGGAAACTAAGATCAACAACACATAATTCATGAAATAAAGTGTATGAAAACTAAGTAGGGTTCATCTTCCTTAAAGAAAATCAACAGGAGGTGAAGAAGGGTTTTGATGCTAAGGTAGAAACTCAACTCAAGGCTTGTTCAACCAACATCCAAGGTAAGTTTTATGATCATTTCATGATGTTTAAGGTATTGGAAGGCTTAGATACTTGAAATGTAGAAGAACATAGAAAGTGGGTCATTATTGAGTAAATAGTGACATAATTGAATGATAGTGGAATTGAATCATGAAAGTTGAAGAGTTGTGATTAGGAATACGTTATAGTGATGTGTATATCATGAAACAAGCATTAAATGCGTGAAAACACAAAGATGAGCTATAAGTAGAAATATGGGAAAAATTGGAGGAAAATGGTGGATTTTGCTAAATACGCATAAATGAAGATTGTTGATTGTGATATGGTGAGTAGTATTGTGAATGTTGGGAGTTGATATAGAACATGGGAAAAGTAGTATAAACAAAGGAAGTGCTGCCCAATTTTTCCTAGAATTAACGATGCGTTCTTGTAGTCAATTAACTAATGTTAATTCGAATTCTCTCATGAAGGTAACGACGTGATATTGAAGGAGAACAAGAGAGCGATAGCTTAGTTAAACGACCAAGGTATGTGAGGCTAGTCCTTTCTTTCTAATGGCATGAATCCTATAGCGTAAACTCTTTATCCTCTTCATGAGTTTCCATTTTCCGGAAAGTTAAGAGCCTACATTCATAAATGTTTATATAAGATAAGAGATACGATATGATGGTGCTATATTGATAATAAGGTTATTGTCGCCTACACTCACCTTATGTACTAGTTCCTTCAAGGTGAGGCAGAATGTCAATAATTGCTCCATAATGACATCGGGGGATCACGACCTTACATCACCCCGATAGAGTAGAAATGATCTTGAGCTTCATGCATGAACTATGATAAGATAAGCATGTTTTGATAAGTATATGATAGTAAGCATTTTATGATGAGCATGACATGATTGCATCACACCGGGCCTAGTTAGCCGGGCAGTCACCGCCAAGGCGGGCAGCTATACGGATACACCATGACCTTTTGGTATGGGCAAACACCACTAGTGGGCGGCATGAGATGGTACCCCGGACGCGGGAGGCCTGGACGCGGGCTAATGTTATTGATTATCACACCGTTCCGACATGGACGGGCAGCTTGCATATTATGCATATATGACGTGATGATGAGCATGAGTAAGACAGCATGCATTACTTTCCATATGATTGTTATTCAGATCCAGATGTTGCATATCGATGTTCTCATTGCATTATTGATGTCTTTCTTCTTTGTTTATGCCTCTCATACTCATTACAATATTCGTACTGACGTCCGTTTTCTTTGGACGCTGTGTTCATGCCCACAGGTAGACAAGGAGGTGAGCTTGGCCCAGATCCTCAGTAGCTGTCAGCTGATAGAGAGCACTCCATTGTTCGGAGGTGCTTATGGTTATTCTTTTGGTACATATGTGTATTTTTGGGCATGACGGAGTCTTGTTCCGTCTATGTATATAGTATGTCAGTAGAGGCTCGTAGATACGCAGTGTGGGTTATATGGTCTCACATGATGTTGTTATGTATATATATGTTATTTTGATAGCCGAAAGGCAAACAAGTATAAAGCATTTATGTTCCTATAAAATATACGCTTTCTTACACTTCCATGAATAAAAATTTGCAAAGAAGTATTAGATGAGTAAGATGAGTAGTAAAGTGAGCGGTGCTCGGTACCTAGCTCCGGGTACCCGTCACGATCCCTAGTTGGGTCGTGACAATATTCTACTTAATGTCTTAATGGGCTAAATGTATTGGGCTGGATGAATTTATCAGATGGGCTTGATTTTGGACCTAGTTTTTAAGAAATATTTCAGATGGGCCATTTATTTGGCCGAATGGGTTACTTATTTTGTATGAATTGGGCTAGTATGAAGTCCATTTAATATGCTTTCTTCCCTTATATTTATTTGGGCTCCTAAATTAAGATGAAAAACCCTCGCGTGCTAAAATATTAAAAATATGTTTATTACAAGATATCGTAATAGTTGCGCGATAACATTTATAAAGTTTAAAAGTAAGTAAATGCTATCGTCTAATTGTACAAAATGAATGCGATGCGTAAGATAATAATAATAATAATAATAATAATAATAATAGTAATAGTAATAGTAATAGTACTAGTACTAGTACTAGTACTAGTACTAATAATAATCATGATGATAATAATAATAATAATAATAATAATAGTAATAGTAATAGTACTAATAATAGTAATAATAATAATAATAATACTAATAATAGTACTAATAATAGTAATACTAATAATAGTAATAGTAATAGTAATAGTAATAGTAATACTAGTAATAATAGTAATAGTAATAATAATAATACTACTAATAATAGTAATACTAATAATAATAATAATAGTAATAGTAATAATAATAATAATAATAATAATAATAATAATAATAATAATAATAATACTAGTAATACTAATAGTAATAATAGTAATAGTAATACTAATAATAATAATAGTAGTAGTAATAATAATAATAGTAATAGTAGTAATAATAATAATAATAGTAATAATAATATCATCATCATCATCATCATCATAATAATCATGATGATGATGATGACGATGATGATGACGATGATGATAATAGTAATAGTAATAATGGTAATAAAAAAATGATAATAGCTAATGACTATAGTAGGATAATGAAAAAACGATGATATTAATAAAAAACTAATAATTGTAGTAAAGTATAAATAAATATTTCTTAAGTTGTCAAAAATATTAGAAGTGCAAATAAATATTTTGGAAGAAAGGCGGGACAAAATTGGGTGTCAACAGCAGCTACCCCGTCACTAGTCTGAATGTCTTTGGAATCTTCTTGCTTTTTATTGATGACACCAATGCCTTCCTTTTCCACGTGATGGACCGTATTATCTCTTGAATCCATGATTCAATCTCTTTCTAAATTGAAGGAAGCGAAGGCATCTACTACTCGAGCCTCAGCTACGAAGCACCTTCCTCAGTCCTCTTCTTCTTCAATAGCTTTCTCAACTTGAGCCATATTGCTCTCTTTTGTTCGTCAATATCTTTTTATGTGTCCTATTTTACCACACCTGTAACATTTGAGAGTCTTCTTATAGTTATTAGTAGACTCCCCCTCCTTTTCTGGTGGGCTCGAAACAATTTGAGATCGAAAGTGTGGCGTATTTGTGAATGTTTTTCCTTTGAAGTTCCTATTGTCGGCTACAAGAGCATTTCCTTCCCCTTCTTTAAAACATACACTAGCCATCTGTTTGGCTAGTAGCTCCTGTGATGACAACAAATTCTCAAACTCCTCCAAGGATGGTAGTTGAGCCCATCCTTGAATTGATGTAACAAAAGGAATATATTCTTTCTTCAAACTACGAATGATCGTGCTTCAAAGATAGCCTCATCCGGGTTTAATTGTCACGACCCAACCCCGTAGGCCGTGACTGGTGCCCTAATTGGGCACCCTGACATACCTACCCCTATCGAATCACACACAATTAGCATATACGGCCACAATTACTATATGCCGTCTCAAAGTATATCAAACTGTATCGAACACATTTCAACACAACAATATGCGGACATATATATATACATCAAAAAGCCGGCAAGGCTATCAAATATATCAAAAGCCGACAAGGCTAACAGATGTATCAAAAGCCGACAAGGCTAACGGATGGCGCAACGTCCCAAAACATATACAAAGTGCACGTCGACAAGGCTGCCATAACGAATAGGGTCATACAAACACATCTGTACCGAAGTAGGCACACACACCCACAAAATACGTCTACAGACCTCTAAACAGACCAACAGAACATATGGCGGGACAGGGCCCCGCCGTACCCCTGAACAAATATGTACATACACAACGAACAAAATGTATACCAAAATATGTGCTCTGAAATGAGAAGAGCACTCCAATGGCAGAAGGGGGTGTCCTAGACTGGAGGATCACCAAACTGTGCGTCTGTACCTGCGGGCATGAAACGCAGCCCCCGAAGAAAAGAGGGTCAGTACGAAATATGTACTGAGTATGCAAAGCAGAATGTACAGAAAGCAAATCTGAGATATAAACGAAATGGAAGTATCAAACATAAGTGCAAATCCAACATATCAAAATTTGTTTACTTTCAAAAACATGTAAGTCATGCATCGGGTACAGAAGAATATGGTCGCCCACCCGTCGATGGCGCCATAACACAGCATAACACCAGAAAGTCTCAAATCTCCGTATCCCCGTCACATATCACATCACAACATAACGCCATACACAGCATAACACCACAATATAGGTGGAACCCGACCCTCTTTTGCGAGTAGCTCGGTGAACCATAAACACAACATAACTCCGGAGTATATCAAAGTGCGCACGACAACATAACCGGCCCGGGACTCGGCGAAGGGAATAACAGAATGCACGAGTAGAGTCGTGAGTAGTCATATGCATAAAATCATTATCATAAACTCAAACATAAGTAAAATGATCATACTTGAAAATCGAATCATAGTCATAATAAATTCTTTCAAAAGTTCTCCGAGTTACATAAAAGAAAGTCGCGGGACCCACAGACGGGTATTTATCCGAGTCGGGCCCGCCTATGGAAATCATACTCATCATAGGCTATGCAAACTCATACGAAAATATCGAAACAATCCAATCCTTTATACGAAAGATATGGCATTCAAAAATTTCGAAATTCTTTAAAGTGAAACCTTTTTATACAAAGTTCGGAAGGCGATTATTTCAAAGACGTAATGGTTCATACTTTTATCAAATCATACATAAGAGTGCCAAAGAATATATATAGATCATATCGTGCTCGGATTTCGAATCATAGGAGTTTCCTAAAGGTTCGTAATCTAGCCTATCCAAACTAAGGCATGCCAAAAGAAGGAAGGTTGGAGCTTTACATACCTCGTACGCACTCCAAGATAGCCAATCTAAAGTAAATCCCAATCTACGCCTCGGGCCCCCCAAGGTCTACAAATACGCCAACGAATACCAAACATTAGCTAAGGGCACTTAAGCCATTCATTCCAACTATTCATTAAATTCCACAGAATTCGGCAGCATTTCCCCTGTAAATAGGCCATCCCGAGAATTTAACTCGCTCAAAATCAACAACAACAACCCCAATAACCAACCTAGCAACATCGATAATCAATTCGAAAGGCAAAATAATAACAGCAACTCTCTTTTCACGTTCCTCGATTTCAATTCATGTTTTGTATCACAATCACAATATAACGATATCATTCTCATAAAATATACGAATTACATCAAACGTACAATAAGCCTTAAATCAGCCCCTACCATTCCAACATCATTTTTGAGTCATTAAATGCTCAATTCCAACTAAAATTCATAACGACGACAATTAAAACGCTAAGCGATAGTAATGCGATCTTCGACATATTATAGGACTCACATTCGTCCACACTACACATATACATATGTTAATGGTCCTCATATATAAAGATTGCATTAAATGCACAAAGTTCTCCAAATCAGTCCGCACATTTATCATATCAAACTTGGGACATTAAACTCTCATTTCCAACATAAAAGTCATCACAATAACCATTACGACGCTAAGCGATATTAATTCATTTTTTGCCACACATTGGGACCATATATACGGCCACACCCACATCTATACATATACACATTTAGATGGTTCTAGTCTATCTCTTCACCCTACAACAATCAACAAGCTACAAGGAACTAATTTATCAACTCAATCACACAACACACTCATACCCCTCACACGGCCCACATACCAAACACAAGACCCAACTTCAACATTCCATATTTCATGATTTTTATCCATTTTATCATACTACAATACGCATACAACATTTATAACTCAAAAACAAGATTAGAACTCACCTTTCTTCTTCAATCCACCAATAGGCTAGGGTTTGCAAATCTCTTAAATGAAAGACTTGATCGCTCCAACGATGCTTCCACGTTACTTAGGGACCTTTAATTAGTGGGTTAACACCAAGGAAATAATTTTTGAGAAGCTAAAAATGGGGGTTGGTTTTCTCCCTCTTTGGCCGAGAGCCTCTATGGCTTCAACTCTTGCTCCTCTTTTTTTTTTCTTCTAAGTGTTAAGTGAAGAGAAAGAATTCTTGGTCCTCTTTTAATTCTATAAGTGGTGTCCAAGTGTTCATGGCCCACACAATGTGTTGGACCATTTAAAATTGGCCACACAATGTGTGGGACCACTTAAGGCTACACGGCCACAAGCCCCTTGAGTGCAAGGTTTTTAAATTCCAATTCTATGAATTGTGGTCCCAATTTTTCCTAAGTGTTCAATACCATCAATTTCATATATAACTTATGTCTCAAAATAAAGTCAATTGGTCAAAAGTCCCGACTTCAAATCCCGGATTAGTCTTGGCCTTAAATTGTCATAGTCAATCCGGGTTGTCCCAATGTATAAAAATACGGGACGTAACATAAGTTCTTAATCTTCAAAAAATATTCGACAATAGAAAGATTACCTTGAATGGTGTTAGCCAATTCATTCTCCAAGATCTGTAGCCGCGCTTCATCCTTCTTATTGAACAAACGATCAAGGGTCCTCCAAATTTCATGAGCTGATTTGCACCTTATAATATGATCAAACAAGTTGTGAGAGATGGACCTCTTCAGGATGAACTCCGCCTTCGCATTAATTTGCTTCCACTCCTTGTATGCGCTGCTATTTTTTGGTCTGTCAATAGGAGGACTTGTGTAACTACCATTAACAACATCCCACAAATCCTCTCCCACAAGGTATGACTCCATACATATCCTCCATATCTCATGAGCTAATTTGCACCTTATAATATAATCAACCCAAGTTAACCAAATTGTAAGTCATTCAAGACAATTCAAGTAAACACTTCCTTTCCAAAGCTTACTCTTTTTTAGTTGAATCTTCCAATCTTAGTAACGATCTTGGGCTAGCAGAAGGTTTCTCCGATTTACTTTTCTTCTGCTATATTTCTTTACACGGTATCAGAGCCATAGCCACAGGTTGGCTTCTGGATTTTATTTCAAGATCGAGTTAGTGGTAGATTCAACTGGTTTCTCTAAATGGATTTGAGCGGCCGTGTTAATGGGCTGGGGATGGAGTTTTGAACCAGTCCAATTACAAGGTATGGAAGACATGCATGGAGTCATACCTTGTGGGCGAGGATTTGTAGGATGTTGTTAATGGGAGTAACACAAGTCCTCCTACTGACGGACCGAAAAATAGCAGCGCATACAAGAAGTGGAAGCAGATTAATGCGAAGGCGGAGTTCATCCTAAAGAGGTCCATCTCGCACAAATTATTTGATCATATTATAAGGTGCAAATCAGCTCATGAGATATGGAGGACCCACAAATATTGGAGAATGAATTGGCGAACACCACTCAAGGTAGTCTTTCTATTGCCGAGTACTTTTTGAGGATTAAGAACTTATGTTCAGAGATCTCTTTATTGAATCTGGACGAGGCTATCTCCGAAGCACGAATGAGAAGAACTATCATTTGTGGTTTGAAGTCAGAATATAGTCCTTTTGTTACATCAATTCAAGGATGGGCTTAACAACCATCCTTGGAGGAGTTTGAGAATCTTTTATCATCACAGGAGCTACTAGCCAAACAGAAAGATGGCTAGTGTGTCTATCAGAGAAGGGGAAGGAAATGCTCTTGTAGCTAACAAGAGAAATTTTAAAGGAAGACAAAAGCGAAGTGGCTCAAAAGAGATGACACATTCTCAATTCCATGAGGGGTCAAGCTCTCCAAGACAGAAGGAAGAGTCTTCTAATAATGCTAAGAAGACTATTAAATGTTACCGAAGTGGTGAAGTAGGATACATAAAAAGATTTTGCCGAGCCAAGGAAAGCAACACGGTTCAAACCGAGAGAGCTCCCGAAGAAGAAGAAGACTGGGGAAGGTGCTTCGTAGCTGAGACTCGAGCAGTAGATGCCTTGGCTTCCCTCAATTTCGAAAGAGGCTGGATCGTGGATTCAGGATGTGGGCACCATCTCACTGATGATGAATCTAAATTTTTCAACTTCCAAGAAAATAATGGTTGTGATATCATTGTGACAGCAGATAATACGGTCCATCACGTGGAGAAGGAAGACACTGGTGTCATCAACAAGAAGCAAGAAAATTCTGAAGAAGTTCAGAATGGTGACGTGGTAGCTGCTACCGAGGAAATCAACGAAGCAGATCCTGAAACTGGTAATAAAAATCTGGATGTGAGGGATGTTAAAGTAGAACCTGAGCAGGTAGTGTCTGAAACTATAGATAGTAATGGTGACCATTCCGGAGAAAGCATTGAGGGAGTTGTAGTGGAAGTTAAAGTCTCTGGTCAATCATCTGCCGTATCAGAGTCAATCACTAGCTCAGATCAAATACTGGAAGCAGATGGAGAAGCCGACGGTCAAATAAATGAAGAGGTTGACCTTGAAGGCTCAATTTCATATGGAGATACAAGCAGTATGATTTTTGAAAGCTCTGAAGCTGCCAAACAGTTTATCGAGGAGTTGGAAAGGGAATCTAGTGGTGGATCCTATGCTGGTGTTGAGGCTTCGAAGGAAATTAATGGTCAGATCATCACCGACTTAGGTGCTTGTCCAGATAACACAATTGGCAAGGAGCTAAGAGAAAGGGGAGTCTGGAAACTCTAGAACGTGAAACTCAGCATGGAGATGATTCATGTGGACAAATTAATGACGAAAAATCTTCATCATTTGAAGAAGCAAAAGGAGTCAAGAAAATACTGTTGAGATCTTCACCAAGGCACTCCCAAAAGTTTTGTTTGAGTTCTTCTGCAACAAGCATGGGGTAGTTTCCAAAAAATCACTTTAAGGGGGAGTGTGAAGAAATAAAGTTGAATTTTTGGAGGTACAAAAAATCCTAGATATTTAGTAAGAGATCTAGAAAAGTCTAGTGTAGGATCTTGGATAATTATCTTAAAGAAAAGTCTAGATATTCTAGAGTAGTGTTAGAAGATAAGGCTAACTAGATATTTTGTAGATGTATCTAGATAATTCTATTAGAACCATCCCTAGACAAGTATAAATTGAGGTGGCCTTGAACATTTGTAATCAAGCTAATTCAAGAGAGTTTTCTTCACTATGACTATTGTAAAATTTATATCTAAAGATAATTAAATTTTAGCACAGTATATTGTTTGAAACAATTATTTAATTTATAAGCAAAATCTCTAAGCATACAAAAAGTGCACGTTCAAATTCTTGATATTTATTTTTGTTTTAATTATATATTTTTTCAAGTTACTGTTATTTTAGTGAGATTTATCTTGATCTCTCCTGTTTATTTTTAGGCTTTGAATTGCTAGTAACTCCCAAAAAAGTTGGACTATTTACACAGCAATATAGATAGGCGTCTTCCACCTTTTCACCAATTATCTCTTTTTTTAATAATTTTATTTCCTTTTATTTTTCAAGAGAATATCTAGCAAAAATGTTATTTCCGAAAATGTTGCTTGAATTCTTATAAATATATATGAGGCCTCTTTACTTTTATTTTGTCCAAGACTCTTAAATATATTAGGTTATAATTTTAATATTTTAAGACTTGGACTCCTATTCAACAATAAATTCATGGAAGGAGTCTGTTGACGAAGGACCTAACACAATATTGCCACGTTGTCCTGGGAGTTGTTTAGTATTTCTAGTTTTAGGATTCTAATTCAGAATTGTAGTCAAATTTTATTCTTTTAATTAATTATTTAATTGAATATTTTCTAACGTTCTTTTAGGTTATTAGGTTTAAGAATTATGTTAGAAAAGAGATAAGATTAGAGCTTATCAAAGGTATAAAAGTCGTTTAATATTTGAAAGATTTTTTGATCAACCAACATTTATATTCATGCTTTTAAAATAATATAAATATAGATATAGATATAGATTAGTAATTACAAAAAAATTGATTGGCCCATTAATCGAGTCCCTTGGTCCACATCCTTAGGGAGCCTGTGCTTAGGCTAGGTTAATACAAAGGGATATCTACGTGGTGTAGAAAATATTAGGAGTTATTTATATTTAGTAGCTACACCTTATTTTAATTACATCTCATAGCTAAATCTTGCATTTCAATTACACAAGGTAACTAATTCAAAACTCATCTCCTCTTATTCCATTGTATCAATCTTTTCCCTCAACCCCATCTCTTTTCTCCCTCAACTCTCTCTCCTTTTTCACTCTCTCTTCTCCGTCGGAGCCGCCGCCGGTCATCTTCTCCGATGAAGCTAGCGTCCTCCGCCGTTGAATTTCTATCTGTTGCCTTCAGTTTTTTCAATTTCGTTCTACCTCAGTTAAATCTCGATTCTTCGGTGTCGGAAAGTTTCAGATCTATCCTCTCAGGCAAGATACCAGAGCTAAATCTCGATTCTATACCTGAAACTTTTAGATCTATCCTCTTCGGCGAATTGGCGGAGCTAGATCACGATTCTCCAGCGCTAAAAAGCTTCAGATCTATCTTTTCCGGCGAGATACCGGAAAGTTTATACCGACTTTAACTCTAATCTCCGACGGTGTATTTAAGAACTGAGTGTATTTTATTTCTTGTATCTCAAATCTGAGTGATTTTTTTCTTGTATCTCAGCTTTAAGTGTATTCGTTATTTTTTAGTGTAAAATAGAGTGTTTCTTTATGTATTTTTTGCTTGTATTTCGAAGGAGATTTTTTTTGTATACGAATGAATACAGTAAATTTTGAATACAACTAAATATTCCCTTTTTTTTTTTTTTGCATTTACGTTGTTTGAATACAACCGAATTTAAATACAATAAGTTGAATACAAGGTAAAAGTTGTTACGAATGAATACAACCAAATTGAATACATCCGAATTGAATATAGCGAAATACAGCCGAATTGGAATACAACCGAATTTGAATACACGTTACTGTAGCTACGAAATGTAATTAGCAAAAATGTAGCTATACCTAAAAAAAAACTCCCAAAGTGTAGTCATTTGTGTAAGTTCCTCTAATACAAAATTGAAGAAATTGCAGGGTTTGCGCTCCAAATTGGTTGGTCTTTCATTTTTGCGCTTCGAATGTACTGGTCTTTAATTTTTTCCCTTAACAATCGTACTTATGCCTAGCGGAACATAACTTCTTTAAGAAAATGACACGTAATTTGTGGGATACTATGATGCAAAAATATAAACTTAATTATGCCCTGCTTGTATTTGTTATGAGCGGCAAAAATTAAAGACGACCACAAAAGAGGCCATTTCAATGACCCTACAAAATTAGGTAAGACCGATCCAGGCCAGTCCACATAAAGGTGGCTCGGCCTGACTCGATTCATTAGTCCAAGCCCTTGAGAAGTCTTGCCCAGTCCGATCCGTTAGTTATGCTTATGAAAAGATCACGAAACAAAAGCTATGACACCACTAGATTATTTAACTAGGTTCTTTTTTCTTTTAGATTGAGGCCTTGATTTAGGAACTTTGATCACTTTCACCGTCAAAACTTCCAATCTTAAAAACAATTAATTTAATTTAGCTCGAGAAGTGAGCTCTGTGAATATATTATTTGTTTTACCTTTTCTTTATGGGTTCATATCTTGGATCTAGCGAACTTCGCTTCTTAAACTATGGATGATTTTGAGTATTGGAGTTTGCTAGCTTTAAGTTGCATTCTCTCAGGCTTCAGCAACCGATCATAAATTTCATCACACGAAATAACATATTTATATTATTTGTAGCTAGGGCTGGGCAAAAATATCGAAAACCAAAAAACCGAACCGAACCGAACCGAAACTTCAACAAACCGAACTAGTTTAGTTCGGTATTTGGTGTCCACCTTCAAAAAACCGAAACCGAAATAGCCGAACCGAAGTTTGATAAAACCGAACACACACCGAAATTTAATACATTACCCAAAAAAATTAAAATAGTCCAGGCCCATTAAATTTAAAGCCAAAAAAATTCAATTGTAACAAGCCCTCTTTTGCATTTGTATCCCTAATTTTCTACTTCAGTTGAGAAAATCAAATATGTTAAGGAAGGCAACTAGGATGTGTCTTTAGGATTAATGTATGTCTTTTATGTGTTTTCTTAATTATTCTTACGGTATGTATATAACACCTGGTAATCCTATATCATGGTTATAGTTTTCTATTCTTGTATATCCTGTTTGTTTGATTTTGATTTAAATTTATCAGTTTTATATTTTATTGCTTTTGAGAATATGAATTAGTGTCAAGGGAATCGCTTCTAATATCATATCAAAAAAACCGAATTGAAAAAACCGAAACCGAACCCAACCGAACTTTAAAAAACCAAAACCGAAAGAACCGAACCGAACTAGTTTGGTTCGGTGTTCGGTGTCCACCTTCAAAAAACCGAACCCGAAATAGCCAAACCGAAGTTTGATAAAACCGAACCGAAAAACCGAACGCCCACCCCTATTTGTAGCAGACAAAATACCGAGTAAATGTCCTAGCTTTCGAGTGAGAGAAATGTTAGGTACATAATGTTTCCGTTGTTGGTGAGCGAATGAAAATAGTTGTATAAACATTTGTGGTAAGAGTTTTAAAAGCATAGGTTGGTGGTGAACATGTTAAAATCCTGTAAAAACGTAAGTAGTTTGGTGTGACCACTAAAAACTTCTTGTTGCTTGTGATAGAAATGAAACAATAAGTGAACAAATCAAATCCTTGGAAGTTCGGGGGGCTAGATGTAGGCTTGTCGAATATAATCAAGATAAAAATCTCGTGTCTCATATTATATTTTGCACTTCACTAATTATTGTGCTCTATACTCGTTTATATAAAAAGAAACGTATACTTTCTGCATAGATACTGGCAAACTTAATTAGTTGATTAAATCGACTAAATTCAGTAATCGCCGAAATATGAAAAGAGACATAATTCACCCCTCTTGTGTTTACAACATTTAGGGGTTGTTTGGTAGCTGGTTAGAGTTATGCAGATATTAGTAATATAGAGATTAGTTATGAGGGAATCTATATATTATTTTATGCTGATATTAGTTATTCACGGTTTAGTTATTCATGTATTAGTTCATGTATAAGTTATTCCACCTTCAATCCTTCATAAAATAATACATAGATTCTCTCATAACTTATACTCCATGTATTAGTTATGCAGGTTTCTAAATTACAAACCAAACACTGTATTAATTTTATACATAAATAACTTATCTCCTAACCAGCTACCAAACGTGGTATTACTTATGCATGATTTAATATCTGCATAATTTACCTCCAAACTAGCTACCAAACGACCCCTTATATATTGCTGACCCAATACGGAACCACAAGGTGCAATGACCAAAACCAATGTCCCATGTGGGAGATTTTCGAAGTTAGCGAGAACGGACTTTTATACAAGTTAGTACAAACTATTGAATGACATCAACTATTTAAGCTACAATCTTAACTTTTTTACCACTATTTATGTATGTATAAGCTTTGAACTAGTGAGTGCAAATCTTTTTCAGCTTCTCTTATTAATTCATTACATATATTACTCCTCTTAACTTCATGGTAAATAGCTTGGAACTTGTCCATGAGTTACATTTGTCCTTACCAAAGGAAAAATGGTGGGGAGAAAACAATGTCTGTCAAATGAATGGTTTTTGGTTCCTTCCTAAATTTGTGCCAAACACTGTTCGAGTTCTTAATGAGTTCAATCCACTTCCTAATGATGTAATTTTAGCCTCCTTTCCGAAAACTGGTACAACATGGCTTAAATCTCTCCTTTTTTCCATCATAAATCGGTCTTCCAAAGAGTTATTAGTGAAGCACAATCCCCATGAGCTTGTTCCAACGCTTGAGGTCCAAGTCTTTGGAAAAACTGAATCATCTCCAATTATAACTGACGATTTAGATTCAAGAAGGCTCTATTCGACTCATAGTCCTTACCAGCTTCTAGGCAAAACTCTCGATTCATTTAACTGTCGAGTTGTTTACATTACGAGAAATCCTAAGGATACGTTGGTATCAATGTGGCATTTCACAAATAAATGGAAGGATGCAGAAGATGCGCCATGGCCTCTCGACGAGGCCATAGAGAAATTTTGTTCTGGGATATTTCCTGGTGGACCTTATTATGACCATGTTATGGGATTTAAAAAGGCAAGTTTGGAAAAACCCGAAAATATATTCTTTATAACTTATGAGGAGCTAATGATAGACGCAAAAACTCATGTCAAGAGATTTGCTGAGTTTCTAGGATGCCCTTTCGACAAAGACGAGGAAGTAGAGGAGATAGTGAAAAGTTGCAGTTTTGAAATTCTAAGCAGTCATGAAGTGAACAAATCTGGGGATTTTCCATCTTGGTTTCCAGTTCCTTATAATTCTTTCTTCAGACAAGGTGTCGTTGGGGATCATAAAAACTATCTGGAAGCTAAGACGATTGAGCGTATTGATGCATTGACAAGAGACATGTTTCATGGAGCTGGTTTCATGTATGGCATTTAGCACTTTTTGCTCTATTTTAAATCTTTAAGTTTTGTTATTATTTCTTTTCTTTTGTATTTTCTGTTTATCTTTCTATTTTTTTTTTAGTTTCATGGAGCTGATTGTAGTAGTTCCTGTAGCCTTTTAACCTATTCCGCTGACCCAGTTTTGTTTTCTCTTGTAATAAGAAAATATGTGTATTCTTAAAGTTTTTTTTTTTTGGATTAATCCATTCACCCAGGTTATGCTCACATGAGGTGATAGGGGTCATGACAATATCCCCTACCTCGTATATAATTAAAACTAATTACATTGAGGAGGAGGGGGGGGGGGGGGGGGAGGGGCTTGGGGAGATAAAGCCAGAACCTCCAAATGAAGATGAACATACACTATATACCGAGTAGGGGTGTACATGGACCGGGTTGGTTCGGATTTTTTAAAGACCAAATCAAACCAATTGCATCGGGTTTTTAAATCTATACACCAAATCAAACCAACAAAAGTCGGGTTTTTCAACCTCGGGTTTTCTCGGTTTTTTTGGGTTGCTCGGGTTTTTCGGATTTTTCCGGTTTTTTCCGGTAAAGTCTTCATACAAAACATATAACTTGTACTTCAAATATTTCTTTAGTCCTAGTAAGATACGACTATCTAATTAAGATATTTATTAAGAAAATAACACAAAACGTGATGAGAGATGACATTGTACTAAAATATTCAACGAAAAAAATTAATAAAATTGCATAAAATAAAATTTTCATGATCTAAAAGTACTAAGTCATGCTACAATAAATACAACTAATTTATAAGGCATGTAGAAAATGATCATAATCTTAGGGGTCGTTTGGTTCAAAAACAAATTACGCTGGGATAAGTTATGCTGGGATTAATTACGTTGGGATAAGTTATGCTGGGATTAGTTATTCTGGAGTTATTTTTTATTGACTGTTTGGTATGTTGGACTAAAAGTATTATACATTGGATAATTTCTAAAAAGAAGAGGTTTCTTCCTTATCCCGGGATAACTTATCCTGAGATAACTTATTCCGCCCTGTGGCAGGTATAAGTTATCCCAGCACTATTTTTACTCCGGGGATAACTTATCTCATGATTACTAACCAAACGAGGGATAAGAAATTGCTAAATTCTTATCCCAGGACTATTTATGTTTATCCTTCATACCAAACGACCCCTTAAAGTACTAAGTCATGCTAAAATAAATATGACTAATAAGTATTAATTACATGACTAGATATTAAAGAAAAAAATAAAATTAAGTTATGTATTTTCACTTTCTAAACTAATATAAAACTAAAGAATAGATATCAAAATTATTGTCATTCCAGTGTTAGATATGAATTTCTTCTGTTAGCATTAGTATTGATTTGATTTTTGTTGAGTTTTATTTGAGTTACTAATATCATTGAGTGATAAAACTTATTAAACCATTCAAAATTCTAATTCCAAGCTTGAAATAATATGTTAAAAGACAAAAAACTATGAAAAAGTTAAAGAAACATTTATAAATTACATTATAAATAAATATTTCTATGTATAAAATATGTTTGAAATTTTATAAATGTAATGTCGGGTTGGTTTGATTCGGTTTGACTTTTTTTAGCTAAAACCAAACCAAACCAATAGGGTTCGGGTTTTTCTTTTTAAAGCCAAACCAAGTCAAACCAAACCACTAGTCGGGTTTTTTTCTCGGTTTGGTTCGGATTATCGGTTTGGGGACATAAAGCCAGAACCTCCAAATGAAGATGAACATACAGTATATACCAAGTAGGGGTGTACATGGACCGGGTTGGTTCGGAATTTTTAAAGACCAAATCAAACCAATTGCATCGGGTTTTTAAATCTATACACCAAACCAAACCAAACCAACAAAAGTCGGGTTTTTCAACCTGGGGTTTTCTCAGTAAAGAGTCTAACAACTAAGGAGGGTCAAAATGCCAACCTAAGTGCTTTTTAGTTTTGATCCAAAAATTAAAGCATGAACTTGCATTCAGTCGATTCTGATTCCTCCTCTAGTCTCAGCAGGCTAATATAATGGGTTTGATTTTTTTTTCTTTTTTCCCTTTAACCGGAGTCGTACATGTATGATATAACATAGACAAGGAGCTAATGTGATGTGCTGATTTTTTATTTTTATTTTCAATTTAACTGGAGTAATAGGTTTGTGAAAGCTACAGTCTGATCAGGGTACCTTCATATGAGGAGCAATACTAACCATGTAATGTTGTCAAGTAATGTAATAATTGAGATGCAGTCCTATTTGAGTAAATATCTTATAGCCAGAATGTACGCAGCGTAAAGGCAGCCAAGAAGCATTGAAACTGTATCTCAGTGTGTGAACAGACAAGAATGTAAAACTATAATATCATTATATACCTGCTTAATGGTAAAATGGGGATTAAATAATTTTCAAAAACAGAAATTTCTCATTCTTTTTTGAGGTATACTAAAATGAAGAACGTGTCACTTAAAATGAGATAGAGGAGTAACTAAAAAGAATTAAAATTTGAAACTCTTATATAAGAAGTTTTTAGAATCAAGCATATATTATATAGCAAAGAAAAAGGTGAAAGAAAATTAAAGTTACTACTTTTACATGCTAACTACATAGGAATGTATGTTGACTTACATGATATGTGATGTTGCCTTACTGTTGAATTCACTTATAAACTACTAAAATGTATAGAAAAAGCAAAAAGAAATAAATAGGACAATAAATATATTGATCAAGCATTTGATGAAGACCCTTCTACATCAAAAACTTGGAAGGAATGAGGGATTGGAGGCAAGTTAACATCCACAACCCCTTCAAGTATTTGCACAACTTCAGACATTGCTGGCCTGTTATTTTCGTCGTCTTGAATGCACCATAAAGCAACTTTACAAATTTTGGAGACCTCATCAGCATCAGCAGATGCTCTGTCAAGCTTATTGTCTAATAGGCAAAGCATGTCACCTGCATAAACTAGTAAATGAGCTGCCCAACTAGGAAAGAACTTAACATTTTCATCTGGAGTATTCAACCAATTTCGCCTTCCTGATATAAGTTCAAAAAGCATCATTCCAAAACTATAAACATCTGCTTTAGTTGTTATAGCTACTCCAGATATCCATTCTGGTGCAAGATAACCTATCGTGCCTCGCATGGAAGTAACTACTCTGCTAAAATTTCGCCCAACAAGTTTTGCCAAACCAAAATCAGCCAATCTAGGTTGGAAGTTAGCATCAAGAAGGATGTTTTCTGGCTTAATATCGGCATGTATGATTGAATCCTTGCACTCATGATGAAGATAAGACAATCCCCGTGCTGTCCCCAATGCAATTTGGTATCTTGTATTCCAATCCAACAAGTTTGACTCATTTTCTTTGAAGAGGCGAGAGTCCAAAGAACCATTTTCCACGTACTCGTAAACCAGTAATTTCTTATTACCTTCGGAGCAAAATCCATGAAGACGTACAAGATTAACATGGTGGATAGTTCCAAGTGTGCTAACTTCTGCCCGGAATTGCTTCTCTCCTTGACCAATGCCTTCAAGCTTCTTCACTGCAACAATTGATAAATCAGGCAATGTCCCTTTGTAAACAGAACCAAAACCCCCTCCACCTAATTTTTCGGAGAAAGTTTTCGTTGCATATTGCAAGTCCTTGAAACTAAAAGCCACCAGTGAACCCTCCACTACCTTTGAAAAGCCGTAACGATTGCTTTGCTGCTTCCAGATTAAAGCCATCAGGACAAGTCCTAAGAAGACCGATATAGAAACAGTAACACCAATTATAATTTTCTTTTTGCTTTTGAAAGTTTTAAATTCTGAAAGTGCGAGCCTGATATGGATTGTCCGTCCTCTAACATCGTCTCCACAAAGTTTCCGCATGTCCAACAACTTTCTTCTCCAAATAGAGCACTCATTGCTACTATATGAATAAGCAACACAAGAACAATTATTCAAGCAGGTGGTTTCACAATCTGAAACACTTGCTGACTCAAAAGATTGAGCATCTTCAGGCAACTTCATGTTATTATACACCCAAAACCTGTCCTTTTTCTCATCATTAACAACATTAGCACACTCATGTATATCTTCTTTTCGCACACAACCACTAGAAAAGTCCTTTATATCCCACTCGCTACTTGATTTAGGCTCGAACCCACTCACACAATTACAGTAGCCAGGAGAATCCTGATTGGAGTAGCCAAATGGCCCGCAATAAGCGTAAACCTCACATTGCTCTAAAGGTTGGGTCCATAACGGAGTCCACATTTTTGAAGCATCTGACCAGGTGACTAACTTAACCTGTCCAGATACATCAACTAAATATCTTGTCACAATTGAAGGATCACGAGGTAAATATGTAAAATAGCTCTCATTCTCATTATTGATGTAAGTATAGTTGAAAATAGAGTTTGCTCGCAATTGAGGTGACAATCCCAAAACAGGAAAATTCCAGGATACACTAGCCCAATATTGTTTTGTTCCATTCCATACTAACAAGGATTGCGTACCGTTTGGCGTGTGCTGACCTGAATACAATCCAGGTGTAGGATCTTCCACATTCTTCCATGATATAAGAGCCGTCTTTTGTTTGTTACGATCGAACAAAAGTTTCCCACCAGGCAACCATGTATCTGTGGGATGATCAAAGCTTTGCCAAATAGTTGAACCATCCCTTAATAAAATCAGATTACCATTATCAAGAAGCACTGCCACCACTGATGATTGGGAAGTAGTACTAGATGCTATATTTGTGGACCAAATCGAGGTTTTTGACCCATTGAAGAGTGCCAACTTACCCTCTATGATCTTTAGCTCAGCAGAATTCTTATCAGATATTGGTGTTCCTCTATTTGCTACCCAAACAACAGTTTGTGGACTAATCTTTTTGTACCATATGCCTATGTAATATTTGGTGGACTGACCTGGTTTGAAGAAGCCTAACTCAAATATTCCATTCAGAGAGACAAGTGTTTGTTCTCCTGAAAGGGATTGGTTAGCAATAATAGTGTTAGCTCCATGTAAGAGCTTGAGCTTGAAGAGAAAACAAAGCATGAAAAAAGACTTGTTTATAACGTCCATAGATGCAGAAACTGTGCACTTTAGACAATTAATATGTAAATTGATTTCTGAGTGCCTTTGTTCATTTGCGTGGCTTGGCTATAAATAAGAGAACTAAAGAAACGTATAGCGTGAGCTTGACTTAAGTGCACCAAGAATTAACGATAAAGCTTACTCTCAAGTTTCAACATTAAAAAATACTATATTTTGACATGACAAAAATTGAGGAAGTGAAGGGGAGCCTTGGCATAACTGGTAAAGTTGTTGCCACGTGACCAGGAGGTTACGGGTTCGAGCCATAGAAATAGTCTCTTGCATAAATGCAGGGTAAGACTGCGTACAATAAACCTTTGTGGTCCAGCCCTTCCCCAGACCCCATGCATAGCGGAAGATTAGTGCATCGGGCTACCCTTTTTTTTCCAAAACTTCAGTAAGAGTTGGAGCAAAATAGAAAAAATAAAAGGTGCAAATTGCTTATATTTAACTACCATTTTTTTATTGATTATACACCACTTTTGTAGTTTCTCTCGACTGTAATCTGTAGCAGCATCCTTAGGCCAAAAAATGTTATCAGCTGAACTCCAACGGGAATTGAACCTTCAAATTGATCTACGTTGATCTGGTATACCAATAAGCCGACGTTGTGGTTTACTCCCTCTTTCTCAAATTATTTGTCGCTTTTTTATTTTACACGCTCCTTAAGAAATATTCTCTCCGTCTCATTTTATATGAATGTGGTTGACTTTGAACAGGGTTTAATAAAGAAAGAAAGATTTTTGAAATTTGTGATCCAAAATACACCATAAATATTTATGTGGCTGTAAATCATTTCATAAAATTAAATTGTTTCTAAATATAGAAATATGTCATTCTTTTTTAGACTGACCAAAAAGGAAAGAGTGTTATATAAAATGCGACGGAGGGAGTATTAATTAGGAGGGTATTTTACCTATTTTACCCTTAAGTATGTCTAAATTATAATCTTTCTCCATTAAATATTATTTATGTGTCATCTCCATTATGACAAAATTCTACTAAGGGTAGAATTGAGAAAAAATAATTAATTATGCCTTGAACTTTTAAAACGATAAATAATTTGAGATAACTATTTTTAGTAACCTCGACAAATAATTTGAGACGGAGGGAATACTATAATCCTCTTTTAGAGCATTCCAAGCATCTATGAAATCTAAATAAAGTAAATCATACGAAAGACGTAATATACTTTTTGACATTGCATAAATAAATTAACAGAAGTGCAATTTGTAGTTTCTCATGATTAGAAAACTTATTTAAAAGCATATTAAAACTAAATAAATTTAAGAATATATTAGCCCCTAATTTAAACTAAATTATTACTTGTTCATTCAATAATTCAATAATTCAATATCAAATGTGAACTCAATACAATTATTTAATACAGAGTTCAGATTCACTTGAATAACTTTAAGAACCTTAAAATATACTAAGAGGTATATTTCTTCAAAATTTTACTAATATAAGAGGTTGATTTGGTAAATCAAAAGTAAAAGCACTAAGACTCGCATGTAAATATCTTTAAAATTGATAATGATTTGTTGGTGGAACCAAAGAAGATCAGTGGGGGGTAAACTTCTATATTGGGCATTGACGTCAAGTAAAATGATTCACAATTTTGTGTAGATTAATTGAACCGACAAATGGTAGACCGACTAAATATTGGTCACAATTTGTGTCGATATTTATGCGTTCACTACTAGTTTAGATTATTTGAACCTTAGAATGTCAGTAAAACTTTCTTTCCGCGAAAGCTCGTGTTATCTTCCTTGTCAAGACTTTCTATACATGAGTGAACCTCGCTCCAAACATACAGTGAGGAACAGAGTGTTGGAGGTGCCAATAGAATTCTACCGAAGATGGTTAAAAGAGGCAACAAAAATGAAAATTATATATAAGGTGTAGGAATATATTGCCGAGCAAAGCAGAACGCGAGGCACAAGCTCGCTATGCACTTCGCCATGCTAAAAGAAGGATCCGAAATTTTAATGCTTCCCAATCAGTTTTGGACTGGGTTATTTTGTTTGGGCTTTTTCCTACACCTATAAATATTTCATAAGTCACAATTCTTAGACATCTTTGACAAAAAACACAAGTTTGGAGGCTAGGGTTCCTACATATTATTTCTTTCTTTTTGAACCTTATTTATGAAGATTTCTTGGTGGTGATAATTGAGATTGACACTCTTGTTTTGCTTATTTATTGATCGACATTATTCTTAATCAAGTAAGTTATTGTTATTTTAATTATTCTTGTTCTTCAACGTTTCTCAAGGGAGTAGCTAACCCTAGGACTCGCCCATTTACTTTGTTTGAAACTCAGAAGAAGAGGAAGAACGGGGTTGGGATAGAATAATTAACAGGAATTTGGGGCGTTAACCCCCATCTAATGGAAAGTGACCTAGGTATAGGCGATACCACCTGTAGCCATATTCGGGTGTTCTTAATGCTCCTAATTGCTCTAGGGATATTCAATTAGGTAGTCTAGTTAATCTTCGGGAGAAGTTAATTTAGAGTCATTATCCGAGGCTAATTAACATAATATTATCATTATCTGTAATTCGTGAAATATATTGGATCGTTACTTGAGAAGTAGTTTCCTTTATTCCATTCTTATGGCCATTGATCAATTTACTTGCTTTCTAGATTAGATTTTATATTTTCGTATTTTATCACAACCATATCTAAAAACCACCATTGATGCGTTCGGCCTAGCTGTTGTTGGTGATAATTCTTAATCTGCTTAAAAGCCTACATATTGTTCTCTGTGGGATTCGACCCCAACCTTGTTGGGTTACTATATTTGACAACGTCCGCGTTATGCCATTAAAAGGTGTAATTTGAGCGCATCAATTTTTGGCGCCGTTGCCGGGGAACAATTGGCGTATTTTGGCTAATTTAGGAAATAAGCTAACTTGCTTTGAATCGAACCTGTGAATATTTGTATAGTTATTTTCTGTGTTTTACTTTATTTGTAAAAAATAAAAAAATGGCATCTTTCAATGAAAAATTGTTTGGTAGTGATTTTGACTTATATTGTGAGCATGGCCAAATTGGTGAGTTCGAACTCATGTTGGAATTTCTACTTGATGAGGGTAACGAAAATAAAAAAGACTTGGAAGAATACTTGGAAACTAGTCTCCAGCTTGGTTTGATGACAGAAGAAGAAAATCTTCCATAGGCATTCGATCCAGATCAGAATCAATATGAACTCCCCAATGCTCAATCCGAAAAGGTAATCCCTTTGTTGGGGGTCAATCATGAAGATGAGTTTATTGGGAATGCCAAAGAAAAATATAAATTGGGGTCAACCATTGTTCTGAAAAATATGGTTGTTGTTAACTCCAATCCGGGGGAAAAAGAGGATGTCGAAATTCAAGAAGTTCAAACGCCATATATCCTGCAATTTGAAAACTCAAGAAGGCAGAACGACATTCCTCACTTGAAAGCCAAGAAGTGTAAGATGAAAAATATTATGCTTGGCTTGTTCATCTACTTACCAACTCCCGCCGCTCATGGTCACAAACTTGAATCCAAGTTGGGTGCCCAATTCATAAGCTCCAAATGGCGAGAAAAGCGATTAGGGGAAGTCTGAGTACCCGAAGTTGAAAGCTGAGGAGCATGTTTGGGCTTAAGTGTGGGGTCGTCCGACCCTTAATGTTGAGGATTATGCCGCTAGCTAGGCCCTAGAGGGTCTCAAGGAGTATTTCTCACCCTTGTTTTAATTTTTCTCTACTATACATGCATTGAGGACAATGCATATTTTTAAGTGTGGGGTGGGTACTTCCGATTTTTGAGGTCAAGGATGATTATGATAGGATTTTTTTAAATTTCTTAGCCTTATATTTAAAAACAAAAACTAATAAAAATTCAAAAATATTTTTTTTATTTGTTCGTTCTTTTATTTTCTTTTATAGCTTCCTTTTCTCTTTTAACGGCATACATCATCCGTCTCTTTTGGTTTTCTTATGGCCTCGGTTCTTTCCCGAGGGGGGGGGGGGGATTTGAACCGCATAACTTTTTTATTTTTAGGATTTTTTTTAGGAGTAGTATAAGAGGGAGAAGAAAGACCTTTTAACTTGTTTGACACTAGAATAGTGGGGCTTGAGCTTGAGCAGTACTTTCCCGTGAGTGCTTGATAATGAAAAATATAGCAGAATTTCTAACACCTACACTCATGGTTGTGACTCTGTATGTAGCTTATTCTTATTTTGTAGTTCGTCATGATCCTATCTGTCCTAGATTAGAATTGATCCATCTTGATTGATACTTGTGCCATGTGTGGTAAGGATTTCTTGTACATATTCCATGTTTTGCATCATAGTCTAGAACTTTCCCTGCATGTTATTGAAGCAAAATAAAAAGTGTTGCTCTGTTTAGAAAATGATAACACGCTTTCTTTAATATGTCTTGTAAATTTTAGCCTTTTCAGAAATTGTACCACTAGTTGGCCCTTTGAGCCTGCAACCTTTTGTTGTTAGCCGTATTTTTTGCCTTGATCCTTTTGTTTGAATCCCTAGTTTTTGCACCCTGCTTCCTTGAGCACTTTAGCTTAGACTGTGATATAATTGTGAAATCTGGAAAGAAGGGATGGTCAAGTGAAAAAATGGTGACCAATGATAGCTGCAAACTGATGAAAAGGCCCTCTTAGAAAGAATGTGAAAAAAAAGAGGAAAAAAAAATTGCTTGAGAAAAAAAAATGAATCGTTCTTGATATGATGAGAAATACTTGTGAAATAATTGATGAAGAGAGGGCTGAAAAATAAAGTGAAAAGATGAAAATAATGGGTGATGAATTCTAAAATTGCAAAGTGCTTAGGGAAGTGTAAGTCACTAGTATATAGTTTGCCTACCCGTCCCCTAGCCAACATTACAACCCGTTAAAGTCCTATTTGATTCTATTCGAGCACGCTTAATTAGTGGAGATGTACATAATGGGCAAGCCTATGGTTCTTTGTGCATACATGTGAATTTCTTTGTGAGTGCGAGAGTTGTGCTTTGATGCAAAGTCCTTAAATTACATTCGATTCTTTGATTTGAGTGTGGACTATTTATTCTTGTGAGGGCACTTGTTTCATGATAGATAGGTGATGTTATTAGATTTCTTTGACAGTGTAGGTGAGCGAGCTTAAATTTGATGAGTAGAGCCCGTCTCTGAGGTTAGGAGGCTAGAAGTTTGTTGTTCGATTGAGTTGACTTGTATATCTTGCATGATGATCAGGAAGTGTATATTTGATGTTGTGAGTTGCTATAGGGCCTAATTGTTGGTATCAATCAAAGTGATTGTGTTCCGATGCTTAATTTATTGAGAGTGGTTTTAGTGCTTACTCGAGGACGAGCAAGAGTTTAAGTGTGGGGTGGTGTTGTTTGGCTAAAAATGCATATATTTACTCATTGTTTGCCTCGCATTTTAATACTTTTAATCGTTTTTGAGTATTATTATATTGCTTTGTGCTTAATGTTATATTTTATTGTGCAGGAATAAAGAATTGCAAAATTGAAGAGATTTGGAGCAAAATTGTATTAAACGCGGAAGAAAAAAAAGAAAGAAAGAAAAAAGGAAAGAAGACAAGAAAGGGACATCAAGATTGAGGCAGTGACGGACTTGAGAATATTTCAAAGTCACAACATGCAACTTGAATTGAAAATATTGAAGTGGCAACAAATAAGTTTAAAAGATTGTTGCTTTAGTGAATTTACTTCAGACTTGCCGAGCAAAGCAGAACGCGAGGCACAAGCTCGCTGTGCACTTCGCCATGCTAAAAGAAGGATCTGAAATTTTAATTCTTCCCAATTAGTTTTGGATTGGGTTATTTTGTTTGGGCTTTTTCCTACACCTATAAATATTTCATAAGCCACAATTCTTAGACATCTTTGGCAGAAAACACAAGTTTGGAGGCTAGGGTTCCTACATATATTTTCTTTCTTTTTGAACCTTGTTTATGAAGATTTCTTGGTGGTGATAATTGAGATTGACACTCTTGTTTTGCTTATTTATTGATCGACATTATTCTTAATCAAGTAAGTTATTGTTATTTTAATTATTCTTGTTCTTCAATGTTTCTCAAGGGAGTAGCTAACCCTAGGACTCACCCATTTACTTTGTTTGAAACTCAGAAGAGGAAGAACAGGGTTGGGATAGAATAATTAATAGGAATTTGGGGCGTTAACCCCCATCTAATGGAAATTGACCTAGGGATAGGCGATACCACCTGTAGCCATAGTCGGGTGTTCTTAATGCTTCTAATTACTTTAGGGATATTCAATTAGGTAGTCTAGTTAATCTTCAGGAGAAGTTAATTTAGAGTCATTATCCGAGGCTAATTAACATAATATTACCATTATCTGTAATTCGTGAAATATATTGGATCGTTACTTGAGAAGTAGTTTCCTTTATTGCATTCTTGTGGCCATTGATCAATTTACTTGTTTTTGAGATTAGATTTTATATTTTCGTATTTTATCAAAACCATATCTAAAAACCACCATTGATGCGTTCGGCCTAGCTGTTGTTGGTGATAATTCTTAATCTGCTTAAAAGCCTACATATTGTTCTCTGTGGGATTCGACCCCAACCTTGTTGGGTTACTATATTTGACAACGTCCGCGTTATGTCATTAAAAGGTGTAATTTGAGCGTATCACTTGGAACTGGAACAGGGTCGGTATCTGCATCCAAATAAAGATGCAGTAAGCATAGTATGATTATAACCACTAGTACTCGTAGGTATCATTGGCCGACAATGAAGGGAACACAAATGCAGAATATAAAGATTGAAGTCAAACACTCAATGCATTAGTTCAACTTAGCGTCGCCACTATGCCCAATTGAATCACATACTACACTAAAACAACCAAGCACTTATCATAAAGGAGATTAAGGGACAAATGGATATGTTATTTAGAGCAGTTATAGTGATAAAGATTCAATCTTTCCTCTATTAAAGTTCATATACTCATAAGGATTCAACTTTTTCATATTTTAGTCAAGGAAAGCCATAGAGATTCTATCTTTCTTTCATCTCAAGCGAGTAAAACCATAGAGATTCCATCTTTATATCATGTAAGGCATATATGGCATGAAATCACATAAGAAGATAAGATAATAATGGATGAATGAATGCAATGCATTGTCCAAATATCAAACCTGGTACACTCATGCTAGTGATCATTCCATCTAGTCGTAACCCATGGGGGACTCGCGAGATCCATATACCTGTCACTGTACCACCCAAGATATTTTCCCTTCGGACTGTGACCACTCGCTGTACCGCCCGATTTTACCGTCGAACTGTGAGACACTCACTGTATCGCCCGACTTTACCGCCGAACTGTGAGAACAATAGTGTTACACCTCGTATTTTCATAGGAACACTCGCCAAGTCTACGTACAAGTACGTGGAATTTTGATCAAGAAAGTTAACCTTCAGATTTAAGGAATTACATAAGTATTAAGAACATTTATGGATAAAATGATATATGAGAATATATACACCTATATTGCGGTTATGGGGGTTTAAGATTATGTATAAGAAGTATCGGAAGGATTGGGAGGTCGAACGAGTGAAGAACGAAAATATGGTCGAACTGGGCAGAATTTCCCTACGCATTCGCGACAGGGGATCGCGTTCGCGATGGCCATAAATATTTTAGACCATCACGTTCGCGAGGGTCCCTCGCGTTCATGAAGGTCACTGATTAAGTCAGTTTTCACCGACTTTGTCACCCTATAAAAGGGGCAAAACCCTTCCTTTTCCATTCTAAATATTTCCCAAAACTCTGAAATCATATGGGGGAGTGAGGATATCCTAAAATTGAGGGTTTTGAGTGATTTTCAAGTGGTGGAGTATTAATCGAGGCTCGGATAACGCATGGTTATGGTTCTAGTATTGTTTTGCGGTGAATTTTGGCTTAGATTCAAGGTGGATATTGAAGGTATTGCTGTTTTAACAATAATAAGGTATGAATCTCTCCTTATTAATATTACTTTTGGTTTATTTACGAAGATAGAGTGATTAAATGATAGTATAATAAAGTGTTGGTTGAGAAATTAGATAAACATCGTGTGGGATGTTTCCTGGAATATTTTGATATTGATGACGGTGCTGATGATGTTAGTATTGTTGTTGGTTGTTGGTATGGTGATTTCGGGCTAGGGATATAAACAGGGGAGATGCTGCTCGAATTTCGGCATACTTTAAGGGATTTAATTTGAAGGCAAAAGATAATCGTATGACGATAAGCCTAATAGTAAAGTGAATGGGTTTATATGTAGATTACGAGACTACGAATGATCTTATGTAGATTTCAAGACAAGCAGTAAGTTGGAAAGACGAGGAGTAAGCTTCCAGGTATGTTAAGGCTTTCCCTTTCTTTCATTTTGGCACGATCCTATGACATGAGCGAACAACGAGTAATCGAGTCTCCATATTACTCTACTCTTAGAAGTACTAGAAGTATCTCAGTTCTTGATGATCCTATACCCCTTGTTATGATTGTCCCTTTTGTTCATGGGTCCTGAGTTTGTATTATGATAATGTTAGTCCACATTTATGCATTGCATTCATTTACATATATGTATATTGACCCGTGACCAGAAGGCGTTATATACGCGTATATATATATATATATATATATATATATATATATATATATATATATATGGGGTATGGGAAAAGGGCGAGGCGTTATATACGCATTACTACCTGATCAGCTGGTGCACAGTGATGATGATTATGATGGCCGAAGGGGCCTGTTTGATGATGGGATAGGAATCGAGCCGTACGTTCCACAGCGCTATGATTATGACCTATGCATATCATACATCCTCAGATGCATTTTCAGTAAGCAGAGATATACAAATATGTTCAGATAATCAGGCACATAGATGCATTCAGTCAGTCAGATTACCTTATGAGTTTCAGATTCTCTTTATGACTTCTATGTGTATGTTACTCTTATACCTTACATACTCGGTACATTTTTCGTAATGACTCCCCTATTGCTCGGGGGGGGGGGGGGTGCGTTCATGCCCGCAGGTTCAGATAGCCAGGGAGACGAATCACATCCTTAGGCTACTTCTTCAGCTTGATAGTGTAGCACTCCTCTCTTGTCGGAGTTGCCGTCTAGACCGGGTATGTGTTCTGATGTTTATGGGTAGGGCGGAGGCCTTGTCCCGTCCATAGTATGTCAGTAGAGGCTCATAGACGCTTATATTCACTCAGACAGTATGGCCCGCTCAACACCTGTTTGGTTATATAATTCTTTCGAGTAGCCTTATCGGCTTGTGCCCCTGTTCAGTTAGTGATGCATGTGTTCATATATCTTCTGAGGGCTGTGACCTTCCAGTTTATGATATCCATCAGTCAGCAAATTATATTGTGAGTACCCTCAGGTGGCCCAGAATGAGCATGAGCAGGTATGATATGTATGTTTTGTGGCATCTAGGGGGTCAACTTCTGGGTGTCCGTCATAGCCCTCCGGTTGGGCTGTGACAAAAGTAGTATCAGAGCAGTTCGTCCTAGGGTTGTCGATGAGCCGTATCCAGCAGAGTCTTGTCTATGGGTGTGTTGTGCACCACACTTATAAGCAGGAGGCTGTGGGATATTTAGGATGGCCATCCTTCTTTCCGATCATAGATCGTGTAGTAGAGCCAATGATAGGAAAGCTCGTTCTTGGTACTATTTTCGCTAAATTGCAGGATTGAGTTGATAAAGAGGACAAGTTCAGTTAATGGGAGCATAAGCAAGGCTCCGAAGGTGGACATGAGACCCATATCACCCGTCGACTCAGGATCGAGGATGTCAAAAGGTATAAGAAGGAGCATCAGCTATTCCATTGAGACGGACCCCTCGGAGGATGTGGCTCCAGTAGGAGAAGACCCAACTGAGGAATCATATGATACAGACCTGTTTAAGGGTTTATGAGACCCCTGTGGAAGAAGACACAATAGAGGTGGTACCGAGCTTGGTACATCCAGATTCTCCTACGTTTCAACATCATGTTAGGTCAGCTTCTGACGTTAGAATCACAAAGGTACCTAGTCCTCTATCTTGGGATTTAGTCAACCGAGAGTTACCTACAGATTGTGGGGAGTATAAGGTAGAGGAAGAAGAAAGTCGGTTAAGGAGCAGTGCTTTTAATAAGGACAAAGGAGCTTCATTCCCGGATACATCTGACCTGAGTTCTCCAGCATCTTATTCACTGGTATATGGCACTTTCCGTCAGAACCAGTTGTGGCTTATATGTATATGACCTAATCTCAGGATATCATCAATCATTCATTACTCTGGGGCTTCAGAAAGTTTGATAGTGGATTATTCGTACGAATAATTATAATCAGGACATCCTTCTTATGGACCTGGATTTTGAAGTGAGAATTGATTTTTTTTAAGTCACATAAGTTTATGTACTCTCAGAGAGATTTCTAAGGATGGATGCAGAAGTTGTAGTAGAACTAAGCAGATAAGGTGGGACATAAGAATTGTAAGAAATTGAAGAAAAATGAGGTGATATTTCATCCCCTACCCTTGTTAGCAGTATTAGATTGAAGCACCCTGGGCTTATAGTATGTTGGCCTTTAGGAGGAAAGAAACCAAAAAGAAGCTGAATAAAGGAATAAGGCACCAATGTTAGAAGGTGTAGTAGATACGAGTAGATGAGATTTGAAAGTACCTACGGAAAAGGAGCGCAGCGAGTAATTAGAGAGAAGGTTACCAGATAATCTGTATTAATAGTGTAAGTAAATCAAGGATTCATGGACCGGAAAGTGAGAAGCGGGATCGGAAAGTGAGTTAATCAATGGATTTGAGGTATTTGACGAGGACTAGATTTTAGAACGCATAATGTTGGCTAAGGATTACACGATGAATATGGGGTAGTTTGTAGGAGTAATTGTTAGGGCCAATGTCTTGAAAGATTGCGAGTTTTGTGATATGTAAAGAACCAAGTAATTGTAAGTCAAGGAGCGAATCATGTGTTCTGTCATAGGATATGATCTTATGCAGAATAGAGAATAAAATATGAAGCGAGACGTTAGATGAATATTTGTGAGTAGCCTATAAAGTATTTAGTATGCTTTCCAAGGTATACGGGCCGGAACGATATAATCTACGAAAGGAATTAGGTGCAGATCTTCAAAGGCACTCAAGTCATGCAAAGTTGTATAAGTACCAAGGAATAAGTTTATCTCCTGTTCTAAGATCGAGAAGGTGAATCAGAAACAAGTATGTATACCATATGATTGGAGTTCATATTATGAAAGCCAAGTTTTCAACCTTCTAGTTCACTTTTATGGTTAATCAGTTTTAGAGATGCTCGAGGGAATCCCCAAGACTTCTTTTAAGAAAAGCATTAGTCTTGCTAAACAAAAGTATTGTCAAGTACGCCGCTAATATTTACTTTTCCTTATGCAAATGATTCCTACGAAGTTGAAGAAAATAAAGATTATTCGAAGGATCAGTTGAATCAGTTTTGTTTATAAGGAAGTGGGATAGCTCCTTGCGTATGTATAAGTGATTGTAAACAGTTAAATAAGATGATAGTGAAGGATGAGCAAGTACCATTAAGGGTTGATGATTTGTTTTGCTAGCATAGAATGCCCCCTTAAAGATGAACATGGGCTCCAGTTATTCCCAGATAAAGGTTAGAGGAAAGGCGCTCCAAAGATGACTTTCAGGATCAGGTGGGTTACCTCAAGATTTGAGCAACATCATTTGGACTGACTAAGGCCCCAACGGTATTATGGGCTTGATAAGTAAGTGTGTTTAGACTACTCCGAAACCTATTTGTAACAGTGTTCCTAGACGATCTTTAAGTTACTTTTGCTCAAAGTCAGAGCATGTTGTTCGTTATTTGCAGATCTATGGTTCATCCGGCTAAGAAAGTTTTCAAAATGAAAGTTCTGATCAAACCGTATAGTGGTCCTAAGGTTAAAGTATGGAGAGGTGAAGCTGTAGAGGATTGCCCAAGGGCCAGAAAACTCATAGAAGTCGGTGATTTCTTGGACTTAACAAGTTATTATTGGAATCTTGTGTAGAATTTCCCCCACATTTTGTGCCACGGATAAACTGACCAAGGAAACAACCATACTCCAGAGGACTGATAATTGTAAGCCTAAGTTCCCAGAAGATGAGTAACAAGTGAGTTTCAGCATCAAGTGTAACATTCCTGAGAGGACCAGATGGCCATATTATGCGTTATGATGATTCAAGTGTTGAGCTAAGTTATGGATTGATACGGCATGAGAGGTTATAGTTCATGCCTCAAGATAGCTGTGAAGGTACAAGAACAATTATTCGACCCATGCTCTTAAGTAGTTATAGTTATGTGCACAGGGAAGGATATATTGGGATAGCGTTGATATCTATTATATAAGTACTCTATGAGATTTTAGTGCACCCTTAAGAAAAAATAGTTGGGTTTACGACAAGGTCAATAAATAAAATGAGAGAAAGACCCCAATGACTGGGAAGTCAATGAAAGCAAAGAAAGTCGCTAAAGATCAAACCACAGATCTAAAGTAACTCAGTTCATGTTCGGATAAAGAGGAAATGTTGAGGACTTGTGAGTTCAGCAGTTAGTTAATATTAGAATTGATTAGTAAACTCAGATGATGGCACTTATCTGGGGCATAACCTTATTAAGTCAAGGAAAAATAGTTCGTTGAATTCGATGTCAGCTCATTATAGAATTGCGGATCCTCAAGGGAGGATCTACCTTTGTACATCCTACAGACTGGAATTATACCGAAGCAAATTATTAAACATGATCGGATTAATGACTGATGAAAGGAAAGGCTTATTGCCCTCGCTATGCTAGGCGGTGAGAATAACAAGGACATACATTGATACTGCAAAAAAAAAAAAAAAGGGGGGGGGGGGGGGGGGGGATGAGGAAAGACATAGCAAACTTCATAGTGTAACAGAAGTTAGATATCAGAAGTTCAGTAAGTTATAGCAAGTCATTGAGATTCCAATTCAGAGATGAGAAACCACCAATATAGATGACCATGTTTACCGCGGAAGTTTAATTCAGTTAGGGAAACTACCAGCAGGCTTATGAAATTAGCCTATTTCCTGTCCATCAAGACTACTGGTATAGCAGGGGACTACGTAAGTCCTATGTCAGGGGAGGATAGTATGATATACCTATTGCTTATGTCCATTATTTAGACCAGGGGAGCGCAGATTATAGCTTACCCCAGAAAGATTTAAAGACTCAGAAAAGTCTTGTTTAAATCGAGCATATTATTAGATACGTGAGGATAAGATACGAGATGGCGTAACAGATTTCAGAGGTAACTGAGATGACCCCTAACGCTTATTGGGATCATTATTTCAATATTCAGATGAATCCATACAAGGTTGGGACCAGATTTATTTATTAACAGCAAGCAGTGGAAGGATCTAAGATTCCCAGAATCGACAAAAGTTTCCCCCCTATGTCAGACTAGGTACTCTGGGAAGTACCATCTCAGAAGAACGCAATGAAATATAGAAAGAAGAGCAAGCTTAGTCTTTTGAGCCTTACAGATTATACGCAAGCCAGTGACTTAGAGCCCTTTTCAGACCTAGAGTTAGTGCTCAGGATTTATATGTCAAACCAGGAATTTTTTTCAGAATTGTATCAGTTAATGATAGTCAAATTATAGAACAACTATGTACAATTATTGTATGAGAAAACTCCAGCGCTGTACTTGATGGCTAACTCCAAGGATTGAGGTTAAGAACTAGGAAATAAAGTCAAAGTCCTTTAAAGAAGTCGAGAAGTAAGGCATGAGGCTGAAGATTCCAGAATATAGACTGGAACAACAGTACTATGTAAAGCTATCGAAGAGAAAATTTCATTTTATCCGTAGAGTCTGTAAATGGTTCACAGGTTACCGAAAGGCAGGAAACACTCCAAGGGTTGTAAGGTCTCTAATAAATCAACGAGGGACATAGGCCAGTTATAAAGTCTTATGTAAAGGTTAAGGGTAAGACGAAGTGAACAGTACATCTCGAAGGAATAACTTATGAAAGAAGAAAGAGTCGAGTTATGACTAAACATTCTAATATGCAAGATATAAAAGGAAAAGGATAACCGAAAAGAATTGAGTAAGGTAAGTTCGTTGGAAGTTCACATTAACACCCTCTACTAGATTTTTGGGTAAAGACTTAAGTTAAGCTGACATTCGAGGATGAATGTTCCTAAGGGGAGGGGGGGGGGGGGGGAGGATGTTACACCTCGTATTTTCAGAGGAACGCTCGCCAAGTTTAAGTACACGTACGTGGAATTTTGATCAAGAAATTTAACCTTCAGATTTAAAGAATGACATAAGTATTAAGCACATTTATAGATAAAATGATATATGAGATTATATACACCTATATTGTGTTTATGGGGGTTTAAGATCATGTATAAGAAGTATTGAAAGGATTGGAGGTCGAACGGGTAAAGAACGAAAATCTGGTCGAACTAGGCAGAATTTCCCTATGCGTTCGCGATGGCTATAAATATTTTAGACCATCACGTTCGCGAGGGTCCCTCGCGTTCATGAAGGTCACTGATTAAGTCAGTTTTCACCGACTTTGTCACCCTATAAAAGGGGCAAAACCCTTCCTTTTCCATTTTAAATATTTCCCAAAACTCTGAAATCATATGGGGGAGTGAGGATATCCTAAAATTGAGGGTTTTGAGTGATTTTCAAGTGGTGGAGTATTAATCGAGGCTCGGATAACGCATGGTTATGGTTCTAGTATTGTTTTGCGGTGAATTTTGGCTTAGATTCAAGGTGGATATTGAAGGTATTGATGTTTTAACAATAATAAGGTATGAATCTCTCCTTATTAATATTACTTTTGGTTTATTTACGAAGATAGAGTGATTAAATGATCGTATAATAAAGTGTTGGTTGAGAAATTAGATAAACATCGTGTGGGATGTTTCCTGGAATATTTTGATATTGATGACGGTGCTGATGATGTTAGTATTGTTGTTGGTTGTTGGTATGGTGATTTCGGGCTAGGGATATAAACAGGGGAGATGCTGCTCGAATTTCGGCATACTTTAAGGGATTTAATTTGAAGGCAAAAGATAATCGTATGACGATAAGCCTAATAGTAAAGTGAATGGGTTTATATGTAGATTACGAGACTACGAATGATCTTATGTAGATTTCAAGACAAGCAGTAAGTTGGAAAGACGAGGAGTAAGCTTCCAAGTATGTTAAGGCTTTCCCTTTCTTTCATTTTGGCACGATCCTATGACATTAGCGAACAACGAGTAATCGAGTCTCCATATTACTCTACTCTTAGAAGTACTAGAAGTATCTCAGTTCTTGATGATCCTATACCCCTTGTTATGATTGTCCCTTTTGTTCATGGGTCCTGAGTTTGTATTATGATAATGTTAGTCCACATTTATGCATTGCATTCATTTACATATATGTATATTGACCCGTGACCAGAAGGCGTTATATACGCGTATATATATATATATATATATATATATATATATATGGGGTATGGGAAAAGGGCGAGGCGTTATATACGCATTACTACCTGATCAGCTGGTGCACAGTGATGATGATTATGATGGCCGAAGGGGCCTGTTTGATGATGGGATAGGAATCGAGCCGTACGTTCCACAGCGCTATGATTATGACCTATGCATATCATACATCCTCAGATGCATTTTCAGTAAGCAGAGATATACAAATATGTTCAGATAATCAGGCACATAGATGCATTCAGTCAGTCAGATTAGCTTATGAGTTTCAGATTCTCTTTATGACTCCTATGTGTATGTTACTCTTATGCCTTACATACTCGGTACATTTTCCGCACTGACTCCCCCATTTATCGGGGGGGGGGGGGGGAGGGGGCTACGTTCATGCTCGCAGGTTCAGATAGCCAGGGAGACGGATCACATCCTTAGGCTGCTTCTTCAGCTTGATAGTGGAGCACTTCTCTCTTGTTGGAGTTGCCATCTAGACCAGGTATGTGTTCTGATGTTTTCGGGTAGGGCGGAGGCCCTGTCCCGTCCACAGCATGTCCAGTATGTCAGTAGAGGCTCATAGACGCTTATATTCAGTTAGACAGTATGGCTCGCTCAGCACCTGTTTGGTTATATAGTTTTATCGCGTAGCCTTGTCGGCTTGTACCCCTGTTCAGTTAGTGATGCACGTGTTCATATATCTTCTGAGGGCTGCGACCCTCCAGTTTATGATATCCATCAGTCAGCAGATTATATTGTGAGTACCTTCAGGTGGCTCAGAATGAGCATGAGCAAGTATGATATGTATGTTTTGTGGCATCTAGGGGGTCAGCTTCTGGGTGTTTGTCATAGCCCTCTGGTTGGGCTGTGACAAATAGCCTTACCTCAATCTGATTCTTATACCATCTCGTATCCTTCCTTTATCATAATTTATCCATGTGTGCATATAAATGGGAAATGAATGCAATAGTGCATATAACTGGGAAATGAATGCAATAGTACGTTATTCCATGTCAACAACATTATGAACTTCAAGTATGAATATGCATGATCAACTAGATACACATGCCACCTCATAAATCCAGTCCTTTTACAATTATACGGGATATGGAACGATGGGGTAAACAATCCAGTCAAACAAGTATAAGTCAAATCACAGCTATCATAGCCCACGTAAACAAGACACATACCACCCTAAGTGGATTTATCACCACAACCATGCCCGAAGGCTCAACATGCTTTCCCCGTCATTCTAACTACCCAATAGTATACACCGATATCCACCTAAGTGCTAATTGTAATCACTAAGGTGGGACCTCCATCACACCCAATACCTCTTCAACATTATAAACTATATAAGCCCTCAAATTACAGTCTAAAGAATAAACTGTAACCTACCTCGAGGCCGAACAGATTCCACGAACACTCACGCCAACGCCTTTCCTTTCTGGAGTGCTTCTGAATGATCGAAGTATATCAAACATGACACCTATGTTAAAATGTGATTTTATAGATACCCATATTGCCATAAAAGAATTTAGGTTCGGAAAGTCCACCTAAAGCCCATTCCAAACTCTGAAGGTCAAAATGGTCAATTTATTGTAAAATCAAAGTCAACATAGTCAAATTAGTGTTCTACAAGGTCATACGAACCCAATAATACACATAGTGCTATACTTGAGTCTGAAACCCCCGAATGGACCCAAAATATTCAAACCTGAGCCCTAAGAGAAAAACTGGAAATTGAATTTAAAATCATGTTACCCATAGTCTAGATAGTCCATGGCCTAAATTTCATGAGAATCTAACCACAATTTAGCCTTCAATTCCACTATTTTCTCAAAAATCCCAAATTACGGAAAACCCTTATTCTCATACTTATAGTCATGCATTGAAATGAAAATAAAAGGGTAAAATCATGGATTAAAGCCTAGATGAAAGTTAGAAACTTACCCCAATGAAGAATCTTGAATTTAAAACTTGAAATCACCCAAAACCGAGCTCTAGAAATCTAAATATTTGAAAATTTAGTCTCCCCTTCGAAATTTGGAATTAAATCACTGTTCAGTGATTCCCTTCATCGCGATCGCGGAGGCCTATTGCTATCGCGACGACATGCGACCCGACCCAAGAATTTTTGTCTTCGCCAATGCGAGAGGTTACTCGCGAATGCGAGGCTTCTAGCCTGGGCCGGCCCAACCCTTCTCCTCTTCATGAACGCGAGGAGGCCCACGCGAACGCGACCATGTGAACACGTCCCCTCCCTCGCGAACGCGAAGAAGGAAACCAAACTCGAAACTCGGAATGGATACCTGAAACTCACCCGGAACCCCTGGACACAAACCAATTATGCTACTCGAGCATAAACGACGCTACGAACGTGCTCGCATACTCAGAATTCCCAAAAGGGATCCCCTTAACCTAGTGTTGACCACGGTCAACTCCTAAGCATCCAAAACTTATAATTTCAACCAACCACCCAAATCACACCCGAAAGCCTCGTGACCCAAACCAAAAGTTCAACTATGTCATAAATGAAGTTCCAGACCTAATGGGATCGACAAAACTTCAAAAATGATGAAAATACCCCCGATGTTGACTTTGGTCAACCCTTTCCATTTTTTCAACTTAAAATTCTCTAAAATCACCAAAACCAATAAAACCCGCCTGATTGCTTTGGAAATCGCACCACCCATCCCCACAAGTCATAAACTCTGAAATGAAACTACAGAAAGGGTATTTTGGGAAAAGAAGTCTAAAAGCTCAAAATGACCAAATGGATCGTTATATCAGATACCAATTAAATAATCATCCGTCCTTGAACGATAAGGAAAAGTACGGGAAACGATGAGCGACCACAGAATCTCCATTAAAAACCTCTTACGAGCCTCCAAGGGAAAGAATTTCGCCAATAGCACCGCTTATCCACTTTAGCAAACAAAAATTCTCTTTAAGTTAACTAAAAAATCCAAGTTCCCATTTCTCCATGCTAGATATTTCTTCCACTGCTGATCCTCATATATTTGGACTAACTCCGTTCGAATTACCTGATTTGATTTTACCACACTTCTGTACGCCATTGATTTATTCCACAAATATCACCCTAATCAACAAAATCCTTTAGATGTAGCCACAAACCATTGCCCAATCTGTACCGGTAAAATATTATGATTCTACTAATCCTCCTTTCACATCTTCCAAAGCCAATCGCACTAGTTCCAAATCTGTTAGTTTCGTTTCGTCGAGCAGAAGCTATTGATCCGCCACTCGTCATCCAATCCTTCTTAAACCTTCAAACAACATACTACGCGCATTTCCCAATGATTACATTGTTGTGCCATATCTGTAGAAAATCAAATGATCGTCCCAAAGACTTCCATAACCATTGTGCATCCTCAATACATCACCAAGTACCAGCATAAACTACTTGAACTGTTCGAATAGCTGCCTTCAGTAAAATATCACCAAGTCCACTTGCTAACTTCGACAAAACTCGAAAAACCTGTCATACCTCTATCCTGAGCTGAAAAATCTAACAAATTTTCGAAAATGGACACTCGAACAGCCATACATTTCCTGATTGAGTATCCATAAGCCACCCATCATTATAGGAACAATTCTGACCAAGTGCAAAGCGTATAACCCCCGGAATGTCACCAATACTCAGCCGAACTGCTTCTGAAACTTTACTAACTAACAAGTAAGCCTTCCATGAGCCTATAGTGACCCCTTCCATCTATTTTCGCGTGAATAATCGATAATGTGTTATCACCCTCGACTCCAAAAGCTGAATTTCACCCAACTCATCAACCTAATATTAAGAAGCTATACCTTATGACTTAAATCCTTATGTCCCTTAATTCGCACTCGCCACGCAAGTCTCATAGAAATCCATGAAATCTAAATACATTAAATTCTCTTTATGATTTCTCTTAACTCGCTCACAACCCCGAACACTTCGATGCAAGACCTGCGGCCTTGTATACCATACCTTTAACCATGAAATATCTAATTGTAATACCTCGTTACACCTTTAGTGAGTCCTATCGTATCAACTTTACAATCCGTGCACCTTACCTTTCGCAATTTCTCCCAAGTCGTTAATATTTGAAATACTCCCCATGCTATCTAGTCAACAACGCTTCAACATAATCTACTATCACGAACACAACCTCACATCGAAAATATGACTTTAACTTTCAAATTGAAGAGATTTCCAAGATTCCCTCTAAGTAATCAACTCTAACCCATTCATCCAAGAATGCTATGAAATTACCCTCTTGGTACAATGCAATCACTTTTCCGTCAATCTTATCGTGTCACTCACCTGCAATTTCGCTCCTGACCAGTCACTAATCGCAAAACCCCATGGAACTTTGTCATAACACTTAGTCAATTTTTGTAGACTTCCTTCTTCAAGCGTACTTAACAATTACACCCCATCTGAATGACACAAAACAACACAACCATCATCCTACCTGACCCAAGTAATCTCGTTGCTTCGAATTCAAATCCTTTCTCTTTCCGAAGATGTAGCTTACTCTTTCCGATTCTGGATCAACCAAGCATTTATCTTAGTTCCTCAATTTTATACATTCTATTCAAAATCAAATTCACTGCTATCGACCGAACATCATTCAAGCCCACTCAAGAGTGTACCATAATATCATAATTACTTAGAGTTCTTGGATCTCAAACAGAGTGAAATGTATATTTTATAAACAAAAATGATTTTTACAAAATTGTTTCTGATAATAGTTTGCCATTTCATTTGGCAAAATAATTTCAAATATACATTGTAAGTCATTTAAAGTATTTTACATAGTTTTTCATCAATACTAAAGTACTTGTCAAAATTAATTCAAAATAGTTCAAAATAATTATTCAATTTATTTTTTAAATTATTAAATATCATTTGACAAGTATTTTGCTCTGTTAATTCAAGAAATTGGTTAATTAAATAAGATAATCAATTTAAATTTTTTAATTTTATTTTTACAATTCGCATGTATTAGTTATGGATGCAATTGAAATAGTCATTTAATTGCTATGTGTTAATTGTGGCTATATTGGAAATAGCCAATTGCATGATTAAAGTCAAATAGGGGTATAATTGCAATAATTAGTTACGGCCGTGTTTTAAAGAATTAATTGGTTAATTATTTTTAATTTTGGTCATAATTGGAATGTTCAATGAATGGACACTTTCAATTTTGGCTATTTGATAAAATTGCATATTTTCCCCTTCCCTATATATATATATATATATAGGTATATATGTATATACATATGTATACCGTGTATACATATATATATTGGCCCCCCCTTTTTTTCTCATTTCTTTTGGCCGAGTCCAACCCAACAAAGGCTAGACCCGACCCATCACCCTCTATATTCAGCAAAAACACTCATATCTCTTTTTCGTTTGAAAGGGGCATAAAACCCTAGCCGCTTTGAGGAAATTTCCTCTCTCTTCGTTGTTATTACTGGAAATAGCAAAGGTACGGGTCAAACCTGTAAGATGCAGTCTTGCTCGTTCATTTTGGGCAAGAGCCATCAATGTTCTTGTCCTCTTTCACCATCACCACTGCATATCAACCAAGAAAGAGGTAAACTCCATCCTTTTTTTTTTTTTTTGCAAATCCTTAATGAATTTCGTCTTCTTGCTTGCAAAAAAGCCTCGATTTCTATTTGCATTTATTAAAACACACGGATTCAAGATGAATCCTCCCAAAACCATTTAGTCCCACATCGGTTGATACACTGATTTAGGGGATTTAGAGCCTATATAAAGGACCTTATACTTCACAAGAAAAACACACCACACAAGTCTAAAAAAATCAAAAAATATACTTAGTATACCTAGGGATCTAGCAATTTGCTAGAACCTTTAATTTCCTGAGTTTATAGTTTTAAAATTTTAATCTTACTTTTGGTTTGCGGCTGAGTTGAGTGGCTGAGGAGCTTGAAGGATCTCCAATTCAATTGATCGGCCAAGGCTACGCATGAAATAGGTAAATTATTTTCCTTTTCATTTATTTTTCTGTTCATTTATTTGTTTGATGTGTTAGTGGTAATATGTGTCCATTTCTATTAGTCATATATTATATGCTAGCATAGATTAGTTTTAAATATGTAATAATGTGTTTTCTTAGTTAGATTAGTTTAAAAATATAGAAATTTTGTGTTAGTGTATGTGTTGCCTTAGTTAGTATGTGTTAATGAATAGCTAATATGGTATTGATTGTTAGATAAGATCAAATTGGTCTTTAGCCTGTTGTAGTCTCTTATTGTGATTAATTGATTAGCATGCCTAGAACTTAGCTTAAATCACTGTTTAGCATGGTCATGATGCATATTGTGTGACTTGATTTGACTTAGTTTTCATGATTAAGGAAGTGTTTGTTTAGAGGGACTCATCATGCTTAAGTTGTTTGACTCTTGTCTAACTAAAGTTTGACAATACAACCTTGGGTCAGTAATAGGTGTTGATGTCTTCCTTATGCTTCACTTTAGGCTCAGTGGTCATTGTTTAAGGCATCAGTGATTATTTACGCTTATTTCGTACAACTGCAACTGGGTTGTGTTTGTTGTTGGCCAAAGGGTTCTCAATCATAATGAATGCCATGTTTGTTTGGTTTGTTTTAATATAGTCTGATTGGTGTGTGAGTAGTGTGCCAACTTGTGTAGCTTGGTCTCTTAACATGTACAACAGATCTGATTTTGATTCATAAAGTTCTTGTTAGTCTTGATACATAATATGTATCAGCTTATTGATAGTCAACTGGAAAGTACCTAAGTATGAGGTTTAAGATTAACCTTAACCCTTAACTTTAATAGCTTAAACACATTTCTATGTAAGTTTGATGTTATGTTATGGATATGGTATGTACCTTGCCTGCCATGTTGAACTGTTAATGTTTTCACCTCAAGCATGAGTATCATTTGGTCAAAATATGTGACTGGTCTTGTTCAAATTTGGTGGTTAAAGGTAATCATGTTTTCAATGTGTGCATACTGTGATTCATTTGGTTTCAACCCCACCTACGATAGCTTAGGATATGCTCAAGTGTCTATCCTTGTTTGGTTCAAGCCTGTCTCAGCCTATGTATGTCCATGCATATGTTATGTGTATAAGAAAGCCTAAATATCATGTAATAGGACCAGTCACAGTTCATGTTTAGAGGTGCAAGTTCTTGTTTATTTGATGTTATTTGATGTTTACTGCTGAGAAATGTTTCCCTCCTACATCTATTCCTGTTATTAACATGAGGTTGGTAAAATTGTAAAAGATCTCCAAAAGAAGGAGAAGCGCTCTTGTGCGTACCTAAGGTAGAGGATGAGAGTTTTGTAGCATTCACCCTCTCTTGGCCTTGTCTCCTCACCTTAGACCTGATTCAATACCCCTCCCCTTTTCCCCTTTGTCTGCTTACTGCTTGGGTAAGTCCTTTAAAGTTCAAAGTTTGCTTTTTTTTTTTAGTTGGTCTGGAGTAGAGGGGTTGAGCTTTGGCTCATCATCACCTTAAATTCCCTCCCAAATACACAAGTAACCCTGGACTCAAAAAGTTTGGTTATGTTAATTGTTTTGTTGCAACTCTCCCCCCCCCTTTTGGTAATGCCTATTTACACTTGTTTTTTTTCAAAGGAATACATGTCATGAAGGATTATGGGTTAAGCTTTGTTCCCTTTTAAAATTCTGAACTGAGTAAGGACCAACATGCACTATCAATATATGTTTATTCCCATTTTGATACTGTTTTGGGTCAAAAGGGATTTATTTAGTTGGATTCGTATAATTTTTCTTAGAGGTTTTAAACTGAATAGTCGTGGTTCACATGGATGCAATCCTTTTTTTTTTGAAAGTATGGTTTATTTGCCCAAATATGAAGTGATATATAAGGGCGTACCCTTGATGTATACTTCGTGTATATTTGGTGTATATCCCTATATATCTGGATGTGTTAAGAGCTTTATGAGTTAAATCTTGTCAAGAAAACATGTATACATGTGTATATCTGGTATATAGGCTCGCATGATAGGTATAGATATGTCAGATGCACAAGATACACAACCCATGTATATTTTGGTATACATATCAGGCTGTATATCAATAAGATATAAGACTATGTGGTCTGTGAGTTTTCATTGTTTGAGGACTGGGCTTTTGTTCTTTATTTTCATTGTACCCTGGTCCATATTGGGTTGAGATCACTTAGCATTGCATATGACATAACGTTTGGGCCTCTACGTGCTTACATGACTGTCCGGGCTTCTTCATATTATTTCATCATGGAGCCCGTTTTGTTTGTTCTATTTCGGAACTGTGCTAGTAATATGTGACATATGTTGTTCAAATAATCCCCATTGAAGTGTTTACATTTTTTAGTAATGATTAAGTGAAATATAAGTATAGATGGCCTCTAACCGATATTCTCCTTTTCTACTCCCTTGTTTAGCATGGAAATACGATAGGCCATTCGGGTATCTCCTTCAAACCATTATTGGGCCAAAAGCTCAACGCCATTCTTCTATCTAGTCTGGATAAATGAAAACGCATAGAAGGTCTAACTATGGGTAAAAATGGCAACTAGTGGGGCTTAGGTAGGCCCACTAGCCTAAACTTTCCTTTTATTTTTCAAGCTGTATATGTGTTTGTATGTAAAAAAAAATGCTATGTGATTATTGAAACCCAATGGTTAGAACGTAGGAATTTAGCGTAAAAAGTTAGGGAAACCTTCAAATAGTTTTCAAATAAGGCTAATCAAAATAAGTGCATGAAATTGGCAAATGATTTTGGTGAAGTCTTAAAAAATCTGGAAATAGCATATATGATATACGAGATATACATGCATGCATACGGATATGGAAAAAGGGGGAAAAAACTATTTTGAGCCTTATTTGTAAGAAACTGAAATTTGAACTGATTTTGGTACATAAGGAGAACAAAAAATTGATTTCTAGAAAAGATGAAAATGATTTTTAATACTCAAAACTTAAGGTTGTTTTTGAACCTTTTGGGCCTAACCCAAACCTTAAGTCACATAAACAAAAGGAAATACACTTAATCCTTATTTTAGGGGTAAAAGGTTTAAAAGTAGGATATGGTTGACCTAAAATTAGACAAAAGATAAACAAAAATGCAAAAACCTTCTCATACTTGTATAAACCTATGGCATATTTACAAAAGAAATACACTCAATGTTTTCAACAAAATTATAAAGGATTAAAAGCATAAACATTTGAACCAAATTAAGTTGGACTCTACTAAAGAGAAATCTTAGGCGTGTCTTGGTTCGGAAATGGAATGACCTTAAGACTTTATACATTTTTTAAGAAAAACCCAACTCTTTCGTCTTCAAATAAATGAATTTTTTCCAAAACATGATGTTATATCCCGTCTTTTTGTACATTGGATTATTCGTAAGCCAATTGACATAAGTTAAGGACGAAATTACTTTTGGGATATGAAATAAGGACTTTTAATCCCCGATTTTAATTAGTGCACGATTTGTTTATTAATTTCAATTAGTATAGAAATATTAATGGAGATTAATTAACTATGATTAGATTATTAAGTGGAGATTAGTGATTAATTAAGATTAATTAAGTTAGCTAATTAGATAATTAAGTGGGCCCCACCGACTTTAAAAACAAATATAATACAAAACAATAAAAATTGATGAGTCATTAGGGGGGGGGGGGGGGGGGCACGTGTCCTATAGGTGGAAAAAATATATATAGTCATATAGATGACTAATGTTGGCTATTTTCATTTCATTTGCAAATTTTGCTCAATTGAAGCTAGAGCTTGAGCAGCTATGGCAGCCACTGCTCACGGCCAGCTTGTTATTTAAAAAAAAAAATTTCTTGCTTAGATTAAATTCCAAGATAGTTTGCACGTCCAAGGAAGTGATAGAAACATAAGGGATCGAATTGAGGAAGAGGAAATAGTGCAATTGGTGCAAGTGAGTGTAGAATTTGCTCCGATTAAATTAAAGTAAGATCTTCTCATTTTATGGTATAATTGGATTAATGGTGTTGTAATGGAAAGATTAAAATTGTATTAGATGAAATTGGGAGTAAGAAATTGCATGAATTCGTTGGTATTAGGAGTTGTAGTTGTTATATATAATTGTTGAGTTGAAAGATTAAAAGTGTGGTTTATGTTCATATGCTGTTGTTCCTGTTGTTGTCGTGTTGTCTATGATATGGCCTCTAAATTTGGAAAAAGAAGTGCATAACGTATCGTATACAAAGCGTATGTTGGTATGTTTGGTGTATAATCTTAAATGTTAATGATTTGGATTGGAAAAGGATTAAGAAAGGTTATTGGGTTGTTTGAGTTGTTTATGGGCTGGATTGTAAGGATTTGATATGAATATTTCTATTACTGTTGTTGTTGGTATTGCTGTGATAACAGGAGATTAATTAGAAGTTCGGGTTGGGCGAGTTATATAGGGGAAATGCTGCCCGAATTCCGTTAAGTTCTTAACTAACGAAAATCCTAATCAGGAAAGTATGAACTAAAGAATGATACCTATAAGCGATTGGTTGTAGATTTATAAGCTAGAAAGTATAGTTTACTAACGATAGCGTTACTTTCACATTAAATAGGCTAAAGGGGAGACGAAGCGAACTTGGTTACGGTTAACCTATAACAGGTATGTAAAGTTATCCTTTCTTCCTTTTGGCATGATTCATATGAAACGAACAAACGACGAATGTATAAGTTACTATTCTTAGAGACACTAGGATGGTTAATGTTCTTGATTTCCATAAGCTATTTCATATGGTTTTGGTATGTGTCTATGATTCCTGAAGTTCCCTTTGACATAATTCATAATGACGTTCGAGGGATACTTGATATGACTGTCACCATTGATACTCAAGTGTTAATTCATTCTACTTATTCTATCGAGTCTCTGATGATGATTTAGTTTGTATATGGTTGCTCACTACTCTGCTCGTGCATGCCTCAATATGTCTTTCACCGAGTCCTGGGCCGGGTATGTTATCGTGCACAGTTTCACTGCATTGTTCACCGAGTCCCTCACTAGAGGGCCGGGTACGGTATATATATATATATATATATATATATATATGATATGATGATGTGATTATGGCGCCAAGGATGGCATATGATGACTTTATTCACCGAGTCCCGTAATGGGCCGGGTATGATATATGATATTGACATGCATGCTTTATGTTTCATAAGTCAAGTGTTTTGGTATTCTGGATATTATACTTGTCTCCTATAATCCCTATTCAATCATGGTCCTCTTTATTGTATTTCATGCTTTACATACTCAGTACATATCTCGTACTGACCCCCTTTCTTCGGGGGGCTGCGTTTTATGCCCGCAGGTACAGATACTCGATTCGGTGATCCTCCAGCTTAGGATTCCCACTCAGCTATCTTGGAGAGCTCCGTTGTTCAGGAGCCTAGACTTTTGGTACAGATCTTTTGATATATATATATATGTTTGTCCAGGGGTACGGCGGGGCCCTGTCCCGTCATGTTTCACTGTTGATACTCTTAGAGGTCTGTAGACATATGTGTGGGTTGTATATAGATTATGATTAGCTGTGCCTATATGGTTTGTTGTGGATATTTCTGTTTATTATGGCAGCCTTGCCGGCTTGCATATGGTATCGATATGTAGTGGCAGCCTTGTCGGTTTGCGTTGTATATTGACATGTAGTGGAAGCCTTGTCGGCTTGCGTATTATAATGATATATAGTGGTAGCCGTGTCGGCCCGACGTATTTTATTACGTTGTGATTGGTTGTGACTCCTCAGGAGACAGACTATCATGATATGTGACATTGTGAACTTTTGGGTCTTTGTCAATTCCCATATTGTCTATAGTGTCAGCCTGACTATGTCTAACAGGTACGTATACGAGTGTCCAGCTCGGCACTAGTTATGGCCCAGGGGCTGGGTCGTGACAGAAGTGGTATCAGAGCAGTTCATCCTTGGAGTGTCTACAGACCGTGTCTAGTAGAGTCTTGTTTATCGGTGTGTTGTGCACCACCTCTATAAACAGGAAGCTACAGGACATTTAGGATGTTGTCTTTCTTTCCTACTCTAGATCGTGCGATAGAGCCAGAATCTAGGAAGGATTGTTTCTGACCTCTTTTCCTGTAGGTAGGTGCAGATTGGCGAGAGATGAAGAGGTCAGCTTCAGATAGTGGGGGTGCTAGGAAGGCCCCTAGGGTAAGTTTAGGACCCCAGGCTCCAGGACCGAGCAGGAGGAGCCTCAGTTATTCTATCGAGACTGACCCCTCGGAGGACCCAGGGACAATTCCTCCAGAGTTTATGATATCTAGGGAGGCGGTCCCCGAGGCCGTACCAGTTGCTCCTATGGCAGAGCACCACGTTAGACCGGCTACCTCGGTAAGTGTCACAGATTACTCCAGCCCCCTATCCTGGTCGTCGGTAAACCAGGAGTTGCTCGGTTATCTAATTCCTCGTACTCAGATGAGGAAGATGATGAAGGCCAGACGAGTAGATGGAGGGTAGATGATGACGAGGAGCACACCTCACCTTATAGATCACCAGATCAGACTAGAGACCGATCGACTACAGGTATATGAGACTTTATTGAAATTTCCTATATATGTGCATTTGCTATAGATTATTACCTAATAGCGGCCAGCGGAAATCAAAGGGGCTGACAACCAAGTATTTATGAGTAACAGCGACCAATGTGTTCCCATCACCATGGGAATTTTGGAATCTAGGATGGAAAGTAGTTATACATACAGGTGAAAGTTGGATATTAAGGTTACGTTATGAGAATTTGTATATACAAAATGACAAACTGGCTATCATCAAGGTAAGTAATGGTAAGTATGATAGGAGAATGGATCGAATGTATAAAGTGTGAACAGGGGGAGCTGAAGAAATCAGTAAAAAGATAAGTGACGGTAAGCAAGGTATATGTTAGATATGGTATGAATGTTGCAGGTATGATTGAAATGCAGTTAAAGATTGAAAGGGAAAATAAACAGGAAAGTGTAACAGGTACAGTTTGAGTTGGACATACGAGGTAAGTTCGTCATTTTCATACTGTTATTGATATGGGGAGCCCTGTGCGGCTATGATACGATATAATATATATGTATATGTTGGCACTGTGAGCCATTGTTGGTATTTCCTGCGTGCAGGTTTTGGGATAGTAAGAAATGCAGAGGAAACTCTGCCAATTTTTTTCTAGAAATAAAAAGAGAATGAGATATAAGTTCGTAACATTCTTGAAAGGTCATGTCAATAGTAATTATAAGGTCGAGATCAATATGGTAAAAAGGAAATGTTAGGACAATTTGGAAGGGCTTGTGATAGTAAAAGATGATTTAGAAAGGGCTGGCAAATCTTAATAGAGTGTTATATTGAGGTATCAACTGAATTGATCGGCAGAGACAAATTACGACGAGTTATAGTTAAAAGGAATAATAGTATGATTGAGACAAGAGTACGGAGGAGGAAGAATCGTGACGAATACGTATGTATTGATAAGATAGCTTGTGAGGTATTAAGGATAAGATTGACCAGAAAGGGAAAAAGGTTAAGAAGTGTTATACTATAGGATTGATTACGAACAGAATATAATGTGAATATAATAAGGATTGTTATGAAAATGAGTAAAGCCTAGCGAGGAAGTGACTAAAAGATATGACGTGATCTATGTGACTAAGGTATAAAGGCAAATGTGAAATGGAAAGGCAAGGTATAGAACGAATGGGAAAGACTTATAAAGTTCTATAGGGAAAGTTCGAAATAAAGATTATGCGATAACGGAAATGAAAGTGAGCACAAGAAAAGAAGGAGTTAATTAAAAGAAGGAAATAAGAAGAAAACGAGATAATAGTAATAGGTTATGACATATATGATGAAGGATCAAACTATAAAGAGATGAGCAACGAACACGAGGACACGAGTAATATGAGTGACAAAACGGTGAAGGATCAAACTATAAAGAGATGAGAAACGAAGCAGAATGAATGCCAGAGAATGACTGGGATGATAAGAACAAATAGGGATGAACAGAATACACTTTGAAAAAGAGAAAGGGATTATGCAGGAGTAGTGGTTCCGAAGGATACAGAGGTAGCATGAGATTCTTCGTGCACAGAATAAAAGGAATTCTAAAGGAAACACCTAAGATAGACGTGATTAATTGGGTACGAGTATCGAACAAAACGGAAAAATATAACTATGGATTTAAAGGTGTAGTAGGACGACAAGGTGATAAGATAAGATTGTCATTAAGATGAACTCGATATGATTTTGAGTAGGTTAGAAGCCGGTACTGTGTGCACAACAAGGGTAAAGAGAGTATAAGGCATAAAGGAATACTGCGTGTGTACGACTTCACCTTAGAAACAGTGAAACCCTTAAAGGACAAGGACCGTAGGGGTAAAGATAAGGTTACAAGAGAGCTTTGGATACTTATCATCAGGATAAGTGCTACCTAATTAAGAAATTGGAACGACTACAAGTACTAAATAATTATTGAATGGAGTAAATGGAATGTGGCCTTGGATGAGTTGCTACATTGGTTGGATTACTCGATTACGGATTATCAGATGAGATTTTGTACTATACATAGAAAGGTTCTCGTCACTTCGAGATTTTGAAAAGGTTTCGTACGTGGATAATCAAGTTATAAATTATAAAGAAAGACATGGGTATGGTGCAGTATACCAAGTTAATTGGAAAAGGGATCGGGTGGATTTGAGATTGGAAATAGGGACATAGAGCGGGACATAAATAGATAATGGTATAAGTACGCCCTTAAGGGGGGAAGCAGGTGAGAGAAGTGCAAGTGTAAGATGGAAACGATTGACGCTGTAATATATTTGATATGGATGCTTAAACTTCAAGTGAGATCCCTTGCTAAAACAAGTTAGTAAGATCTGAAGGCCAGCAATAAATGGATAGCAGTCAGGATGGTATTTGAGACAAGACCAAGGATCATTTGTAAAGATCTTGTATGATATGACATTAGGAAGTGGGTGAATGGTAAAAAGAAAGAGTACGACAAGAGAATGGTAACGAGTAACTTAAGAGATATTATAAAGGAGAGCTACGCTATACTGGGTTAAAGGCTAAGATATTGGCAATAGAGTTGTTCGCTAATGATATTGCGACTTATAAGTAGTAAAGAGAAGGGATAGAGAATATCCTATAGTGGAATACGAGAAAATCAAAAGGTGAATAAATGAAAGGAAAGGAGTATGACAAGATAGGCTACGAGTGAGTTTTAGTACGGATGAGATATGTATAGCAGAATGAACAAGAAGAAGGAAAGACTGTGACTAAGATTGGATCTATTTTATACAAGTTGTACAAGAATAGTTATATAAATTACGAATATTTGTATGCTAAGAACGAGACCAAGCGGGTACTTGATAAGAAGAATAAGGATTCAGTAATAACCATGCGGTTGCGATATTTTGGATATATTAAGGAAAGGTGTAAGATGGTTTGAACCAAAGTACCGAGATAGGATTAGTACTGAGAGCAAAAGCCATAGTTGAGCCCGATATCAATTGAAAGATACAAGAGAAGAATGTAAGGTCTGCATGAAGGTCGGTGAGACGACGCTAAGGTATTTCTTGGACTTAATTGAGCACTTCGCATATTGTGATGCGTGATGGGAAAATTAAGAGCAAAATCTGGGTAAAGAGGCAATAGAAGAGTTTGACTTAAAGATAATAAAACGACACGAGATAATACGACTAAAGTGTTATAAGCTGGATTAAGGGAAATGGGTTAAGCGCGACGATCAGAACAAGCGGGTTACGGGATGACAGTGAATTTGTATGTCAAATCAAAACTTCTTTCAGAATTTTACCAGTTAATGATAGGCAGATCACAGAGCAGCTGTTATATGAGGAAACTCCCGCGCTACTTGATAGCCAACTCTAAGGATTGAGATTAAGAGCTAAAAAGTAGAATGACAGTTAAAGTCTTCTAAAGAAGTTGAAGAGTAATACATGAGGCCGAAGATTCCAGAATATGGACTGTACAGCAGGGCGATGTAAGGTTATTGAAGTAAATTAATGTTACACCTTGGGAAATGTCGTTTTATTCATAGAGTGCCGAAGGGTCTACAGGTTACCAGAGGCATGAAATACTCCTAGGATTGTAAAGTATAATAAATCGACAAGGGACGACTGCGCGTTATAAAATCTCATTTAAGGATTAAAAGATAGATGAAGTTAACGATACAGCTTAAGGGAGAAATTATAGAAGAATAAGGAGTCGAGGAGAGTAAAGACAACGCCGTGGAATTATCACCTCGAGAGGCAAGAGCAAGAAGAAATATTACAGGAATGGTTACATAGAGATCTTGAATGCATTAAAATAAATTGAAGGGAATCGACCAATGAAAGAGGCGTGTGAAGGGCATAATTCAATAAAAGAACATTTAAGGAAGTATTGGGTGCGCAGGACTAATTTAACATTCGAGGACGAATGTTCCAAAGGGGGGAAGGATGTTTTTACCCGTCTTTTTGTACATTGGATTATTCGTAAGCCAATTGACATAATTTAAAGGACGAAATTACTTTTGGGATATGAAATAAGGACTTTTAATCCTCGATTTTAATTAGTGCACGATTTGTTTATTAATTTCAATTAGTATAGAAATATTAATGGAGATTAGGGATTAATTAACTATGATTAGATTATTAAGTGGAGATTAGTGATTAATTAAGATTAATTAAGTTAGCTAATTAGATAATTAAGTGGGCCCCACCGACTTTTAAAAAAATATAATACAAAACAATAAAAATTGATGAGTCAGCACGTGTCCTATAGGTGGAAAAAATATATATAGTCATATAGATGACTAATGTTGGCTATTTTCATTTCATTTGCAAATTTTGCTCAATTGAAGCTAGAGCTTGAACAGCCATGGCAACCACTGCTCACGGCCAGCTTGTTATTTAAAAAAAAATAATTCTTGCTTAGATTAAATTTAGTGCAAGTGAGTGTAGAATTTTCTCCGATTAAATTAAGGTAAGATCTTCTCATTTTATGGTATAATTGGATTAATGGTGTTGTAATGGAAAGATTAAAATTGTATTAGATGAAATTGGGAGTAAGAAATTGCATTGGTATTAGGAGTTGTAGTTGTTATATAGAATTGTTGAGTTGAAAGATTAAAAGTGTGGTTTATGTTCATATGTTGTTGTTCCTGTTGTTGTCGTGTTGTCGTTGATATGGCCTCTAAATTTGGAAAAAGAAGTGCATAACGTATCGTATACAAAGCGTATGTTGGTATGTTTGGTGTATAATCTTAAATGTTAATGATTTGGATTGGAAAAGGATTAAGAAAGGTTATTGGGTTGTTTGAGCTGTTTATGGGCTGGATTGTAAGGATTTGATATGAATATTTCTATTACTATTATTGTTGGTATTGCTGTGATAACAGGAGATTAATTAGAAGTTCGGGTTAGGCGAGTTATATAGGGGAAATGCTGCCCGAATTCCGTTAAGTTCTTAACTAACGAAAATCCTAATCAGGAAAGTATGAACTAAAGAATGATACCTATAAGCGATTGGTTGTAGATTTATAAGCTAGAAAGTATAGTTTACTAACGATAGCGTTACTTTCATATTAAATAGGCTAAAGGGGCGACGAAGCGAACTTGGTTACGGTTAACCTATAACAGGTATGCAAAGTTATCCTTTCTTCCTTTTGGCATGATTCATATGAAACGAACAAATGACGAATGTATAAGTTACTATTCTTAGAGACACTAGGATGGTTAATGTTCTTGATTTCCATAAGCTATTTCATATGATTTTGGTACGTGTCTATGATTCCTGAAGTTCCCTTTGACATAATTCATAATGACGTTCAAGGGATACTTGATATGACTGTCGCCATTGATACTCAAGTGTTAATTCATTCTACTTATTCTATCGAGTCTCTGATGACGATTTAGTTTGTATATGGTTGCTCACTACTCTGCTCGTGCATGCCTCAATATGTCTTTCACCGAGTCCTGGGCCGGGTATGTTATCGTGCACAATTTCACTGCATTGTTCACCGAGTCCCTCACTAGAGGGCCGGGTACGGTACATATATATATATATATATATATATATATATATATATATATATATATATGATATGATGATGTGATTATGGCGCCAAGGATGGCATATGATGACTTTATTCACTGAGTCCCGTAATGGGCCGGGTATGATATATGATATTGACATGCATGATTTATGTTTCATAAGGCAAGTGTTTTGGTATTCTGGATATTATACTTGTCTCCTGTAATCCCTATTCAGTCATGATCCTCTTTATTGTATTTCATGCTTTACATACTCAGTACATATCTAGTACTGACCCCCTTTCTTCGGGGGGCTGCGTTTTATGCCCGCAGGTACAGATACTCGATTAGGTGATCCTCCAGCTTAGGATTCCCACTCAGCTGTCTTGGAGAGCTCCGCTGTTCCGGAGCCTAGACTTTTGGTACAGATCTTTTGATATATATATATATGTTTGTCCAGGGGTACGGCGGGGCCCTGTCCCGTCGTGTTTCACTGTTGATACTCTTAGAGGTCTGTAGACATATGTGTGGGTTGTATATAGATTATGATTAGTTGTGCCTATATGGTTTGTTGTGAATATTTCTGTTTATTGTGGCAGCCTTGCCGGCTTGCATATGGTATCGATATGTCGTGGCAGCTTTGTTGGTTTGCGTAGTTTATTGACATGTAGTGGCAGCCTTTTCGGCTTGCGTATTATAATGATATATAGTGGCTGCCTTGTCGGCTTGTGTATTTTATTACGTTGTGATTGGTTGTGACTCCTCAGGAGACAGATTATCATGATATGTGACATTGTGAACTTTTGGGTCTTTGTCAATTCCCATATTGTCTATAGTGTCAGCCTGACTATGTCTAACAGGTACGTATACGAGTGTCCAGCTCGGCACTAGTCATGGCCCCGGGGCTGGGTCGTGACACATGAGTTATGATATGCCGTGACAGTTTTACAAGAAAGAAAATCTTTTAAGCAAATAATCACATTAATCACACATTGAAGCTCGTAGGTCAACTATATTCTAAGGATCTTTAATACTAGGGTGCTTAAAACCTTTCCTTGGGGATCATCATAACCCTTACCTCGAACTCTGGTTTTAAAGGATTTTTTATCTTGTTTAAATAAACCCTTTAACTTGGTTTTTCTAATTTCTCTTATAAATTAGTTGGCGACTCTAAAAATATAAAAATCCGAATAGAGTCCACAACCTCTTAATAGCTTTTATGCACCCGCGTAAAAGTGAACTGTAACAGATGGCGTCTCCGCTGGGGATTTCAAATAGGTTATAATCATAAGTGTTTCAATATAATGTGATTAGTTGTAATTAGTTGCTTAATTGTTTGCTTTCTTGTCATTGCATGCATATCATAAACTCCACCACCACTGGCAAAAAACTGCATGGTTTCAAAGGGGACACACAGTTTCGTGGTGTAGCCTTCACTAAAAAAACCAAAAATATTTCTTTGGAACATGTTGAAGGCGGAGTTGGTTCGCGGTCGTCCAACAGCTGACAACGGTTCACCTCGAGTAGTCCGCTCGAGTCCCAGTCATTTGAAAAGCCCACTCTAGTATTGCCTATGATAGAGCTAAGTCAAATCCCAACGTATTAGCGCATGCTTGCCTAGATGGGTTTTGGATAATTGAGACGTATCTAAAATCCATTAGGGAAACTACCTTGTGTCAAGACGGTCTATGACCCGAAACGACACCGCATCCTACTATGTGCTAAATGGAAACATTTTATATGCATATGTGCTGAACCATTGTCCATGGGGGTGGGAAAATTAACCGCGTTTTGTTTTGTTGATGCATACCAGCTTGAAATTCCACATGGTTCTCGAGGTACCCGACATGCTAAAGATTTGGTAGGGTTTGATGAATACCGAAGAACAAAGGAAAGTTAGCAAATGTCTAGGAAATTTTCCCTCACTAATAACTATGAATGGCTGTAGGGAGCTAATTGAGGTGATTGCCGGTTATTGGGACCAAGATAGGATGGTATCTAGGTTTGGAGATGACATAGAGATGGCCCCGACTTTGGAGGAACTTCGTGATGTCAAAGACAACATTGGGACTTGCCTAAGAAGGAGGAAGAAACCCGACCAAAACCTTTTAATCCCAGAACAGCCTACCCCTAACCAAATCCTAAAAATGCTATCCTTATCTCATGCCAATTGGATATTCGGCCCAACTGTAGCGTTTAGGGATTTGTACAACAAGTTTGGGACCCAAAGAGGATTTTTAAAACACCCAACAGAATTCAAATCCTTGCTGAGTGGGAATCTACCCGACCTTTAGCCTTCGCCATTGGCTTATTGGGACTCATGGTGTTCCCAAAGGATAGACACCAAGCCATAGACACCCGAGTCATTTCGGTCACCCATGATATCTTTCATGGCGTAATCACAAGTGGGGAAACCAAATACTTTGACCTAATCCCCATCATCCTTGCTGATATGTACCGAGCCCTAAGCATATGCTGAAACCATTAAATTATTTCCAAGGATGTAACCTACTCCTACAATGGTGGATCCCTAAGCATTTGAACAAAGTCGAGGGTACCCCATACTTGAGGAAGTAAGCGGGGAAAGATGACCTTTACTCTCATTGCCGAAACATAGGACAATAAACTAAGAAAGGTTGGGATTTCATCTTCTCTTGGCTTAAACAAGGTAGAATACAGTGATGTTCACCGATTTAATATCCGACTTTGTTGTCATCAAGGGGCAAAAATGTCCATTCTTGCCACTTATGAGAATTCGAGGGGTTCACCCTTATGTGCCTGCTCGAATCTTGAGACTGTTTGGTAGGACCCAGATCATACCCCAAGTAGGAAACATGGGAGAGTTCATAATTGACTATGAGGAAGATAAGATCCCTTTGGAGACATAGTCCAAGAGTCGAATGGTCTCGTCATTTAAGGTCCGAATACTTTAGCTCAAGATAGGTTCAACCCGGGTTGTAATGAAGACTATAAAGATTGGTTGAGGGCCCACTTGCAAGGAACCCTCGCCCCTAGTCCTATCCTTTATCACTATATCCAAGACAAGTCTTCAAAGGCTGAAATCAAGGCCCGCTTGATCCAAAGGCAAGCCGATGATAGAGATACCAAATATTTGGAGAAGATTGAGTATGATCGAGCCATCATAGCTAGCTTGACACAAGAGTTATACTTCACATATGATTGCTTGTTGGAGCTGGATGATAGAATGAAGAAGGCAATGGAGGACACCACACTGATACCCTTCACAGAAAAGGTTTTTTTTTTATGGATGTCGTGTTATCATCAACCCATCTCTGAATTCAGACCGCTCTTTGAAGGGCCAAGAAGGCGAGGATCGAGATAGCTTCATCATCAGCCACTGGAGGACATTTCTGCTGATTTTTACTTTATGCTTATTATCTTTTGTAATCCCTTAGGGGGAAATATTATTAATGAAACTATGATTTATGGGGGCAATTGTTTAATGCAAATGGCACAGTCATGTTTCAAATCGATTAGGGTGACTATGCTTTAGAAACGCGTGTAGTATAAATTATTACATGATTAAATGCTTATGTGCTTTACGTATTTTGTTTGAAAGACTGGTTGATCCTATGTTCCAATCACTCTCCCCAAAGAAAGACACAAAGAAATGCCAAATAGCCAAAAAACCACCAGCATCAGAAAACTAACCCTTGGCACCTCTTTAAAGGTTGAATTTACTATCATGGACAAGCGAAGAACTCAAAGTAACACTACCCCTAGGAGCGATGCCGCTAGCGAGGACAAAAGATCATTTAGTAGGAAGATTTGTAGGCTAGAGGAAAAGATCAAATTGGTCTGAGCCAAGATCAAACAGGTCGATAGAATTTTGGACTTAGTTGGGGACCCACCCAAAGAGACTATAGAATTGGAGCCTTACTGAGAGAACCTTTCAGATAAGGTCAAATGAATGGCATGAAGCTACGTGCCTCTGATAGTCAAAACTGAAACTCTTGGTGAAGAAGATGAGGATCCCGAGAAGGAATCTGAGTGCAAGAACAAACCTGGCTTTCTAAGGAGTCCATCACTACCGCCTCTGCGACCCAAGATGATAACTATCATATAGCCTAGGGGCCTATTTGCCCACCATCTCCAACTTGGTGGGCAATCGCCCTTAAGGCCCTTACTTGTCCTTACCGTGTCACACCGAAGCATGTGCTATGCGAAGAAATCTTCGAGAATATGAAGTGTGTAAGGGCCGCATGTTCTAGCTATAAAATGTTACCACCTTACGCTCCGATTTAGGCGCACAAGAGGTGTCTCTTCAATAAAAACCAACCTGGCCACACTGTGGACGAGTACGTAGCCCTGAGAAGATTCGTGAGAATGATTGACGATAAGACAATCCATAAGTTATAAGGACCCTAGTCCTTGTTGGTCCATGACACGGTCACTTCGAATGAAAGAATCACTTTGGACAACCACATTTGGCGTTACTTTACTATTTTCGAAGAATCATATGCCACCATCTTCAGAAGTTAGCAAGTACCAGGAAGGTCTGTCCAGTCAAGGCTGGTTGGAAACCCTCGTCTGGCAGGCTAAGTCAAAAAAAGATCTGCTTGTTTCATTCAGGAGCGCCTGGGCACAATATCGAAGAATGTAAAGCTTTCAAGTTTGAATTTGAACATTTGGGCCACACTGGGGAGATTTGGGTAGTGCTCCCACCCTGTTACTAGGAAGTAGGGTCTTAGGCCAAATATGCAGTTATAAGGACAACAACCGGTTCCGATCTCAAAGAGAGGTCATCTTTTGGGTAGAGTTAGGAGATCCCTTTTTGTGTTCTTAAAAGATTTATCCCCCCCCCCCCAAGTTATATGTAAAAGGAACTATGTTCGACCTGAAATCCTAAGGAGGGATACGTAGGATGCCCTTATCGGGCCTAGTCTGGGAAGCTTTTGGGTAGAATGGGTTTAGGAAAAGTACTTTCTATGTAAACCGAACTATGGAAGGGCCTAATTTCTCGCAGAGGGATACGTAGGCAGTCTACATAAAACTCGGTCCCTATATTATATAAAGTATATATTTTCCCATAATTATTTAGTATAAGTAAGCATCGAGAAGATCGTTTAAAGCAAATCAACCATTGACTTCCAAACCAGAACCCAAATGACTCAAGAGAGCCAAAATACCCAAAACCCTGGAATAGAGGATCAATCATCGTTTGAATCAAATACATGCATTTTGTGTGCTCTATGTGCTTGTATGCTAACTACGTGCGACGCCTTGCTCTCATATTATTGTCTGACGTACTAACATCATTTGACATTAAGTTATTTTTTCTCTCGTAGAAAAGGTTGACCGTGTTGTTCCACTCTGGCGTACTTCACTAGATCAAAAGCTGCAATAGCATCCCTTTCTGAATAAGAAAAAGGCAAGGCAAAAATGACTGGTACATCGGAAGGTAAGCATAATCAGAACGAACTCGTCATTAGGGACTCAGCCCAACTGAACCCGAAAGAACCCTTGCACTCTGAGGATGTAATCAACATGCTACTTGAGAAGGTTGCTAACCTTCAAGAGAAGGTCACGAGAACTGAAATGGCCAGTGCTGCCAAAGAAACACCTGCAGAGGCAAGAAGACCTCCTTCAGCTTTTCCATCTCTAAGTTCATCACTACACGACCATTTCACCACTTATCCCGGTAGAGCAATACCACACCCCGCTAAACCAACTGCATCCTACCATACCCCACCACCACTCAACACTGTCCAAATCCCCAGAACCACTCAATCAGTGCCATCATATCAAACAACTCAACCCACTCACGCCAACATCACTATACGCCCAAGCCCCAGTTCTCTGCCAACCCCAAAAACTACCTACGCACCCAAAAGCCACCCCACACACCCAACCATTTCTTTCCATACTCCTGTCACGCCAAGCACCGTTTCCCCAGATCACTAGGCGCTTGATCATTATGAGGAGATGAAAAAGTCTAGGAGAGCCGAACAAGACAAGCGCGACAAAGAAATAGAGCTCAAAATGGCTGAAATGCTGGAATAGTCCACAAGAGCTACCCGCAAAGCGACGGGCTTGAGCTACGATGATCGTTGTATACATCCAGGCTTAGATCTACCCGAGGGCTTCAAAGTGCCCAAGTTTGAAATGTTCAATAGAACAAGCAACCCCAAGGACCACTTATGAGCTTATTGCGACCAATTGGTCGGTGTTAGAAACAATACGACACTCATCATGATGCTATATAGCTGAAGTCTAACTGTAGAAGTCTCCGAATGGTTCACTGCGCAAGACATGCGCCGATGGGCCACATGGGAAGACATGGCAAAATTCTTTATGGAAAGATTTTAATTTAACGTTGAAACAGTGTCAGACCGGTACTACCTGGAAAAAGTCAAGCAGAAGTAAACAGAGAACTACCACGAGTATGCGAGTAGATGGAAGGCCGAAGCCGCCCTGGTAAAACCGCCAGTGAGCGAAGAAGAGCTAGTCTCCATTTTCATCCGGTCACAAAATACCAACTTTTATGATCGAATGTTGTCAATGGCCGGAAGGCCATTTTCCAAATTAGTGGAGATAGGAGAGGCCATAGAAGATGGTCTCAAATCGGAAAGAATTATATGTATGGCCAGCAAAGCTGCCGGACAGAGCACTGTGGCACCCACTAGGAAGAAGAAAGATGGTGTGGCAAACATTTCCCATATACCTAGCCCAAAACCCAAAAAGAAAGAAGAGCTAAAATCTCCCACTGAAGTCTATCAATCACCACCGTTAAGTGCCTACTTATCTGCACCATATAACCCTATACCCATTTATTACGCACAACCCAATTTCCAAACGCCACCACCAAACTACCAAGCTCAACATCCAAATTACCAAGTTCCCGCACCTGCCTACAGAGCCCCACAAAATAACCCACCGATAAATTACCAAAATCAACCACTACCAAATTCCTACAACTTGCCACGTCATAATTTCGAAAAGAAGCCTGTCTGCGTGTTTACTCCATTGCTAGAAACACGAACTCGATTGCTAGAGAGACTAAATACTATAGGGATGATCCAAGTGGTCCCCCCAAAGGTCGTCAATCCCATAAATATATTCTTCCGAGCGGACCAAACATGTGCCTACCATTTTGGGAGAAACGGACACAGTACTGAAGATTGTATTAATATGAAGCACAAGGTACAAGATTTGATTGACAAAAAGAAGATCATTCTTCAGACTGCTACACCAAACATGAACACCAATCCCTTGCCTAATCATGGCAACAACACGATTCACATGATCGAAAGAGAAAAAGACTGGACCGTATGCAAGCCTGTGATTCGAGACCTAGTCGTAGCGCTCGAGAAAATAGTGGTGTCACTCATAATGCAAGAGCGCCCACAATTTAAAGTACTAATCCCCGCACTAATCATAGCAGTGTCTCAAGAAGCGAGAGTAGCACCAAGAATGGAATTCATTGTCCAAGCGGTAGTTGCCCAGGGAATGACTCGGTCTAGGAGGTGTTATACTCCCGATTGGCCTAAGAAACACCAAGAAATGAAGGGAACTAAAGAAGGCCCATTACTGAAGGCGAGGCCGAAGACTTCTTAAGCCTGATGCAGCCTAAAGAATACTCTATTGTGGAACATCTCAATAAAACACCAACCCAAATATCTATACTGGCATTATTACTGAGCTTACCTTGACACCGTCTAGCTTTAATGAAAGTGCTAGACGAAGCCTATGTCCTCGTAGGCATAAGCAGTGAAAATATGGCCGAGATGGTCGCATATGTCATGGGGGAACATCAAATCTCTTTCACTAGTGAAGAGATGCCCAAGGAAAGCACACTGCACAACAAGGCGCTACATGTCACCGTCATGTGTCGAAACAAAGTGGTAACCCGAGTTTTAATCTGGAATAAAGCTAGTCTTTACATTTTCCCTGAATCCACTCTCAGCCAATTAGGTTGTGATCTGGGGAAGATTGGCCAAAGCTGTACATATATAAGAGCATTCGATGGAGCTCAACGTGACCCCGTTGGGGAAGTCGACCTTTGTGTTCAAATGAGGCCCACATGGCTAGCATAAAATAGAAAACCAGGAAATTCAAGCCATATCTTAGTATCCGCATCAAGGATGAAGTGGAAAAATAAATTAAGTCCGGAGTGGTGGAAGTAACTTCGTATCCGACATGGTTGGCCAACATAGTGCCGGTACCCAAGAAAGATAGAAAGATCCGAATATGTGTGGGATACTGGGATCTCAATCGGTCTAGTTCTAAGGAAAACTTCCCACTCCCAAACATTCACATACTCATTGATAACTGCACAAAACATGAGTTACAATCATTCGTGGATTGCTTCGCAAGATATTATCAAATCTTGATGAGCGAAGAAGATGAGAAGAAGACCGCCTTCATCACCCCATGGGGAGTATACCATTACAGAGTAATACTGTTCGGCCTCAAAAATGCCGGCGCCACTTACATGAGGGCTATGACCACTATCTTTACAACATAATCCATAAGGAAATTGAAGTATACGTGGACGATATCATTATTAAGTCATGAGAAAGCTCACACCATACCACACATTTGCGGAAGTTCTTTGACAGAATCCGAAAATTCAACTTGAAGTTAAACCTGGCCAAATGTGCATTTGGAGTACCTGCCAAAAAACTGTTAGGATTCATAGTCAGCCGAAGGGGCATAGAGCTAGACCCATCAAAGCTATACAAGAATTACCACCTCCAAAGACTAAGAAAGAGGTCATGAGCTTCCTCGGAAGGTTAAATTACATTGGACTGTTCATAGCCCAATCCATCATCATTGTGGAGCCAATACTCAAGCTGCTAAAGCAAGACACACTAACGAAATGGACTGAGGAGTGGCAGAAAGCATTCGACACCATCAAGAAATACTTTTCCAATTTGCCAGTCTTGGTAACCCCTAGGCCTAGGAGTCCGTTGTTTCTATACTTATGGGTATCAGATAATGCCTTTGGATGTGTGTTAGGACAATACGACTAAACCAGCAAAAAGGAACGTACGATTTATTACTTGAGCAAGAAGTTCACCGTCTGCGAGGCTAGATACACACTGGTGGAAAAGACATGTTGTGCCTTGACATGGGTAGCCCAAAAGATAAAGCACTACCTGTCATCATACACTAGTCACCTCATATCCAAGATAGATCCACTTAAATACATCTTTCGCCAACCCATTCCTATAGGGAATTGGCCAAATGGAAAATGCTATTGAGTGAATTTGACATTGTATACATAGCACAAAAGGCCATCAAGGGACAAGCATTAGCCAACTTACTAGCTGAAAGCCCAGTTGATGAAGATTTTGAACCACTTCGAACCTAATTCCCATACAAAGGAGTATTGACGATAGAAGAAGATATAGCTGAACCCTATTTAGGATGGAGATTGTTCTTTGACGGTGCAGTCAATTACAAAGGTTCAGGAATCGGAGCAGTCTTGGTATCAAAAACTGGATAACATTATCCTATGGCCACAAAGCTCAAGTTTCGATGTACCAACAACATGGCAGAGTACGAGGCCTGTATTTTAGGCCTCAAAATGGCATTGGATATGAACATCCAAGAGTTATTGGTCATAGGCAATTCAGATCTATTGATTCATCAAGTACAAGGCGAGTGGGCCACGAAGAACGCCAAGATCTTGCCATATGTAAACCTCGCACAGAATTTGTGCAAGAAATTCAAAAGAATTGATTTTAAACATACACCGAGGGCTCAAAATGAGTTCGTTGACGATCTTGCTACTATAGCATCAATGATACAACATCCTGAAAGCAGTCACATTGACCCGCTGGGAGATAAGTCTAATAGAAGAACATGCTTACTGTTCTCATATGGAGGCGGAGCCCAATGGTAAGCCATGGTATATCGACATAAAGATGTATTTGGAAAAGGGAGAATATCCCGAGAATACCACAAGCAGCCAAAAGAAAACCATCCGCAGAATGGCCAATGGATTCTTCCTGAATAAGGAAATTCTCTACAAAAGGATGCTAGATCTAGGATTACTTCGATGCGTGGACGTCGCTGAAGCCACAAAGTTATTAGAAGAAATGCATGCTGGAACCTGTGGACCTCGTATGAACGGGTTCGTTCTTGTTAAGAAAATCCTCCGAGCAGGTTATTATTGGATGACAATAGAGAATGATAGTTGAAAATTCGTGCAAAGATACCATCAATGCCAAATCCATAGAGACCTGATCAGAGTCCCACCGAGCAAGCTAAATGTTATGAGCTCACCATGTCCATTCGTCGCCTGGGGCATAGGCGTCATTGGGCCCATCGAGCCCGCTGCATCAAATAGATATCGATTCATTTTAGTCGCCATAGATTACTTCACCAAATGGGTGGAAGCTACATTGTACAAATTAGTAACGAAGAAAGTGGTAGCTGATTTCGTGCGAAACAACATCATATGTCAATTTTGCATACCATAGTCCATCATAACGGACAATGGAGCGAATCTGAACAGTCATCTAATAAAGGATATCTGTGAACAATTCCGAATAACCCATCAGAGCCGCCTACCGGTTACAAATAAATGGAGCTATAGAGGCAGCCAACAAGAATATCAAGAGTATATTAAGGAAACTGACAGACAACTACATGTGTTGGCATGAATAGTTGCCTTACACATTGCTTGGATACCAAACAATGACTCAGACTTAACAGGAGCAACTCTATATTTTCTTGTCTATGGTACTGAAGCAGTCATACCTGCCGAGGTAGAAATACCATCACTGAGAATCATTCAAGAAGCAGAGTTGGACAACAAAGAATGGGTCCGAAATAGATATGAGCAACTAGCTTTAATCAACGAAAAGAGGATGATTGTTGTATGTCACAGTTAATTATAGCAACAAAGAATGGCACACGCCTTAAACAGGCTAGTAAGACCTTGACTTTTTGAAATAGGACAAATGGTACTCAAGCGAGTGTTTCCATACCAAGATGAGTACAAAGGGAAATTTGCACCCAACTGGAAAGGTCCATACGTGGTCCGCAAAGTACTCTTCGGAGGAGCGGTAATACTATCTAAAATGGACGACCAAGAGCGGCCCAAAGAAATCAACTCAGATGCAATCAAGCGGTACTACACGCGAAGACACACTTTTCAGTTTGTAATAGTTATTTATTTGATTTTAATTGTTTTATGCTAGATAGAAAAACCAGATAGTTTCTTTGTAACATGAACTATGCAATGACCTGACTTCCCTACAGTGGGATGTGTAGGCAATCCATTTGGGACCCGGTTGGATTATTAGAAAAAACCAAAACTTAATTACTTTTTTCCGAACTACATTTGACCTGATTCCTACTGTGACAGGATACATAGACACTCTTTGAGCTTGGTTGTACCAAGCAAAAACCCAAGAAACCCCTAAGAAGCCGCAGAAATGTGACTTCGAGAAGAACTTGGAATTGACACAAGAGTTTACCACACATACTCAACTGGGGCAGAATTTTTTAGAGGATCTCAGAAATTCCTTCAACAAGTCCGGCCCGAAAGTAAGACGACCCAAAATGTCATGACCCAACCGGAGGGCCATGACGAGTACCCGGTGCTAACCCACCCGGACACCTCTTATCGTACTCTCATATTCACATCTAGGTGAGCCACATGGCTTACTTATAATTTATATGCATCAATAGTGCTAATCTCGTTGGGAAACAACACATTTGTATCATCATCAATAATAATGCCCATATCCATATATATACAAGCCGACGAGGCCATTAAAATGATATACAAAATATAAGCCGACAAGGCTAAGGACATCTAATCATATACAACTGTCTATGAGCCTCTAAGGAGAGTATGTCACATCATATAGGAGGGACAGGACCCCACCTTGCCCATGGGTATGTACACAAAAGAACAATACCAAAAGCTTTAGCTCCGAAATGAAATGGAGCTTCTCTATGTAGTCCCTGGGTGAGAAGTCTATGGATCAGTCCTGTCTCCCTGTCTACCTGCGGGCATGACGCAGCGTCCACAAACAAAAGGACGTCAGTACGAATAATGTACTGAGTATGTAAAGCATAATCAATATCATAATAGGAGCATAAGAGAAAGCATAAGATGGGAGACTCAGGAGATAATAGCCATCATCGTAATTACTTACTTATCTTTCATATGGACCTTCCATTTCTAGTGCGTGCTCGTGTACATACATATATACATATAAAAATATCCATATCCGTATCCATATTCATATACATATTCGTATCCATATTCATATACATATTCGTACCCATAGCGTACCCCACCATGAAGGTTCGATGGTTTCACATACCCGGCCATGACAAGGCTCGGTGTCATACATACCTGGCCCTACCAAGGCTCAGTGTTATCCGTACCCAACTGCAGTGGTATGCACGCAATAGGTGCCATACCCGGCCATATAAGCTCGGTGTTACATAATAGTCATACATACTTAAATCCGTATAAATAGGAGTTCATGAGTATCATCGTCATCATTGACATCATCATTTCCGTTATATTTATCCTTAGTGGATCAACTATTATATAAAAGAGGCAATAGAATCGTGAACGTATCGAGAATCATAAGCTTGGGAAACCTTAGAGATAGAGTCATTTGGAAGACATTATGGAACTCATAAAAGGATACATACAGCAAGGGAACCATGCCTTAATGAAAGAAGGGTTAGCCTTACATACCTGTTTGTCTCCTTAACTAGTTAGCGTTCCCCGTTGAAGCTTGAATAATCTACATTTGGAAGGATTCATAACATGGTTAAGCCTTAATGAAACTCTTCAATCCAAACTAGGGTAATTCATGTCCTAATGAAAATTGGGCAGCATTTCCCCTATTTCGTCAACTTCCACCATATCACAAAACAAGTCCCAACAACCACAATAATATCCACAATATCATAATCAAGTATTCACATTCGATTTAGCCTTCAAAATTCATCCTTGTGTTCAACTTATGCTAGCAACTTCATGCCCATTTTAGCACATTTTCATATAATGCGTCTTCATCACCATTATTACTTTCCATAGCAATATTATACCCATATTATACTAAGAATCATAACTCAAGTTAACTTACTACTCAAAAGCCTCATAAAAACTAAATTTAGAACTCATCTTCCACTTTTTCCTTCTACCCAAGTTGTTCAACAAATAAACATTCTTGATAATATGTAATAAGCATGAAAACTAACCTTTTATCTCATAAGAATGAGCTTTGGATCAAGCTCCTAGCGTCAATATCCAAAGAACTTTTGGAGTTTATTAACCCTAGCAAGACCTCTAGAACATGGGTATATTGATTCTTGCTTATTGATATTTAATCTCTCTTGGATTTTGGCTTTGATTAGTTTATGGAGTGGAAGAGAGGGTTTTTAGAGAGCCTTCGGATCTGGTATGGTAAAATAATATGTCCAAATGAAGTGGAACGAAATATATAAAGCGGAACTTAAACTCCCGTCGGGCAATTCTGTGCCCATTTTGACGGGCCGTATAAATTCCTACGGACCGTCAAAATGGTCCGTAGAACTGCCCAGTCAAATATGGGTCACTGTGACCATTTGACGCTGGGCTGTGTCAATTTGACGGACCGCAGAATTTTCTGCGGGGCGTCAAAATTCCTGCGGCCGTCAAATGGTCCGCAGAAATTTTCTACTCAGACAGTCTGTCGTAGAATGGCCATAACTTTTTACTCAGATGTCACATTGATTAGCGGTTTGTTGCGTTGGAAACTAGACTCGATGAAATTAAATTTGGACAAAATAAACACACCAAAACTCCTCATATTCTAGGAGATATGCCCCCACCAATTTGGACCAAAATTGTGTCCGAAAACTTTGCCAAGTTTTACCAAAGTTCCCACAAACTCAATTCCTTTATTTATTTGTTCTTAAATCCTTCCATAGCTCATTTCATGGGCTTAAACCCCCATAACCATAATATGGGAACATGTAATCTCATATATCCTAAGGTAATTCCCGTTTCCGCGATTAGGACAACTAATGCCTAACGAATCTCAACGGACGAAACTACGAGGTGTAACATTCTCCCCCTCTTAGAAACATTCGTCCTCGAATGATAGAACTTTAGGGATTCTACAAAAATTTCTCCTGTGTTTCCCCTATAATATGGCACTACCATCCTGCATAGCAACCTAAAATACATCGCCTCACAGGGCTATTACAACATGACAATAACCATGGCCGCACACGACCAAGAAAACATCAAGAAAAGCATTACATACCTGAGGTTAATGGCGTCTCTGCCTGAATCTCTTCTGAAGGTGAAAATAAATGTGTGTACCTGGACTTCATGTCCTCTTTGGCTTCCCAATTCATTTCCTCTCTATTATTATTTTTCTATAAAACTTTAACTGAAGCTACCTCTTTGGTTATGAGCTTTCGTACTTGCCTATCTAAAATGGCAATGGGGACTTCTTCAAAAGACAATGGTTTAGTAACTTGGACATCATCTATTGGCACAATTCTAGAAGGATCTCCAATACACTTACGAAGCATCGATACATGGAAAACTGGATGGACCGACTCTAAATCTGCAGGTAGGTCTAATTCATAAGCCACTTGGCCTACCTTGCGTACAATCTCATAAGGTCCAATGTACCGGGGACTAAGCTTGCCCTTTTTGCCAAATCTCATGATGCCCTTCATTGGATACACCTTCAAGAATACCCAATCTTTCACTTGGAACTCTAAGTCTCTTCGATGATTATCTGCCTAGGATTTCTGATGACTCTGAGCTGTTAATAATCGATCCTGTATAAGCTTGACTTTCTCTATAGCTTGCTGGACCAAGTCTGGTCCTATCAATTTGGTCTCTCTAACTTCGAACAACCCAATTGGAGATCTACACTTTCTCCCATATAAAGCCTCAACGGGGCCATTTGGATGCTAAAATGATAGCTATTGTTATACGCGAATTCAATAAGTGGTAAGTGATCATCCTAACTACCCCCAAAATCCAATACACATGCTCGTAACATATCCTCAAGAATCTGAATAGTACGTTCAGCTTGCCTATCCATCTGTGGGTGAAATGCCGTGCTAAGGCTTACTTAAGTCCCCAAACCCCCTTGGAAGGACTTCCAAAAATTAGCTGTAAACTGAGTCCCTCTATCGGAGATAATAGATACTGGAACACCGTGAAGCCGCACTATCTCTTTAACGTAAAGCTTTGCATAATCTTCTGCCACATATGTAGTTCTGACTGGTAAGAAATGAGCTGACTTCGTGAGTCTATCCACAATCACCCATATAGAATCATACTTACGTCGAGAACGGGGTAAGCCTGTAATGAAGTCCATGTTAATTACTTCCCATTTCTAAGTTGGAATTCTATAGCTTGCAACAATCCGCCCGGCTTTTGGTGCTCGATTTTCACTTGTTGACAGTTGGGACATTGAGCTACGAATTCCGTTATATCTTTCTTCATCCCATTCCACCAATATATAAATTTAAGATCATGGTACATTTTCGTTGCTCCGGGGTGGACAGAATAACGGGAGCAATGGGCTTCCCTCAATATTTGGTGGCGTAACCCTGCCACATCAGGAATACATAATCTGCCTCGGCATCGGAGAACTCCGTCTCCTGCAATCTCAAATGATGTCTTTTCCTTCTGAAGGGGTGTATCTCTGTAATGCATTAGCATGGGATCTTCGTATTGTCGCTCTTTCACTTCCATTACTAGCGATGAGACTGCTGAATTCTGAATGGTAGTTCCCCTGCTACCTGAGTCCACCACTCGAACTCCTAGGCTAGCTAGCTGCTGGAGCTCATGAGCCATTTCTCTTTTCTCTGTTCGTACATCACACAAAATTCCCATGGATCTACGGCTAAGAGCATCAGCCATAACATTTGCCTTTTCGAGGAGATATAGGATATCAACATCGTAATCTTTTAGCAATTCCAACCATCGTCGTTGTCGCAAATTCAACTCTTTTTGCTTGAAGATATACTGAAGGCTCTTATGATCTGTGTAAATATCCACATGAACACCATACAAGTAATGTCTCCATATCTTTAATGCATGAATCACTTCAGCCAATTCAAGGTCATGGGTTGGATAGGTTTTCTCATGTTTTCGTAATTGCCTTGAAGCATACGCAATCACCTTACCATGTTGCATCAAAACACAGCCTAGCCCAATGCCTGAAGCATCGCAATAAACAACATAACCTTGCAATCCCTATGGAAGTGTCAGGACTGGGGCAGAAGTCAATCTATCTTTTAGCTCTTGGAAACTACGTTCACAAGCATCTGTCCATTGAAACTTTGCTGATTTCTGGGTCAGCTTTGTGAGTGGTGCAGAAATAGAAGAAAAGCCTTCTACAAATCTCCTGTAATAACCTGCTAAGCCCAGGAAGTTACGAACCTCAGTAGGAGTTGTGGGCCTTGGCCAAGTCTTCACGGCCTCAATCTTTTGGCTATCTACCCGAATATCATCGGCTGAAACAATGTGCCCCAGAAATGTCACTAAGTTCAACCAAAACTCACACTTAGAAAATTTTGCAAACAACTCTCAAGTTTGAAGAACTCTAAGGACAGTACGCAAATGATCCGCTTATTCTGCCTCGGATTTAGAATATACCAGGATATCGTCAATGAACACAATCACAAATAAATCTAAGAAAGGCCTAAACACATTGTTCATCAAATCCATAAATACCGCCGGTGCATTAGTTAGCCCTAATGACATTACCCGGAACTCAAAATGGCCATATCTTGTTCTGAAGGCTGTCTTAGGAATATCTTTCTCTCTAACTCGCACTTGATGATACCCGGATCTCAAATCTATCTTTGAAAACCATTTGGCTCCTTGTAATTGGTCAAATAAATCATCAATCCTCGGAAGCGAATATTTGTTCTTAATCGTCACCTTATTCAGTTGCCGATAGTCAATGCACATTTGCAAGGAGCCATCTTTCTTTCGGACAAACAATACGGGTGCTCCCCATGGGGATGAACTAGGCCTAATAAAACCTTTTTCAAGCAAGTCCTTCAATTGATCCTTCAACTCTGCGGGAGCCATTCTATAAGGAGGAATAGATATAGTCTTAGTGTCTGGGAACACATCAATAGAAAAATCAATATCCCGCTCGGAAGGGAGGCCTGGAAGCTCTCTCGGGAATACATCCGGAAACTCATTCACTACGGGAACTAACTGAAGAGTCGGCGGTTCAACTTCTACATCTTGAACCCGAACTAGATGGTAAATACAAACTTTGGCGATCATTTTCCTTGCCTTGAGATAGGAAATAAACCTACCTTTTGGGGACACAGTATTTCCTTTCCACTCTAAAACTAGTTCTCCTGGAAATTGGAAGCGAACCATTTTCATTCTACAATCAACATTGGCATAGCAAGAAGCCAACCAATCCATGCCCATGATAACATCAAAGTCCACCATTTTTAACTCATGCAAATCAACCATAGTACGATGGTCACAAATCACAACTACACAATTCCTATATACCCGGCTAGCTATTACCGGCTCACCAACAGGTGTAGATAAGTTTGATCGACTCCGGTTTGACCCCAAACCGACCCGCAATATATGGAGTAACATATGACAATGTGGAGCCCGGATCGATCAAAGCATATACATCATGAGATAATACCGATAATATACCTGTGACAACATCAGGAGAAGACTCAAGATCTTGGCGTCCAGCCAAAGCATAAATACGGTGCTGAGGATCACTAGAACGAGGATCTCTCCCTCTACCTCTACCATGGCTGACCGGCGCCTATGAACCTTGCCCTATAGGGCGTATCGATGATGAAGACCCGACTGCCGATCCTGAAGGCTGAACTCTACCCCTACCACCAACCAAGGGGCAATCACGCATGATATGGCTTGGCCGACTGCATGTATAGTAGCCCTATGAACCTAGTCGACACTGGCCCCAATGTAACTTCCCACACTGGGAACATCGTTGCACGGGTGGCCTATCCTGACCCGAATCACCCCTGAACTAGGAACCCGAAGCTCTAAAACTCTGACTCGGCCCAGAATAAGTAGATTTGTCAAATCTCTGGCCTGTAAATCATGGAGACGCACTAGTCATAGAATGGCCTGAATGCCTAGAAAATTACTGTCTGTTCCCGCCTCTAAACTCACTCATCGGACCCGAAGATCTAGCCTTCTTGCTATAACCCCTATCATGCTCACGCACACTTCTTTGTTGTTGTAGGTTTTCTTCTAAATTTTGAGTGTGGGCTTGAATGCGTGAAATATCCATATTGTCCTGAAGGGACGCAGTCAAGCACCTATCCATCAAATGTGGCCCTAGGCCTTTCACAAATCGGTGCACTCGGTCACCCATATCCGCTACCATGGTCGAACCATACCTAGCCAAAGAATTGAAGCGGAGACTATACTCTAAAGCACTCATGCTTCCTTGCCTCAAATTCAAGAACTTATTGGCTCTAGCTCGCGGAACTTCTGGAGGAAAATAATGTCGGAGGAAGGCATCTACAAATTCTTGCCATACCGGGGAGGCGCATTGGCTCCCCGTGAAGCCATCCAGACCATGTACCAATGAACCGCAACATCCCTCAATCTATAGGATGCTAACTCCACCGATTCGGTGTCCGAAACATGTATCAACCGAAGTGTCCTCAACATTCCATTAATAAAATTCTGAGGGTCCTCATCGGGCTTTGATCCAAAGAATTCCGGAGGGTTCAAGCTAATAAAATCACTGGCCCTTGCACTAACAACCCTATCACCTTGCCCTGTACTTTGCCGCTGAGTCTGGGCGGTAACCAATTAAGTAAGAAAATGAATGGCCTCTTTTACATCTTGGCCTTAAGCATCCGGTGGAGGAGCAGGAGGTGCTGGAGCTGGGGCTGAGGCTGAGGATCCCTCACGCTCCTAAAACATAGGCACTTAATGGGAGGACTGAGATTGAGCCGCATTCTGGGATTCACTTTCCTCAACAACCGTTGGCGGTGCTCTTTCAGCCCACTTTTCTGCCATTGTCTTCCCTTTTGGGCTGCCGTAGCCTTTCTCTTTACAGGCATCTCTGAAATACACAACACACGGTTAAGGAAAAAGAAGTGCTTATATCATAGCTCTATCGCACGATCTTATGAAGAAGGAAGGTCATTCATTCTTAAAATGGCCGCAGCCTCTTGTTTATAAGTGTGGCGCGCAACACACCCATAAACAAGCCTCTACTGGACACGGCTCGTAGACACACCCTAGGACTAAACTGCTCTGATTCCACTTTTTTCACGACCCAACTGGAGGGCCATGATGGGTACCCGGTGCTAACCCACCCGGATACCTCTTATCGTACTCTCATATTCACATCTAGGTGAGCCACATGGCTTACTTATAATTTATATGCATCAATAGTGCTAATCTCGTTGGTCAACAACACATTTATACCATCATCAATAATAATGCCCATATCCATATATATACAAGCTGACGAGGCTATCAAAATGATATACAAAATATAAGCCGACAAGGCTAAGGACATCAAATCATATAAAACTGTCTACGAGCCTCTAAAGAGAGTATATCATATCATATAGGCGGGACAGGACCCCGCCTTTCCCATGGGTATGTACACAAAAGAATAATATCAAAAACTGTAGCTCCGGAATGAAATGGAGCTTCTCTATGTAGTCCCTGAGTGAAAATTCTATGTATCAGTCCTATCTCCCTGTCCACCTGCGGGCATGACGCAGCATCCACAAATAAAAGGACGTCAGTATGAATAATGTACTGAGTATGTAAAGCATAATCAATATCATAATAGAAGCATAAGAGAAAGCATAAGAAATAGCATAAGATGGGAGAATCAGGAGATAATAGCCATCATCGTAATTACTTACTTGTCTTTCATATGGACCTTCCATTTCTAGTGCGTGCTCGTGTACATATATATATACATATACAAATATCCATATCCGTATCCATATTCATATACATATTCGTATCCATATTCATATACATATTCGTACCCATAGCGTACCCGACCATGAAGGTTCGGTGGTTTCACATACCCGACCATGACAAGGCTCAGTGTCATACATACCTGGCCCTACCAAGGCTCAGTGTTATCCGTACCCAACTGCAGTGGTGTGCATGCAATAGGTGCCATACCCAGCCATATAAGCTCGGTGTTACATAATATTCATACATACTTAAATCCGTATACATAGGAGTTCATGAGTATCATCATCATCATTGACATCATCATTTCCGTTATATTTGTCCTTAGAGGATCAACTATTATATAAAAGAGGCAATTGAATCCTGAACGTATCGAGAATCATAAGCTTAGGAAACCTTAGAGATAGAGTCATTTGGAAGACATTATGGAACTCATGAAAGGATACATACAGCAAGGGAACCATGCCTTAACGAAAGAAGGGTTAGCCTTACATACCTCTTTGTCTCCTTAACTATTTAACGTTCCCCGTTGAAGCTTGAATAATCTACATTTGGAAGGATTCATAACATGGTTAAGCCTTAATGAAACTCTTCAATTTAAACTAGGGTAATTCATGTCCTAATGAAAATTGGGCAGCATTTCCCCTATTTCGTCAACTTCCACCATATCACAAAACAAGTCCCAACAACCACAATAATATCCACAATATCATAATCAAGTATTCACATTCGATTTAGCCTTCAAAATTCATCCTTGTGTTCAACTTATGCTAGCAACTTCATGCCCATTTTAGCACATTTTCATATAATGCGTCTTCATCACCATTATTACTTTCCATAGCAATATTATACCCATATTATACTAAGAATCATTACTCAAGTTAACCTACTACTCAAAAGCCTCATAAAAACTACATTTAGAACTCATCTTCCACTTTTTCCTTCTACCCAAGTTGTTCAACAAATAAACATTCTTGATAATATGTAATAAGCATGAAAACTAACCTTTTATCTCATAAGAATGAGCTTTGGATCAAGCTATCAACTTATATAAAAACCCTAGCTTCAATATCCAAAGAATTTTTGGAGTTTATTAACCCTAGCAAGACCTCTAGAACATGGGTATATTGATTCTTGCTTATTGATATTTAATCTCTCTTGGATTTTGGCTTTGATTAGTTTATGGAGTGGAAGAGAGGGTTTTTAGAGAGCCTTCGGATCTGGTATGGTAAAATAATATGTCCAAATGAAGTGGAACAAAATATATAAAGCGGAACTTAAACTCCCGTCGGGCAATTCTGTGCCCATTTTGACGGGCCGTATAAATTCCTACGGGCCGTCAAAATGGTCCGTAGAACTGCCCAGTAAAATATGGGTCTCTGTGACCATTTGACGCTGGGCTGTGTCAATTTGACGGACCGCAGAATTTTCTGCGGGGCGTCAAAACTCCTGCGGGCCGTCAAATGGTCCGCAGAAATTTTCTGCTCAGACAGTCTGTCGTAGAATGGCCATAACGTTTTACTCAGACGTCACATTGACGAGCGGTTTGTTGCGTTGGAAACTAGACTCGATGAAATTTAATTTGGACAAAATAAACACACCAAAACTCCTCATATTCTAGGAGATATGCCCCCACCAATTTGGACCAAAATTTTGTCCGAAAATTTTGCCAAGTTTTACCAAAGTTCCCACAAACTCAATTCCTTTATTTGTTTGTTCTTAAATCCTTCCGTAGCTCATTTCATGGGCTTAAACCCCCATAACCATAATATGGGAACATGTAATCTCATATATCCTAAGGTAATTCCCGTTTCCACGATTAGGACAACTAACGCCTAACGAATCTCAACGGACGAAACTACGAGGTGCAACACAAAACCTCAAACTAGGGAAAGAATTGTGAGAAGATCTCAAAATTTTTTCCCTCAGCAATTCGGCTTAAGACATAGCCAATTTGAAACCCTAAACTGGGGTAGAAATTTTGAGAGGGACTCAATTTCTTACATCAAGATTCAGCACAAGAGTTCGCCAAAGCGAGATTTAAATTAGGACGGAATTTTTGAGGGAGTCTCAAAAATCCACACGAGCGAGTTGAAGGTTCAATCAGTGGACACAACTAATTTAAACAATTTTCAGAATTTACATTTTTACAAACAAATGTTTGAAAAAACTTATGATCAACAATTTGCAAAAAATGTTTTACCTGAAGATAAATTCATCTTTCAAACTACCGAATCCAAGGGGATCGGGCCCAAGAAAACAAACAATTAGGCGAAACCATGACGCAAGAAAGGATAACAATGTGGATCAACCTTATAGGAAACTAACACTCCTTGAATGTAGGTCTCCAGTGTCGTCAGGAGGATGACCATTTATTACTAACTTTACTTGTTCGTAATAGGTGAAAATAGCTTATCAGAGGAAGATCCAGACCACAACGAAGCCTAGGAAGCTAGGAAAGATAAGGAGGCCAAAAAGGGAAAATATCTAGCCAAGAGGGCTGTAAAGGGATTAAAATTCCACGAGGGCATACAAATAACTAGCCAAAAGATCTACAAAAGCACAAAATTCCACAAGGGAAAATATCTATCCAAAAGGGCTACAAAGGACAAAAATGTCACAAGGGCAAATATCTAGCCAAAAGGGCTACAAAGGACAAAAATGCCACAAGGGCAAATATCTAGCCAAAAGGGTCACAAAGGAACAAAACGACACATTTGACCAAGAGGGTCACAACCAACACAAAGAATGAAAAAAGACGATCTAGCCGAGAGGGCCATATCTGTCCTTTGCATGCCAAGAGGGCCATACTGCCAAGAGGGCCATTCATATCAAACTTCCAAGAGGGCCATTCATATCAAACTGCCAAGAAGGCCATTCATACAAACTGTCAAGAAGGTCATTCATATCAAACAGCCAAGAGGGCTATTCATACAAACCACCAAAAAGGCCATTCATAAAAACTGCCAAGAAGGCCATTCGGACAAACTGCCAAGAGGGACATCCATACAACTTGCCAAGAGGGACATTCAAAATGAACTGCCAAGAGGGTCATTTCATACAAACAATAGCCGGAGGAGGTCCAGCAGAGCAAACAGTGCCAAGAAGGTCACTTACTTTCAGAAAGCATCCAAGAGGGCCATCAGCAACCACGCAAGGTTGGTAAAACAAGGACGCAAGTCCAAGATGGTCATTTAATTTTAAGCGGTGCCAAGAAGGTCACCACACAAAGGCAAAACCAAGAAGATACAATCAAAACCACACAAGGGTGGTAAAAGCACAACAAAGACTAAGAGGTCAACCCCAACGTTACCCAACAGATGGAAGCAGGTTAGCAGCTACTAAGGAGAGGAGCAGGCTGATCAAACCAGACCCAGAAACATGCAGAGCAAACATGGAACTTTTTCTTACTTACCCAGTCGAGATAGGGTGCCCATGAGAGTCAAGCTCTCCGGCCAGGAATTAGAAAATCGCTCCAGCCCGTTCTCAGCTGCACAAATTTGATTTTGATTTCATGCATACTTGTTTTCTTTTCAAAAATTCCCACAATCGGTCAGGCTCATACTGGAAAACACAAAGGCATTCCTGCATAAGGGATACCCTTTTTCCCTGATTGAGTCGAACTACAAGTGACTTGATTCCCAAGACCAGGGATATATAGGCGGAATCAACACCAAAGAGTTAGTCACACTCCAACAAACCACTCCGAGCTTTTCAGTTATGACATTCGAAAATTCAAAATTCGCTTGAACTTGCATTTAGAAGTCTAATTGAGTCGAACGACAAATGGCATGAATTCTCATATAGCCTGAGATATGTAGGAAACCCAGAGACCAGGGTCCAGCGATATAGTTGAAAATTGCATAAAAAAAAGAGAAGTAATTTGAAATTGGTTGACCAAAAAATCAGGTGCGTCAAATTTCGATGATCAGGAATGGGCTTATCATCCCCAAACACCGAAGAGGCAGTTGTTGACACCTAATTTTTTACCTCCAATAATTTTATTTAATTACTCAGAGTTCTTGGATCTCAAATGGAGTGAAATGTGTATTTTATAAATCAAAATGATTTTTACAAAATTGTTTTTGATAATAGTTTGCCATTTAATTTGGAAAAATAATTTCAAATATAAATTTTAAGTCATTTAAAGTATTTTACAAATTTTTTTTATCAATACTAAAGTATTGTCTTTATCAATACTAAAGTATTGTCAAAATTAATTCAAAATAGATCAAAACAATTATTCAATTAATTTTTTAAATTATTAAATATCAGTTGACAAGTATTTTGCTCCATTAATTCAAGAAATTGGTTAGTTAAATAATATAATCAATTTAAATTTTTTATTTTATTTTTACAATTTTAATGTATTAGTTATGGATGCAATTGAAATAGTCAATTAATTGCTATGTGTTAATTGTGGCTATATTGGAAATCGCCAATTGCATGATTTAAGTCAAATAGGGGTATAATTGCAATAATTAGTTACGGCCATGTTTTAAAGAATTAATTGGTCAATTAGTTTTAATTTTGGTCATAATTGGAATGTTCAATTAATGGACACTTTCAATTTTGTCTATTTGATAAAATTGCATATTTTTCCCTTCCCTATATATGTAGGTATACACGAATATACGTATATATATATATATATGGAAAAATAGAAACCAAGACTAGGAATTTTTAACAAACAGGATCAAGAATCATTACTCTTTCGTTTCGACACAAGAAAAGGAGGGATTATTTGTCTTCCTAGTCTTGGTTTCTATTTTTCCAGATGTATCAGATATATATATATATATATATACATATATTTGGGCCCCCCTTTTTTCTTTTTTCATTTGGCTGAGTCCAACCCAACAAAGGCCAGACCCAACCCTTGACGCTCTATATTTGGCAAAAACAACCAAACACACGCTCATATCACTTTTCCATTTGAAAGGGGCATAAAACCCTAGCCGCGTTGAGGAAATTTCCTCTCTTCGTTGTTGTTGCCGGAAATAGCAAAGGTGTTACACCTTGGAAAACTCCCCGTTAACGTACAATGAATAGGCTAGCAGAGAGCACGATGTATGCGATGTTTCGATAAGTAATAAATGGCGTTGGATGACTCTAATCGAGTCTCAAAAACAATTAACTAAAAGGAAGAAGGATTATCAAGGAAGGCAAATGATGTGTCGTGCGTCGGGTAAGAATTATGAGCGACGAATTAGTGATGGCATAATGACGTCATAGAGAAGAGTGATAACGTCCCTTAGATTGGTATTGAGGTGCTAAACAAGTGTCAAGAAGGTTCCATAAGGATTGGAGATCAAACGAGTCGACGAGAACGAAATCGGAACAACTGGGCACTATACGGCCTAACATACGGATCGTATAAAATATATTGGCCGTATGTTATGCCGTATATTTAGCCAAGGGGGACATTACCTACTGGACCAAACATACGGCCACACATATGGCCCGTATAAAATGTACGGACCGCATGTTGGTCCGTATGTCTCGGTCGGGACAGTTTTCATGATTTAATATAAGGACCTTCCCTTCATTTTATTTCATTTCATCTCACTCCTCCACACACCAAGAAACCTCTAGAACCTTCTCCATTATTCATCCACAAGGATTCAAGGGAAAACTAAGATCAACTACACCAAATCTATGAAAACAAGTGTGTGAAACCTAGCAAAAGTTCATCTACACCAAGAAAACTCAAGGGAAGTGAATTAGGATTTTGGTGCAAGAAGAGAAGTTCCACTCAAGGGTTGTTCATCCATCATATAAGGTGAGTTTTATGGTCAATCCATGTTGTTTAAGGTATTGGAAGGCTAAGACACCCGAATTGTAGAAAGACATAGAAAATGGGTCATGAATGAGTGACTAGTGTCATTATTGAACAATAGTTTGGATTGAATTACTAATATTGGTATGTTGTGATTGTAAATATGTTATTAATGACCTTTAGAGCATGGAATAAGTATTATATATGAGAAAACGCGATAGTGAGCTATAACCATAATTGTGGAGGAATTAAAGGGAAATGGTGAATTAAGAAATGTAGATGAATGATGATTGTCGTTGCAATATTGTGAACATTGTTATGAACGTTTGGGAGTTGATATAGAATATGGGAAAAGTAGTAGAAACAAAGGAAATGCTGCCCAATTTCCCCTAGAAATAGTAACACGCTCTTATAGTCGATTAACTAATGTTAATGTGAATTCTCTTGAAGGTAGAAACGTGGGCGTTGCAGGAGAGCAAGCAAGCGATAAACTAGTTAAACGGAAAAGGTATGTAAGGCTAATCCCTTCCTTCAAAGGCATGAATCTTCCAAGTTTTCCATGATCATCCTATACGATGGAGACTATGAGTCCGTAAATATACCAACCTACATACGAGCATGTTAATGATGATGATGAATATAAGTATGAGGAGTCTTAGTGCAATATAAGGTGTCCATGAAGCTAATAATTCTAAGTATGGTTTCATCGATGCTTCTCTTTGCGCACACTCACCTTAAATTGTTAGTTCCTTCATGGTGACATATGATGGTGATGATTACTCCATAACATAATCGGGGGCTCACGACCTTATGTCACCCCGACATAGCCATAGTTGCTTTCAAAGTCTAATGTATGCTCTTAATGATAGATGTATAATGATGCTAAGTCATGATATGTCTATGATACGATTAATAATGTAAGATTATGTTATGCCTATGAGATGTGTAAAAATGATGAATTTACGATTGATTAAATGATGATATGATTCCACCGCGCCAAAATGGCCGGGCATGTCACCGCTAAGGCGGGCTGCATATGATTCCACAGTGCCTCAATGGCCGGGCATGTCACCGCTAAGGCGAGCTGCTATGTTTACACCGAGCCTAGAGGGCCGGGCATGATCACCACTAGTGGGCGGCATATGACGGTTACCCGGACGCGGGTTAACAATGAGGATTATGATGTGATGATATATGTAATGGGATGACATATGTACCATGATTATATAAATATACGATGTGTGTACGAAATATATTCACCAATGAAACTCATGCAGGTTATATCTTTCTCTTATGGCTCATGATCCTTCTATTATATTTATTTCATTCTTGTCTTACATACTCAGTACAATGTTCATACTGACATCCGTTTTCTTTGGACGCTGTGTTCATGCCCACAGGTAGACAGGGAGGTGAGCTTGATCCAGACTCGTAGGAGCTGTTAGCTGATTGAGAGCACTCCATTGTTCCGGAGGTGCTTGATTGTTCCTTTGTGTATATTTGTATATTTTGGGCACGACGGGGTCCTGTCCCGTCCCTATGTCTTGCACTCCAGTAGAGGCTCGTAGATACGCAGTGTGGGTTATATGGTCTCACGAGGTTGCTATTATGTATATATATATATATATATATATATATATATATATATATATTATTTTGATGGCCGAAAGGCTTATGTATATAAAATATTTATGTTTCCAAATGAAAGATGATTTTCTTATAATCTGAAGTATGAATTTGATAAAGGAACGTTTAATGAGCGTGATAAGTAGCAGAACGAGTGGTGCTCGGCGGTTAGCCCCGGGTACCCGTCGCGGCCCCTAGTCGAGTCGTGACAAAAGGTATAGGTCAAACATATAAGATGCAGTCTTGCTTGTTCATTTTGGCCAAGAGGTAAACTCCACCCTCTTTTCTTCTTCGCCAAATCCTTAATGGATTTTGTCTTATTGCCTGCCAAAAAGCCTCAATTTCTATTGGCTTTTATTGAAACACACGAACTCAAGATGAATCCTCCCAAAACCATTTAGTCCCACATCAGTTTATATATGGATTTTGGGGATTTTTGGAGCCTATATAAAGGACCTGATACTTCACAAGAAAAACAAACCACACAAGTCTAAAAAATTAGAAAATATACTCAGTATACCTTGGGATCTAGCAATTTGCTGGAACCTTTAATTTACTGAGTTTCTAGTTTTAAAATATTAGTCTTTCTTTTGGTTTGTAGCTAAGTTGAGTGGCTGAGGAGCTTGAAGGATCTTCAATTCCATTGCTCGACCAAGGCTGCGCCTGAAAGAGGTAAATTCTTTTCCTTTTCGTTTACTTTTCTGTTCATTTATTTGTTTGATGTGTTAGTTGTAATATGTGTCCATTTCTGTTAGTCATATATTATATGCTAGGTTAGATTAGTTTTAAATATATAATCATGTGTTTGCTTAGTTAGATTAGTTTAAAAATATAGAAAATATGTGTTAGTGTATGTGTTGGCTCAGTTAGTATGTGTTAATTAATAGCTAATATAGTATTGAATTGTTAGATAAGATCACATTGGTCTTTAGCCTGTTGTAGTCTCTTATTGTGATTAATTGATTAGCATGCCCGCAACTTAGCTTAAATCACTGTCTAGCCTGGTCATGATGCATATTGCGTGACTTGATTTGACTTAGTTTTCATTATTAAGGAGGCGTTTGTTTAGAGGGACTCAGCATGCTTAAGTTATTTACTTCCTGTCTAGCTAAAGTTTGACAATACAACCTTGGGCCAGTAATAGGTATAGATGCCTTCCTTATGCTTCACTTTAGGCTCAATGGTCATTCTTTGGGGCATTACTGATTATTTACTCTTATTTAGTACAACTGCAGCTGGGTTGTGTTTGTTGTTGGCCAAAGGGTTCTCAATCATAATGAATGCCAAGTTTGTTTGTTTTATTTTAATATAGTCTGATTGGTGTGTGAGTAGTGTTCCAACTTGTGTACTTGGTCTCTTAACATGTGCAACAGACTTGATTTTGATTCATAAAGTTCATGTTAGTCTTGATTCATAATCTGTATATTGATAGTCAACTCGAAAGTATCTAAGTATAAGGTTTAAGATTAACCTTAACTTGAATAGCTTAAACACATGTCTTTGTAAGTTTGATGTTAAGTTATGGATATGATAAGTACCTTGCCTACCATGTTGAACTGTTAATGTTTTCACCTTAAGCATGAGTATCATTTGGTCAAAATATGTGACTGATCTTGTTCAAATTTGGCGGTTTAAGATAATCATGTTGTTAATGTGTGCATGCTCTGATTCATTTGGTTTCAACCCCACCTAGGATAGCTTAGGATATGCTCAAGTGTCTATCCTTGTTTGACTCAAGCCTGTTTCAGCCTGTGTATGTCCATGCATATGTTATATGTATAAGAATGCCTAAATATCACGTAATAGGACAAGTCACGGATCATGTTTAGAGGTGCAAGTTCTTGTTTGTTTGATGTTATTTGATGTTTACTGCTGAGAAATGTTTCCCTCCTGCATCTATTCCTGAGATTAACATGAGGTTAGTAAAATTGTAAAAGATCTCCAAAAGAAGGAGAAGCACTCTTGTGAGTACCTAAGATAGAGGATGAGAGTTTTGTAGCATTCACCCTCTCTTTGCCTTGTCTCCTCACCTTGGACCTGATTCAATACCCCTTCACTTTTTCCCTTTGTTTGCTTACTGCTTGGGTATGTCTTTGAAGGTTCAAAGTTTGTTTGTTTGTTTGTTTGTTTTTTTTGTTGGGTTGGAGTAGAGGGGTTGAGATTTGGCTCAACATCACCTTAAATTCCCTCCCAAATGGACAAGTAACCCTGGACTCAAAAAGTTTGGTTCTGTTAATTGTTTTGTTGCAACTTTCCCTTTTTTGTTTTTGGTAATGACTGTTGACACCTGTTTTGTTAAAAAGAATACATGTCGTGAAGGATTATGGGTTAAGCTTTGTTCCCTTTTAAAATTCTAAACTGAGTAAGGACCAGCATGGATTATCAATACATGTTTGTCCCCATTTTGATATTGTTTTGGGTCAAAAGGGAGTTACTTAGTTGGATTCATATATTTTTTCTTAGAGGTTTTAAACTGAATAGTCGTGGTTCACATAGATGCAGTCCTTTTTTTTAAAGTATGGTTTATTTGCCCAAATATGAAGTGATATATAAGGGCATACCCTTGCTATATACTTCGTGTATATTAGGTGTATATCCCTATGTATCTGGATGTGTTAAGAGATTTATGAGTTAAATCTTGTCAAGAAAACATGTATACATGTGAATATCTAGTACATAGGCTTGCATTATAGGTATAGATATGTCAGATGTACAAGATACACAACCCATGTATATTTTGGTATACACATAAGGCTGTATATCTTGTATATCGATAAGCTATAAGACTGTGGTCTGTGAGTTTTCATTGTTTGAGGACTGGGTTTTGTTCTTAATTGTCATTGTGCCCTAGTCCATATTGGGTCGAGATAACTTAGCATCACATATGACATAATGTTTGGGCCTCTACTTGCTTACATGGTTGTCTGGGCTTCTTCGTATTATTTCATCATGGAGCCTGTTTTGTTTGTTCTATTTCAGAACTGTGCTAGTAATATGTGACATATGTTGTTCAAATAATCCCCATTGAAGTGTTTACATTTTTTAGTATTGATTAAGTGAAATATAAGTATAGATGCCCTCTAATCGATATTCTCCTTTTCTCCTCCCTTGTTTTGCATGGAAATACGACGAGCCATTCGGGCATCTCCTTTAAACCATTGTTGGGCCAAAAGCCCAACATCATTCTTCTATCTAATCCGGATAAATGAAAATGCATAGAAGGCCCAACCATGTATAAAAATGGCAACTAGTGGGCTTAGGTAGGCCCACTAGCCTAAACTCTCCTTTTATTTTTCAAGCTGTATATGTGTTTGTATGTAAAACAAATGCTATGTGATTATTGAAACCCAATGGTTAGAACGTAGGAATTTTGCATAAAAAGTTAGGGAAACCTTCAAATAGTTTTCAAATACGGCTAATCAAATAAGTGCCTGAAATTGGCAAATGATTGGAATTTCGTGTAAAAAGTGAGGGAAACCTTTAAATGGGATATATGATATACGAGATATACATGCATGAATACGGATACGGAAAAAGGGGGAAAAATTGTTTTGAACCTTATTTGTGAGAAACTGAAATGTGGACTGATTTTGGCACATAAGGAGAACAAAAAACTGATTTCAAGAAAAGATAAAAACGATTTCTAATACTAAAAACTTAAGGTTGTTTTTAAACCTTTTAGGCCCAAGCCCAAACCTTAAGTCACATAAACAAAAGGAAATACACTTAAACCCTATTTTGGGGTAAAAGGTTTAAAAGTAGGATATGGTTGACCTAAAATTAGACAAAAGATAAAGGAAAATGCAAAAACATTCTCATACTTGTATAAATGTATGGCATATTTACAAAAGAAATACACTCAATTTTTCAACAAAATTATAAAGGATTAAAGCATAAACATTTGAACCGAATTAAGCTGGACTCTACTTAAGAGAAATCTTAGGTGTGCCTTGGTTCGGAAATGGAATGACTTTAAGACTTTATACATTTTTTAAGAAAAACCCAACTCTTTCGTCTTCAAATAAATGAATTTTTGCCAAAACATGAGGTTTGATATGTCGTGACTGTTTTACAAGAATGAACCTTTTAAGAAAATAATCACACATTGAAGCTCGTAGGTTAACCGTATTCTACGAATCATTAATACTAGGGTGCTTAAAACCTTCACTAGGGGATGACCAGAACCCTTACCTCAAACTCTAGTTTTAAAGGATTTTTTTCTTGTTTGAATAAACCCTTTAACTTGGTTTTCCTAATTTCCCTTATAAATTAGGTGGCGACTTTAAAAATATAATAATCCGAATAGAGTACACAACCTCTTAGTAGCTTTTATGCACCCACGTAAAAGTAAACTGTAACAACAGGTACAATTCTTCGTGAAGTCTCTCCACTGGAAAATACCAACCAACTTTGGTTGTTCCAACAAAAATCAATTATTGTCGATGCGATAACCCAAACCACCACCGAACTGGTCCATAATCTATAGGGCAATCCTTAATTACCATGCTCCCAATCCTACTAATGTCCTCATATAGCTTCAAGAAGTACCCTTGCCAAAATCCCTTAACTCAAGAATCCTTCTTCCATCTTGGCTCATGAGTTTACTGACCCAACATCGAAACCCAAATGTTCTATATTGAACTCACCTCTCCTAGTTTCAATATTGCTGATTCTTAACTTAGATTCTGATATTGCTTTCACAACTTGAATTAATTCAAAACCACCATTGATCTACCACTTTAAATGTCCTTATTGACCGACACCTCACTCAAGGATCCTTAAACGATGCCTGCCCGTGAGGAACCACCTCTTGCCTTATTTTGACGAACCAGACACCTCTAACAAATTATGCGACTATCCCTCTCATTTTGTCAACTCCACAGCATCACACTACCAGTAACTGTAGAAACGTGTCGAGTATTAACCATCATATGTAATGCCCACATCTCTTGTCTAAACTTAGGTGCAACTGCCGATAACTCCTCCAGTAATAAAACTCACACTTGTCCATCGCTAGAATCACCCCCATTAACCAATCATTGCTGCCTAGCAACCTAAGTTGTAGTCAAGAATACCAACTAATTTTTGAACCCTTACCTCTACTACATAAAGAGAGTAGTCTCATACCATGACTACCTAAGGACTTATACCACTTCTGACACGATAACCTTGGAAGATGCCATGCTAGTATCACATATCATCCTTTCCTATCCGACAACTGCAACATATCTCATAAAAAACGACAAACGCATAGCCCAAAATGTTTCCTCCCTATCACTATCCCTCGAGACACCAAACGACCCTATAAACACTCCCTTTACTGAAGATTCGCAACCGCCTATTCCCTTCAAGATTTATTGGTCACAAGTAGCTTTTCCCACTTAACCTAAAGACGATAGCCATTTCCTCAAAGAACCCCCAAACCACTAGTCCTTTCTCCATCGCTACAATTCTATCATGGCCAAACTCAACTTACCTTTCCATAATCTTACCCAACAAACACGTTCGCACATCTTGTATCCTTATCCTGGCGTGCACGTCAGATACAAATTGTCCCCTTCATATACCAGAGATTGATCCATTTCAAATTCTCTTCCTTACGTTTCTGTCCCATAAGACAACATAAGACTCTTTACAATCATTTCCTAAAAAGCATTACTCCCTCACACCGCATCACAAAGGTCGCGTCTCATGTTTTATCGAAAACTTCCCCTCACAGTATTAACATGGTCACTATTCTCTTCTCAAGCCAGACGATCCTCCCCAAGCCTACACTTGTCTTCAGATATCGACATATATACTCTAGCATTACTCATTTTTTGACTTGCCATTGATACACTCATGCCAAAAAACTATCATAATACACTTGGATTACACTGAAGCTTCCCCACTCCAATCATACCTCGAGCGAACCATTCTTGTTAAGCCATAATTGCACTTCTTCAACTTCCAAGCAACTAGCCATTGCAGACATGGCATGCAGTCCTCTGTGTTATCACTCCTATTTCCAAGGGATATCATCTAATTAAGGAGTCTTAATCACAACCCCACTCAACTGAGTCTTCAAATCATAGCTGAAAATTGAACTTGGTCATGCGTCCGTATCACAATGACACATCTCGTATCATACTGTGAGAAGCCGTATCAAGCCACCCGCGTGTGAATTCAAGAGCGTGTCCCCACCATTAGCGAGAGAATAGAACAATGAAATTCAGATACCAATTTAAACAAACTCGCACGATAAGAATGAAAAAATTGTAGTTTTCTAAATGTCCTGTAGCCTCTCAGGATGGGTATGGACGTCTACATACAAATCCGCAAGACTCTACTAGACATTTCTCTTTAACTCGTGAGACCGGTGAACCTAGGAGTTCTAATACCAACTTGTCACGACCCATTTCGGGGATCATAATGGAACCATCCCCAAACCCTTAATCATTTTAGAAATAAGCGAAAGTAAACACGATAAAAGTACCACTTAACGATCTTTATACATATAATAAGTGCAAAAATATTTAATCATTACAATCCCCAAAACCATGTCTGACTTGTACAAGACCTCTAATAATTGTTACAAGACATAATACTGATAGGACTAATGGCTTACCCTAAAATCTCCAATGGACTACCTCGGGAATCAGCCCAAGGCCTGGAACTGGAACAGGGTCAGTATCTGCATCCAAATAAAGATGTAGCAAGCATAGTATGATTACAACCACTAGTACTCGTAGGTATCATAGGCTGACAATGAAGGAAACACAAATACATATTATAAATATTGAAGTCAAACACTCAATAAATCAGTTCAACTTAGCTTCACCATTATGCCCAATTGAATCACATACTACACTAAAACAAACAAACAAGCATGTACCATATAAGAAGATTAAGAGACAAATGAATATATTTTTTTAGAGCAGTTATGGTGATAAAGATTCAATCTTTCCTCGATTAAAGCTCATATACTCATAAGGATTTCACCTTTCCATCCTTTAAGTCAAGGAAAGCCATAAACGTTCTATATTGCTTTCATCTCAAGCGAGTAAAACCATAGAGATTCCATCTCTATATCATGCAAGGCATATATGGCATGAAATCACATAAGAAGGTAAGATAATAATGGATGAATGGATGCATGAATGCAATGCATTGGCCAATATAAAACCTAGTACACACATGCTAGTGTTCATTCCATCTAGTCGTGACCCATGGGGGACTCGCGAGGTCCATATACCTGTCACTGTACCGCCTGAGGTATTTTCCTTTCAGACTATGACCCCTCACTGTATTGGCTGACTTTACCACTGAACTATGAGACATCATTGTACCTCCTGACTTTACTGCCGAACTGTGAGAACAATAGCCACCTCATTCTGATTCTTATACCATCTCTTATCCTTTCTTTGTCATAACTTATCCATGTGTGCATATAAATAGGGAATGAATGCAATAGTACGATATTCCATGTCAACAACATTATGAACTTCAAGTATGAATATGCATGATCAACTAGATACACATGCCAACTCATAAATCCAGCGCAATATCCTTTTACAATTATACGAGATATGGAACGATGGGGTAAACAATCTAGTCAAATGAGTATAAGTCAAATCACGACTGTCATAGCCTATAAAAATAGCACACATACCAACCTAAGTGGATTTATCACCACAAGCCCGAAGGCTCAACATGCTTTCCCCGTCATTCTAGCTACCCAAAAGTACACATCGGTACCAACCCAAGTGCTCATTGTAATCATAAAGGTGGGACCCTAATCATGCCCAATACCCCTTAAACATTTATAAACTAAATAAGCCCTCCAATCGGAATCTAAATAATGTTATACTCCATTTTAAACGGGTTAACGTAGGAGTACAACATATTGGTGATTCCTATTTTGTTTATTTTAAGGAGTCGCCACCTAATTGATTTTAAGGTGAATTAGGGCACCTAATTATTAACTAAGGTAAAGCTAACTAAACCCTGTTAATGGTCTGCTTAAGCTTTAATTCTAGGTAAGGGTTCTAACTATCCTAAAGGGAAGGGGTCAGGCATCCTCTAGGATCCGTTAACTATGGTTTACCGGTCAAACTTAGGTTAATTAATTAAGATTAAATATAGTGCTTAAATTTTAAGAAAATAGCTTGTACATATTACTTAGGTTTTAAAGAAAATATAATAATGCCATTTAAACTAACTTATAGAAAAAAAATATAGTAATTTGCATAAAGGAAATGCTTTTAAAAATGGGATTTATAAATGCTGTCAAAACTTGAAATGGAAATAGTAATGTTATCTTAACACAAGACTTATAGAAAATATAATATTTTATATGAAAAAGGTTTTAAATAAGACCTGTAAATGTTGCTAAGGTTTTGAAAAATATAATAATGCTATTGAAAACAAGGCTCATAAAATATAATAATACTTGCTTATAAATAATAGCTTTTAGCAAATATGGACTTTATGTAAATTTATATTAATATGGTGATGTAGAAATTCCTAGACTTATTTCTTTAAACGTGATGTAAAGGGCATAAGTTTCTTTCCCTTTTATTACTTTTATTTAACTATATTCGGCTAAAATATGTATAATCGGATAAAAAATGCTTATAAAATATGCTTGGATTGATATTTACATACTGGGGGGGGGGGGGGGGGAGGGGGGGGGGGGCATTTTGAAATTTTAAGATAGTAAAATGAAAAATAATTCCTTTGATGCAAAATATGTAATCAGGCTAGTTTGAAAATCAATTATTCGAAGAAAACTAAATGTTATAAGTATTATAAAAAATTTATCATAAAATAAAAAAAATAATGAAACCTATGGAGTTAATGATTTCTCTCTTAAATTAACTACCCATTATACTAAACCCCACTAATTTGCTAAGGTTCATCTAAATTAATAAACAAAAGTGTTAATCATACAACATAAATTAAAGGCACAAAAAGAGTAAAAGAAATAGAAAAGCAAATAAGTTAAATGGGCTCAGCCCATTTAGGACTGCTAGGACCAAGCTGTTGTTGGGCTTTGGCCCAGTTATTTTAACACTGCTTCAAAGGGACTGCAATTCTGTTTTGCGATATGGGCCTCGGCCCAGATATTCTATATTTTTCTGTGGACAGAACTGGACAGAGATGACAGATTGCTTTGGGCTTTTAGCCCAACACCGAATTCGGGAGAAGAGCGAGTCCCTCAAACTCGTATGCGGTGGTCATGCAACAAAATAAAAGAAAAGGATTAGTATCTAATCGATAAATATGGCTAAGCATATAAGATACAGACTCAAACAGATCAGTAAGTTAAATATATATACTGTGTATATTTAAGCGTATATACATAATTTAGCCAAACAAACTTTTGACATACGAACAGGGCAACATTCAAATATAGGCAGAAATCAAGAAGTACTCGACCATGCGAAAAAACAAAATGTTATTGGATTAAGTATTTCAGATTATGATGGAGACTAAAAAAAATCTAAGTGCCAGATTTGTTCACGTTTAGGCTGGAGAAGCAGTAACAAAAAATAATACAGAAATTACCTCCACTACATTGTTACTATTTTAGAAATAACGGTCGTTTATTACAACATTTAATCAGAAACCGGAACTGAAAACTACAGACCAAACATCAAAAACATAATAAAACCATAGCTAAAATAGAAAATGAAAAGAGAGGACGGAGGATTACAATTAGCAAGAATTTTACCATTTGTTTTAAATCTCAGAATGCCTAATCAACCTATCACAAAAGCCATCAAGATATTCCTACCAATGTTAAACACATACTATCGTGTGTTCGTTTATAATAAGACTAATCTCAAGCACATTTAGAGCATACACTTGCTATTACACAAGGCTGAGCGGATATATTCAGATGTTAATACCTATTAACTATGATTAAACTAATTTAACTAAAGCCAAACCAAATACACGATAACGCATGTTTGTCATCAATTAATCTTCACATTGACACAGTTTCTCAAGTCAAATAAGCTAACACATGAACAACCTCCAAACTGGAATTTAAACCAAACTGAACATGAACACGCACGGCCAGAAACTTGTTTACTGGCAAGGGTATATATCGAGCAAAGTAATAGGGTACCAAAATGCTTCAATTTTTCAGAGGAACCATTTTAAACAGAGGAAAACAACACTGTCATGGGCTTCAAGATACTTAAACAACGCACACACACATATACACACATGCTTGCTTAATTATAAGGGTGAAAGTATTATGAATCAAAGATTTAGTTAAGTGACAAAAGAAAACAGGCCAATGTTTAACTAACATACACTTAGCCAAATAGCAACTACCTAATCCAAATTAAAATAGTTGGGCTTATAAGCAAACAACAATGGCCAATAAATCCCACATTTAAATTATTCATTCGGTTGTCCAAGCACGAAGCCAAAACAGGTTAAAAGAAAACTATTAAGATTGAGCATAAACAAGATTTAAACCTAACAAGCATGCTACAAGTATAAAGCGAATTAAACATTAATTAAGAGCATCCAAACATGTCTTAAACTAAACTAAAAAACAGAACAAGAGTGAACTAACAATCAAACAACCAAATGAAACAACAAACTACGTCATATAAGCATTTGAGCGCATCCTAACTACAGTTGAACTAAACAACTAATTAAGCACAGAAACACACTAAACACAAGAACTAGAAAATTAAAAGGGGTATGAAGTTTACCTTTTTTGAGTGCAGCGAACTGGGGCTTCAATATTCGATCTACCTCGAAACAACACAAACTTCGAGCTCTCGGTACTCAGATTCGAACAAACACCCAAGGCAAGAAACAGAATGAGATTTAGTATTTTTTGAGACGATATCAATAAAATTAAACTAGTATTTTTTAAAGAGGAGTTTGACCAATTAGAAACTTAATATTTTAGAGGGTTCTTGCGGCTCCAAAAAAAACTTTTCTCTACGAACCCCGAAAATGATTATTTATAAGGGGGAAAATCTAGGGTTTTCTCAGATTCCACCAATTTGAAAAGGATTTTTTGAAGTTCAAAATACTTTTCCAAGTCAACCACGCTAGGGTTTTCTCTATCCTCGATCAGAACCAAAGGAGAAGTAGACAAAAACAATTAAAATTTCCGTACTCGAAAACGAAAGGCATCTGATAAAGAAACAAAGTTTACCTCACAAATTAACGAAAACCATTAAACCATTTTCAGATCAAAGCAGAGGAGAAAGGAAACCAACAAAAATCTCAACTAGTCAACGGTTGGAAAACACTGATGAGGGAGTACAGGGCATTAATTTTGTTTCTCGAATCGGCCATGCAGGTCCTGTGAAGACGAAAGGCGACTGCGGAATCACCTCTTTGGTCAAGGAGAGAGAGAGAGACGAAAGGGACGAGAGAGAGGAGCGTGAGAGAGAGGGAGAAGGAGAGAGAGGAGGGGTGTGCGGCGCTGAAGGGTGAAAGATGAAAACCTAATGGTTTTCATTTGAACTGAGCAGGTCGGTCCGGGTCGGGTTACCGGGTAGCGGGCTGGGTCGGCTGAAATGTGGGCTGGGTGAGTTTAAAATATGGGCTGGCCAGTTTGTTGATTTTAAAAATATGGGCTGGTCCAAAAAATGCTTATAAGTTGATTGGGCTTGGGTTTGGGTTAGATGAATTAAAATATGGGCTGAATGAAAGAAATAATTTAGGTTTCTAATTTTAAATAAAAGATCTATTTCAATTAACTATATGCTCACGTGTGCCAAAATATTATCTAACATAAAAGTACGTATTTATTATTGCTCAGATAAAAAAAATAGAAATTACATTACGTCGCAATAGCCGTGCAATAACGTCTTGAAAGTCAACAGTAAATAAATGCTATTATTTAATTATGCGAAGATAAATGCGATGCGTGTGCATAAGTTGGTAAAAATGATGAAATGGTAACAAATAATAATAATAATAATAATAATAATAATAATAATAATAATAATAATAATAATAATAATAGTGATAGCGAACAAAATGCCGATATTAATAAGAAGCTGATAATTATAGTAAAATATAAATAATTATTTTAAAGTTGCTAAAATATTAGGAGCGCAAATAAATATTTGGAGGAACGCAGGGCAAAATTGGGTGTCAGCAAATAATAAACCGTAACCTACCTTGAGGCCGAACAGGTGCCACGAACCCTCATGCCAATGCCTTCTCTTTCCGGAGTGCTTCTGAATGATCAAAGTCTATCAAACATGAAACCTACGTTAAAATGTGATTCTATAGGTATCCATATTGCCATAAAAGAATTTAGGTTCGAAAAGTCCACCTAAAGCCCCGTTCCAAACTTTGAAGGTCAAAATGGTCAATTTATCGTGAAATCAAAATCAACATAGTAAAATTAGTGTTGTACAAGGTCATACGAACCCAAAAATACCCATATTGCTATACTTGAGTCTGGAACCCCCGAATGGACCCAAAATATTCAAACTCGAGCCCCAAGGGAAAAATTGGAAATTGAATTTAAAATCATGTTACCCATAGTCTAGATAGTCCATAGCCTAAATTTCAGGAGAATCTAACCACAATTTAGCCTTCAATTCCACTATTTTCGAAAAAACCCAAATTATGAAAAACCCTTATTCTCATACTTATAATCATGGATTAAAATGGAAATAAAATGGTAAAATCATGGATTAAAGCCTAGATGGAAGTTAGACTTACCCCAATGAAGAACCTTGAGTTTAGAACTTGAAATCACCCAAAACTGAGCTCTAGAACTCCAAATATTTGAGACCCCTTAAAAATTTGGATTTAAATCATTGTTCAGTGATTCCTTTCATCGTGATCACGGAGGCCCATTACGATTGCGAAGACACGCGACCTAGCTCAAGAATTTTGGCCTGTAGCGAATGCGAGGCTTCTCACTCTGGCCGACCCAACCCATCTGGTCTTCTCAAAAGCAAGGAGGCCCATGCGAGCGCGTTCCCTCCTTACGAACTCCAGAAAGGAAACCAGAAAGTGGACACCAAAAATTTCTGGTGTCCTCCAAACTTGGAATGGATACCCGGAACCCGCTGGACACAAACCAAATATGCTACATGAGTATAAACGATGCTATGAATTTTATTGCGCTCTCAGAATTCCCAAAAGAGATCCCCTTAACCCGGTGTTGACTGAGGTCAACTCCTAAACATACCAAACTTGTAATTTCAACTAATGACCCAAATCACACCTGAATGCCTCGATACCCTAACCAAAAGCTCAACTAAGTCATAAATGACATTCCGAACCTAATGGAATCGAGGAAACTTAAAAAATGACAAAAATGTAATGACTCGGTCGATCATTTGGAGAATCGATGCTCTATTTTGCATGTCGTCTATTCCAGAAGCTCCATAATAATTATTTTGACTTGCTTACAAAGTTTTAAGTCAAACGGATGTCATTTAGTTCACTTTGGGAGAAGGTTTCATTTTGCAAATCCCGGTATTTAATTATTTGGATTAATTTTTTTTTTTTGAAAACGTGCTCTGATTGGCGATCTAAAGATTCCATGAGATTTGAATTATTATTTATGACATGTAGAAATTAACGGAGCTAACATTAGAGTAGGTTGGTTTTTGACAATTGAATTGGTCTTAGCATTAAATATGCCTATTTATGGTGAAAAGATGGTCACGGGAAGAAATAAGACCCAGATTCAAAATTCGTTGGTTCTGTTAGCTTCGTATTGATGTTTATCGCATAGGAAATGGATGGCTAAATTCTCGAAGCTTTTGGGTGAGGAAAACGACATTTTGGATATCCTTAAGTAAAGAAATGAGAATGGTTGACCAAAGTCAACACCAGGGTTAAATGAGTCTTTTTCAAAGTTTCATTGATTTCATTAGGTGAGGAATACTATTTATGACTTAGTCGAGTCCTTGGTTCGGTTACCGGAGGGTTTGGGTGTGATTTGTGTCATTGGTTCAGAAACTAGTTAAGGAATTGGAGTTGACCACGGTCAACATCGGGTCAAGACGATCCCGTGTCGATATTTTGAAAGTTTCAACAAATTTGTATGATGATTTTGGACTTGTTCGCAAGTTTTGGTGAGATTCCGACGAGTTTTGGATAGATTTGGGTTGTGTCGCCCACGTGTTTGAAGTTTCGGCGTCGTTTCTTTGGCCATAAAGGGTACCATATTGAGCAAAAGACCTTTTATTTGTGTTTCAATTAAACCCTTACATCCGTGTAGTGTTTACAGAACCATAGGAAAAAGAGTCATCGAATTTCGACGTCGTATGAGGGGAGTTATGCCCATTTTAGTATCGGGAAAAATTGATGGTTTCTGGTGCTAACTTTTGTTCTTCGCGAATGCGAGGGGGTCCCGCGAACGCGAAGAAGGAATTTTGGGGTGACTGGTCAAAGCGAAAAATTGCTCTTCACGAAGATGAAGGTACAACACGAAGGCGACGAAGGAAAAATGACTGGACAGTGTTTAAATGGTTCAAACCCGAAATATTTAATATTTTCATCATAGCTTGAGTTCTAGAGCTCCGTTTGAGGCGATTTTTGCGCTGTTGTTCTCGTCTCAACGAGGGGGTAAATATATAACCTTTATTTTGATGTTTCCCCGTGATTATTTCCATTGATTATCATTTTTATCTGTGTTTGGTTGGGGAAAATTGGGATTTTGAACCTAAAAGTTGAAAAGTGATAAATCATGGATTAGAGGATCAAGATGATGACTTTTTGAATGGTGTTTTTGGAGTTAGACTAGTTAAGCTATGGGTAAACCAATTTTCAAATAAAATTCCATAGGCCAACCCTCGTCTCCATTTTCGTTAGGGTCGGTCAACGATGCTGCTGAGTACACATTATTTCCCGTACTCACGCTACACTTGCTGCACTCTTTTTGGTGTGCAGATTCTGTCCCCAACACTAGTGGACCTCGAGATTACGCGGTTATTTGTTGAGAAGGCCATTTCGAGACTTCGGGGTGAGCTACTAGCAGTTCTGTAGCACCGGATTCTCATCTATCTCTATTCTTCTAAGTCTTTTTATTCCTAGGTAGTTTATGTATTTCAGGATGTATTCCCAGACTTATACTTCATTGTAGTCCGTTCTTATACTAGTGACACCAGATTTAGGGATAGTTGTACATTTAATTCCGCATTTTGTACTATTAAGGATATTTAAGGCTTAAAATTTACTTGTATGTTTATTCCGCATTATTCCTTACTTCTTTTACATTAATTTCGATTGTGGATGTCTTATTTACTCGGGAGAGTTAGGGGAGTTAGGGCCTTTTTGGCTCCGTAATTTAGGCCGTGATAGAAAATACCCCCGATGTTGACTTTGGTCAACCCTTTCTATTTCTTCAACTTAAAATTCTCTAAAATCATCACAACCAATAAAACCCGCCCGATTGCTTTGGGAACTGCGCCACCCATCCCCCCAAGTCATAAACTCCGAAATGAAGCTATGTGAAGGGTATTTTGGGAAAAGAAGTCTAAAAGCTCAAAACGATCAAACGGGTTGTTACAAAAATATAGATTGAAAGATTTAAAATTTAAAATTTGCATCAATTTGTGAGAACTAAATGTTAGAATAGGGAAACAATCGTCTTTATTTGATACTATTGTAAGAGAGAGAGTGAGAGATAGAAAACTAGAGAAATTATAAATTGTAAATGAAAAAGGTATGAAGATTGTAGCAAGGTAGGAGATATTTACAGGTGAAAAAGGGCAAAGTGTAATTTTATGAGTTTGGGGCTAAAAAAATGGGAGGGGGGGGGGGGGGGGGGGGGAAGTGTTGCGGTTCGCTTTTTCACGCGGGTTTAGGGCGTAAAAAGGCTACTACGAACTCTTTGACGCTCTTTCAGACTTGTTTTGAAAAAGAGTCGCCACCTAATTTTTAGGAAATTAGGAAAACCAGTTGTGAAGGGTTTATTTAAATACTATGAAAAAACCTTCGTAATCCAGAGTTCTAGGTAAGAGTTCTGATGATCCCCTGGGGAAGGTGTTATGCACCCTAGTATTGAGGATCCGTACTATACGGTTGACCTTCGAATTCCACTGTATGAGTATTTGTTTAAACTGCTTATTTTGCATATCACATTTTTTGGAAGAATTTAAATATATCCCCTTTATTTATAGGGTATCATAGTTTTGAATTTGTTACATCCGAGTGTAAATAGTTTCCTTTTATATATAAGGAATAAGTATAAGTTTGTAAAGAAGAGTAAAAGAAAAGTTGTTTTTTTTTGTAAGTTACTTATTTTGTACTCATATACCGGGGCCTAGGTTAACTCGTATTGGTACGTTTCAGTCTAATCCGGAACTTTATATTACGCGTAGGTTCTTTAAATGTTTATAAAGGCATTTTTATGTTTGAACAAGTATATCTTGTCTAAATATGTAAGCTAATTTGGGCCAACTTTGGGCCAAAACAGTATTTTTTGCGCTAAAAATCCTTCATTTGTCTCTATTTTCCAGAAATGGGTTTTCATATATTAGTAGGAAAAATCCGGTTTTTGAGTCAAAAACTTAGTCCTATATTTTGTCAAAAAAGGTTTGCCACTTATTAATACAAGTTAAAGCGTTACATTATTCTATTTAAAACAAAACTGATTTTTGGAAATTCAGTCATTAAGCTCATTAAACTCATTTTTTCTGAAAATACTTCTATTATATAAGAGCGGGATTGCCATTCAAACTTAGAAAATTAATGGTGATTCGTTTTTCTTTGAAAGAAGTTTTTTGCAAAGATCTCGGTTTTATACTTCAGTTGTAAAAAGGCATTATGTTTGAGTCCGTGGTTTTGAAAAAATCGCGTACAGGGACCTAAAGTCGACTAAACGGCATAAGAACCGTTGTCCTAAGACGTCTAATTCCAATCATAAGGATTTCCCACTATAATATGAGTTTGAATACACTTTTTACGAGTACATCAAGTTGGGAATGAGTCTACGAATAAATATAAAGAGACTAAGTTAGACTAGGGGCGTACCAAGCCCCTAGCTGGCTATTTTCACCCATGCCTGGGCCTTCTGCTCGCCTCACTATCTTCTTTGTCTTCCCGGACTCTATTTTGAACTAGTATTCCCCCTTGGTCCCAAGGCCCAAGGGGTGTTTTTATGCATTTGTAACCCGAGCGGCCACGTGGTAGGAGGAGGAGGAGGAGGAGAGAAAAAGAAAACACCTGTTAGTTTATAATTGTTGAACTTATCACTAAGGTAAATGACTAAAGTGATAAACACACACACATATATATAAGATAAAGTATACGCACATACACACATGTATATATAAGGAAATCCACACTTGATCCATACTTACCCCTTCGCCTACTCCAATAAAGTTCAAATTATCCTAAGACTTTAGAAATGGCATGGGGACTAGGTCTTGATCCCGTATTTCCGATGTCGCACAAGTTCCAAGGGGTTTCAAGGAACCCTAGGCATGGCTAACATCGGGAGATTAAGACAACCCCGAATTACCACACTTGGCCTTAGATTTATTTGGGCCTTATTGAGAGAGAACAGAGAGAGCACAGCGCCAGAAGTGCTACGGACATACAAGTAACATGCTAGGAGTTGGTGCAATTTCAATAAGCAGTCAAGGAGCAATATACAAGTATACACACTGAAGCAGAGATTATGGAGAAATTTGATGTCACAAAATGGCACTTGACAAACCCAAACACAATTTCTTTTGAATGGGCAAAGGCAAGCAGCACCAGCACTTGCAAACAAAGGCGAAATGGAAGAAAACAGGCAGTTGCCCAGGGCAAACAAGACAAGCCAAAAATACTTGTATAGGCTCAAACAATTAAGCAAGATGACAACCAATCTTAAGAAAAACTTGTATAAGCATCTCGTGTCCAGCAGAAGATAGCCACCCTCAACCAGTTAAACCAAATATGACTAGACTTAGGCAGGTATGTCAAGCACTAAAGTGAAAAGAGGCATGTTTAAATTTTTTCAGAGGAATCTGAACATCAACCATGATCACAAACTCAAACAAATTGAAGAGAGTCAAATAAGTACTACAGGGTCATAGCTATGTCATGGCATCACAAAGATGGGCAAGGGCAAATCGGGTTGATAACCAACTCAAAACATCAATGCAGAGCTAAGTGGAGTATGATTGCATATAGTAAGGATGCAAAGGTGAATACTCTCAAGTATGAGGGGGCACAGTAGCGGACTCATCATGGATTTGGAGTTAACAATGGCACTGCAGCTTGGCTAAGAGCTCAACACACTCATGTAGGCAATACATGGATCAAGTTCTAGTCACGGGATGCATGACTAGGTGTAGGTAACAGTGCCAAGCAAGATGGAGTGCCTTGAAGGTCATGAGATCACACACATAGATACAGTAACCAAGACAAGGTCAAAGCATGATTATAAAAAAAAGTTTCACTCCACAGGTGCAAATAAGAAAAGTGTCAATGGCAATGTCACATAGGTATAGGGTAGGTAAAACACAAGGCTGGGGACTTCAAATGACTCACAACAATTTGGTCCTAGCTCTATACCATGGGAGGGAGACAAAATAGAGTATCAGTAAAGAAGCAACATACACAGTCATAGACAAATGGGGGTTCAAACAATATTTCAGACCAATTTCAAACAAACAAGGCTCAGGAACCTAGAAACCTTTCAGACAAAAAGGATTTTTTTTAAAAGGGAGCAAAGTAGGGATCACATAGCACTCAGACTGGGCAGATATTTGCAGTAGCTTATTTGGTTCTAGGTATATCTTTCCTTCCCTGTTAGACATGATTAGACTATTCTCCCCTACTTTTATTTAAACATAGGCCACTTAAAGTTGTCATGAACCTAGCTTGATATGACAACCTTTAGAAGAACCTTTTAGACTTAATCACATCATAGCCACTCAACCCACATGTCCTACTCAGGAGCAGTCTAACAGATTTCCACATTTTTTACCATAAACAGAAACAACCAAACACAAGGCACAACTAAGTGAGACATCTTGTTCAAGTTAAAGCTCTTCTCCCAGAATCACCCCCCTTTTAAAACCTTTGTTTCCATATACCTTATTACAACCCCAAAATGCCAAGTTTTATCAAATAGACAGGGTTTAGGTAAGATAACAAGAATCAGGCCAAACAAATTGCCAAGTACAATAAGTAGGAATCCACAAAGAGCACACATGACATTTTCCAGTTTTGGAATCAAAACACCATTAGAGAACAAACATGGTCTGACCAGGTCCAACACATGACAACTTCAAGGTTTTAAACAGACCAAATCATTTGAGGGAAGACAATGTGATACCTAGACTGAGCCCAATTCTACTCAGACTTTTCAGCCTCTCCAACAAGTGTATGACCAGGCTGAGGCTCAACATGATGAGCCTTTACCATTTTTGACACATAACCATATTAAACAAACAATAATCATGTTGGGTTCACACATAGGTAAGCTTAACTTTCTAATGACACTTGTGATCAAGCAGGGTAGACCATGATCTACTGGTTCAAGTCACCATACTCCTAACTAACATATAATTACACAGGTCAAACAATGATCAGACTTGACTCGGCCTAGCAAGATTCTAACATGACAGAACCTCACTCTTCCCATGACACATGTGATCAAGCAAGACAGACTATGATCAACTAGATTCAGGACATCAAACTCTCAACGAACATATAATCACATAAGACAAGCAATGACCAGATTAGGTAACCTACTTCAAATAGACCTCTTAGCCCTTCCCTTTATTAGTGCCCAGACTAAGACAAAGCTCCCACTGGTAAATAACAGGACACAAGGTAAATCAGGTTACTCAAAAGAGCTGGTGACTTCAAACTAACCTTGTGAACCTGATTTATATTACATGAGATGCACAGGACTAGACTATTCATGACTTCAACAGACCCATCTTGAACTTAATTCACAACACAGAACTTGTACTAAGCAATACACTAGCATGAACCACAACTTAGACCCTTACATAGCAAACTTAAAAATACTTAGACAGTCATGATAAGATAGGAAAATCTAAACAAAGAAATCCACATTAGAAAAACTCTCTTAACTTAGACTATGGTCCCAAACTACCTTCAAAGGTTTTTAATCACAACTGAACTGCCAAGGGCACAAGTAGGGAAGCTAAATGGAAATATAAGTGAGACAGGTCCATTAGCTTAGTATTATAGCCTATGTTAAGTGCTAGAAAAAAAAAAGGAACAAACTAGTTGTGCAAAGCATGAACAAAGATCCAAACTAAGAAGTTAAGTCAAAACAATCTAAACAGTTTGAAATTATTCTACAACTCACACGAGACTCCCTAATTGAATAAAAATGCAGACAAGATCAAAAGGGAATCACAACAAGTACATCAGGTTTCAGCTTTGTTTTGAAACCACAGGCAATTACGTGGACTAGGCACAATGTGGACACCAACACTAAGAAGAAAATGGAATGAACCAAATATATTGACTTGGACATCTTATCCTAGACCATACACACACCTTAACTAGATAGTGCAAGCAGAACCAAGATATAAAGGATGACCAGCTAATACACTAACTCACACCCCATCATAGACCACACAATTATGCTACCTAATCATCACACCAAATAGGAACTGAGCATACAAAATCATAACTACTTAACCTTCATGACAAACTGTCACATATTCCTATCTACTAAGCACAACATAAGCCGGATTCAAGGAAGACAAACAACGAAACTAAACTGCCACCTTGAATAGAACCTTCATTAACTAAACTACAAAGCTTAAAACACAACATAAAAAAATAAACTAAAGCACTACCCTAACTAGAATCTTATGAGCTAAACATGACATAAAATAAGTAAAGGCATTAAACTAAAAGGTATTTACCTTTTGTGGGTGTAACCGGGGCACAAGTGACGGATTAGGAAGCCTTTATGATCCAACTCCCAACTCAAGCCACCACAGACACCAATAACAATAAAAAAAAACACGAATTTTAGAACTGGAAACTTAAAGAAATTTAAGCTTAAAACGAAATTTTTGACTTTGAAACCCTCAAGACTAAAAATGGAAAATTTTCAGTCTATAACAGGGGCTTTGAAAACTCCCACTACCGATGTGGGACTTGCAAATTTATGCAAGTCCTACTCACAAACTCAAACCTACGGCCCAGATCTTGTGGAACAACAACGATATCAAGGCTTACAAGCCTTTATACCACTATTAATGGCAGAAAAATAAAAGGGAAGGGGAGTCGTACCTTTAAGGATTTGTTTGGCCCGATTTTGTGGAGAGAAGGACGAAACATTGAATGTTTTGCCTTCTCTCTTCACGCCACCAATTGTTTGAGATGGGACGAGATCGTAAAAAGGGGCGGGGGTTGGTGGTGAACAGGAAGCGGCGCTAGGGTTTCACCCTAGCCGCCTCTCCTCTCATTTATTTCAAACAGACCCCTAGGGTCTTGTTGTGAAAATGGGAGAAGTATAATACGCTCCCCCTTTTAATCCCTTAACGGACCGGGTCTTGGTCCTTTATGGACTGGGCCTGGTCCTTTATTTTCTGAAAGTATATATATATATATATATATATATATATATATATATATATATATATATATAGTATATGCATCATGTTTATTGGTATATACATAGTGTATATACATATATATACATCAAAGGTCGTGGGGGGAAGAATAAACTAGTAAATAAATAAGTAAAGAAAAATTAATTATTAGTCCATTAGGACTTAAAATAATTTAAAACATGGCTCATAAATAAAATAAAAATCATTTTGCAGATACTGCTTTGAATTAATTAATCAGATAAAAGAGAAATTAATCAACTACGCAAATGCACACGGAATCAAGATTTAAAGGGTAAAAAATGGTCAATTCTTTCAATTACACAAAATACCTTGGTCAGTAATATGGAATAAAATCATCTATTAATCTAATTTTTCCTTGATTTAATAAACGAGACAAATGATTATCAAAAAAGGGTTTTCTTGCCCCTTTTATTAATTTCAATAATAAAAGAAAATTTCTTCGAATATAATTAAATCCTACAAAAATTAAAATTATCCTGGAGACTTCTTTATCAATTTAAAAAGGTGAGATATTATCCCAAATAATTTCATAAAAAATTACCCTGACCCTTTTGGGTACGCAACTGATTTTATTTACTGTCTAAGGACTCTGAGCACTTAAAATAAATTATGGGAGGTCAAAAATTAGGTGTCAACAACTTTCCCTTCAGTGTTCGGGGATGGCGGGACCATCCCTGGGCAACGAAATATGACTAACCCTAATTTTTGATGGACCCGACTCATCTTGCCTTCAAATTTTAAGCAATTCACACATATGTGGCTGGACCCTGGCTTTCGGGTTTCCTACATATCTTGGGGTGTACGAGAATTCAGGCCACCTGTAGTTCGACTCGATCAAAGACTTTACGTGATTGAGCAGGAAAAAAATCCTAGGACTCCCGGTTTTGTGATCGGGGTTTCCTTGGACTGTGGTTAGAGTGCGGCCAACTCTTGGGTTTAAGTTTTCCTACATATCCCTAGCCTATGGGAATCAGCCCGCATGTAGTTCGACTTCCTGGAGAAGAGCACCCCGCTTTTGTGGGAATACCTTCGGATTTTACCGGTGTGTACCCGACCAGTCGCAGTGTTTTTTAGTAAAAGTGATAGATTGTGACTGAGTCTGAGATTGGGTGGCTCTCGAGTCCTATCCGGAGAGCTTGACTCTCATAGGAACCCTAGCTTGGCCGGTTGTATAAGAAAGGTTCCACGTTTGCTCTGCAATTGTCCGGATCCGATTTAGCAGGTTGGCTCTCTCTTGGAGATTGTGCACCTGCTTTCAAAATTCAACAATATTGAAGATATCTTCAGGATACTTGTATGAATGGCCCTCCCTACAAGAGGAAAGTAAATTTTTAATGACAATATGTAATAATAATAAAAAAAATGAATAGCCTTTCCGACAGTGTGAATGAATGAATGGCCTTCTCGGCATTATGAATGAATGAATGGTCCTCTCGGAAGTATGAATGAATGGCCCTCACGGCAGTGAATGAATGAATAAATGGCCCTCTCAGCAGTATGAATGAATGAATGGCCCTCTCGGCAGTGAATGAATGAATGAATGGCCCTCTCGGCAGTATGAATGAATGAATGGCCCTCTCGGCAGCAGAAAATAAACATGCAATGGCCCTCTCGGTAGCAGAAAATAAACGTGCAATGGCCCTCTTGGCAGCAGAAAATAAACGTGCAATGACCCTCTCGGTAGCAGAAAATAAATGTGCAATGGCCCTCTCAGCTACAGAAAAATAAAGAATTGAAAGGAAATTAAATAGTGGAAGAATCGAAAGGAATTAAAAGATACAGATACGACCCTTGCGGCTAGATGATCTTTCTTTTGTCCGTAGTGTGGGTTATGAGCCTCACGACTGGATATTCCCCTTTGTTTTTGTCATGACCCTCTGGGTTGAACGTGTCTTTTCGCTCATTCATTGTGACCTTCTTGGCTTGATATGTCTTTTCTCATTTTTTTTTTGTTGAACCTTTAGGGCGAATACTTCTTTGTCATTAACTTCTTTTGTTGACCCTTTTGGTTGAATATGTCCTTGTCATTCATTTATTGCGACCCCTTTTGGCCCACTGCACCTCTGTTATTTACCCTATTGGGACCCTTCGGTCAGCGTTGTCTCTGTCATTTCCCCATCTCATGACCCTTTTGGCCAGCCACTTTCTTCAAATCCAGTGCGCCTTTCCTTTATTCGCTGAGCCTCTCAGTTGAGCATGTTTTTCATTCTTTACTTGTGCGATCCATCTCTTGGCCGGATTTATTTTCTCCTGTCCATTCGTCTTGTGGTGTACATGATAGTCCAATGTGTTATTCTTGCCGGATTTGGCCTTCGCAGCTCCGTCTCTTTCCTGTTAAGACCTGCATCCACAGAAAAATTATGAATTTCCTAAAAGGCCGATTAGCATTGTTGTCCTCCTGTCTGGCGGCTCCTCTGGACGTCTTTCTGAACCCTCTTGGCCTCGATATTCCTAGAGATGGTTTCAGAGCGTACTTTCGCTAATGGGTGTAGGTTAGTGAAGCGCATTGTTCTACATATACAAGTTCGTTATTATTATTATTATTATTATTATATATATATATATATATATATATATATATATATATATATATATATATTGGAAAATCTTTTGTCATGACATGTGACTTTGAGTGCGGTCTTCCGGATCCCCCGAGAGGTATGACTGTTGATTCCTGATCTTGATGGAGGAACTTTAAGCCCCTTTTTTTTCTGAAAATTCTGACTCAGTTCGGGCTTGCCCCAAGCGGCTCTTGGTGTTTCTCACCATGCGGGAATTTTTGAGGTTCCATAAAAAATTCTGCCCTAGTGTAGGGTCTTATTTTTCTATCTTCCTGTTGATGTTCCTGATAGAAATTTTTGAGATCCTCTAAAAAATTCTGCCCCAGTGTGGGGTTGACACATGTCGTCCTTATGTCTCGATCTTCGTAGCTTGATTTCGTTGATCCTATCTTGCTTTATTGTCTCTGGGGTTTTCTTAATGGTTTATGGGTTTTTCTTTTATGACGACCGAGCTCGAAAGCGCCTACGTATCCTGTCGCTGCGGGAATTTAGGTCGAACGTAGTTCGGGATAAAGTAATCGAGTTTTGGTTTTCCTAATAAAGCGACCGGGTCCGATATGGACTGCCTACATGTCCCACCGTAGGAAAGTCAGGTCATTGCGCAGTTCATTACATAGATGATTTGTTTTTCTCCTATTCTAGTACGAATACAAGCAGAAGGCACAATTACAAGGAAATAACAATGCGATTACAAGCAAATGGAATCCTAAATGTAGTATCTCTCAAGCGCATTGGCGTTGATGGCCTTGGGACACTCTTGTCCGTCCATCTCGGCTAGGACTACGGCTCCTCCTGAGAGTACTTTCCTAACCATGTATGGCCCTTGCCAGTTTGGTGCGAATTTCCTTTTATATTCCCCTTGGTGAGGGAAGACTCGCTTGAGTACGAGTTGTCCGATCTGGAAGAGTCGAGCTCTGACCCGTTTGTTGAAAACTCGAGACATCCTTTGCCTGTATAGCTGTCCGTGATATACTGCCACCATTCTCTTCTCTTCTATCATAGTCAACTGTTCATAACGATTTTTAACGCATTCTGCATCTTGCAGCTCCGCCTCCTGGATGATCCGGAGTGAGGGGATTTCCACTTCTGTGGGTATGACCGCTTCGGTACCATAGACAAGGAGATATGGGGTTACCCCGATGGAAGTGCGGGTCATTGTCCGGTACCCCAACAAAGCATAAGGCAGTTGTTCATGCCAATCCCGGTTGTTGTCAATCATCTCATGTCCAACGCCATCTTGAGGCCGAGGACTCATGCTTCGTACTCTGCCATGTTGTTAGTACACCTAAAGTTAAGCTTCGCAGCTATCGGATAATGTTGTCCTATTTTCGATATCAACACTGCCCCGATGCCTGACCCTTTATAATTGACCGCCCCGTCAAAGAATAGCCTCCATCCCTTGTATGGTTCGGCCAATTCTTCTTCCATAGCTAGTACATCCTTATCTGGGAATAAAGTCCGTAAAGGCTCAAGATAGTCATCGACGGGGCTTTCTGCCAGCAGGTCAGCCATGGCTTGTCCTTTGATTGCCTTTTGTACTACGTATATGATGTCGAATTCACTTAGCAATATCTGCCATTTAGCTAACTTTCCCACGGGCATAGGTTCCCTAAAAATGTACCTCAATGGATCCATTCGAGATATGAGGTGGGTGGTGAACACCGATAGGTAGTGCCTCAGCTTCTGAGCGATCCAAGTCAGGGCGCAACAGGTCTTCTCTACGAGCGTGTGCCGTGCCTCACAGCATGTAAAATTCTTGCTTAGATAGTAGATGGCATGTTCCTTTTTGCCTTTTTCGTCGTGCTGGGCCACCATATAGCCGAAAGCGTTTTCTAATACCGACAGGTACAGTAAGAGAGAACTCCCTTGCCTGGGTGGCACCAGAATAGGGGGATTGGAAAGATATCTTTTGATTTTGTCGAATGTCCCTTGGCATACCTCCGTCCAGTTCATGGGAGCATCTTTCTTGAGTAATTTAAGGATTGGCTCCATGATCACGGTGGACTGGGCTATGAACCGCCCAATGTAGTTCAACCTTCCTTGTGGACCTGTTGGAATTTTTCAATAATTCTTCCATCTTCCTATCCATATCTTTCTCTCACCTGTCTTGTTCAGCCCTCCAAATCCTTTCTATCTCCTCGTAGTGATCCAGTTCCTTGTGTCCTGGGGAAGATTCATTTGGCATGTTGGGGGTGAAGAAAGATACCTGAGGGGTGATATGGTTGAACGAGATAGCAGTGTTTTTGTCACGACCCAATCAGAGGGCCACGACGGGCGCCCGGAGCTAGCCTACCGAGTACCACAAAACATACATGCATCTCATCATATAATCATACTTGAGTGGGCCATCTTGCTAACTTATAAATATCGTTAGCTGTAAGGGAGACCAGCCCAAAAGATATACATAAGCGTCATCAAGCTGAAACCAAGTATACAAAAATATAAGGACCGTGAAGGTCATAGAACATCTAACAACACATAACTGTCTACGAGCCTCTACTGGAGTACATAACATAATAAGGATGGGAAAGTATCCTGCCGAGCCCATCTTTACACAAAAGATCATACCAATTGGACTGCAACTCCGGAACAAGTGGAGTGCTTCTGTACAACTGCTGAGAAGTTATCCTATTAGTCTGAACAGTCTCCCTGTCTACCTGCGGGCATGAACGCAGCGTCCTCAAACAAAAGGACGTCATTACGAATAATGGATTGAGTATGTAAGGCATGAATAACAACATAATGAAAGTATGGAATGAACATGAGATAGGAGAAGTAACCTGTACATCTGATTGCCTCTTAAGGCGGATATCATGCATGCTTAGCTTTTAAAATAAAACATTTTCATACATGTATAATATAAGTGTTAGTGCTACGGAATGTGCAGCCCGATCCATAAATGCTAGTGCTGTGTAACGGGCAGCCCGATCCATATATGTTAGTGTTGCGGAACGTGCAGCCCGATCCATATATCATATCATCCCGTGTTCGAGGCATCCCGCCTCTTGGGTATCATCATAACCTGCCCAATGCAGTGGTGTGCACAATAGGTGTCGTACCCAGCCGACTATAGCGCGACTCGATGTGAGAAAATACATACATATATATAAAGCAAGCATGAGAGCCCATATAAACGTTATAACCCTAGCGAAGTGACGTAAGGTCGGTAACCTCCGATTATCATTATGGAACTATCATCACGAACATATCTCACCTTGGAGGAACAATAATCGTAAGATGAGATCAACATCAATAATAAGATTAATAACCATAATAATCAGGAGATAAGAACCAACAATATCATAAGAACATCAAGAACATATGCTTCTAATATTTCTAAGATAAGAATTATTATGGACATCCTTTGTGTAAGCTCAAAACAATGGAGTCATGCCTTAAGAAAGAAAAGGACAACCTTAGGATACCTTGTCGTCTCCTTAACTACTTAATGCTCATCCTTCCGAATTTGTAAATCTACATTCAAGATAATTTGCACCAAGGTTAATTCGGTGAGATGCTTATGAGGTCAAACCAAGCTATTAACTACGCTAACGACATTTGAGCAACATTTCCCCTATATTATCTACTTCCTCCAAATTCCAAAACAACTCCCAAACATCAATAACAATATAAACAATAACACAATAAAGATACTACTGGAGAAAGATATACAACGTTCGGAACTTCCTTCAAAAATCAATCCATAAGCCAACAATATCAACATATCAAACTACAGCCTTTATACTATGTTTTTCCTTCACTTTAAACCATTAAAACCTCCAAAAGCAATTCAATTCAACATATGTACAATCACATATAATCAACATTATTATTACTTCATCAACAACATCCACCACAAGGTTTATTTCGTCTTTTAACCAATTTAACTCAATACGAGACAATTCTAGCAAGATTCTCCATGAATTAACTTAAATCCTTAACCCTAGGGGAAGAATCTTACCTCAATGGACGGGATAGTACTTGGCACTAGCTTGAACCCAAACTTCACCTTCACCAACATAATACCACCATGAACGCGAACTTTACGAGCTTATACGCACTTCCCGAGCCTCGTTGATTGCTAACTTTAAGACTTTGTGACCGAAATTTGCATATGGACTTGTAAGAACATGTACCTATGTTGTAGAATGTTCTAGCGTTGGGAAATGATCAAAAAAATGACCAAGAGGGCCTTTTTATACTTTCCAAAGTCGGTTCCACCAACTTTGATTTGGCTCTTCGAGTTCGCGAGGCCTTGGCTTGCGTTCGCGAAGAGCTTCTGACAGCTAATTTTGAAACGTCCATAACTTTCTGCTCTGATGTGATATCGACGAACAATTTGTTGCATTGGAAAGAAGACTCACTGAACATCGGTTTACATAAGGGATTACGTAACTCCTCTTATTTTAGGAAATATACCTCTCTAAATTTGACCCAAAATTTCTATCCAAAAATTCTGCCAAATTTTTCCAAATTTTTGACAAACTTATTTTCTTCAATTTGCTTGATCCTGGAACCTTTAGACACTTGCCTAACACTTTTTACGAGTATTCCTTAACCTCATAAGGGTTCCATTACCTCTCCAAGCTTACGTTAGTTTATTCACAATGCAAATGAAGCGAAAATGTTCGAGGTGTAACATTCTCTCCCCTTTAAAAACATTCGTCCTCGAATGTTAAACTATCAAAGATCTTATGGAAGTTTCGGCAGAGCTTCCTCTGTAGCTGTAATACTACCAACCTGAAGGTTATAATGTCTCAGTCTATATCTCTTTTAGTAATGGAAACAAATGCAGATACTTAGATCTCATATCTTTCTTAACTTCTCAAGTCATCTCTTCTATGATAATTGTTCTGTACTCCAAAAATCATCAATTAGTACAACTGTAGGGGGATTTCTCAATACACTTGTGAAGCATAGACATGTCGAAGACTGAATACAGATTCCGATTTTGAGGGTAAATCTAGTAGGTCCTTCGACTATCATCTTGTGAAGTCTAAGGTATCCAAGGGTCAACTTATCTTCCTTATTACTTCTCGTAAATTTCTTTAGGATGAGATTCCAAATTTCAAACAATCTGACATTCTCCCAGTCTTATAGAGCTTCATATGAGCCATATGGATATTGGAATGATGAATAATACCATATGCTTATTCAATCCATACTAACTGGTCGTCCCAATTTTCTTCAAGGTTCTAATATACATGTCATGAAGCTTTCCAAGTTCCTTACAATTACAAAATCCATACTGATCATTTCCTCATTCCTCAATGACATAACCATATGATACTTCAGTATCTCACACTTCTGTTTAACTATTAATAAACCACGAACTCTGTAATATGTTCTTTCTATCAATCCACAAAGGTCATGATACATCTTTGTTGCCTCTAAACAGATCATCTACCCTTGCTATATTTAATATAAAGTCGGTTCGATATCTTAGGAATCCATCTTGCTGAGATAGTCCTTCCCTGAATCTTCTTTCGAGCTTTGGTTTAAGAGATATACCATTTCTGGGAAACTATATCTTTAGTCAGGTTTCCCAACATATACTCTATCTTGATATTGCTATCCACGGCTACGCTACACTTAACCGGTTGAAGCTTTGTAGTAATCTTAGCTAGCCTCTCATATACTTATATCATCTCTGTAGTATATGATTTTATACCTTTCTGCTATCTTCCAGAATAGACATATCCATTTCAGTGTTAGATCCATCTTTATTTATTGTAATGCAATGAAGTTGTCTTACACGAACTTTACTCCTCATTACCTTTTTCACTACTGCCACTAGCCTCTAGTTACTCTTTTAGGTCCATCTCATTCCATTCACTTACAACGCGACTTTAATTCTCTTATTTCTTGAATATTCTATGCCTGGAATTGTCATATCATCGTCATACACATTTGTATCATCAAATAATCGTGTTCTTCCGAATAGTTCATTTTCATTTTAGTCCTCCTCAATTGATAACTCTGCATCTTTCCATCAACAAGATGTTACTAGTGTTACACCTTGGAAATTTCCCCCGCTAGCGTACAGTGATTAGGCCAATGAAGGGTATGACGTATATGGTGTTTTGATGAGGGACAACGTCCTTTAGACTGGTATTGAGGTGCCAAATAATTGTTAAGAAGGTTCCATAAGGATCGGAGATCAAACGAAATGACGAGAATAAGACTCAGTGAACTGATGGGTAATACGGTCAATTATACGGACCGTATAACATTATACGGCCATATAATGAACCGTAAAAGAGTCACAGAATAAGGCAGAATGAGGTTGCTGAAGGAATGATTTTACAGTCAATTATACGGACCGTATAAAATTATACGGCCCGTATAATGTACCGTCAAGTTCACACAGGAAAAGGGTAGTCATTGGAGCAGTTTTACGATCGATTATACGGACCGTATAAATTTATAAGAAACATATAATTGACTGTATAATGATGTCGAGACAGATTTACATTTTTAAATAAGGACCCAAGTTCATTTTATCTTATTTCATCCTCTCTCTACACGACCGACCATCTCTCTAGAACCTTCCAAAACTCGTCCAATACAAGAATCCAAGTGAAAAAAATCAAGATCAACCACACCAAGTTCATGAAAACAAGAGTGTGAAACCCAAGTAAAGTCTCATAGAAAACCAAAAGAGGTGAGATAGGGTTTTGTTGCTAGAGGAGAAACTCCACTCAAGACTTGTTCAACAATCATCCAAGGTAAGTTTCATGACCATTTTATATTTTTTGAGGTATTGGAAGGTTAAGATACCCGAATGGTAGAAGAACATAGCAAATGGGTCATTCAAGAGTCAATAGTGTCATGAGTGAGTGGTAGTTGAATTGAATTATGAATGTTAGTGTGTTGTGAGTATGAATATGTTACAAATGACATGAATACCATGAGATAAGTGTGATACATGGGAAAATCCGATAGCGAACCCAAAACCATAAGTGTGGGGAAAAATGAAGAGGAATGGTGGATCATGGTCATTGTATATGAATGATAATTGTGATTTGATATATTGTGATTGTTATTGTGGGTGATTGGGAGTTGATATGGAATACGGGAAAATTAGAATAAACAAAGGAAGTGCTGCCCAATTTTCTCTAGAAATAATAGTGCGTTCTTATAGTTGGTTAACTAACGATCGTACGAATCCTCTTTTTGAAGGTAGAGGCGTGACATTGAAGGAGAATAAGCAGACGCTACATTGCTTAAACGACAAAGGTATGTGAGGCTTAACTCTTCTTTCAAAAGGCATGAATCCTTCAAGGTTTCCACAAATCCTTCTATAAGATGAAGCTTAAGAGTCCTTCTATATATTAAATCCCCTATGAGCATGATAGTGATGACAATGAGCTAGAGTCAAGAGACTCAAGAAATTGTGGCATGATGTTCTTACAATGCTAATGATGCTATTATTGTTAACACTCGCCTTACGTTTTCTTCCCTTCAAGGCGAGGCATGATACTCATAAATGTTCATAATACAATCGGGGATTCACGACCTTACGTCACCCCGACATAGTATGATTGTCTTAAAGCCTAATGAATGCTCTTAATGCTATTATACGTTATGACAATAAGATGATAAGAAATGCTAACTTGTAACACTATGGGATACATGGAACACTAAGAAATGATAACATGACGCTATGGCTTGAGAGGTATAATAATGACGTGTTATGATTGATGTTGTGATGATATGATTCCACCGCCTATATGGCCGGGCATGTCACCGCTAATGCGGGCTGCGTATGATTCCACCGCGCCTATATGGCCGGGCATGTCACCGCTAATGCGGGCTGGGATGTTTACACCGAGCCCAAAGGGCCGGGCATGATCACCACTAGTGGGCGGCGTATGAGGGTTACCCAAACGCGGGTAACGATACAGATTATGATGTGATGAGGTATATGATGACGTACGTGATGATGTATGGGATGTGATAACATGGGTACTATGATTGTGTAAATTGTGAAATATGATAGTAATACGATTGCCTATGACATGTGTGCAGGTTATATCTTTGTCCCATGACTCATGATCTTTCTATTATGTTTGTTTATTTCATTCCTGCCTTACATACTCAGTAAAATATTCATACTGACGTCCTTTTTTCTATGGACGTTGTGTTCATGCCCACAGGTAGACAGGGAGGAGATCTTGCTCCGGATTCTTAGAGGCTGCTAGCTGATTGGAAGCCCTCCATTGTCCCGGAGGTGCCTATGATGATTCTTTTGTGTACAGTTGTAGGTGTCATCTCTTAGAGGCTCATAGATACTCGACGTGGGTCGTGTGGTTTCATGGCATGGTCATTATGTGTATATATATATATACGTGTGTGTGTGTGTATATTATTTTGCTAGCCTAAGGGCTCGTATGTATAAAATCATTTCGTTTCTAAATGAAAATGGATTTTATTATAAATTAAGCATGAATCGGATAAATGACTGCTAAATAAGCTTAATAAGTGATGGCACGAGCGATGCTCGGTGGTTAGCCCCGGGTACCCGTCACGGCCCCTAGCTGGGTCGTGACAACTAGATTCTGGCTCAAATACTTTTTCCTTTAAGGCTTCCCTGTACAATGCTTTCCTAACTGTTCTATGATGCTGGAACTTTGTATCCACATAACTAGCTCACGATGGCTATTTCACTTAACATTTATCTTAGTTTACTATATACTTCGAATAACATCATACCCAATCCTTCTCAGCTTCTTCATTACTGAACTTCCTATTAAACTCTTATCTTGAAATTTGAACAATTCCTTCCTTGGAGTACTATCTCCCAATCTTTATTTAGTCATACATATGACTGACTGGTTATGTTTATCATCAAATCGTCCTCACATATTATCAGCCCGCCAGTGTAATAGCCCTATGAGGTAGTTTCCAATTCCTTTATTGTCCTATTTCCATCTTTTAACAAGGCCTACTTCTAATCCAATACTTGTCGTCTCGTCTTCCCCCCTTAGGGAGGTAACCCACCACTCTATATTTGACTTCCCATTTAGTTCTCATTTTTTCTTGCAAGTACTTACTTCCAGTAATTTCTGCAACCAATCTTAGCTGTAACTATTCATCGTCTGAGTCTATCTGGTCAGTCGCGTATACCTGTAAATGGTCACATATCCTCATAAACATACTAGCCTTAAATGGCCAAATCCTTTATTAAAGAGGTCTTCATAATTCTCTTACTGTCCTTCTAGAAATCACCTTTTTTCTGTTACTCGCTTTCCCATTTCATTATTGCAATGGTATCTAGTATAGTATTCCATTTCCAAGAATCTATCCTGATTATTACTACTTCCCCTTTCTCTCGCTACATAAATACTCGATCTTTATGTAGATCTCTTTTATCTTGTACCAATTTGCGACTTCAAACTCTTCCAATGCCCTTTACATAAGTAATCCTTCTAAAACATAACTCACTTCCTTCGCTAACCATTCAGCCTTGTATTACAAACTCAATAATCCTGTGATAATAAAACTTTTGGAGAGAAATGTTCGAGTTCTGGATGATGTGAGAAATGAATGAAAATAAACCATGGATCAAAATTATATAATAACATAAGTCGCACTGCCACACTTCGACGGTTCATTCGACGGACCGTCTTTCCACTCGACGGTTCGTCCTTCTACTTATCGAGTTGCAAAGGCCTCATACTTAATTCGATTCGATTCGTCTAATTTCCATCTCTTAGACTCTTTTCCCCAATATAAATAACAACTTACATAGCTTTAAAACACATCCGTAGGTCTCACATACAACCCCTCAAAATGATTTTTAAACTCGAATCTTGCACTCCGTATCCAATCCAATTTAGACATTTAAGCATTATCTTCCTTATAACTGATACTCTTTTCCGTTTCCATAATCCTTGTTTTACCCCCTTTCTACTCATAAATCATTGACATATTTATACTCAAGGGTCATTGTTTAAACACATACGTATCCTTTTCACGTCTTACCTCGAGGGACAGTTATAGCTCCCATCTAATCACACCGATGTCTCATTAATAAAACACTTCTAAAGTTACTGGCCACTCAAAATATAACACAATCCTTTACTATCGTCTGGCTGAAAATCCTCTCAACTCCTTTTCCCTTTCCTAATATAATCATTTAAGGTATTATGACTTACCATTGTTGCATAACATAAAACATTTTAGTTCATACTTGCTTACTTTTAACACTTTTTCAAAGCGACAAATATACCTTCCATGATTAGCTGCTCTAGTCCTTAAACTCTGACAGAAGTGGGACTTCCCATAGCCCTACTCTAGAACCCTGATCTGGCATGAATCGCTCTAATATGGGCTGAGAAATTCTTCATCCTGTTGCCTCTCTATCCACCGTTCTCCGCCACCTGAATCTTTTCCAATTGTACAAGCTATACTAACCTGTCGGGTCTGACCACCACCTTTATTTGAACCTTGCTCTGAAGATGTCATCAAGTCCTGGTTATTAGGGTCCTCAGGCTACAAACTCCTCAGTTTCTCAGAAGGTCCTACACTCTGTGCTGGTCTACGATACTCTGAAGCTTAAGGTTCAACTCCTAGCATTAGCGTTTCCCTTCCTTGCCCAGCTATGGTCAAGGGCGAAACTGGTAACATCAGAGCTTTTCCTGGATGCTCTGCTCTTATCAAAGCCGATGGTACCTGTAGCACTGATTCATCCTGAATCTCCGAGGGGTCTGTTTCCGTAGAAGATATAATCTCAGATGGGTCCGTCTCAATGAAGGGTACATCCTCACTTGGGTCCTCCTTTAAAGAGTAACTTAATCCTCCCCTTGTCATCATTACAACCCTCGAATCGCACGTAATCCTTTTTGAAGAAGTCGTCGTCAAACAGTAAAATAACAGAAACCAGGGGTGAATATTTACACCCTATGACTCAGATCTATGGCACGATCTAGAATACAAAGAAGGGTAACCATCATAAATGCCCTGCAGCCTTCTGTTTATAAGTGTGGCGCTTCACACTCATAAACAAGACTCTACTGGACACGGCTCGTAGACAAACCCTAGGACGAACTACTCTGATACCACTTCTGTCACGACCTAACTAGAGGGTCATGTCGGGCGCTTAGAGTTAGCCTACCGAGAACCACAAAACATACATACATCTCATCATATCATCATACCTGAGTGGGCCATCTTGCTAACTTATAAATATCGTCAGCTGTAAGGGACACCAGCCCAAAAGATATATATAAGTGTCATCAAGCTGAAACCAAGTATACAACAATATAAGGACCGAGAAGGTCATAGAACATCTAACTGTGCATAACTGTCTACGAGCCTCTACAGGAGTACATAACATAATAAGGACGGGACAGTATCCTGCCGTGCCCATCTGTACACAAAGGATCATACCAACTGGACTGCAACTCCGGAACAAGTGGACTGCTCCGGTACAACTGCTGAGAAGTTAGCCTATGAGTCTGAATCGTCTCCCTGTCTACCTGCGGGCATGAACGCAGCGTCCTAAAAAAAAGGACATCAGTATGAATAATGAATTAAGTATGTAAGGCATGAAAAATAACATAATAAAAGTATGGAAGGAACATGTGCTAGGAGAAGTAACCTGTACATCTGATTGCCTCTTAAGGCGGATATCATGCATGCTTAGCTTTTTTTAAAAAACATTTTCATACACTTATAATATAAGTGTTAGTGCTGCGGAACATGCAGCCCGATCCATAAATGCTAGTGCTGCGTAACGTGCAGCCCGATCCATATATGTTAGTGCTGCTGAACGTACAACCCGATCCATATATCATATCATCCCGCGTCTGAGGCATCCCGCCTCCGGGGTATCATCATAACCAGCCCACTGCAGTGGTGTACACAATAGGTGTCGTACCCAGCCGACTATATCGCGGCTCGGTGTGAGAAAATACATACATATATATAAAGCAAGCATAACAGCCCAAATAAACGTTATGACTGTATCGAAGTGACGTAAGGTCGGTAACCTCCGATTATCATTATAGCACTATCATCATGACCATATCTCACCTTGGAGGAACAATAATCATAAGATGAGATCAACATCAATAATAAGATTAATAACCATAATAATCAGGAGATAAGAATCAACAATATCATAAGAACATCAAGAACATATGCTTCTAATATTTCTAAGATAAGAATCATTATGGACATCCTTTGTGTAAGCTCAAAACAATGGATTCATGCCTTAAGAAAGAAAGGGACAACCTTAGCATACCTTGACGTCTCCTTAACTACTTAACGCTCATCCTTCCGAATTTGCAAATCTACATTCAAGATAATTTGCACCAAGGTTAATTCGGTGAGACGCTTATGAGGTCAAACCAAGCTATTAAGTACGCTAACGACATTTGAGCAGCATTTCCCCTATATTATCGACTTCCTCCAAATTCCAAAATAACTCCCAAACATCAATAACAATATCAATAATAACATAATCGAGATACTACTTGAGAAACATATACAAATCCGTCCGGAACTTCCTTCAAAAATCAATCCATAAGACAACAACATTAACATATCAAACTACAACCTTTATACTATGTTTTTCCTTCACTTTAAACCATTAAAACCTCCAAAAGCAATTCAATTCAACATATACAGCAATCACATATAATCAACATTATTATTACTTCATCAACAACATCCACCACATGGTTTATTTCGTCTTTTAACCAATTTAACTCAATACGAGACAATTCTTGCAAGATTCTCCTTGAATTAACTTAAATCTTTAACCCTAGGGGAAGAATCTTACCTCAATGGACGGGATAGTCCTTGGAACTAGCTTGAACCCAAACTTCACCTTCACCAACATAATACCACCATGAACGCGAACTTTACGAGCTTATACGCACTTCCCGAGCCTCGTTGATGGCTAACGTTAAGACTTTATGACCAAAATTTGCATATGGATTTGTAGGAACATGCACCTATGTTGTAGAATGTTCTAGTGTTGGGAAATGATCAAAAAAATTACCAAGAGGGCCCTTTTATACTTGCCAAAGTTGGTTCCACTGACTTAAATTTTGCTCTTCGCGTTCGCGAGGCCTTGGCTTGCGTTTGCGAAGAGCTTCTGACAGCTAATTTTGAAACGTCCATAACTTTCTGCTCTGATGTGATATCGACGAATAGTTTGTTGCATTGGAAAGAAGACACACTGAACATCGATTTACATAAGGGATTACGTAACTCCTCCTATTCTAGGAGATATACCTCTCTAAATTTCTGCCAAATTTTTTCAAATTTTTGACAAACTTATTTTCTTCAATTTGCTTGATCCCGGAACCTTTAGACACTTGCCTAACACTCTTTACGAGTATTCCTTAACCTTATAAGGGTTCCATAACCTCTCCAAGCTTACGTTATTTTACTCACAATGCAAACGAAGCGAAATTTTTCGAGGTGTAACATTCTCCCCCTTTAATAACATTCGTCCTCGAATGTTAAACTATCAGAGATCTTATGGAAGTTTCAGCAGAGCTTCCTCTGTAGCTGTAATACTACCAACCTGAAGGTTATAATGTCTCAGTCTGGATCTCCTTTAGAAATGGAAAAAAATGCGGATACTTAGATCTCATATCTTTATTAACTTCTCTAGCCATCTCTTCTATAATAATTGTTCTGTACTCCAAATATCATCAATTGGTACAACTGTGGGGGGATTTCTCAATACACTTGTGAAGCATAGACATGTAGAATACTGAATATACAGATTTCGATTTTGAGGGTAAATCTAATAGGTCCTTTGACCATCATCTTGTGAAGTCTAAGGTATCCAAGGGTCAACTTATCTTACTTATTACTTCTTGTAAATTTCATTAGGATGAGTTTCCAAATTTCAAACAATTTGACATTCTCCCATTCTTATAGAGCTTCATATGAGCCATATGGATATTGGAATGATGACTAATACCATATGCTTATTCAATCCATATTAACTGGTCGTCCCAATTTTCTTCAAGGTTCTAATATACATGTTATGAAGCTTTCCTAGTTCCTTACAATTACAAAATCCATACTGATCATTTCCTCATTCCTCAATGACATAACCATATGATACTTCAGTATCTCAGACTTCTGTTTATCTATTAATAGACCACGAACTCTGTAATATGTTCTTTCTATCAATCCACAAAGGTCATGATACATCTTTGTTGCCTCTAAACAGATCATCTACCCTTGCTATATTTAATATAAAGTTGGTTCGATATCTTAGGAATCCATCTTGCTGAGATAGTCCTTCCCTGAATCTTCTTTCGAGCTTTGGTTTAAGAGATATACCATTTCTGGGAAACTATATCTTTAGTCAGGTTTCCCAACATATACTCTATCTTGATATTGCTATCCACGGCTACGCTACACTTAACCGGTTGAAGCTTTGTAGTAATCTTAGCAAGTCTCTCATATACTTATATCATCTCTGTAGTATATGATTTTATACCTTTCTGCTATCTTCCAGAATAGACATATCCATTTCAGTGTTAGATCCATCTTTTTTTATTGTAATGCAATGAAGCTGTCTTACATGAACTTTGCTCCTCATTATCTTTTTCACTACTACCACTAGCCTCTAGTTCCTCTTTTAGGTCCATCTCATTCCATTCACTTACAACGCGACTTTAATTCTCTTATTTCCTTAATATTCTATGCCTGGAATTCTCATATCATCATCATACACATTTGTATTATCAAATAATCGCGTTCCTCCGAATAGTTCATTTTCAATTTAGTCCTCCTCAATTGATAACTCCACATCTTTCCATCAACAAGATGTTACTAGATTATGGCTCAAATACTTTGCCTTTAAGGATTCCCTGTACAATGCTTTCCTAACTGTTCTATGATGCTGGAAATTTGTATCCACACAACTAGCTCGCGATGGCTATTTCACTTAACTTTTATCTTAGTCTACTATCTGCTTCGAATAACATCATACTCAATCCTTCTCTGCTTCTTCATTACTGAACTTTCTATTACACTCTTATCTTGAAATTTGAACAACTCCTTCCTTGGAGTACTATCTCCCAATATTTATTTAGTCATACATATGACTGACTGGTTATGTTTATCATCAAATCGTCCTCACATATTATCAGCCCGCTAGTGTAATGGCCCTTTGAAGTAGTTTCCAATTCCTTTATTATCATATTTCCATCTTTTAACAAGGCCTACTTCTGATCCAATACTTATCGTCTCGTCTTCCCCCCTTAGGGAGTTAACCCAGCACTCTATATTTGACATCTCATTTAGTTCTCATTTTTTCTTGCAAGTACTTACTTGCAGTAATTTCTGCAACCAATCTTAGCTGTAACTATTCATCGTCTGAGTCTATCTGGTCAGTCGCGTATACCTGTAAATGGTCACATATCCTCATAAACATACTGGCCTTAAATGGCCTGATCCTTTATTAAAGAGGTCTTCATAATTCTCTTACTGTCCTTCTAGAAATCACCTTTTTTCTATTGCTCGCTTTCCCATTTCATTACTGCAATGGTATCTAGTATAGTATTCCATTTCCAAGAATCTATCCTGATTATTACTACTTCCCCTTTCTCTCGCTACATAAACACTCGTTCTTTATGTAGATCTCTTTTATATTGTACCAATTTGCGACTTCAAACTCTTCCAATGCCCTTTACATAAGTAATCATTCTAAAACATCACTCACTTCCTTCATTAACCATTCATCCTTGTATTACAAACTCAATAAACCTGTGATAATAAAACTTTTTGAGAGAAATGTTCGAGTTCTAGATGATGTGAGAAATGAATGAAAATAAACAATGGATCAAAATTATATAATGATATAAGTTGCACTGCCTCACTTCGACCGTTCATTCGACGGACCGTCTTTCCACTCGACGGTTCGTCCTTCTACCTATCGAGTTGCACAGGCCTCATACTTAATTCGATTCGATTCGTCTGATTTCCATCTCTTATACTCTTTTACCCAATATAAATAACAACTTACATAGCTTTAAAACACCTCCGTAGCTCTCACATACAACCCCTCAAAATGATTTTTAAACTCAAATCTTACCCTCCGTATCCAATCCTATTTAGACATTTAAGCAGTATCATCCTTATAACTGATACACTTTTTCGTTTCCATAATCCCTGTTTTACCCCCTTTCTACTCATAAATCATTGGCATATTTATACTCAAGGGTCATTGTTTAAACACATACGTATCCTTTTCACGTCTTACCTCGAGGGACAGTTATAGCTCCCATATAATCACACCGATGTCTCATTAATAAAACACTTGTAAAGTTACTGGCCACTCAACATATAACATAATCTTTTACTATCGTCTGGCTGAAAATCCTCTCAACTCCTCTTCCCTTTCCTAATATAATCATCTGAGGTATTATGACTTACCGTTATTGCATAACATAAAGCATTTTAGTTCATACTTGCTTACTTTTAACACTTTGTCAAAGCGACAAATATACATTCCATCATTAGCTGTTTTAGTCCTGAAACTCTGACGGATGTGGGACTTCCCATAGCCCTATTCTAAAACCATGATCTGGCACGAATCGCTCTAATATGGGCTGAGAAATTCTTCATCCTGTTTCCTCTCTATCGACCATTCTCCGCCACCTGAATCTTTTACAATTGTACCAGCTATACTAACCTGTCGGGTCTGACCACTACCATCATTTGAACCTTGCTCTGAAGATGTCATCATGTCTTGGTTATTAGGGTCCTCAGGCTGCAAACTCCTCAGTTTCTCCGAAGGTCCTACTCTGCAAACTACCTTGATACAACTTTTGTCATGACCCAATCAGAGGGCCTTGACGGGCGCCCAGAGCTAGCCTACCGAGAACCATAAAACATACATGCATCTCATCATATAATCATACCTGAGTGGGCCATCTTGCTAACTTATGAATATCGTCAGCGGTAAGTGACACCAGCCCAAAAGATATACATAAGCGTCATCAAGCTGAAACCACGTATACAACAATATAAGGACCGAGAAGGTCATAGAACATCTACCTGTGCATAACTGTCTACGAGCCTTTACTGGAGTACATAACTTAATAAGGATGGGACAGTGTCCTGCCGTGCCCATCTGTACACAAAGGATCATACCAACTGGACTATAACTCCGGAACAAGTGGAGTCTGAACCGTCTCCTTGTCTACCTGCGGGCATGAACGCAGTCCCCAAACAAAAGGACGTCACTACGAATAATGTACTGATTATATAAGGCATGAATAACAACATAATGAAAGTATGGAAGGAACATGAGATAGGAGAAGTAACCTGTACATTTGATTGCCTCTTAAGGCAGATATCATGCATGCTTAGCTTTTTTTAAAAAAAAACATTTTCATACATATATAATGTAAGTGTTAGTGCTGCGGAACATGCAGCCCGATCCATAAATGTTAGTGTTGCGGAACGTGCAGCCCGATCCATATATGTTAGTGCTGCAGAACGTGTTGCCTGATTCATATATCATATCATCCCACGTCCGGGGTATCATCATAACTTGCCCACTGCAGTGGTCTGCACAATAGGTGCTATACCTGGCCGACTATAGCGCGGCTCGGTGTGAGAAAATACATACATATACATAAAGCATGCATGACAGCCCAAATAAACGTTATAACTCTATCAGAGTGACGTAAGGTCGGTAACCTTAGATTATCATTTTGGAACTATCATCATGAACATATCTCACCTTGGAGGAACAATAATCATAAGATGAGATCAACATCAATAATAAGATTAATAACCATAATAATTAGGAGATAAGAATCAACAATATCGTAAGAACATCGAGAACATATGTGTTACATCTTGGGAATTTTGAGTATGTTGCGCTGTAAATAGGATAATGCAAGGTTAAGGTAAACATGAAGTCCTTTTGAAGTTAAGGGGAGTATCTGATGGCTTTAAGTGTGAACTACAAGATTTTGGAGTCGCATGACCCGGTGGAACTAAATTCGTCGAAGGAAGTGAAATGTAAGTTGTGTTTGGGAAGATTTCGCATCAGTCGAGCTAACATTTATTTTGAAATGTCTTGCGGAGGAGCTATAGGGTGTTACACCTCGAAAAATCTTCCGTTGGTACGCAAGTGAAAGATCTAGTGAAGAGTATGAGTAGCAGGTTAATGACGACTTAATGATGCTCTGGGAAAGGGTTATAACGTCCCTTAGATTGATAGTGAAGTGTTAAACAAGTTATAAGAAGGTTCCATGAGGATTGGAGACCAAACGAAGTGACGAGAACAAGTTCAGTGGACTGATGGGTTATACGGCTCATTATACGGACCGTATAATGTTTTACGGACCGTATAATGGACCGTAGAATCATCACAGTGAAGATTGCTCACTGGTGACATTATACGGTCAGTTATACGACCGTATAAATTTATACGGTCCGTATAATGGACCGTATAATGGTCACAGTGAAGGGTGCAGGAAAGGCTCATTTCATGGTCAATTATACGGACCGTATAATGATTATACGGACCGTATGATGGACAGCATAATGAACCCGACAGATCAGTGATGGGTTATTATATAAGGGGCCAAGTTCATGAAATCATTTCCATATTTCATCCTTCTCTCTAAAACATCTCTCTACATTTATTTCCCAAGTTTTCAAGGATTACTAATGATCAACAACATAAATCAAGTGAGTCAAGAGTAAGGAAACCCGTTAAAGACCATCCAAGTCAAGAAATGCAAATGGAGGAAAACTACGGTTTTGCTCAAAGTGGAGTATTATCAACTAAGGCTCATTCCTACAACAGCTAAGGTAAGATTAATGATATTTATATGTTGTTTAAGGTATTTGAGAGTTGAAATGCTTGGTCATTAGAAAAACATAGCAAAATGGGTCATGAATGATGAATAGTGACATTTTGAGAAATAGTTTGAATTGAATCATGATTGTTGTTGTGTTGCGATATGAATGTGCTATATACGTCGTTAAGATCATGAAATAGACATTGTATATGAATGGACGAGGTCGGGGGTTATGACCATGAATAGGGGTGAATTAGGAGCAAATTGAGAAATCTAGATAATATGGATAATGTGGATGATTAATGGCTATTGTATGATATTGTGAGTGTATTGTTGACGTTTGAGAGTTGAATTACGATATGGGCAAATGTTGTATAAATAAAGGAGATGCTGCCCGATTTTCTATAGCTTTAGTCATGTGTGCTAGTTATCGATTCTAATGATAGTATGACCTTAATGTAGGTAGAAACGTGAGCATCAGAGGAGTACGTGCGAGTGTAGAATAGTTCAACGAAAAGGTATGTAAGGCTAACCCTTCTTTCATAAGGCATGGTTCTTTGGCCAATCATTTATCCTTCTATGAGCTCATGATGTGCTCCATATGATTCTATTATCAAAAGCTACTGAGCCTATGATCCTTGCGGTGTACTACGATTGTACTACGTTCCTCATATGACGATTAAGCCTATAATATAGATGTAACAATAATAATGATGATAGAAATGAAGATGAGAGTAAAATGATGTTATAGATGCTTATGAGCTATTATATGTATGTGTGCCTATGAAGGGCTATAATGAAACCCCGAGCGTATAATGCCGGGTAGAATATATGTATATGAATATGTATAGAATATGTATATGATTACGTAACGCGCGCACACATCTGCAGATGGTACGGATAACCCTGATGCCTTGGTAGGGCTAGGTAGATATAACCTTGAGCCTTGGTTGGCCAAGTATGTATGAAACACCGAACCTTCATGGTCAGGCACGCTATGTATATATGTATATATGTGTACATGCTATGTATATGACATCATTAAGAGTACGAATATGTTATGTATATGAGATGTAAATGATTGTGAGGGAAATTAAGTACGGATATGGACGTATGTATGCGGATACGTAATAGAACGGAATGTCCCTATGGAAAGCAAGTAAGTGCCATGATGATGATATTATTGCCTCCCCTCCTATACTACTTCATATGTTGTCTATTATGTTTCTATATCGATGTTGGTCATGCTTTACATACTCGATACATTCTTCGTACTGACGTCCTTTTGTTTGTAGACGCTGCGTCATGCCCGCAGGTGCGCAGGGAGATAAACTTGATCCATAGCAGCTTTCTCAGAGATTACATAGCAGAGCTTCATTTCATTCGGAACCATAGGTGCGCAGGGAGATAGGCTTGATCCATAGCAGCTTTCTCAGAGATTACATAGCAGAGCTTCCTTTCATTCGGAGCCATAACTTATGGGTACTTATTCTTTTGTGTACATAATTATGGGCATAGCGGGGTCCTGTCCCGCTCATGTGACATGTTATACTCTCCTTAGAGGCTCGTAGTCACGTGTATATGGTTAGATATGTCTGGCCTTGTCGGCCTATATTTTGTATATCATTTTGTTAGCCTTGTCGGCTCATGTACATTGATGTGGCATAGATGCCTAAGATGATATAAAGATGTTGTTGTCCAAATGGGACTAGTTTGATGGATGAAAGGTAATGTATGTCTAATGGTGTGGCTTACCTAAATGTAAGCACATGTGTAAGCTAAGGGGGTGCCCGGGTGGGCTAGCACCGGGTGCTCGTCGCAGCCCCCTAGTCGGGTCGTGACAAAAGTGGTATCAGAGTAGTTCAGTCCTAGGGTGTGTCTACGAGCCGTGTCTAGTAGAGTCCTTGTTATGGGTGTGTTGCGCGGCACACTTATAAACAAGAAGCTGCGGACATTTTAGGAATGAATGACCTTCTTTCTTTATAGGAATCGTGCGATAGAGCTATGGTGTAAGAAATATTTGTTCCTAATCGTGTGTTGTGTATTTCAGAGATGCCTAAAAAGAGAAAAACTACAGCAGCCCTAAAGGGCAAGACGGTGGCAGAAAAGCGGGCTGAAAGAGCACCGCCACCGGTAGTAGAGGAAAGTGAGTCCCAGAGTGCGGCTCAGTCTCAGTCCTCCCAGACAATGCCTATTACTGAGGAGCGTGAGGGAGCCTCAGCCCCAGCTCCAGCTCCCCCACCAGATGCTTCGGGTCAAGATGTGAAAGTGGCCATTAATTTGTTGACTCAATTGGTTGCAGCCCAGACTCAGAGGCAAAGCTCGGGACAAGGTGATAGGGTTGTTAGTGCAAGGGCCCGTGATTTCATTACCTTAAACCCTCCGAAATTCTTTGGGTCAAAGCCGGAGGAGGATCCTCAGGATTTTATTGATGGTATATTGAGGACGCTTCGATTGATACATGTTTCGGACACCGAGTCGGTGGAGCTAGAATCAAATAGATTGAGAGATGTCTCGATCCAATGGTACACGGTTTGGATGGCTTCACGGGGAGCCAATGCACCTCCCCCGGTATGGCAAGAGTTTGTTGATGCTTTTCTCCGTCATTATATGCCTCCATAGGTTCGGCGAGCTAGGGCCGATAAATTCTTAAATTTGAGGTAGGGTAGCATGAGTGCTCTAGAGTACAGTCTCTGCTTCAATTCCTTGGCCAGGTATGCTTCGGCCATGGTAGCGGATATGGGTGACCGGGTACACCAATTTGTGAAGGGCCTAGGGCCACATTTGATGGATAGATGCTTGACGGCGTCTCTTCAGGATGGCATGGATATTGCACGCATTCAGGCTCATGCTCAGAACCTAGAAGAAAGTTTGCAACAACAATGAAGTGAACGTGAGCAAGATAGGGGACATAGTAAGAGGGCCAGATCCTCAGGTTCGTTGAGCAAGGTTAGAGGTGGGCACAGGAAACAGTTCCCCAGGCATTCAGGCTATTCTATGACCAGTGTACCTCTACGGTTTTCAGGCCAGAGCCTTGATAGATCTGCTAGTTCAGGGTCGAGTCCGATTTATTCAGGACCTCAGTTCAGAGATAATTCAGGCCAGTCAAGGCCACCTGTACCACGATGTTCCCAGTGTGGGAAGTTGCATTGGGGTCGATGCCGATTGGGCTCAGATAGTTGCTATTCATGTGGTCGACCAGGCCATATCATGCGTGATTTCCCCTTAGTACATAGTAGAGGTAGGACCCAGCCATCAGGGTCGGTAGCCAGATCTTCAGCATCTATACGCCCTACGGGGCCAGTTTCACATGCGCCAGTCGTCCATGGTAGAGGCAGAGGCAGAGCTCCCAGTTCTAGCGGTCCTGAGCACCGTATTTATGCTTTGGCTGGACGCCAAGATCTTGAGTCTTCCCCTGACGTGGTCACAGGTATATTATCGGTATTCTCTCATGATGTATATGCTTTGATTGATCTGGGCTCCACATTCTCATATGTTACTCCATATATTGCTGGTCGATTTACAGTCGAGCCGGAGTCGATCAAACTTTTTGAGGTGTCTGCACCCGTGGGTGAATCGGTAATAGCTAGCCGAGTATAAAGAAATTGTGTGATTGTGATTTGTTATCGTCGTACCATGATTGACTTTCATGAGCTGGAAATGGTAGATTTTGATGTCATTATGGGCATGGATTGGTTGGCTTCTTGCTATACCACTGTTGATTGTAGAATGAAAATGGTTCGTTTCTGATTTCTGGGAGAACCAGTCTTAGAATGGAAAGGGAATACGGCGTCACCAAAAGGTAGGTTCATTTCCTACCTAAAGGAAAGGAAAATGATCACAAAAGTTTGTATTTATCATCTAGTGCGAGTTCAAGATATAGAAGTTGAATCGCCAACTCTTCAGTCAGTTCCCGTAGTAAATGAATTTCTGGATGTGTTCCCGGAAGAGCTTCAAGGCCTTCCTCCCGAGCGGGAGATTGATTTTGCCATCGATGTGTTGCCAGGCACTAAACCCACATCTATCCCTCCCTATAGAATGGCACCCGCAGAATTGAAAGAGTTAAAGGAGCAATTCAAAGACTTGCTTGATAAAGGCTTCATTAGGCCTAGTTCATCCCCGTGGGGAGCACCCGTATTGTTCGTCCGAAAGAAAGATGGCTCCTTGAGAATGTGCATTGATTATCGACATTTGAATAAGGTGACAGTTAAGAATAAATATCCTCTCTCGAGGATTGATGACTTATTTGATCAATTGCAAGGTGCTAAATGGTTTTCAAAGATCGATTTGAGGTCCGGGTGTCATCAAAAGAGAGTTAGGGAGAAAGATATCCCTAAGACAGCCTTCCGAACAAGATATGGCCATTTTGAATTCCGGATAATGTCATTTGGGATAACTAATGCACCGGCGGTATTTATGGATTTGATGAATAATGTGTTCAGACCCTTCCTGGATTTATTTGTGATAGTATTCATCGATGACTCTTGGTGTATTCTAGATCCGAGGCAGAACATGCGGATCATTTGCGTACTGTCATTGGAGTTCTTCGGACTCGAGAGTTATTTGCAAAGTTTTCCAAATGCGAGTTCTGGTTGAGCTCAGTGGCATTTCTAGGGCATATTGTTGCAGCCGATGGTATTCGAGTGGATAGCCAAAAGATTGAGGCTGTGAAGACTTGGCCACGGCCCACAACTCCTACAGAGGTACGTAGCTTTCTGGGCTTAGCAGGTTATTACAGGAGATTCGTTGAGGGTTTTTCTTCTATTTCTTCCCCACTCACAAAGTTGACCCAGAAGTCAACTAAGTTTCAATGGACAGATGCTTGCGAACGCAGTTTCCAAGAGTTGAAAGACAGATTGACGTCCACCCCAGTCTTGACACATCCAGAGGGATTGGAGGGATATGTTGTTTATTGCGATGCTTCAGGTGCTGGGCTAGGCTGTGTATTGATGCAACATGGTAAGGTGATTGTGTACGCTTCAAGGCAATTATGAAAACATGAACAAAATTATCTAACCCATGATTTAGAATTGGCCGCGGTGGTCCATGCATTAAAGATATGGAGACATTATTTATATGGTGTCCATGTGGATATTTATACAGATCATAAGAGTCTCCAGTATATCTTCAAGCAGAAAGAGTTGAATTTGCGGCAACGACGATGGCTAGAGTTGCTAAAAGATTACGATGTTGATATCTTGTATCACCCCGGAAAGGCGAACGTTGTAGCTGATGCTCTTAGCCGCAGATCTATGGGAAGTTTATGTGATGTACGACCGGAGAAGAGAGGAATGACTCGTGCGCTTCAGCAATTAGCTAGCCTAGGAGTCCGAGTGGTGGACTCAGGTAGCGAGGGAACCACTATTCATAATTCAGCAGTCTCGTCGCTAGTAACAGAAGTGAAGGAGCGGCAATATGAGGATGACATGCTGATGCAGTACAAAGATACACTCCCTCAGAAAGAGGAATCACCATTTGATATTTCAGGAGACGGAGTTCTTCGATGACGAGGCAGATTATGTGTTCCCGATGTGGCGGGGCTATGCCACCAAATATTGAGAGAAGCTCATTGTTCCCATTATTCTGTCCACCCCGGAGCGACGAAAATGTATCATGATCTCAAGTCTGTATATTGGTGGAATGGGATGAAGAAGGATGTAGCGGAATTTGTAACTCAGTGTCCCAATTGTCAGCAAGTGAAAATCGAACACCAAAAGTCGGGTGGATTATTGCAAGCTATAGAAATCCCAACTTGGAAGTGGGAAGTGATTAATATGGATTTCATCACAGGTTACCCTGTTCTCGACGTAAGTATGACTCTATATGGGTGATTGTCGATAGACTCACAAAGTCAGCTCATTTCTTACCAGTCAGAACGACGTATTTGGCTGAAGATTATGCAAAACTGTATGTTAAAGAGATAGTGAGACTCCATGGTGTACCAGTATCCATTATCTCGGATAGAGGGACTCGGTTTACAGCTAATTTTTGGACGTCTTTCCAAGAGGGTCTAGGTACCCAAGTGAGCCTTAGCACGACATTTCATCCCCAGACCGATGGGCAAGCTGAACGCACCATCCAGACTCTTGAAGATATGTTGCGAGCATGTATGATATATTTTGGAGGAAATTGGGATGATCATTTTCCACTCATCGAATTTTCTTACAATAATAGTTATCATTCTAGCATTCAAATGGCACCGTATGAGGCTTTATATGGGCGAAAGTGCAGATCCCCAATTGGGTGGTTTGAAACTGGAGAAACTAAATTGATAGGGCCAGACTTGGTCCAGCAAGCCATAGAGAAGGTTAAGCTCATACAAGATCGGTTGTCAGCGGCTCAAAGTCGTCAGAAATCCTATGCGGATAATCGTCGAAGGGACTTAGAGTTCCAAGTGAAAGATTGGGTATTTCTAAAAGTGTAGCCAATGAAAGGCGTTATGAGATTTGGCAAAAAGGGGAAGCTTAGTCCTCGGTATATTGGGCCTTATGATATTGTGCGAAAGATAGGCAAAGTGGCCTATGAGCTATATCTACCTCCAAATTTGGAGTCAGTCCATCCAGTTTTCCATGTCTCAATGCTTCGGAAATGCGTTGGAGATCCTACTAGGATCGTCCCAGTAAATGATGTTCAAGTGACGGAAAATTTAACTTATGAAGAAGTACCCATTGCTGTCACGACCCAGCCCCGTGGGCCGCGACTGGTGCCCTACAGGGACACCCCAAACGAACTCACACCCAGACCATCGCAATTCAAACTCAACCGAACTCAGCATACGCTATTCGAACTCAACATCGCAATCAGACATCTACCGAACACTTATTCTAAGCAGACGCCCGTACAGATCAGACAGATTACAAGTCAGAAAGGAGGCGGAATATACATCGCCAAATTTCACACACACACATCAAAGGGGTGGCGGAATGTACATCGCCCCCAAATGCATACGCACACATACAAACTCAGAGGCCGACTTGGCCATAGTAGCGTACGGGCCGCTCAAGATCGTAAAACGGACTCGCATGCAAACACACCGGACCCACGACCCACAAATTTGACTACAGGCCTCTAAACAAAACGGAACATAAGAACATAGGACGGGACAGGGCCCCGCCGTACCCACTCATCCAAATATACAGAATACAGACACAACCAAAAGATATGTACCGAAAGTAGGCTCCGGATCAAGGGGAGCTCTTCAACACAGCAGAATAAGTAGCCTAAACTGGAGGACCACCCAAACGAGCTTCTGTACCTGCGGGCATGAAACACAGCCCCCGAAGAAACGGGGGTCAGTACGGGAGACGTACTGAGTATGTAAAACAGAAGGTACAGAAATTACAAACACAGCTAGAGTCAGAAAGAACAAACACACCAACATTGTAAACAAAGCAAACCTGCGCGGGAGGCGAACGTACAAATGCAAATCAAATCATGCATAGGGTATAGGAACGTGGTCACCCCCTGACGCTGGTGCCACAACACATCATAACTCCAGAAGTTTTCAAATCTCCGTACAGTCTCCAGACACATCATATCACACACACATCATATCATCAGAACATATCAAATGCCATATCACATCATAACTCCATAAACGGTAACCGGCCCTATGGCGAGGCCTCGGAAACCGTGACACATCATAACTCCCGAATATATTATAGTGCGCACGATCACAAAGTCGGCCCGGGTACCGACGAACGAAGTCACAACAGACAGCACGAACAGAGTAGTGCAGAAACCATATGCATATCAAAATAATTTGTCGGACTCAACATATCGTTTACATATAGGTAGATACTGACGCCAGAAGGCTCGGAGTAGGAATCAAATTGATAAAAGTAGGCATATAAAGGTTACGAAGTTCCAAACTGTCAAATTCGTAAGAAAACTGTTCATAAGTCATTTTTCCGGAATTCTCACATCATCCCAAAGTACAGAACATGCATTAATGGCATAGGAAGTTTCAAACGCATCCATGAGTCACAAACAGATGGTTGCGGATCATAACGAACACCAACGAATCAAACAAGCCGAATAAGGGGGAGCCTCGGGGCTCGCGGGCCCACCTCGGGACAAATTGAGGCGGCAGACACAAATCGCAGATTTTTGGCTCCATAGAGTCATTTACAAAAGTTTCGAAGAGTTTCGGACTCAACAGCACAAGTTATGGAGGTACGAGCGTTCTTTTACCCAAATGGGACCAAAAGGTTTCAATCGCGCTGAATGAATAGTGCTCGAACTTGAACCTCGATTTCCGAGAGCAGAGTTATTCCCGAGATTCCGAAATTTACCTAGTAGGACTAGGACATGCCAAAAAAATGAGAGGTAGGCTTTACATACCTGGTTGGCGCCTTACACTCCTCAAATCGCAATTCCCGTTTCGTCTAGAAACTGCAAATGGTCACTTTTACCAGTTACTATTCATGAGAATCAACACTTTAGTCTTTGGGCTATATTTGGCTACCGAAATTTCGGCAGCACTCCCCCTATAAATCTAACACCCCCGAGACTTAGCTCGGCTCAAAATACAACAACAACAACAACCCAAACATCATTAACCATACAAACCACAATCATATTACATAAACTTCAAAATTGCACTTTAATACATAAGTTGGCAAAATTATTGATTCAACTTCAACATGCCAAATCTATTTCCACATTAGTCCATTCATTCATTCATTCCCAATTATTCAAACACACTACATACAAGTTCCAAATCACATACGAACATCCCCAAAGTTTACTACTTTCCAATTTTCATTCAAAAACACCAAAAGTTACGACGAACGTTCTAACTTGCGTTGTTTCATTCCAAATTCATTATCATCAACCATAAACCTTATTTAAGGTCTTTAGTGTCATAAATATACTATGATATACACCAATATCCCAAAGGTATACATTTTTCCGATAACGTCCGAAATCATTTTCTAACACCAATTCAATTCTCCAAACATTCATTTACGATACAAATGTCATAACAACGCATTATTCAAACTAAACAAGATAAAACTCCCACGTCTTATACTACATGGAACTCACGGCCAACATATCCCTTTTTTTTTTTTTTTTCACACACACGTCATGCACAAACACAACCCCAACCCACAATCTTCACACTAATTCAATCACCAACACATACATATCCATTCCATAACATTAAAACATAAAAATCTTACCTTTTTCTTGAGTTTCCGACTTGCCGCAAACGTCGCTCTTTCTCCGAACTACTTGTATCACGTCGGAGAGCGTCTTGAGCACTTCACCACTATGTAAAACTCAAGATTTTTGAAACAACAACAAGACTTGGATATTTTTCTTTCTTTTTCTCTCTAGTGGCCGAAACCCCTTTTCTTTGTGTTCTTTGATTTTTGATCTATTTTCTTGATAATTCCAAAGGCAAGTGGATATATATGGATAAAGGGTCATGTGCTAAGCACATGACCACTTAAGATGGATCTTAGGCCATGTTTTGGGCCGGCCACCATGGTCTCTTTGGGCCTAAATTCTTGGGCCAACCTTCTTGGTCCAATCCTTTAAAAATCCCGCTTAGAAATTCCCGGAACTAATTTCCGAAATTCCAAATTTACCCTCGGCCTTCCCCGAGGTCTTGCCATCAATGATTTCATAATCAACATGAGCATAGCAACTTGAATCAAATTATTTCCTCAATACACACAAGTCTTATTTATTTCTTGATTTCCCGTTATACGAAAATACGGGACATAACATTCTCCCCCCCTTAAGAACATTCGTCCCCGAATGTTAAATCGACCTTATGGAGCGTCATACTACTCCGGGAGGGTTCTCTTGATAGTTGTCCCTTATTGATTTCTCCGACATGGCTGCTTTACCAATACTAGGGCAGATTTTTTTTTTTTTTTTTCACATCACCGACTCAAATACCTTCATAATACATTTTCTCATACTCTACGTAATCACCGAACTCTGCACTATATTCTTGTAAGGGACGGACGCTCTCCAAACATCATCGTCAATATCATCTTCTTTTCACACTCCTGAGTTTCCTTACCACATAGTCGTAATCTCACTTTACTTCATATCAGACACTTCATGCCAAACAAATTCAGAACTAAAACCGGACGGATTCATAATCGGAGGCAGACATACTCAACCATGGCGGACGGATTCGTAGTCATCATCGAAGGTACGGAAGCATATCAGACACATCTGAGATCGGAGTCAGACGTACAAAGGAGTATCGGACGCATTCGTAAGCAGAATCAAACACACGAAGGTATACCAAACAGATTCACAATCGAAGTCAGACGTACAGACTCATATCAGACAGATCCGAAGTCGGAATCAAATATACAGGGTTGTTTCATACAAAGTCGTGACCAGTCAAACCGAAGTGCATCGAACACACACGCGGCCAAAATCAAACGCACCGAAGCATATCAGATGAATTTATATCCAGAGTCAGACCCACAGAGGTGTGCCAGACAGAAACGGATTCAGAATCAAACGCACAAAAGGTTCATCGAACAAGAACGCAGTCGAACTCAGAAATATAGAGGCGTACTAGGTAGAGCCTCATCGGCATCGGAAGTGCAGAAGCACTAAGGATAGAATGTCAATTTGGGATTAAATCATTTATATTAAGGCTCCAATAATTCATGAGAATTTCCCTTTATTTGCAAACTCACCCATCAGTCGTCACACAATTTACCTTGCGTCTTACGTATCGACTCCTTCAAACATTCCAACTACTCACACTGCTTATCCTTTATTTATCACAGCATTAGTTTCCGGGGCTCGGCTCTTACCCCGCATAGGCACCAAATGAAAATCATACACACACACGTACACATACACACGTTCACTCATACCTTACTGGCGAACATCTCTGGCTGTTATTCAAATTCGTTCAATTTCCCAAGCGGTGTCATACCCTTTTCTTTTTGCCCATTTAGTCCGCCTCGTTCCGCGCGACTCTCGAAAGGGCACTAATTATTCCACACACATTCTATTTATCTTTGGTTACCCCAAATTCTCATTTACATTAATCATACTTACACTTGTGCAAAATTTTGCATTACTTCCCAGGGGGTCACCCATCCCAGAATTGCTCTGGCTTGAGCACGCTTAACCCCGAATCTTTTACGTATTTTAACGCGTTAGGGCTGATATAATTTCTTCAATTGCCCCGCACGACCTTTGTCACGTAATTTTAGGCCAAACGGGGTCTTAGCAAATTTTTCGGAAATTTTTCGTAGCGGGTCCCACACCCGGCTAAGTCGTACCATTACCTTGTCGCCTTTCTGAATCTCAAACATTCGCTCTCATACACCCATACATATGATCACGGCCAACCCACGAATTTAAGCCTCCAAATAATCGATGTGATCCGATAAAAATACCACCGTAAGGTGTTCTCTGGCCACCGACAGAAGAGAACTAAAGTCCGATAGGTATCGCGGGGCCTTTTTGTACATAGTCTACATATTTACTTCCATACTTCTGGAAAAATTTGGGCAGAGTTTCCTCTGTATTTCTTACTATCCGAAACCTGTACACCAGAAATACCAATCATGCCGCACAGGGCTAACACACATATACTCACATATATACCATATCATGTCGTAACGCAGCCACACAGGGCCGATAACTTCAAATGAGAATTATAACGTCGTCGACACTTACCACACGTGCCCAACTCAAACGGCATCGGAGGCACTTTCCTGTTTACCTTCCTCCAGAATTTCCAAAATCACTCGGACGGTGGGGACATTTAGTCACCCTTACCTTGGGTCACTAGATCTCTAATTCCTTTAAATTTCCGTCGTCTTCATAGAACAACGTTTCGCGAATAACATACACATATAGAAGATTCTAAAAACTCATACACTTATAAATAATCAATATCGGGTCTGACCTGGGGAGCTGCCGTGAGAGGTATGTCCACTATCATCCACGTCTGTCTGCTCCCTGGCTATCTGGTCTCCATTATCACTTGCATCTGAATCGGAGGGGTACGGACGATCAGACAAATCCCGGCTCACCGGGGACCCAGGCCAAGAACCGGAGAAATCCATAGCACTCTCCGAGGTGGCCGGGCTATCACGGTCCTCCCTAATAACCAGAGCTCGTGCATACTCAAAAATCTCCTCCTGCGTCGTCCCAGAAGAATGCTCCGATGGGTCTGCCTCATCACTATCTTCCTCCGCGGAGGTAAGAAGCTCCGGAGGGGTCATCGCCAGATCCTCCGAGATATCTGTGTCGTAGCCATCCTCCACGGGATCCTCCGCCCCAGGGATCGGAGACTCTGGAGGAATCGTAGAGGGGTCCTCCGACGGATCCGTATCGTAGCTATCCTCCGGGGAATCCTCCGAAGGATCCGTCTCGATCGAATAACTGGGGCCCTGCCTACTTGGCCCTGGTGACAGCCTGGGGGCCTTCTTGGCACCCCCATCCTCATCGTCGGAAGCCGTCCTCTTCATCCTTCACCAACCTACAATCACCTGCAGGAAGAGGGTCAGAATCATTTTTTTCCCAAATATCGACACTTCTGCTCCATGGAGCCTTGCTGTAGGCACAGCAATTCGCAAAGGAGAATCATCCTAATCATACAGCTTTGTCGCACGATCTAAGAATCCAAAGAAGGGGTAACATCCTAAATGCCCCGTAGCTTCCCGTTTATAGATGTGGTGCACAACACATCGATAAACAAGACTCTACTAGACACGGCCTGTAGACATTCCGAGGACAAACCGCTCTGATACCACTTTTGTCACGACCCAGCCCCGTGGGCCGCGACTGGTGCCCTACAGGGACACCCCAAACGAACTCACACCCAGACCATCGCAATTCAAACTCAACCGAACTCAGCATACGCTATTCGAACTCAACATCGCAATCAGACATCTACCGAACACTTATTCTAAGCAGACGCCCGTACAGATCAGACAGATTACAAGTCAGAAAGGAGGCGGAATATACATCGCCAAATTTCACACACACACATCAGAGGGGTGGCGGAATGTACATCGCCCCCAAATGCATACGCACACATACAAACTCAGAGGCCGACTTGGCCATAGTAGCGTACGGGCCGCTCAAGATCGTAAAACGGACTCGCATGCAAACACACCGGACCCACGACCCACAAATTTGACTACAGGCCTCTAAACAAAACGGAACATAAGAACATAGGACGGGACAGGGCCCCGCCGTACCCACTCATCCAAATATACAGAATACAGACACAACCAAAAGATATGTACCGAAAGTAGGCTCCGGATCAAGGGGAGCTCTTCAACACAGCAGAATAAGTAGCCTAAACTGGAGGACCACCCAAACGAGCTTCTGTACCTGCGGGCATGAAACACAGCCCCCGAAGAAACGGGGGTCAGTACGGGAGACGTACTGAGTATGTAAAACAGAAGGTACAGAAATTACAAACACAGCTAGAGTCAGAAAGAACAAACACACCAACATTGTAAACAAAGCAAACCTGCGCGGGAGGCGAACGTACAAATGCAAATCAAATCATGCATAGGGTATAGGAACGTGGTCACCCCCTGACGCTGGTGCCACAACACATCATAACTCCAGAAGTTTTCAAATCTCCGTACAGTCTCCAGACACATCATATCACACACACATCATATCATCAGAACATATCAAATGCCATATCACATCATAACTCCATAAACGGTAACCGGCCCTATGGCGAGGCCTCGGAAACCGTGACACATCATAACTCCCGAATATATTATAGTGCGCACGATCACAAAGTCGGCCCGGGTACCGACGAACGAAGTCACAACAGACAGCACGAACAGAGTAGTGCAGAAACCATATGCATATCAAAATAATTTGTCGGACTCAACATATCGTTTACATATAGGTAGATACTGACGCCAGAAGGCTCGGAGTAGGAATCAAATTGATAAAAGTAGGCATATAAAGGTTACGAAGTTCCAAACTGTCAAATTCGTAAGAAAACTGTTCATAAGTCATTTTTCCGGAATTCTCACATCATCCCAAAGTACAGAACATGCATTAATGGCATAGGAAGTTTCAAACGCATCCATGAGTCACAAACAGATGGTTGCGGATCATAACGAACACCAACGAATCAAACAAGCCGAATAAGGGGGAGCCTCGGGGCTCGCGGGCCCACCTCGGGACAAATTGAGGCGGCAGACACAAATCGCAGATTTTTGGCTCCATAGAGTCATTTACAAAAGTTTCGAAGAGTTTCGGACTCAACAGCACAAGTTATGGAGGTACGAGCGTTCTTTTACCCAAATGGGACCAAAAGGTTTCAATCGCGCTGAATGAATAGTGCTTGTACTTGAACCTCGATTTCCGAGAGCAGAGTTATTCCCGAGATTCCGAAATTTACCTAGTAGGACTAGGACATGCCAAAAAAATGAGAGGTAGGCTTTACATACCTGGTTGGCGCCTTACACTCCTCAAATCGCAATTCCCGTTTCGTCTAGAAACTGCAAATGGTCACTTTTACCAGTTACTATTCATGAGAATCAACACTTTAGTCTTTGGGCTATATTTGGCTACCGAAATTTCGGCAGCACTCCCCCTATAAATCTAACACCCCCGAGACTTAGCTCGGCTCAAAATACAACAACAACAACAACCCAAACATCATTAACCATACAAACCACAATCATATTACATAAACTTCAAAATTGCACTTTAATACATAAGTTGGCAAAATTATTGATTCAACTTCAACATGCCAAATCTATTTCCACATTAGTCCATTCATTCATTCATTCCCAATTATTCAAACACACTACATACAAGTTCCAAATCACATACGAACATCCCCAAAGTTTACTACTTTCCAATTTTCATTCAAAAACACCAAAAGTTACGACGAACGTTCTAACTTGCGTTGTTTCATTCCAAATTCATTATCATCAACCATAAACCTTATTTAAGGTCTTTAGTGTCATAAATATACTATGATATACACCAATATCCCAAAGGTATACATTTTTCCGATAACGTCCGAAATCATTTTCTAACACCAATTCAATTCTCCAAACATTCATTTACGATACAAATGTCATAACAACGCATTATTCAAACTAAACAAGATAAAACTCCCACGTCTTATACTACATGGAACTCACGGCCAACATATCCCTTTTTTTTTTTTTTTTTTCACACACACGTCATGCACAAACACAACCCCAACCCACAATCTTCACACTAATTCAATCACCAACACATACATATCCATTCCATAACATTAAAACATAAAAATCTTACCTTTTTCTTGAGTTTCCGACTTGCCGCAAACGTCGCTCTTTCTCCGAACTACTTGTATCACGTCGGAGAGCGTCTTGAGCACTTCACCACTATGTAAAACTCAAGATTTTTGAAACAACAACAAGACTTGGATATTTTTCTTTCTTTTTCTCTCTAGTGGCCGAAACCCCTTTTCTTTGTGTTCTTTGATTTTTGATCTATTTTCTTGATAATTCCAAAGGCAAGTGGATATATATGGATAAAGGGTCATGTGCTAAGCACATGACCACTTAAGATGGATCTTAGGCCATGTTTTGGGCCGGCCACCATGGTCTCTTTGGGCCTAAATTCTTGGGCCAACCTTCTTGGTCCAATCCTTTAAAAATCCCGCTTAGAAATTCCCGGAACTAATTTCCGAAATTCCAAATTTACCCTCGGCCTTCCCCGAGGTCTTGCCATCAATGATTTCATAATCAACATGAGCATAGCAACTTGAATCAAATTATTTCCTCAATACACACAAGTCTTATTTATTTCTTGATTTCCCGTTATACGAAAATACGGGACATAACATTCTCCCCCCCTTAAGAACATTCGTCCCCGAATGTTAAATCGACCTTATGGAGCGTCATACTACTCCGGGAGGGTTCTCTTGATAGTTGTCCCTTATTGATTTCTCCGACATGGCTGCTTTACCAATACTAGGGCAGATTTTTTTTTTTTTTTTTTCACATCACCGACTCAAATACCTTCATAATACATTTTCTCATACTCTACGTAATCACCGAACTCTGCACTATATTCTTGTAAGGGACGGACGCTCTCCAAACATCATCGTCAATATCATCTTCTTTTCACACTCCTGAGTTTCCTTACCACATAGTCGTAATCTCACTTTACTTCATATCAGACACTTCATGCCAAACAAATTCAGAACTAAAACCGGACGGATTCATAATCGGAGGCAGACATACTCAACCATGGCGGACGGATTCGTAGTCATCATCGAAGGTACGGAAGCATATCAGACACATCTGAGATCGGAGTCAGACGTACAAAGGAGTATCAGACGCATTCGTAAGCAGAATCAAACACACGAAGGTATACCAAACAGATTCACAATCGAAGTCAGACGTACGGACTCATATCGGACAGATCCGAAGTCGGAATCAAATATACAGGGTTGTTTCATACAAAGTCGTGACCAGTCAAACCGAAGTGCATCGAACACACACGCGGCCAAAATCAAACGCACCAAAGCATATCAGATGAATTTATATCCAGAGTCAGACCCACAGAGGTGTGCCAGACAGAAACGGATTCAGAATCAAACGCACAAAAGGTTCATCGAACAAGAACGCAGTCGAACTCAGAAATATAGAGGCGTACTAGGTAGAGCCTCATCGGCATCGGAAGTGCAGAAGCACTAAGGATAGAATGTCAATTTGGGATTAAATCATTTATATTAAGGCTCCAATAATTCATGAGAATTTCCCTTTATTTGCAAACTCACCCATCAGTCGTCACACAATTTACCTTGCGTCTTACGTATCGACTCCTTCAAACATTCCAACTACTCACACTGCTTATCCTTTATTTATCACAGCATTAGTTTCCGGGGCTCGGCTCTTACCCCGCATAGGCACCAAATGAAAATCATACACACACACGTACACATACACACGTTCACTCATACCTTACTGGCGAACATCTCTGGCTGTTATTCAAATTCGTTCAATTTCCCAAGCGGTGTCATACCCTTTTCTTTTTGCCCATTTAGTCCGCCTCGTTCCGCGCGACTCTCGAAAGGGCACTAATTATTCCACACACATTCTATTTATCTTTGGTTACCCCAAATTCTCATTTACATTAATCATACTTACACTTGTGCAAAATTTTGCATTACTTCCCAGGGGGTCACCCATCCCAGAATTGCTCTGGCTTGAGCACGCTTAACCCCGAATCTTTTACGTATTTTAACGCGTTAGGGCTGATATAATTTCTTCAATTGCCCCGCACGACCTTTGTCACGTAATTTTAGGCCAAACGGGGTCTTAGCAAATTTTTCGGAAATTTTTCGTAGCGGGTCCCACACCCGGCTAAGTCGTACCATTACCTTGTCGCCTTTCTGAATCTCAAACATTCGCTCTCATACACCCATACATATGATCACGGCCAACCCACGAATTTAAGCCTCCAAATAATCGATGTGATCCGATAAAAATACCACCGTAAGGTGTTCTCTGGCCACCGACAGAAGAGAACTAAAGTCCGATAGGTATCGCGGGGCCTTTTTGTACATAGTCTACATATTTACTTCCATACTTCTAGAAAAATTTGGGCAGAGTTTCCTCTGTATTTCTTACTATCCGAAACCTGTACACCAGAAATACCAATCATGCCGCACAGGGCTAACACACATATACTCACATATATACCATATCATGTCGTAACGCAGCCACACAGGGCCGATAACTTCAAATGAGAATTATAACGTCGTCGACACTTACCACACGTGCCCAACTTAACATTCGAGGACGAATGTTCCTAAGGGGGGAAGAATGTTACACCTCGAAAATTCTTTCATTGGTACGCAAGTGAATGATCTAGTGAAGAGTACGAGTAGCGGGTTAATGACGACTTAATGATGCTCTGGGAAAGGGTTATAACATCCCTTAGATTGATAGTGAAGTGTTAAACAAGTTATAAGAAGGTTCCATGAGGATTGGAGACCAAACGAAGTGACGAGAACAAGTTCAGTGGACTGATGGGTTATACGGCTCATTATACGGACCGTATAATGTTTTACGGACCGTATAATGTTTTACGGACCGTATAATGGACCGTAGAATCATCACAGTGAAGATTGCTCACTGGTGACATTATACGGTCAGTTATACGACCGTATAAATTTATACGGTCCGTATAATGGACCGTATAATGGTCACAGTGAAGGGTGCAGGAAAGGCTCATTTCACGGTCAATTATACGGACCGTATAATGATTATACGGACCGTATGATGGACCGTATAATGAACCCGACAAATCAGTGATGGGTTATTAAATAAAGGGCTAAGTTCATGAAATCATTTCCACATTTCATCCTTCTCTCTAAAACATCTCTCTACATTTAGTTCCCAAGTTTTCAAGGATTACTAATGATCAACAACATAAATCAAGTGAGTCAAGAGTAAGGAAACCCGTTAAAGACCATCCAAGTCAAGAAATCCAAATGGAGGAAAACTAGGGTTTTGCTCAAAGTGGAGTATTATCAACTAAGGCTCGTTCCTACAACAACTAAGGTAAGATTCATGATATTTATATGTTGTTTAAGGTATTTGAGAGTTGAAATGTTTGGTCATTAGAAGAGTATAGCAAAATGGGTCATGAATGATGAATAGTGACGTTTGAAATAGTTTGAATTGAATCATGATTGTTTTTGTGTTGCGATATGAATGTGTTATAAACGTCATTAAGATCATGAAATAGACATTGTATATGAATGGACGAGGTCGGGGGTTATGACCTTGAATAGGGGTGAATTAGGAGCAAATTTAGAAATGTAGATAATGTGGATAATGTGGATGATTAATGGCTATTGTATGATATTGAGAGTGTATTGTTGACGTTTGGGAGTTGAATTACGATATGGGCAAATGTTGTATAAATAATGGAGATTCTGCCTGATTTTCTCTAGCTTTAGTCATGTGTTCTAGTTATCGATTCTAATGATAGTATGACCTTAATCAAGGTAGAAACGTGAGCATCGGAGGAGTACGTGCGAGTGTAGAATAGTTCAACGAAAAGGTATGTAAGGCTAACCATTCTTTCATAAGGCATGGTTCTTTGGCCAATCACTTATCCTTCTATGAGCTCATGATGTGCTCCATATGATTCTATTATCAAAAGCTACTGAGCCTATGATCCTTGCGGTGTACTACGATTGTACTATGTTCCTCATATGACGAGTAAGCCTATAATATAGACGTAACAATAATGATGATGATAGAAATGAAGATTAGAGTAAAATGACGCTAGAGATGCTTATGAGTTATTATATGTATGTGTGCCTATGAAGGGCTATGATGAAACCCCGAGCGTATAATGCCGGGTAGAATATATGTATATTAATATGTATAGAATATGTATATGATTACGTAACGCGCGCACACATCTGCAGATGGTACGGATAACCCTGATGCCTTGGTAGGGCCAGGTAGATATAACCTTGAGCCTTGGTTGGCCAAGTATGTATGAAACACCGAACCTTCATGGTCGGGCACGCTATGTATATATGTATATATGTGTATATGCTATGTATATGACATCATTAAGAGTACGAATATGTTATGTATATGAGATGTAAATGATTGTGAGGGAAATTAAGTACGGATATGGACGTATGTATGCGGATACGTAATTGAACGGAATGTCCCTATGGAAAGAAAGTAAGTGCCATGATGATGATATTATTGCCTCCCCTCCTATACTATTTCATATGCTGTCTATTATGTTTCTATATCGATGTTGATCATGCTTTACATACTCGGTACATTCTTCGTACTGACGTCCTTTTGTTTGTGGACGCTGCGTCATGCCCACAGGTGCGCAGGGAGATAGGCTTGATCCATAGCAGCTTTCTCAGAGATTACATAGCAGAGCTCCATTTCATTCGGAGCCATAACTTTTGGGTACTTATTCTTTTGTGTACATAATTATGGGCATAGCGGGGTCCTGTCCCGCTCATATGACATGTTATACTCTCCTTAGAGGCTCGTAGTCACGTGTATATGGTTAGATATGTCTGGCCTTGTCGGCCTATATTTTGTATATCATTTTGTTAGCCTTGTCAGCTCATGTACATTGATGTGGCTTAGATGCCTAAGATGATATAAAGATGTTGTTGTCCAAATGGGACTAGTTTGATGGATGAAAGGTAATGTATGTCTAATGGTGTGGCTCACCTAAATGTAAGCACATGTGTAAGCTAAGGGGGTGCCCGGGTGGGCTAGCACCGGGTGCTCGTCGCGGCCCCCTAGTCGGGTCGTGACATAGGGCTCCTTAGATGGTTAATGAAGTGTCATATAAGTGCCAAGAAGGTTCCATAATAATTAGAAGTCAAATGAATCAACGAGAGCAAGTTCGGAAAAAATGGGTTGTACGACCATTTATACGGTCCGTATGACCATTCCAGAGAGGGGGTTATCCCATGGTGGGATTATACGACCATTTATACGGACCGTTTAAGTGGCCGTATAATCGGGTCGGGTCACTTTTTTCTCTTTTTATATATAGATGACCCTTGTTCTTATTTTTCATTTCCCACATTTTCCCCAAGTCTTGAAAGCTCTAGAACCTTCCCCCCTATCATATTAACCCAAACCCAAGAGAAATCAAAGATTAACTAGCAAGAATCAAGAGAATCAAGTGTCGGGAGACTCGCTAGGGTTTGTAGAATTCAAGATTTTCTTGGGTATTGAAGTTGGGGTTTCATTCAAGTGAAATTCATTAACCCAAAGTTCATCTTTATACGATAAGAGGTGAGTTTTACATCTATTTCATGTTATTAAGAGTATTTGGTTGTTGAATAACTTGGATGAGGGAAGAAAGTAGAAGATGAAGCTCAAATATGGACTTAATGATATTTTTTAGTAGTAAATTAACTTGAGTCACGATTCTTAGTATGCTATGAGTATAATCTTGTTGGGGGGGGGGGGGGGGGGGGGGAGGGGGAACTAATGATGTTGAGGAAGTATTGTATGTGTGAATATGGAGTTGTGTTATAGCTATTGTTATGAATGACCTTAAAAAGGAGTTTTGAGGATTGGACAATGCTTAACTTGAAGGAAGCCTCTTGATATGGATATTGCTATTGATGTGTGGGAGTTGTCTATTATATGGAGAAAGTCAATGAAACAAAGGAAATGATGTCCAAATTCCGTTAGCCTTTAGTTGCCTTAGTTTAAACTTAATCATGCTATAAATGACATAACCTTAGTACGAATCCTCTTGAATGTAGAGTCGCGAGCTTGGAAGGAGAAAATTTAGTCGTTAAGAATACAAAAGGTATGTTAAGGCTAGTTCCTTTCTTTCAAAGGCATGATTCCTATGTTATGATTCTATCCATATTTTCCATGACCTCCTTATGTCTAAAAGCTAGAAGTTCGTGATTCTTAAATGCTTCTTATGATACCAAAGATGAGATGTTTTCTATGTTGAACATGATGATGATGATTTTAATGTAAGGAATTCCAAAGCTTATGGTTTTGATGCTATTGTGAGATTATTGAGTTATTTCATGAAGTCTTTGATTTCATTCATTGTTGTTGATCTCTCCTTATGAATTGTTCCTTCGGGATGAGATATAATGATGACGATTATTCCATAAGATAATCGGAGGTCACCGACCTTATGTCACTCCGATAGAGTTGTAGCTTTTAATTGGGCTCTCATGCATGCTATATGTATACGATACGTACACCGCGCCTATTTGGCCGGGCAGACACTACTTCGGTGGGCGTCTTATGGATAATAATAATTACACTGTGCCTATTTGGCCGGGCAGACACCACTAGTGGGCGACATGAGATGGTTACCCCAGATGCGGGAGGCCCGAATGCGAGCTAATGTTGATTACACCGTACCTACATGGTCAAGCAGTTTATATATATATATATATATGTTATGATGTTGTTTTAAAAGTAAAAGTTAGCATGTATGGCTCCGCCTTAAGAGGCAGTCAGTTACAGGCTATGTCTTTATCTCACGTTTCTTTATTTCTTTATTATGTTATTATTCATGCCTTACATGCTCAGTACATTATTCGTACTGACTTTCTTTCTTTTATGGACGTTGCGTTCATGCCCGCAGGTAGACAGGGAGAGGGTCCAAATCCCTAGGATCTTTATCAGCAAATATACAGGAGCACTCTACTACTCCGAAGTTGCAGTTTATCGGTATATTCTTTTGTGTTTATGTTTGGGGCCTGGCGGGGTCCTGTCCCATCCTTATTATCTTGAATACTCCAGTTAGAGGCTCGTAGACATGTGTGGATAGTATATATTTCATGACCTTATTAGTGTATATTATGTATATCATTTTGTAGCCTTGCAGGCTTGTTTATATATATGCTTGAGGTGGAATCGAAGAATGCTTCGTAACGAGTTTTATTTTTTAGAATGGCATTTATTCAGGTTGTGTTATTTGATAATTAGAAAAGTGGTCCACCGAGATAGATTGGAAGAAGTATGACAAGTGGTGCTCGGTAGGCTAGCTCCGGGTACCCGTCATGGCTCTCTGGTTGGGTCGTGACAAAGGTGGTATTAGAGCAGTTCTGTCCTAGGGTGTGTCTACGAGCCATGTCCAGTAGAGTCTTGTTTATGGGTGTGAAGCATGCCACACTTATAAACAAGAGGCTGTGGGGCATTTAGAAATAATGACCTTCCTTCTTCTTCATAGATCGTGCAATAAAGCCATGTTATAAGATTTCTCTTTTTCCTAACTGTGTGTTATGATTTCAGCAATGCCTATAAAGAGGAAAGCAACAGCTACCCAGAAGGGCAAGACAACGGCATGAAGAGGGACTGAATGGGAGCCATCGGTAAATATAGAGAAGGGTGAGTCCCATAATGAGGCTCCATCTCAGACCTCTCACACTCCGCTTATTTTAGAGGAGCATGAATGAGCCTCAGCTCTAACTCCAATGCCTCCAGTCCTTCCTCAGGTGCCTCCGGCCAACAGATGACAAAAGCTATTCAATTACTGACCCAGTTAGTTACCGCTCAGGCTCAGCGGCAGGGTGCGGGTCCTAGTGATAGAGCGGTTAGTGCCAGAGCCCGTGATTTTATGAGCTTGAATCCTCTAGAATGTTTCGGGTCAAAGCCAGATAAAGACCCCCAAGGCTTTATAGATGAGATGCTGAGAACATTGAGAATAATACATGCTTCTAATACTGAGTCAGTGAAGTTAGCTTCCTATAGACTGCGGGATGTGGCCGTTCTTTGGTACAATAATTGGATATCTTTGAGAGGGGAAAATGCGCCTCTCCCGGTATGGCAGGAGTTCATAGATGCCTTCATCCGCTATTATTTTCCACTCGAGGTCCGACGGGCCCGAGCTGATAGGTTTTCGAATCTAAGGCAAGGAAATATGAGTGCTCGGGGGTATAGTCTCCACTTCAATTCATTGGCTAGGTATGCTTCGGCCATGGTAGCCGATATGGGAGACTGAGTGCATCGATTTATGAGTGGCTTGAGACCACATTTGATTAAAGACTGCTTGGCAGCTTCACTCCAGGAAGGGATGGATATTTCTCGTATTCAAGCACATGCTCAGAATATGAAAGAGCAGCAGCAGTCGCACAGGGGGGAGAGTGATTCTAACAAAGGGCATAGTAAGAGAGCTAGATCTGCAGGTGCTAGCAGTGAGTATAGAGGGGGGTCAGAGGCAATAGTATTCCAGGTATTTAGGCCAATCCGCGGCTAGTGCACCTCCTCGATTTATGGGCAAGAGATTTGACCGCCCTTTTTATTCTGGACCGGGTCAGAGCTCAAGAGTCTCGGGTTCCTAGTTTGGAGGAGATTCTAGTCAGAGGAAACCACCTGTACCATGATGCAGTCAGTGCGGTAGGTTACATGCGGGTCAGTGTCACTGAGGCTCAGATTCTTGTTATGCCTGTGGTTAGACTGGGCATATGATTGCGCCCTGTAGTGCAAGGCTCACAAGAACCACCAGGACGTGGTAGGGGCAGAGGGGGAGCATCCAGTTTAAGTGGCCCTCAGCCCCGTATTTATGCATTGGCCGGTCTACAGGATCTTGAGTCCTCACCTGACGTTGTCACAGGTATATTATCAGTATTCTCTTATGATATTTATGCATTGATTGATCTGGGCTCTACCTTATCGTATATTACTCCGTATATTGCTGATTGTATTGGGATGAAACCCGAGCAAATCAAACCTTTTGAGGTGTCTACTCCTGTTGGTGACCCGGTAACAGCTAGACAAGTATATAGAAACTGTGTGGTTGTGGTGTGTGATCGTCATACAATAGCTGATTTGATCAAGCTGAAAATGTTAGATTTCGATGTTATTATGGGCATGGATTGGCTGGCTTTCTGTTATGCTAAGGTGGATTGTAGAACAAAAATGGTTCTATTCCAATTTTTAGGAGAACCAGTGGTTGAATGGAAAGGTAACACAACATACCTAAGAGGTAAGTTTATTTCCTATCTCAAAGCGAGGAAGATGATTGCTAAGGGATACATTTATCATTTAGTCCGGGTTCATGACACCGAAGCAAAACCGCCAATTCTTCAATCCGTTCCGGTAGTAAATGAGTTTTCGGATGTGTTTCCATATGAGCTTCCAGCTCTTCCACCAGAACGGGAGATTGATTTTACTATTGATATACTGCTGGACACCAAACCTATATCCATTCCTCCTTACAGAATGGCTCCTGCAAAATTGAAAGAGCTAAAAGCACAACTAAAGGATTTGCTCGAGAAAGAATTCATTAGGCCCAGTTCATCGCCGTGGGGAGCACCTGTCTTGTTCGTAAGAAAGAAAGATGGTTCCTTGCGAATGTGCATTGACTATAGACAGTTGAACAAGGTGACAATAAAGAACAAATATCCGCTTCCGAGAATCGACCATTTGTTTGACCAATTGCAGGGCGCTAAGTGGTTTTCAACTATAGATCTAAGATCAGGATATCACCAAGTGAGAGTCAGAGAAGAAGACATTCCAAAAACGGCTTTTAGAACTAGATATGGTCATTACGAATTTCGGGTAATGTCATTTGGATTGACTAACGCCCGAGCAGCATTCATGAATTTGATGAATAATGTGTTCAGGCCTTTCCTAGATCTATTTGTAATCGTGTTCATCGATGACATTCTGGTATACTCTCGATCAGAAGCAGAGCATGTAGATCATTTACGTACTGTCCTTAGAATTCTTCGGACTCGAGAATTATATGCCAAGTTTTCAAAATGTGAGCTCTGGTTGAATTCTGTAACTTTTCTGGGCCATATTATTTCAGCTGACGGCATTCAAGTAGATACTCAGAAGATTGAGGCTGTGAAGACTTGTCCAAGGCCTACAACACCTACAGAGGTCCGTAGCTTTCTAGGATTGGAAGCCTATTACAGAAGATTTGTAGAAGGATTTTCTTCTATTTCTGCACCATTGACGAAGCTAACTCAATAATTAGCAAACTTTCAATGGACCGATGCTTGTGAGCGCAGTTTCCAGGAATTGAAAGATAGATTGACTTCAGCCCCAGTCCTGACACTTCCAGAAGGATCAGGAGGCTCTATTGTTTATTGTAATGCCTCTGGTGTTGGGTTGGGCTGTGTGTTAATGCGGCACGATAAAGGCATTGCCTATGCCTCCAGGAAGTTGCGGAAACACGAGAAAAACTATCCAACCCATCATCTGGAACTAGCTGCGGTTATTCATGCCCTATAGATGTGGAGACATTACTTGTATGCTGTTCATGTTGATATTTATATAGATAACAGGAGTCTCCAGTATATTTTCAAGCAGAAGGACTTAAATCTATGGCAGAGGCGATGGTTAGAGCTATTGAAAGACTATGACGTAAGTATTTTATATCATCCCGTAAAGGCGAATGTGGTGGTTGATGCTCTTATCCGTAAATCCATGGGCAGCCTATGTGACGTTCAGCCGGAGAAAAGGGAATTAACTGGTGAACTTCAACAGCTAGCTAACCTAGGTGTTCGCTTAATAGACTCGGGCAATGTAGGAATTGTTGTTCATAGCCCAACTGTCTCATCCCTAGTAGTGGAGGTGAAAGAGCGCCAATATGAAGACCCCAAATTGAGCTATTACAAAGATACACTTCCTCAGAAAGAGAAGTCACCATTTGAAATTTCTGCAGATGGAGTTTTCAGGTATCGAAGCAGGCTATGTGTCCCGGATGTTGCAGGATTACGCCACCAGATTCTAGAAGAAGCCCATTACTCCCGTTATTTTGTTCATCCAGGAGCGAAAAAGATGCACCATGATCTCAAGTCAATGTATTGGTGGGACGGAATGAAGAAAGATATAGCAGAGTTTGTAGCTCAGTGTCCAAATTGTCAACAAGTGAAAATTGAGCATCAAAAGCTAGGAGGATTGTTGCAAGCTATGGAAATTTCAACTTGGAAATAGGAAGTGATCAATATGGATTTTATCATAGGCTTGCCTCGTTCTCGGCATAAGTATGATTCTATATGGTTAATTGTTGACTGACTTACGAAGTCAGCTCATTTTCTACCAGTCAAAACTACATACTCAGCAGAAGATTAAGCAAAGCTGTATCTTCAAGAGATAGTGTGACTTCATGGTGTCCCAGTATCCATCATCACAGATAGGGGAGCACAATTTACAGCTAATTTCTAAAAGTCCTTCCAAGAAGGTTTGGGAACTCATGTGAGACTTAGCACAACATTTCATCCACAGACTGATGGACAAGCTGAACGCACTATTCAGACCTTGGAAGATATGTTGCGGGCATGTGTATTAGACTTCGGAGGTAATTGGGATGATCATCTGCAACTTATTGAATTTGCATATAACAACAGTTATCATTCCAGTATCCAGATGGCCCCGTATGAGGCTCTATACAGGAGAAAGTGTAGATCGCCAATTAGATGGTTTGAGGCCGGAGAGACACAACTAATAGGCCCAAATCTGATCCAACAAGTAGTAGAAAAGATCAAGCTTATACGAGACTAGTTGTTGATAGCCCAGAGTCGTCAGAAATCTTATGCGGACAATTGTCGACGAGACTTGGAATTCCAAGTTAACGATTGGGTATTCTTGAAAGTGTGGCCGATGAAAGGTGTAATGAGATTCGACAAGAAGGGAAAGCTTAGTCCCCGGTATAGGCCATACAAAATTGTGCCCAAGGTAGGCCAAGTGGCTTATGAATTAGATCTGCCTTCGTATTTGAGTCAGTCTATCTGCTTTTCCTTGTGTTGACTCTTCGTAAGTGTGTTGGAGACCCCTCCAGAATCGTGCCTGTAGATGATGTCCAAGTTACTGAGAAATTGTCTTATGAAGAAGTACCCATTGCCATACTAGATAGGCAAGTGCGGAGACTCAGAACCAAAAACATAGCCTCTGTTAAGGTCCTGTGGAGAAACAATAATAGAAAGGAAATGACTTGGGAAGCCGACGAAGATATGAAGTCTAGATATCCGTGTTATATCCAGTATTTTGTACATTCGGATGTTTCAAGATAATCGCGATAAGTTAAGGGAAAGGCTATTATTTTCCTTCCAATTTTTTTTAATACACAAGTTGGTTATTAGTGGTATGGAAATATTGAGAGAGGCTAGGTGTAAAAAGGGAAAAATTCAAAAAAATAATAATACGGTCATGAAACCCACCATGGCCGTGTGGCTCAAGTGGGTCCCACCCATGGCTTGGCCAATTTCCTTGAGCCATGAGTGGGGGGCATGTGTCCACCTTTTATGGGCTCTGTATTTATATATATAGATGAGTGATGACAAAGAAAGACTCATTCTTCATCTTCATAATTCAAGAAACTTCAATAAAGAAACGTAGTAGTATTCGGCCATGGCTAGGAAAATTGATGCCATAGAAATTGATCAAAAAAAATAATTTTCCTCTAGTATTTCAACCAATTGGAAGGCCCTTATTATCGTGGAGTAGTTGTTGGAGCAAGCAAAGCATTCATTGTGCAAGTTGTGAACCCTAGCCAAGTTGAGAAGTTAAAGGGTAAAGGTAAGATTTAATCTCCTTTTCTATGTGCTAGGGATGATTTGTGAGTGTTGTAGTATGTATAAATTGATGAAATTCATGAAATATGTGTGTGTAGGTTATGGCCGAATAAGGGTTGTGTTGGTAAGATGTGATGAATTGATGTTATTTAGTGTGTTGATTGTTGTTGTTGTGGATTCCATGATAAAAATGAAGGTTTGATGGCTTGAAATAAAGTTGTAATCGTTGTGGGTTGTTGAAGAAGTTAATGTGACATTAGCATGGTTTCTTATATTTGTATGAATAATGTTGTTAACATGTGGTTGTTGGTATAATTCATGAACTTGGAAGCGAGGAATGTGTTGTTGTTGTTCTTATTGAGTTTGGAAGATTGTAAGTTGGGTTGTTGTGGTTAATTGGAATGTAAATGAAATGTCGTCGAATTATGTAGAAAGGGTTGCTAACGTTAGAATGCATTTTGAATTAATTGTTGAAGTTGAAATATGATTATTGGTATTGTGTTGGTGATTTGGCCGAGTTGAATTCTCGGGGTTGGTTGAATTTATAGGGGAAATGATGTCCAAATTTCTGTAGGTGAATTGCTAGCTTAGAACCGGATTCCTAAGTACCTATAGCTAATGTTTGATATCTTTTGACGTTGTTGTAGATCTTGCGAAAGCCGAGACTTAAGTTCGGATTAGCTTAGGAAGCGGGCAAGGTATGTAAGGCTTACCCTTTCTTTCTTTTGGCATGTCCTAGAGCTAAGTGAGGTATGACACGCATCTTGGGGTAACTCAATTCTTTAATTCCGAGCTTGTTTACGATTCTTATTCACTTCTTGACACGAGCATACTTGGTATAGTCGAGTCTGTTGTATGATTGAATAGCGAGCAAAGCATAAAGAGTCCCTATTCCTAAAAGGGTTCTATAAGGATTAATGTCCCTAACTTTCATAGGTGGTCTCGGATTGCTTTGAAACGTTCGTAGAGGTTTCTGTAATGAATAATGTCCATAACTTTCTTATGCAAACTCGGATTGACTCGCAACGTGTTTATGATCTTTCAAGTGTCGATTAGTGTACTTACCTATTGAGTCCCAAAAATTGATTTATATGCATATGGTTTCTCACTACTCTGCTCGTGCATACTGTTGTTACATCTTTCACCGAGTCCCGGGCCGGGTATGTTATCGTGCGCAGTGTCACTGCATTATTCACCGAGTCCCTCACTAGAGGGTCGGGTACGGTATATATATATATATATATATGATGAGATGATGATATGTTATGGCGGCCAGGAGGGCATATGATGACTTTATTCACTGAGCCCCTCACTAGAGGGCCGGGTACGGTATATATATACATGATGATATGATAGTATGCTGACATGATGACATGATTTTATCCACCGAGTCCCATAATGGGCCGGGTACGATATGTGATAATGATATGCATGATTTTGTTCGTAATGCACTGGTACAGCGATTTCTTGATTATCATACTTGTCTCCTGGAATCTCTATTTCAGTTATGATCTACCTAATTGCATTTCATGCCTTACATGCTCAGTACATATTCCGTACTGACCCCCTTTTCTTCGGGGGCTGCGTTTCATGCCCGCAGGTACAAACGCTCGTGGTGGTGACCCGCCAGCTTAGGACATCCATTCTGCTATTTTGAAGTTCTCCCTCATTCCGGAGCCTATACTGTTGGTACAGATCCTTCTGTTGTGAATAGGTATATATATATATATATACGTCTAATCAGGGTACGGTGGGGCCCTGTCCCGCCATATGACACTGTTGTTCTTATTAGAGGCCTGTAGACATGTATGTCGGTCATGGGTGGTTATCGTTCAATTATGTCAATATGGATTACGTGTTGGCAATTCCCTACATTACGATAGCCTAACCGGCTTGTGTGTGATATCATACGTGACAGTTTTATACAGCATTTTGTCTTGCATTTATAAAAGCTCTTAATATGCTAAACGCAAGTATGATAAGTGTCCATCTGGTTGCGTCGTGACAGTACAGATTGAACGATAGATAGTATGATAAGGGGTGCTCGGTATCCAATACTGGGTACCTGTCATGGCCCTCTGGTTGGGTCGTGACAATCCGCATTTATTTCCACCCCCAGAAGAGGCTCAAGCAGAGACGCCATTGTCCTCAGGTATGTAATACTTTATTTGATGCTTTCTTGGTTGTGTGTGGCCATGATTGTTGATGTTGTTGTTGTAGCCCTGTGAGGCGATATAATTTGGGTTGCTGTGACAGGATGGTAGTGCCATATTACAGGGGAAACTCTGGCAAAATTTTTGTAGAATCCCCAAGAGTCTAACATTCGAGGACGAATGTTCCTAGGTGGGGGGGAGGGGGAGAATGTTACATCTCAGGAATTTCGAGTTGTTGCGCTGTAAATAGGCTAATGCAAGGTTAGGGTAAACATGAAGTCCTTACGAAGTTAAGGGGAGTATTTGATGGCTTTAAGTGCGTACTATAAGATTTTGAAGTCGCATGACCCAGTGGAACTAAATTCGTCGAAGGAAGTGAAATGTAAGTTGTGTTTGGGAAGATTTCACATCAATCGAGCTAACGTTTATTTAGAAATGTCTTGAGGAGGAGCTATAGGGCTCCTTAGATGGTTAATAAAGTGTCATATAAGTGCCAAGAAGGTTCCATAAGTATTGGAAGTCAAATGAATCAACGAGACCAAGTTCGGAAAAAATGGGTTGTACGACCACTTATACGGTCCGTATAACTTATACGTTCAGTATAATGGTCCGTATAACCATTCCAGAGAGGGGTTATCCCATGGTGGGATTATACGACCATTTATACGGACCGTATAATCGGGTCGGGTCACTTTTTTCTCTTGTTATATATATATATGCCCCTTATTCTTATTTTTCATTTCCCACATTTTCCCCAAGTCTTGAAAGCTCTAGAACCTTCCCCCTATCATATTAACCCAAACCCAAGAGAAATCAAAGATTAAATAGCAAGAATCAAGAGAATCAAGTGTGGGGAGACTCACTAGGGTTTGTAGAATTCAAGATTTCCTTTGGTATTGAAGTTGGGGTTTCATTCAAGTGAAATACATTAAACCAAAGTTCATCCTTATACGATAAACTATATATATATATATATGTTATGATGTTGTTTTAAAAGTAAAGGTTAGCATGCATGGCTCCGCCTTAAGAGGCAGTGTAACGACCCTTTCGGTCGTTATAGTTCTTTTGGAACTTTTGCCCGCTCTCGAGCATTGATAAGCTAGCTTTTGACCAGAGGGGACCGTTTACATGCTTCTCGAGGTGTCTAGACTAAATTCGGGTAATTGTGGTGAAAATATAGGCTTAAAAGTGAAAGTGGTTGACCTAAAGTTGACTTTTGGGCAAACGAACCTTTTTTGAAATCCCGTCTATTCCGAGAGGTCCGGATAGTCGTTTAGAACTTATGTGTGCGCTTGATTCGATACCCAATGCATTCGGATGCATTTCGGGACATTGGATGGGAAATGGGAATTAAGGCATCGGTGGTTGACTCGGTCAACGAGACCTCTGTTGGGAATTTAGAGGCCACAAGCGCGTTCATAGCGCATTGTTTTGTGGGACTAGGTATCGGGTATGTGAGCAGATGGCCTCGGGAGTTAGTCGAAAAATCGGATCGAAACGAAAAACATGGGCCAAGTTACTGGTGTCTGGTGCCCGCTTTGGCGGCACCAGCACCGCAGCAGCGGCACTGCTGAGGCGGTGGCCCTGCCGCTGAAGTGGTACTAGCCATTTTGGATGGACCACTGAAGCGATTAGGTGGCCGCTGGGGCGGTCCAATTACTGCTACAGCGGTGACGGGCAGTGACTGTGCATTTAATGACTCTTAAATGAGTCTTACACCCTCATTATTTCATATCTCGATATTGGGGCTTGGGAAGGCTGTTCTTGGAGACAAATTGAAGGAAATCTTGGAGGTAAAACCTTGTCTAATCCTTTACTTCTCTTTAATCACAATCATCTTAGACTTTCCCCTTCCATTTTCAATCATTTAGAAATGGAATTTGAAGGAGGGTTTTGGGAGATTTTTCTCTAAGAGTATACTTGATAAATTGATGATGTTAATGTTAAAATGTGATGAATCTAGGCTTAGTAACCATATATCTTTCACTTTTAAGGTTGAATTTCGGATTTGAAGAATTAGGGTTCATACCCAATTTGGGGGTTTTTACTAGAAATCAGATTAGGGGATAATTCTTGAGCTAAATAAACAATTAATGATGGGATTATGATTACCTAGGACTCAATTTGGTATTTTACCCATGGATATCCCGTTTCGCCTTTGTGGGCCCGTTTCCCCAATTTCTAGGGTTAAAATGGACCTAATTGATATCATAGCAATATTGGTATCATTATTTATGATTTCTAATTTAGAATTTGATTCTGCTTAGACTACTTTGGTTCTGAGCTTCAGAGAAAGGGAAAAGCAATAGAGTGACTTGTTGGTGTGACAGTTCGGCAGTCCAGGTAGGGTATGGTTTACCTTTGGTGAGACTTAGTATAGTGAATCACATATTTAGATTATGATGTCGGAGACAGCATGTGAACCTTCGGGTGTGAAGTTGGGATGGATATTACCTTAGGTTGGGCCCTGATGTGTGTTGGGACTAGCCACCCCATTATATGTGTTTGATTGTTTAATTGTGTTGGTTTGATGCCATGTGTAGTTGGTAGATAACGATTGTCTCTTGTTGTCCTGATTTGGATAGGATTGATATACCCGTTGTTGGTATTTGTACTTTGATACATTATTGGCGTACCCACTGTTGGTACTTGAGTTATTGATATATATATTGGTGTACCAACTGTTGATACTTGAGTTACTGATATATGTTGGCATACCCACCGTTGATATTGTGATGTGATACATTGTTGGCATACCCGTTGAGTTACATGTGATATTGAGCTTGCTTGTTAATGATTGACATTGCATTGCACGCCCGATATCTTTGATTGAGCGAAACTGATATTTGATAAACTCTTTTACTTGAGTGATTGTGAAAAAGGCCGATTTCCGAAGATCCATTCTGAAATCATTGTTTATATGAAACTGATACTGAATAAACTCTTTTACTTGAGAGATTGTGAGGAGGCCGATGTCTGAGGTTCAATTCTAGAATCGTTGATTTATGAAACTAATATTTGACAACACTTTTGAGTGATTGTGAGAAGGTCGATGTCCGATGGTTATATTCGGGCATCGTTGTGCATGGTCGTTTCTGATGTTATCACGGATTCTATTGTAGTGCATGCGTTCCTGTGAGACTCCCCCTGTGAGCAATTATCTAGGGTCCCGTCTGTCTATTTGGCAAAGATCCGGGATGGGTGGAACTCAGACTTCGCGAGTCATACTGGGTTATGCTGTCAAGACGTCGATATTTCCATCCAGAGTACATGTGTACATATCATTTGCATAGCATGGCATGGCATCGCATTCATACCATTATTGCATTACATTATGACTTGAATGAGATGTCGTGATGACTGTATTATGATGGATTGTGTTGTTGATTCTATTGTGTTGATTGTTCCAGGATTAGATATACTTAGACTTATTATCTTGGGGTTAGATACTTACATAGGTGTTGATGGATACTCGGTTACGATTATATTGTTCCATGCGTGATTGGTTTACTTGTTTATCTGCGTTATTTTCGGAATTGTGTTAACTATGCTTAGTCGGCCTATGATGCCTACCAGTACTGTTGTTTGTACTGACCTGCGCTTGCTGCATTCTTTTATGAATGCAGAGTATCAGGCCGGATCTACTTCTCTGACTCGTGGCTGATCGACTCCTCAGCTTCTACTTGAGTTTTCCAGGGTGAGCATGGCGTTCGCTGACCTCGATGACTCTTATATTGTTTTTGTCTTACTTTTCCTTCAAGACATGATTTAAGACATTTGTGTATTATTATTCAGACCAGAGTCATTCGTATTTAGATACTCTTGTATGACCAGACCAGATACTAGGGTGGATTCATTTACTTCCGCAGTTATCTATACTATATTAGACTGTGAGACTTACGTCATTTTACTTCTTCCGCTATTTCATTATATTTATTAATTGTGAATGTTAAGTTAAGAGTTCGCCTACCGAGGTGGGAATGGTAGGTGCCCCCATGACCTAGGCTAAAATGGGTCGTGACAAGTTGGTATCACAGCCCTAGGTTACCCGGTCTTTAATACAAGAGCGTGTCTAGTAGAGTCTCGTAGATCGGTACGATGAGCTTCGTACTTATCTGCGAGAGGCTATGGGACATTTAGGAAATCTCATCTTCTTTCTTTCCATCGTGCTACTTTATTCAAATTGGTATCTGGAAAGACCAAATTGGTATTTGACTCTTATCTCTTCTCTCATAGATGGTGAGGACTCGAGCTACTACGGCCCTAGGTCAGGTGTCGCAGCCTGCAGCTACGGCTGGCACTAGAGGGCACGCTACAGTTAGAGGACGCGGCAGAGCAAGAGGCAGCGGGGCTGCCCCAGCCAGGGGTAGAGCTCTGACGGTGGGTCAGCGACGAGAGTGGTATCCATCTTCCGAGCCCGAGTACTAGCCGGGAGAAGACCAGACTGTAGGGGATGGCGTGACCCCAATACAGACACAGCCTGACGTTACTTCTGACCAGGCCGTGCATGACACTATGGTCAGGATCCTACTTCATCTTGATGCCCAGCAGGCGGCCACAGGTGTTACCACTCCCGGCGGGGGTTCACAGACTAGGGTTAGGGCACAGACCCCTAAGCAGGGACCCACGTGAGTAGCACATCCTGCCGCAGCTATGCCTCCCCGCATTGATTCTATACCGGCCCCTGGTGAGGATATTAGGCCCACGGATGGCGCATTATGACTGCAGCTGATCAGGACCTAGTGGGGAGGTTCAGGAAGTTAGAGCCGCTGAGGTTCTCTAGTATTTCGTCTGAGAATGCCTATGAGTTTATTCTTGATATGCATGAGTTGCTGCACCGTATGGGGATACTGGAGACCCACGGCGTTGATTATGTGTCCTACCAGTTTCGCAGAGACTCAAAGACGTGGTGGAGGTATTTGATGTCGTGCAGACTTGAGGGTTCTCCTCCGTTGACTTGGACTCAGTTCTACCGGGCCTTCCTTGAGAAGTATGTGCCTCGGTCTTTGAGAGACGTTCGTTGGGAGCAGTTTCTACACCTTGAGCAGAGGGGCATGTCCCTGGAGTTTTATGTGACCCGTTTGCTGTATTTGGCCCGATACTCTACTCCATTGATTCCTACCGAGGTTGATAGGATCAGGCGCTTTGTTAGAGGACTAGTGGGCTCTCTACAGATTCCTTACCTACAGATGGAGTCTATGGCGGCTTCCTTCCAGTCCATTATTGATCATGCTTCGATGGTTGAGGGCGCCAAGGCCCATGCTTTTAGTGGTGGTGACAAGAGGTCATGTCAGACTGACAGCTTTGGGGGTTCTGGTACGAGGGGCGGCGGTCAGTTTTTTAGGCCACCTCAGTCCTATTCCGGTCATCCAGTGCATTAAGCATTATCGGCTTCCTCTAGTGAGCCACCTAGACAGAGAGCTCCTGAGAACTCGTTCTCTAGACCAGTGGACAGGACTGCTTCATCCGGGTCTTCAGTTTCCGTGTTTCAGCACTCGACATCTCTTACCTGTTTCACTTGTGGGGAGGTTGGTCATATTTCCAAGAGATATCCCTGACCTAGGCGAGATTATCAGCCGCCGAGGACTCCTATATCATCTGGTGGTCGAGAAGGGACTTCTCAGAGAGAAGGTCCTCAGTTAAGCCGCGGTACTTGTTCTGGAGGTGGGTCCCAGTCAGCTAGAGGTGGTACTCAGAGTTCAAGAGGGGGACCCCAAATTGGGCGTGGTGGAGCCCATTGTTACTCATTTCCGGGTAGGCCCGAGGCAGAGGCCTCAGATGCTGTTATCTCAGGTACCATTTTTGTCCATCATAAAGCAGCATCTGTGTTATTTGATCCTGGATCCACTTATTCGTATGTATCTGCATTTCATGTCGTTTGTTGGGATTTACCCTGTGATTGCATAGATATACCTATTCATGTGCCTACTTCAGTCGGAGATTCTGTAGTTGTTGGTCGAGTGTACCGGTCTTGACCAGTTACTTTTATGGGGTATGACACATGGGTAGATTTGATGATTCTGGATAAGGTGGACTTTGATATTATATTGGGTATGTCCTGGATTTCTCCTTATCATGTGATCTTGGACTGTCACGCCAAGATAGGTACTCTTGGAGAGGTACTCTTAGTCCCGCTCCGAAGAAGATTATTTCCTTCCTTCGGGCGAAGAAATTAGTAAGTAAGGGGTGTTTAGCGTATTTGGCGTATATTCGTGATACGACTGTTGCATCTCCATCCCTTGAGTCTATTCCTATTGTGAGCAAGTTCGCGGAGGTGTTTTCATCAGATTTGCTGGGTATGCCACCCGATCGTGACATTAATTTCTATATCAACGTGGACTCGGGTACTCGTCCTATTTCTATCCCACCATATCGAATGGCACCAGCCGAGTTGAGAGAACTTAAGGAACAATTACAGGATTTATTGAGCAAGGGGTTCATTAGACCGAGCGTCTCCCCCTGGGGTGCTCCGGTGTTATTTGTTAAGAAGAAAGATAGGACCATGAGGATGTGCATTGATTACCGCCAGTTGAACAAGGTCACTATCCGGAACAATTTCCCTATGCCTCGTATTGATGATATATTTGACCAGCTTCAGGGTGCTTCGGTGTTTTCTATGATTGATTTGCGTTCCGGCTATCATCACTTGAAGATTAGGGTGAAGGATATTCCGAAGACAGTATTTCGGACGAGATATGGCCACTATGAGTTTCTAGTGATGTCTTTTGGGCTTACCAATGCCCCAGCTGCATTTATGACCTTGATGAATGGCATCTTTAGGTCGTTCCTTGATTCTTTTGTGATTGTGTTTATTGATGACATCTTGGTGTATTCCAAGAGTAGAGTGGAGCATGAGAGCCATCTTCGTACCATCCTTGGGTTGTTGAAGAAACATAGTTTGTTTGCTAAATTTTCTAAGTGTGAGTTCTGGTTAGAGTCCATAGCATTCTTGGGCTATGTGGTGTCCAAAGAGGGGATTATGGTTGATCCACAGAAGATTGAGGCTGTGAGGGGTTGGGCGAGGCCTACTACTGTTACTGAGATTCCTAGTTTTGTGGGTTTGGCCAGTTATTACCGTCGTTTAGTGAAGGGTTTTGCTACCATTGCTTCGTCCTTGACCGGATAATTGTGAGGAGATCTTTCAAAAGCTCAAGCTTCTTCTGACCACAGCCCTGATCCTAGCCTTACCTGTGGAGGGCAAGGACTTCGCGGTCTATTGTGATGCTTCCCGTATGGGTTTAGGTACGGTGTTGATGCAGGAGGGTAGTGTGATAGCTTATGCTTCCCGTCAGTTGAAATTTCATGAGAAGAATTACCCTACCCATGATTTGGAGTTATTGGCCGTAGTCTTCGCTTTGAAGCTTTGGAGGCATTACTTGTACGGCGTCCATTGTGAGGTTTTTACCGATCACCGTAGCCTTCAGTATGTGTTTACCCAGAGATATTTTAATTCCAGGCAGCGGCGATGGATGGAGCTCCTGAAGGATTATGACATCTCTATTATGTATCACCATGGTAAAGCCAATGTGGTGGCTGATGCCTTGAGTCGCAATGCAGTGAGTATGGGGAGTTTAGCTCGAATAGTTGTTTCCGAGCGACCGTTGGCCATGAAGGTTCAGACTCTGGCCAACAGTTTCGTCCGTCTCGACATCTCGACCTCGGGCAGGATTTTGGCTTGTATAGAGGCGAGATCATCGTTATTGGATCGGATCAAGGCTCATCAGTTTGAGGATTCTCAGTTGAGCAAGATTCGAGATAGGGTGTCGAGAGGTGAGGCCAAGGAGGCTGTGATTGATTCTGAGGGCATTCTGAGGATTAGAGGACGCGTATGCGTTTCTCGTATTGGTGACCTGATTCAGTTGATCTTATCTGAGGCCTACAGCTCTCGCTATTCCATTCATCCGGGGGTGACTAAGATGTACCGTGACTTGAGGCAGCACTATTGGTGGCACCGTATGAATAGGGATATAGTTGATTTTGTGGCTAAGTGTGGAAATTGTCAACAGGTAAAGTATGAGCACCAGTGACCCGGTGGGGTGTTTCAGAGGATGCCCATTCCCAAGTGGAAGTGGGAGAGTATTACCATGGATTTTGTCAAAGGTCTTCCGAAGACCCTTGGCAAGTTTGATTCTATTTGGGTGATAGTGGATCGATTGACTAAGTCCGCTCACTTTGTTCTGGTTCAGGTTTCTTATACCGCGGAGAAGTTAGCCAAGATGTATATTCGGAATATTGTGACATTACATGGGATCCCTATTTCTGTTGTATCTGATCGGGGTACTATCTTCACTTCCTGATTCTGGAGAGCATTTCATGATCAGTTGGGTACCCGATTGGACTCTAGTACATCTTTCCATCCCCAGACCGATGGCCAATCTGAGAGGACCATTCAGGTGCTCGAGGACATGTTGAGAGCGTGTGTTATTGACTTTGGTGGTCATTGGGATCAGCACTTGCCCTTGGTGGAGTTTGCATACAACAACAGTTATCATTCAAGTATTGGTATGACGCCTTTTGAGGCCTTATATGGTAGGAGGTGTAGATCTCCGATTGGTTTATTCGATGGGTTCGAGGCTTGACCTAGGAGCACGGATCTATTGAGAGATTCCCTTGATAAAGTGAGAGTTATTCAGGCCAGACTCGTGGTGGCCCAGAGCCGGCAGAAGATGTATGCGGACCGGAAGGTTCCGGATTTGAAGTTTGCTATTGGTGATCAGGTTTTATTGAAGGCTTCACCCATGAAGAGTGTTATGTGTTTTGGTAAGAGGGGAAATTTTAGCCCGAGATACATTGGCCCGTTTGAGATCGTGGATTGTATGGGTGATGTAGCTTATGAGTTAGCATTGCCGCCAGTCTTGGCGGGAGTTTACCCGGTCTTCCATGTTTCGATGCTGAAGAAGTACAATGCTGACGGTACCTACATTATCCGTTGGGATTCTATATTGCTTGATGAGAATTTGACTTATGAGGAGGAGCCTATCGCGATCTTGGATAGGCAGGTTCGAAAGTTGAGATCCAAGGAGATTGCTTCTGTGAAAGTGCAATGGAAGCACCGCCCTGTGGAAGAGGCTACTTGGGAGACTTAGTCTGATATGCATAGCCGATATCCCCAGTTGTTCACTTATTCAGGTATTTTCCAACTTTCCTTCTTTTCTTTGCTCGAGGACGAGCAACGGTTCAATTGGTATCTGATATAATGACCTGTTTGGTCATTACACGCTTCCCGAGGTATCTAGACTGAATTCGGATAACTTTGGTGAAAATATAGGCTTAAAAGTGAAAGTGGTTGACCCGAAGTTGACTTTTGGGCAAACGAACCTTTTTCAGAATCCCGTCAATTTTGAGAGGTCCGAATAGTTGTTTAGAACTTGTGTGTGCGCTTGATTCGGTTCCCAATGCATTCGGATGCATTTTGGGACATTGGATGGGAAATGGGAATTAAGGGATTGGTGGTTGACTCAGTCAACAAGACCTCCGTTGGGAATTATGAGGAAACAGGCGTGTTCGTAGCGTATTTTTATGTGGGACTAGGTATATGGTATGTGAGCAGATAGCCTCGGGAGTTAGTCAAAAAATCAGATCAAAACGAAAAACTTGGGCCAAGTTTCTGGTGTCTGGTGCCCGCTTTGGCGGCACCGCTGGGGCGGTGGCCCTGCCGCTGAAGTGGTACTAGCCATTTTGGCTTGACCGCTGAAGCGGTCAGGTGGCCACTGGGGTGGGTTAGTTACCGCTACAGCGGTGACGGGCAGTGACTGTGCATTTAATGAGTCTTAGACCCTGATTATTTCATATCTTGATATTGGGGCTTAGGAAGGCTATTCTTGGAGACAAATTGAAGGAAATCTTGGAGGTAAAACCTTGTCTAATCCTTTACTTCTCTTTAATCATAATCATCTTAGACTTTCCCCTTCCTTTTTCAATCCTTAAGAAATGGAATTTGAAGAAAGGTTCGGGGAGATTTTTCTCTAAGAGTATACTTGATAAATTGATGATGTTAAAGTTAAAATGTGATGAATCTAGGCTTAGTAATCATATATCTTTCACTTTTAAGGTTGAATTTCGGATTTGGTGAATTAGGGTTCATATCCAATTTGGGGGTTTTTACTAGAAATCAGATTAGGGGATAATTCTTGAGCTAAATCAACAATTAGTGATGGGATTATGATTACCTAGGACTCAATTTGGTATTTTACTTGTGAATTTCCCGTATCGCCCTTGTGGGCCTGTTTCCCCAATTTCTAGGGTTAAAATGGACCTAATTGATATCATAGCAATATTAGTATCATTATTCATGATTTCTAATTTAAAATTCCATTGTGCTTAGACTACTTTGGTTTTGAGCTTCAGAGAAAGGGCAAGGCGATCGAGTGACTTATTGGTGTTGCAGTTCGGCAATCTAGGTAGGCTATGTTTTACCTTTGGTGAGACATAGTATAGTTAATCACATATTTAGATTATGATGTCGGAGACAGCATGTGAACCTTCGGGTGTGAAGTTAGGATCGATATTACATTAGGTTGAGCCTTGATGTGTGTTGGGACTAGCCACCCCGTTATATGTGTTTGATTGTTTAATTGTGTTGGCTTGATTCCAGGTGTAGTTGGTAGATAGCGAATGTCGCTTATTGTCCAGATTTGGATAGGATTGATATACCCGTTGTTGGTATTTGTACTTTGATACATTATTGGCATACCCACTGTTGGTACTTGAGTTATTGATATATATATATTGGCGTACTCGCTGTTGGTACATGAGTTATTGATATATGTTGGCATACCCACCGTTGGTATTGTGATGTGATACATTGTTAGCATACCCGTTGAGGTACTTGTGATATTGAGCTTGCTTGTTAATGATTGACATATGCATTGCACGCATTCTCTCATATTATCATGCATGGCCGATATCCGCTGATGATCCGGTATCGTTGATTGAGTGAAACTAATATTTGATAAACTCTTTTACTTGAGTGATTGTGAAAAAGGTCGATGTCCGAAGATCCATTCCGGAATCGTTGTTTATATGAAACTGATACTAGATAAACTCTTTTACTTGAGTGATTGTGAGGAGCCAGATGTTCGAGGTTCAATTCCGGAATCGTTGATTTATGAAACTGATATTTGATAACTCTTTTGAGTGATTGTGAGGAGGCCGATGTCCGATGGTTATATTCGGGCATCATTGTGTATGGTCGTTTCCGATGTTATCCCCGATTCGATTGTAATGCATGGGCTCTGCGGCTCCCCCCAGAGTGGTGCTAGTGAGCAATTAGCTAGGGTCCCGTCTGTCTGTTTGGCAAAGATCCGGAATGAGTGGCACTCAGACTTCGCGAGTCACACTGGGTTGTGCTGCCGAGACGTCGATATTTCCGTCTGGAGTACATGTGTGCATATCATTTGCATAGCATGGCACGGCATCGCATTCATACCATTATTGCATTGCATTGCATTGCATTACATTATGACTTGAGTGAGATGTCGTGATGACTGTATTGTGATGGATTGTGTTGTTGATTCTATTGTGTTGATTGTTCCAGGATTAGATATACTTAGACTTATTATCTTGGGGTTAGATACTTACATAGGTGTTGATGGATACTCGGTTACGATTATATTGTTCCATGCGTGGTTGGTTTACTTGTTTACCTACGTTATTTTCTTAATTGTGTTAACTATGCTTAGTCGGCCTATGATGCCTACCAGTACTGTTGTTTGTACTGACCTGCACTTGCTGCATTCCTTTATGAATGCAGAGTATCAGGCCGGATCTACTTCTCTGACTCGTGGTTGATCGACTCCTCAACTTCTACTTGAGTTTTCCAGGGTGAGCATGGCGTCCGTTGACCTCGAAGACTCTTCTATTGTTTATGTCTTACTTTTCCTTCAAGACATGATTTGAGACATTTATGTATTATTATTCAGACCAGAGTCATTCGTATTTAAATGCTCTTGTATGTCCGGACCAGATACTGGGGTGGATTCATTTACTTCCATAGTTATCTATACTATATTAGATTGTGAGACTTAAGTCATTTTACTTCTTCCGCTATTTCATTATATTTATTGATTGTGAACGCTGAGTTAAGGGTTTGCCTATCAAGGTGGGAATGGTAGGTGCCGGCATGGCCTAGGCTAAAATGGGTCGTGACAGGCAGTTAGTTACAGGTTATCTCTTTATCTCACGTTTATTTATTTCTTTATTATGTTATTATTCATGCCTTACATACTCAGTACATTGTTCGTACTGACGTCCTTTCTTTTGTGGACGCTGCGTTCATGCCCGCAGGTAGACAAGGAAAGGGTCCAGATCCCTAGAAGCTTTATCAGCAGATATACAGGAGCACTTCACTATTCCGGAGTTGCAGTTTATCTGTATATTATTTTGTGTTTATATTTGGGGCATGACGGGGTCCTGTCCCGTCCTTATGATCTTCAGTACTCCAGTTAGAGGCTCGTAGACATGTGTGGACTGTAGATATTTCATTAACTTATTAGTGAATAATTTGTACATCATTTGTAGCCTTGCAGGCTTGTTTATATATATGCTTGAGGTGGAATCGAAGAATGCTTCGTAACGAGTTTTATTTTTTAGAATGGCATTTATTCAGGTTGTGTTATTTGATAATTAGAAAAGTGATCCACTGAGATAGATTGGAAGAAGTATGACAAGTGGTGCTCGGTAGGCTAGCTCCGGGTACCCGTCATGGCCCTCTGGTTGGGTCGTGACAATATGCTTATAATATTTCTAAGATAAGAATTATTATGGACATCCTTTGTGTAAGCTCAAAACAATGGAATTATGCGTTAAAAAAGAAAGGGACAACCTTAGGTCAAACCAAGCTATTAAGTAAGCTAACGAAATTTGAGCAGTATTTCCCCTATATTAACTACTTCCTCCAAATTCCAAAACAATTCCCAAACATCACTAACAATATCAACAATAACATAATCAAGATACTACTTGACAAACATATACAAATCCATCCGGAACTTCTTTCAAAAATAAATTCATAAGCCAACAACATCAACATATCAAACTACAACCTTTATACTATGTTTTTCATTCACTTTAAAACATTAAAACCTCCAAAAGCAACTCAATTCAACATATACAACAATCACATATAATCAACATTCTCATTACTTCATCAACAACATCCACCACAAGGTTTATTTCGTCTTTTAACCAATTTAACTTAATACGAGACAATGCTAACGAGATTCTGCACGAATTAACTTAAATCCTTAACCCTAGGGGAAGAATCTTACCTCAATGGACGGGTTAGTCCTTGGCACTAGCTTGAACCAAAACTTCACCTTCACCAACACAATGCCACCATGAACGCGTTACGAGCTTATATGCACTTCCTGAGCCTCATTGATGGCTAACTTTAACACTTTATGACCAAATTTGCATATGGACTTGTAAGAACATGTACCTATGTTGTAGAATGTTCTAGAGTTGGGAAATGATCAAAAAAATGACCACGAGGGGCCTTTTATACTTGCCAAAGTCGGTTCCACCGACTCTGATTTTGCTCTTCGCGTTCGCGAGGCTTTGGCTCGCATTCACGAAGAGCTTCTGACAGCCAATTTGGAAACGTCCATAACTTTCTACTCCGATATGATAACAATGAACGGTTTGCTGCATTCGAAAGAAGACTCGCTGAACTTCAGTTTACATAGGTTATGGATTTTGTAACTCCTCTTATTCTAGGAGATATACCTCTCTAAAGGTGACCCAAAATTTCTAACCCAAAATTTCTATCCAAAAATTCTGCCAAATATTCTCAAATTTTTGACAAACTTATTTTCTTCAATTTTCTTTATGCCGGAACCTTTAGACACTTGCTGGAGACTTTTTAAGAGTACTCCTTAACCTTATAAGGGTTCCATAACCTCTCCGAGCTTACGTTAGTTTACTCACAATGCAAACGACGCGAAATTTTTTGAGGTGTAACAGTTTTGCCCAGCAGGTGGGGCTGGTGTGTGTGTTTGGCTCGTCTGATTGAAGAATACTGGCTGAGGGGCTTGGTATGTGGGGACTGAGTGGGTGGTCCCTGGGACTTGAGCATTTTTAACTGGTGGTGGCATACAGTAAGAGTGACCAGCATGGTTCGGGTTAGCGATGTTTAGTGGCGGGGGTATGGTTCCTGGCTGGTAGACAGGAAAATGACCAGGCACTGTGGAGTTTAACGAGAGAAAGGGAGGAGGGGCCTTTTTTCCTTTAGTGATGCTCTTTTATACGTCGGTTGCTTCCCTTCTGGCTACCTTTTCTTAGAGAGTAGCGATGGTAGTTAACAATGTTGCGATCATATCCTCCTGGGATGCGGCCTCTTGTGAGTCTTAGGTGTCCCAGTTGCGGAGAGCGAGCTCATTTCTTATTTCTTCGGGAGTACCAGTCATTTTGTGCTTTCCTTTGTCAGAGAGGGATGCTAACGTGGCTTTGGATCTTGTGAAATATGCTAGCTTTCAATATCACACTAATCGGCCCCTTTCTATAAGGCAAAAATAACTCAACTGTAAAGAAGGTTAGTTTCCGCACATCAATTATAAAGGAAAAATATCAAATATGGGTATTTAAAGCACAAGTAGCACATAAGATCGTATATTGAAGCTTGAGTAATCTTGATCTGATGTTCTAAAGTCTTGGATATCGTGGGCTTTTATGTCCGAGTGGATTTTGGTTTGGCGGTCTCACAGATGACTGAACACAGCGAACCTTTGGGCTTGTCATTTGAGCGAACGGGGAGAATTCATGATTTGAAACAGGAAGGGACCGAGTCTTATGTAGACTATCTACGTATCCCGCTGTGGGAAATCAGGCCCTACGTAGTTCGATTATAAAAAAGGATATACATTTCTTCCTAAATATCCTTTGACTAATCCTAGCTACAGACATCCCCAGACCAGGCCCGACTAGGGCTTCCCGCGTATCTCTCCATTGGGACATCAGGTCGGCGCGGTTCCTTTACATTTTTATGAGCGTGGGGGTAACATTTGTGCAAAAGACGGGACACCTAATATCTACCCAAAGTATAGTTCCTGCAAGCCGTTGTCCTTATGAACTTGCTTTCTCATGTCGAATCTTTCTTCGCTCAGAACCATAGTAGGAGCAGGACCAAAATATGTCCGGTCCGGATCATATTTTCAAGTTCGAGCTTGAAAGCATGGCATCCTTCAATATCATGTCCCCTGGCTCCAGTATGGTACATGCAGAACCTATTTCTGTTAGGCCCTGACGGAGCGGGCTCGTACATAGGTTCCATAAGCCTAATTTTGTTCAACGAAGACAAAGTTGAGAAGAACATATGACTCTTCAAAAATAGTGAAATTGTACGGCCATACTTGGGTCTCGGGTGTAACTCCCTCTCCTGGGGTGATGGGGTCATGGACCAGAAAAGTATGTGGCCCCCATAAAATTTTGATGATTTTGTCGTCTATGAGACTAACAATCCTCCTTCTTAATGCTAGGCACTCGTTCAAGGTGTGCCCTGCCTGATTGAGATGAAACAGGCATCTTTTGTAGGCGTATACCAAGTCAGGGACCGACAATCTAGCCTTAGTGGTGCAATCCATCCCAGCGGCCATCATTTTCTTGAATACCTCCTTACAAGTGACGGGCAACGGAGCTGCCCTGAATGGAGAAGATCGAGCTTTGAAGGCTATGCTCCATGGAGCTGGCGCGGGGAGATTTGCCCTTCCAAAGTTCTCCGAAGCCACAGTAGAGGCGGCAGGCATCAGCATGGGTGAAGGCGCATAGAAGTCTGATCCCTCATAAGTGGGGACATAATAACTAGATTCGTCGTCCGCGTCATTTCTTTGGAACTCGGGGAACATATCAAATGGGTTTTCCCCTCCTTCAACCCCTACGTCGACAGGATCTTCCATGTCTCGAGGCTCTTCCTCTTCTTCTTCCTCCGGCTCTTCTTTCTCCTCCGGCTGTTCTTGCTCAACGGGTTCAGGGTCCTCTTCCCGGGGCTCTGCTCCCTCCTGCAGTTCTGGTGCGAACACCCATGGGTCCGAACCGGTCCCTTGTTCTCTGTTGGTTCCCTCTGGGGTTCCTTCCCTGGGTGTTACAGGCCTTCTTTCTAGTGGTATGTAGTTCAGCACCAACTCCCTCACCTCTTCGGGGACATTTTCATAATACTGTTCTTGGAGAATGCCCTCCGATGGGTTCCCAACCATGTCTAGTAGTCCGTCTACCTCCTCAATCTTTTTTCCTATTTCTTGGAGGTGTTTCTCCATCTGCAGCACTTTGCCTCGTAGCGTCTCAGCCTTCTCTCTTAGAGTACGTGCTTCTTTCCCACCTTGGTTTGCCATCGCAAGTCAACCTTTAGTGGAGATAAGTTTAGGTAAGTTTCAAACCTCATGGTTTTTCTTTCGGGTATGTAGTTTAGATTATTGGATCAATGGTACTCAAGATCAATACACGATCATACACATAGCAGGTAAGCATACGGAACACGTAGCAGATAAGCATGTAATTTACAATCATTTATACTACTCGCGTTCCTAAGGCCTCTTGAGTCAAGGCTTTCCTAGTTGTTTAAAATATGTAAGTGCCATTTGTGAAGGTGAACCATTTCCCCGGAAAAGCCATCATAATTGATAGTAATAGTAATATCTTTTCCCATAGGGATTACAAAAGTGATGGCAAAAGCCAACATGGGGCTTACATATATATAAAAAAAAATCAGCAATCAAGGAGGTCCTCCGGAGGCTGATGTCGAGGCTTGGTTCGTTTTGGCCTTCTTGACCCTTCAGAGGGTAGTTTGGATACGAAGGCGTGCTTGATAGACCTCCATTCTAACAATCACCGAGTCTATTTCTTCCGGGATTCTAGCTAAATGCTCGTATGTACCTTCTAAGCATTCTTTCATGCGTTCCTCTTCTTGGGATTCCTGAGGAGGTGCAGGCTCTGGCACAGGTATGAGAGCCAAGTGTCCCTACAGCCATGCACGATACCCAGGGTTGCACCCTGCTTTGAACCTGTCAGGAACCAGAGTATCTGGGCCCCAGCTCACACGGTCATTCCATTCCCTGAGGATCACCCAAGCGTGCCTGATTTTCTGTTCGGTGTGTTCAATGATGAATTGCTCGAAGTTTCCTACCAGAGGTATCACTTGCCTCCTGCCGAATGATCTTAAAACCTTGGACGGATAGTGAGGACGGATTCCTCGAACCCCGACTAGCGGCACAAATAGGAAATTCTTGCCTCGGACTACAAGAGTCTCGGATATAAAATCGGGGAACATCCAACGGATCTGATCTTCAGTCAAGTCGGTGAAGAATTCAGCCCAGGAATTTTTGGACATATACCCGATATTTGGACAGTAATTCACGAGGCGGTCTATCCGATTCTGTCGACTCCAACCCTGAACCTCTTTGGCCATGTTAAGGTGTTTGATAATCCACCATTGCAGCAACATATTGCACCCTTAGAAGTATCGGAAGCGATTTCGGCATTTGTCAGAAGCTCGGAAGATGTCAGCCAATATGATGGGTGCCAGGTCGAAATACCTCGTCTCTTGATCCTTGGTTTTCTTGTGGAAGATTTTATGGGCCAGGTATATCACCTTGGTGTCTATGGCCAATGACTCATCTTGTGGAAAAACCATAATGCCCAACAAGGCTATAGCAAAGGCTAAAGGTCTAGCAGCTTCCCACTCTCCCCGGCTCCTGAATTCTCTTTGATATAGGGTGTATCCAGTAACATCTCCGAACCTGCGGTATAGATCCCTGAAGGCTACAGTAGGCCCTTGTGCCTACGACACTTCGGTCAGAGAAAGAAATCCCATAATCTGGCTGATGGTGGGCTTGTGTGGGAACAACAGATTGTGGTCCGGCTTGTGTCGCCTCCTCAGACAGGTTCTATTGCTGTATATAGCGTCCCTAATCTCTTCTAGGGTAGGAGTCATTTCAATATCACCGAAAGGGAACAACATTTCTTTATCATCCCAAAAACCCGCCAATATTTCTATCAGCTCTAGGCGACCTTTCATCGTCATAATGGAGGGCAAGTGTCCTAAAGTACAGTTGATCGTTCTCTAGTGAGCATCCCCCAACCATTCATACCAGGCCCTCAACAATTCTGGAGCCTCAGTGATGATGTCGAAACGTATTCTTCGCTCCATCTACAAAACAAAACACGGTTAAGATTCCCCCCATCCCCATAGGATCAATGGTTCATCACATAGGCACAAATATGTTTCCACATAACACATAAATGAGATGCGGTGTTTTTTCGGGTCATAGACCGTCCGAACACAGGGTAGTCACTCTTAATGAGCCTTAGGTAGGTCTGAGATACCCAAGGCCCGTCTAGGTATAAATGCTCTAGTTCAGTAGGGCTTTAGCATAGATCTATCCTAGTTTTTCTAGAGTGGTTTTTCACGAATAACCGGGAACCCGAGCGAACAATTGGGGCTGAACCGTTAGGGGTGTTGGATGACTGCGTACCAACCCCGCCTCATAACAGTTCCAAGAGAAAATATTGGTTTTATAGTGAAGGAACGACCGCGTGCTCCGCGAAGTCGCCGTTAGAACAAAGTGTAAAACAAATGCCAGGAGTTGCGGAGTTATGATATGCATGCAATGACAGTTAATAATTGCGGGCAAAGTAAACGCATAAGCAATTTATAACAAATATACTCATATTATACTGGAATCCTTATGGTTAGAACCTTTAAGTCTCCAGCGGAGTCTCCATATGTTGCGGTTCGCTTTTTCACGTGGGTTTAGGGCGTAAAAAGGCTACTACGAACTCGTTGACGCTTTTTCGGATTTGTTTTGAAAAAGAGTCGCCACCTAGTTTTTAGGAAATTAGGAAAACCAGTTGTGAAGGGTTTATTCAAATACCGTGAAAAAACCTTCGCAATCCAGAGTTCTAGGTAAGGGTTCTGATGATGCCCTGGGGAAGGTGTTAGGCACCCCAGTATTGAGGATCCGACTATACGATTGACCTTCAAATTCCAGTATATGAGTATTTGTTTAAACTGCTTATTTTGTGTTTATTTTCCCGTAAAAAAAACTGTCATAGAGAGTTTTTTGCATATCACATTTTTTGGAAGAATTTAAATATATCCCCTTTATTTATAGGGTATCGTAGTTTCGAATTTATTATATCCGAGTGTAAATAGTTTCCTTTTATATATAAGGAATAAGTATAAGTTTGTAAAGAAGAGTAAAAGAAAAGTTATTATTTTTTGTAAGTTACTTATTTTGTACTCATACACCGGGGCCCGGATTAACTCGTGTTGGTACGTTTCAGTCTGATCCGGAACTTTATATTACGCGTAGATTGTTTAAACGTTTATAAAGGAATTTTTATGTTTGAACGAGTATATCTTGTCTAAAAATGTAAGCTAATTTGGGCCAACTTTGGGCCAAAACAGTATTTTTTGCGCTAAATATCCTTCATTTGTCTCTATTTTCTAGAAATGGGTTTTCATATATTAGTAGGAAAAATCCAATTTTTGAGTCAAAAACTTGATCCTATATTTTGTCAAAAAAGGTTTTTCACTTATTAATACAAGTTAAAGCCAATTGCGTTACATTATTCTATTTAAAACAAAACTGATTTTTGGAAATTCAATCATTAAGCTAATTAAATTCATTTTTTGTGAAAAGTACTTCTATTATATAAGAGCGGGATTGCCATTCAAACATAGAAAATTAATGGTGATTCGTTTTTCTTTGAAAGCAGTTTTTTGCAAAGATCTCGGTTTTATACTTTAGTTGTAAAAAGGCATTATGTTTGAGTGCATGGTTTTGAAAAAATCGTGTATGGGGACCTAAAGTCGACTAAACGGCATAAGAATCGTTGTCCTAAGACGTCTAATTCCAATCATAAGGATTTTCCACTATAATATGAGTTTGAATACACTTTTTACGAGTACACCAAGTTGGGAATGAGTCTACAAATAAATATAAAGAGACTAAGTTAGACTAGGGGCGTACCAAGCCCCTAGCTGGCCATTTTCACCCATTGCTGAGCCTTCTGCGCGCCTTGCTATCTTCTTTGTCTTCCCGGACTCTATATTGAACTAGTATTCCCACTTGGGTGGGTGGTTTTATGCATTTGTGACCTGAGCGGCCACGTGGTAGGAGGAGGAGGAGGAGGAGGAGAGAAAACGAAAACACCGATTAGTTTATAATTGCTGAACTTATCACTAAGGTAAATGACTAAAGTTATAAACACACACACATATCTATAAGATAAAGTATACGCACATACACACATGTATATAAGGCAATCCACACTTGATCCATACTTACCCCTTCGCCTACTCCAATAAAGTTCAAATTATCCTAAGACTTTAGAAATGGCATGGGGACTAGGTCTTGATCCCGTATTTCCGATGTCGCACAATTTCCAAGGGGTTTTGAGGAACCCCAGGCATGGCTAACACCGGGAGATTAAGACAACCTCGAATTACCACACTTGGCCTTAGATTTATTTGGGCCTTTTTGAGAGAGGACAGAGAGAGCACAGAGCCAGAAGTGCTATGGACATACAAGTAACATGCTAGGAGTTGGTGCAATTTCAATAAGCAGCCAGGGAGCAATATACAAGTATACACACTGAAGCAGACATTATGGAGAACTTTGATGTCACAAAATGGCACTTGACAAATCCAAACACAATTTATTTTGAAGGGGCAAAGGCAAGCAACACCAGCAGTTGCAAACAAAGGCAAAAGGGAAGAAAACAGGCAGTTGCCCAGGACAAACAAGACAAGCCAAAAATACGTGTATAGGCTCAAACAATTAAGCCAGATGACAGCCAATCTCAATAAATACTTGTATAAGCATCTCGTGTCCAGCAAATGATAGCCACCCTCAACCAGTTAAACCAAATATGACTAGACTTAGGCAGGTATGTCAAGTATGCACACTAAAGTGAGAAGAGGCATGTTTAAATTTATTTAGAGGAATGTGAACATCAACCATAATCACAGACTCAAACAAATTGAAGAGAGTCAAATAAGTACTACAGGGTGATAGCTATGTCATGGCATCACAGGGATGGGGAAGGGAAAACCAGGTTGATAACCAACTCAAAACATCAATGCAGAGCTAAGTGGAGTATGATTTCATATAGTAAGGATGCAGAGGTGAATACTCTCAAGTATGAGGGAGGACAGTAGCAGACTCATCATGGATTTGGAGTTAACAATGGCACTGCAGCTTGGCTAAGAGCTCAACACACTCATGCAGGCAATACAAGGATCAAGTTCTAGTCACAGGATGCATAACCAGGTGTAGGTAATAGTGCCAAGCAAGATGGAGTGCCTTGAAGGTCATGAGATCATACACACATATACAGCAGCCAAGATAAGATCAAAGCATAATCATAAAAAAAAAAAGTTTCACTCCACAGGTGCAAATAAGGAAAGTGTCAATGGAAATGTCACATAGGTATAGGGTAAGTAAAACACAAGGCTGGGGACTTCAAATGCTCACAACAATTTGGTCCTAGCTGTATGCCATGGAAGGGGGGCAAGACAGAGTATCAGCAAAGAAGCAACATACACAGTCATAGACAAATAGGGGTTCAAACAATATTTCAGACCAATTTCAAACAAACAAGGCTAGGAACCTACAAACCTTTCAGACAAAAAGGATTTTTTTTAAAAAAGGGAGAAAAGTATAGATCACATAGCACTCAGACTGGGCAGATATTTGCAGTAGCTTATTTGGTTCTAGGTATATCTTTCCTTCCCTGTTAGACATGTTAGACTGTTCTCCCCTACTTTTATTTAAACATAGGCCACTTAAAGCTGTCCTGAACCTAACTTGATATGACAACCTTTAGAAGAACCTTTTAGACTTAATCACATCATAGCCACTCAACCCACATGTCCTACTGAGGAGCAGTCTAACAGATTTCCACATTTTTTACCATAAATAGAAACAACCAAACAAAAGGCACAACTAAGTGAGACATCTTGTTCAAGTTAAGGCTCTTCCCCCATAATCAACCCCCTTTTAAAACCTTTGTTTCAATATACCTTATTACAGCCCCAAAATGCCAAGTTTTATCAAATAGACAGGGTTTAGGTAAGATAACAAGAATCAGGCCAAACAAATTGCCAAGTACAATAAGTAGGAATCCACAAAGAGCACACATGACATTTTTTTCCAGTTTTGGAATAAAACACCATTAGAGAAATAACATGGCCTGACCAGGTCCAACACATGACAACTTCAAGCTATCAAACAGACCAAATCATTTGAGGGAAGACAATGTGATACCTAGTCTGAGTCCAATTCTACTTAGACTTTTCAGCCTCTCCAACAAGTGTATGACTAGGTAAGGCATTAGCAACCAGGCTGAGGCAGAGCCTTTACCATTTTTGACACATAACCATATTAAACAAACAACAATCATGTTGGGTTCACACATAGGTAAGCTTAACTTTCTAATGAAACTTGTGATCAAGCAGTACAGACCATGATCCACTGATTCAAGTTACCAAACTCCTAACTAACATATAATCACACAGGTCAAACAATGATCAGACTTGACTCAGCCTAGCAAGCTTCTAACATGACAGGACCTCACTCTTCCCATGACACATGTGATCAAGCAAGACAGACTATGATCATCTGGATTCAGGACATCAAACTCTCAACCAACATATAATCACATAAGACAAGCAATGACCAAATTAGGTAACCTACTTCAAATAGACCTCTTAGCCCTTCCCTTTATTAGTCCCAGACTAAGACAAAGCTCCCACTAGTAAATAACAGGACACAAGGCAAATCAGGTTACTCAAAAGAGCTTGTGACTTCAAACTAACCTTATGAACCTGATTTATATTACATGAGATACACAGGACTAGACCATTCATGACTTCAACAGACCCATCTTGACCTTAATTCACAACACAAAACTTGTACTAAGCAATAAACAAGCATGAACCACAACCTAGACCCTTACATAGAACACTTAAAAATACTTAGACAGTCATGATAAGACAGGAAAATTCAAATAAAGAAATCCACATTAGAAAAACTCTCTTAACTCAGACTATGGTCCCAAGCTACCTTCAAAGGTTTTCAATCACAACTAAACGGCCAAGGGCACAAGTAGGGAATCTAAATGGAAATATAAGTGAGACAGGTCCATTAGCTTAGTATTATAGCCTATGTTAAGTGCTAGAAAAAAAAAGGATCAAACTAGTTGTGCAAAGCATGAACAAAGATCCAGACTAAGAAGTTAAGTCAAAACAATCTAATCAGTTTGAAAATTATTCTACAAATCACATGAGACTCCCTAATTGAATAAAATGCATACAAGATCAAAAGGGAATCACAAAAAGTACATCGAGTTTGAGCTTTGTTTTGAAACCACGGGCAATTACATGGACTAGGCACAATGTGGACACCAAGACTAAGAAGAAAAAGGAATGAACCAAACATATTGACTTGGACATCTTATCCTAGACCATACACACGCCTTAACTAGATATAGTGCAAGCAGAACCAAGATATAAAGGATGACCAGCTAATACACTAACTCACACCCCATCATAGACCACGCAATTATGCTACCTAAACATCACACCAAACAAGAACTGAGCATACATAATCATAACTACTTAACCTTCATGACAAACTCTCACATATTCCTATCAACTAAGCACTACATAAGCAGGATTCAAGCAAAGAAAACAATGAAACTAAAATGCCACCTTGAACAGAACCTTCATTAACTAAACTACTAACCTTAAAACACAACATAAAAAAATAAACTACAGCACTACCCTAACTAGAATCTTACGAACTAAACATGACATAAAATAAGTAAAGGCATTAAACTAAAAGGTATTTACCTTTTGTGGGTGCAACTGGGGCACAAGTGATGGATTAGGAAGCCTTTATGCTCCAACTCCCAAGTCAGGCCACCACAGACACCAATAACAATAAAAAAAAAAAACACAAATTTTAGAACTGGAAACTTAAAGAAATTTAAGCTTAAAACGAAATTTTTGACTTTGAAACTCTCAAGACTAAAAATGGCAAATCTTCAGTCTATATTTGGTTTTCAACTCCTCTATTCGAATGAATAGGAGAATGGCTTTGAAAACTCCCACTACCAATGTGGGACTTGCAAATTTATGCTAGTCCTACTCACAAACTCAAACCTACGGCCCAGATCTTGTGGTACAGCAACGATATCAACGGCTTACAAGCCTTTATACCAACATTAATGGCAGAAAAATAAAAGGGAAGGGGAGTCGTACCTTTAAGGGTTCGTTTGGCCCGATTTTGTGGAGAGAAGGATGAAGCATTGAATGCTTTGCCTTCTTTCTTCACTCCACCAGTTATTTGAGATGGGACGGGACCATAAAAAGAGGCGGGGGGGGGGGGGGGGTAGGTGGTGAACAGGAAGCGGCGCTAGGTTTCACCCTAGCCGCCTCTCCTCTTCTTTATTTTCAAACAGACCCCTAGGGTCTTTTTAAAATTATTGTAGTGTTTGAATTTTGAAAATAAAATTAAAATTTATATGTCAATATAATATATTTTAAGAAAATTCGTTCAAACAAGATATACAAATAGATTTGTAATATAAATTTTAAAAGAAATTCAAAGGCTCAATGAGTCTTTAATTTATTAATAGGTAAACTACAAAATCGAATTTACAGCATACAAAATTGCAACAACTTTTCTCTAATTTTATAAACTTAAACTAGAAAAAGAAAAATCAATTTAACAAGTCTTCAACTTTAAATCTACATATTCTCAACTGTTTTCGTTAATTCATCCATATTAACATTAGGAGGAATTGACTCAAATTTTTTCATAATCGACATCTTCATACATTAGAGTTGATTGTGCCGATGGATCTCTAGTGACATTATATCTTCAAGTTCTTTTTCTTCTCTTGGATCTTGTGCTCTTTCTTGGTTTCTTCGCTCCGATCTAATCCAATCTCTAATAGAACATTCATGGTGTTGCTACCCAATGAGGGTCAGTTGTCTTCGAGCTGTTGTCTTCCTTGGCTAAATGCGTTTTTTAATGGAACAATTGACATTGGAACATTTAACACATCTCTATCCATTGTTGAAAGAGCGAGATATTTCCTTATGTTGTTCTTCCATCAATCCAGCGTACTAACTCCATTTCTGAAGGGCTCTAGCATCTGTCCCAGATAAAAATGAAGCTAATCAAAATTTGTATTTCTTTGTTGGATAGGTGTTGTTTGAGACCAAACAGATAAATTATCTATACCTATGTTAGTGTGCCTATCTTTTAAAAGATGATGCCTCGTTAGAAAGATCACGTGGGACAGGAGTCGGTGTAACATTATCAAGTAATATATAACAATGATTATATACATTGCAAGTGATCATTCGTATCACTCATAGCCTTAAACATACATGGTTCTTCGCCATTTTCAATTTCTAAATAGACATATACAATACGGGTCAATTCTGACATATTTGCAAATTTAATACAAGGATTTAACAGACCACCAATTAAGTAAATAGGAGGAATAGGAGAGAAATACGTACTTTTTAAAAGTTAATATCATACCAGCAACAACATATGTGTAGTCTTCTTTAGTCTTATATGATTTAAGCAAAACAGAGAGACCTGCTATATATGCTAAAATATTAGAAACTATAGGATAATAAGCACCGAAAAATTCAATAGCAGCTAAATAAAAAATTTCTAAAAAATTAACAACATCTTCAAATTTGACCCAATCATCATCACTCAACACTAACTTAGGGTCCCTTCGGGGACATCCGATAAAATTGGAACGATACAGAGAAGATTAGCATGGCCCTTGCGCAAGAATGAGACGCACAAATCAAGAAATGGTTCAACACTAACTCAGGATATCTAGTAGCAAATTGGTTAAAAGTTATACTAGTAGAATTTGCAAGTCTTTAAGAAATTATAAGTAGAATTCTACCTAGTGTCTATTTCTTCAGGCATAGATCTTGGTACAAGGCCATTATCCTCACAATTTATTTTAAATACCCTAAGTCTAGCTTTTCTATTATTTCCTTGAATAAAACCAAGTACATGTCTAATTTCCTCAATCACAGGCTCAAAGAAATAAAAACCATCTTTAACAATTAAATTATAAATATGACAAGCACACCTAACATGAAATATTTCAGGTAAGGGGGAGAGAACTCAGTTTTTAAATTAAACTTGTGATAGCAGATGTGTTGTTAGACACATTATCAAATGACATACATAAAATTTTGTAATAAATGAGACAATATCATATATAAATTTTGTAGTATGTCTACGGTCTTCATCATATTGAAAAGCTATAATACGTTTTTGCATGTTAAAATTTTCTGCTATCCAATGACAAGTAATCTGAAGTGAGAGAAGCTCTACTAGAAAGATATGTAAATATGTAGATAATAATTATATTGTCCATGAAGTCTAAAATTATTAGATCTGCAAGTAATTCTAGAAATACCGCTAAATATAGGATTATAAATTTTTTGTATATCATATTATTATAAAAATGGGAAGATCTTAAGTGAAAAGTTATATTACACAAATGCACATAAAAAATTAATTGACATTTTTATCCTTCAATCAAAAACTACTCCTTTAATATTTTGTACAAAAAATGTAAACATACATTTAAATAAATGTCAATTATCAGAAGACAATGAATCAACCACAGTTATGTCCCTTGCACGTCTCAATTAATTTGAAGAAGTTATTACAAGACAAGTCATTTATGTAATGACCTTACAGTTTCAGAGTTCGATTCTTCATATTCCCATACATGTATTAGTACGTTATTTTTACAACTCAGTGTTTCGTGATTGATCAGAAAAAAAATTCGTACGTTATTTTTACAACTCAGTGTTTCGTGATTGATCAGAAAAAAAATTCAGATTGCCAAAAGTTCTGGGTAGAGTAATGTTATATATATATCTAAAACATCATCACATAAAGAAACAATCTCAGATGATGATGATTTTACTACAACGTCAAAGATAAGTTCTAGATCTTCGACTTTGCGGATGCCTTTGGCATCCATTTCCGGTATTCTATACTCTGAACTAATCACCCCTGGCTGCACATTTGCCATAAAAAATACGCTATTCAGACTTTCTTTCTCATTTCCAGTAGCATAAAGGCACAACTCTAATTGAACTTGTATGAGGTTTATATTTTCTTTAATTTTTTTCCTTTAGCGACCTCTGAAATTTTAACTTTTCATATTTCTTTATCTCGATCTCTACTTTTTTGTGTCTTTTTCTTCTGTGGGTTCACTCGGGACTTATTTTACTTTCATTTTATGTGAAGAAAGAGTAATTACTAGTCTATTGAGAGATTGGAAATCATTTTAAGGATATTATCTTATAGGGTATCATTAGGGAAAAAAAATGGAATGGTATAATATGAATGTCCTAAAGTCGGTAATATTAACAGGACCTTCCCAAGAACAAATAATATTAAGGTAATATGATTCCATACTTTTGATTATATAGCAAATTATATTTCCTTTACGTACAAGTCTAATCTCATTACTGGTATCGGGAGATTACGCAAGAGCAGATAGACAATTCGTCAAAACCATATTTGTAACGACCTGTTAGGTCATTTTGACTATTTTGACAATTTTACCCCTATTGACCCTTTCCCAAGCTTCATTAGAGTACATTTGACTGGTGGGATGGGTGGCGCGATTCCTGAGGCTTTCAGATGTGATTTGAGTGGGAAAATAGAATTTTTGGGAATTCTTAAGTGAATGGATGTAATGACCCGCCCGGTCATTATTTAATACTTCGCAAACCCGTACCCAATCTAGGCCTAAGATATTATAAGGGAAGCCCTATGGGGTGTATAAATGATTAATAGTTGGAAAAATCAGTTTTTGGAAAAGAGATAAAAATCGTGAGCCGGGGTAAAATTTGGTCCGCCGCAGCGGAAAGGAGTCGCTACAGCGGTCTCACCGTAGCGAGACATGGTCTGCCGTAGCGGTATTGCCGTAGCGAGCCCGATGTCCGCCACAGCGGACATCACGGACCAGTGAGCGCGTTTTTCCTTACTTAGTTTTATATTTCACCCTCCTTTTTAACAAAAGACCCTTCAAGGCTGCTATTAGGTTTTACATGAAGAAAAACGCTTGACACCAAGAAAAAAAAAAAAAAGGCTCTTCCAATATTCTTCACGTCTTCTCTATCAATTATCATCTCCCGTGAAGTTCGGCTATAGGCTAGGAAGGTGGATACTTCATGGAAGTTCAAATAGCTGCTCGTCATCGAGGTAGGGTACGGTTTACTTGAGTTAGACTTTGATTAGTGAGTCATATATACGTGTAGAATTTACTGGAGAAAGCATGATTAGGTCTTCGGACATGGAGTTCGGGGGTGAGGATGTGACCTAGAGATGAAAAGGCACATTTGACCGAGGGTGAGGATGTGACCTAGTTTATAGGCTCGAGGTCCGAGGTTCATTCCGGAACGAGTGGTACATTGACACCATGGGTCCCCTGCAGGTCATGACTATTGAGCAAAGACACCAATTAGCATGTATGTACAATTTGTGTGTTGGGCCTTTGCATTGCATTACATACATTCATACCCTCATGTTTGCATGTTACTATTCTACCATAATTTGTATTATGCATCCCCATAAAATGTGTTGAACTGTCTGAGAAATTCTGATCATGCATGAAGGGTTGACGTAAAAATGAATTATTAAGTTCCGGGATTTCTGTGATAAGTTTGCTGGATTCCGATAGTAGACGTCAGTGGAAGTAATGAGACAAAGACTAATTACTCAGCCCTAAAGGAATATATAAAGTAGGACTATACATGACTAGTTGGGTAGTTGGTGTTACTATTGTAGTAAGGGCACGAGAATAACCAGGAGTTAGAGAGGTGCGTTCGTATTAGTGTAGTTGTCTATATTGGGAGTCGTGAAGGTGTACGTTGACTTATCTGTTTATCTTATTGATTTTATATTGTGTGGCGTGAACTAATCTTAGTCAACCTATGATGCTTACCACTATATGTGGTGTACTGATACTACTCTTGCTACGTCCTTTTTGGGTGTAGATGTGTTGCAGCTTATTACTTGAAGTTTCTCCTAGTGGATTACCAGACATCTTCCTACAGCCTTGCTCATCTCATTCCAGGTAGAAGCTGTGTCGTTTATTTTGGTTTAATTCTTATGTAATAGGGGCTCTTGTACCTGTCTAGACTAGATCCCGAGAAATTTTTCAGTTTTCTTGTATTGATAACAGAGTCATTATGTCACGTCCCAAAATACTCTCTAGACATGATTGGCACCCAGCACACACTACCCGCCAGGCGAACCATATCTCATATCAATAGTCATTTACGAAAGCATTAAAAGAAAACAAGTGTCAGTCCAATGACATTATTAATAATAAAATACAAAATAATCATCAACCAAATCCATTATCGACTAATGAAAGCCAACCAATGCTAAGATAAAAGAATTACTAGCCCAAATTCACACTAAGACCATGGAGCATCTAACAGAGTTACATGAGTTTGAATGTCGGGCATGTAAACCCAAATATAAAAGAAATAACTAGAAGTAAACTAGATAAAGTTAAAATGGTTGCCTCCACGAACAATGTGGTGGCTCATCTCAGCAACAGAATCCACTCACGAAATCTTCAATCACCAGCCTCGTTCTCAACGACGGTATCTGCATGGACATGCAGGTAAGGAGTGAGTTATACATAAATATAACCCAGTAAAATCCTCAACCTGCCACTTTAAATACCCCTGGAATAAGTGTTAGAAAATACAAACACACAACAAGCACAAAAAATATTATGCACATGAATATATCATTATATAATATCAACCAAGGTCCAAACCACTATTTATCAAGTATATTATATATCTCAACATAATTTACACTAAGGACCTGTCACAAACGACAGTTAAAGAATTAATCAACATCCTGAATCCACGGCAACATACACAATGCGCCAAATATGTGAGGAAGCATAGACAATGCTAAGGGAAGCATACACAATGCCCCAATATCATCAAGAAGCATACACAATGCCAAGGGAAGCATACACAATGCCCCAATATCATGGCTCACAGCTGTATCACATCACAAAAAAAATTATAAAGAGAGTTTTAGAGTATTTGAAAATAAAGTATATGCGGTTGGCCTTAAGGACCACCGATTCTGCCAAGTACACGCTCGCCCCAACATATGGACCAGGCAGACAAAACATATTTTTAAAACGAGTTTTGAAAAGCAAGTACCCAAAGCTTAAAGTCTCACTTACCTCGCTAACGACAAGTTCCTCAACCTTGCAACGTCTAGAACACCAACCAAACGGCCTCCAATGGCCTCAATCTATGCAAAAAAATTGATTACTTATGTCAATTATGCTAGTCAGGGTCAAATCTCAATATTCCTAACTTCCAGAATTAGAGCTAAATCCCGATATCTCAATCTGCTCTCAATGTGTAATGCACTTATTCACTGTATTAATATTTCATTCCCAACGTAATGATTATAACGTATTAAAAATAAAGAATATAACATAAGCACTGTATGTACTTTTGAAGAGTGCTTTGCATATTTACATAACGATTTCTTCTATAGAATTAACTTTTGATCTAACCAAAACATTCACCCATCATTACCTAATCATTTTGTTTCCAAGTCATCATCACAACAATAATTATGTATTCTAATTGAATTTGGTAGAAACTGAATTGCATCAGTAAAAGAACGGGTTTGCACAGTGGCCTTTTAAGAATTCAATACTTTAATTCCACTAACTCTTCAATTATTGCCAAATCAATATAAGATATAAATAATACCCCAATTTCATATACTAATCCCATAGAATAGGAAGATACCTGCTCGTTAGGTTTCTAAAATTTTGATTTAAATGGATAGCCAATTTCGTTCAGCTATTAGGAAGCAAAGGTATTCACCTTAAACTTCTCAAACTTTCAAGCCACCGTAAGAATTGAATAACCACCCCTGCTTGTTCTTCTATAAATTTTGTGCCGCCACTATTCAGGAAACCCCTCCGTTTTGAATACATATATTTTTTTTCCTACTAAACTAAGATCACCGGTTATAATCTTTACCCCTAGGCCAGCTCACGCTAACTTGCAATTGGTGGGCTTGGCCCGCTTCTGGTCTCTTTTAACAGATTTCATTTCTATGTTTTTGGCCCAATAACTACAACTAAATTAATTTCCAAACCCAATATATATATATATATATACACACTATGTTTTAAGTAATTGCTTGCTATTACGAATCTGTTACTCTTAGTATATGGTTATTCTCTTAACTTCTTAATAAACTCGATGGATTAACCTGTAAATTCCTAGGTGCTAAGAGGCCGTTAAAATGTCCAAAATTGATGAAGGACTAACTGTTGGCCATGACCGGGGTGTGGTTAAAGAAGAAGGTTATTAAGAACAAAGGTTAAGAGAAAGAGATGAACAGTGAAACAAGATTCATGACTGGACAGAGTCCAGATTATTAAAAAAAAATCCTTTGTATGACCTCGGATCACGAGTTGCACGAAGTCCATGTACCACTCGCTCTGAAATATGACCTCGGATTACGAGCACACTCTCCCGATCCTGGCAAGGACCTCAAGCATCGGACACTCCATCGTTCCCGGAAAGAAACCTCGGGCAACGAACACTCATCTCTCTTTAACGCTCTCCATCAGAAACCTCGAAGGCTACACTCTCTCACATATCATCATCAGTATCAGAACCATGCATATGTCAAAGTATCATGGAAATGTGTATGAATATGATGAAATGTAATACAAACAACAAATTCAATCCGAAAAAGTACCACACATCGCACACGAGTAATATCAACAGTAGGGCTACACAATAAGCCACAATGGAATCACCATTCTCATCTCAGTATCAATCAAGTAAAGTATCGCGATATCGTATCCATTATGTATCACTATTCATAATTACCCAATGTCTCAACGTGGCAACGAGCCGACAAGTAAATAGATCAAGATAAGTCAACAACACAATGGGGTGGCTAGCCCCCAAATCATACAACAAGGCCCAACCTAAGACGATATCTAGCCCAACTTCACACTCGAAGGCTTACATGCTTTCTCCCACAATATCACCTAAACATACGTCTCGCTAGCCGAAGTCTCTTCATAAGGTAATCATAAACCCACAACGATCTTAGTAATACACAATAACCATGAATTCTTAGTAATTCGCGACCTTAACCCCCTTAAAACACCTTCGGATCGTTACACTCTTAAAAATCTCTAACTTGATCAGACCAGTCGTGCGAATCATGTGTAAAATATTGGATTTGGGCCATTGGGCCCAATTAGGCCGTTATAGCGTCAACATTGTTGCCCCAGCGATTGCGCAGCAGTGATAGTGTTCTCCGCCGAAGCGGAGCTATAAAATCCCTAAAGGACCGCCCCAGCGGTGCTTCTACCGCTGAAGCGGTAACGCCATATCGACTACTAGACCGCCAGAGCGGTTGACGAGTAGTTATATCCTTATTTAAAGCCCATTTGTTGACTTGACCTAATATTCATTTCCCCCAAATCTACAACCGCCACTAAGAGAAAATCCCATCCTTAGAAACTAAAATGTTGGGAAGGTAAACTCTTTAAATCCCTCATTTCATCTTCCTTTAATTCCCTCTTTCTTCTTGCACCATTTATGATTATGATAGAGCATTAAATGAGGGTTCTTTCTCAAATCTTATGAGACCTTTGGGTAAATGTGGTAATGATTAACCTAGAACAATTAGTAACTTCAAGATAGCTCTTTTATTGCAAACCTAGACTAAATAGCACGTTCTAAGCCTAAATCATTCTATTTCCTAAATGGGTTAATTTGTTAGAGGCTAATAATGACTTATTTGAATTAGTGAGGTAAGTTTGACTTAGATAAACCTTGTTCTCCATAAAAGAGGTGAAATAGCATAATCAAGAATCTAGATTTGTTACTATAGAAATGACGATTTTGCCCCTATGACCCCGAATTCCTAAATTTTTGCTTACTCGAACGTGTCCATCATTCTTAGACCTCTCAAATCTACAATTTCCTACAAAGATGGAAGATGGAATCCAAGTGGATGTTTGCACACCTATTTGGCCCTGAGGTAGGTTACAGTTTCCCTCTCGTGGAAGACTCCGGTTAGATTTTCATATATGCGTGTTAGATGAAACGGAGAATGCATGTAGAGGATCTTGGAGATTGGGAAGGATACTTTAGATCGGTAGTGTGTAAGAATTCATGGTTATTGTGTATTACTAAGATCGTTGTGGGTTTATGATTACCCTATGAAGAGACTTCGACTAGCGAGGCGTATGTTTAGATGATATTGTCGGAGAATATATGTAAGCCTTCGGGTGTGAAGTTGGGCTAGATATCTTCTTAGGTTGGGCCTTGTTGTATGATTTGGGGGCTAGCCACCCCGTTGTGTTATCGACTTATCTTGATCTATTTACTTGTTGGCTCGTTGCCACGTTGAGACATTAGGTAATTATGAATAGTGATACATCATGGATACGATATCGCGATACTTTACTTGATTGATACTGAGATGAGAATGGTGATTCCATTGTGGCTTATTGTGTAGCCCTACTGTTGATATTACTCGTGTGCGATGTGTGGTACTGTTTCGAATTGAATTGATTGTTTGTATTACATTTCATCATATTCATACACATTTCCATAATACATTGACATATACATGGTTCTGATACTGATGATGATATGTGAGAGAGTGTAGCCTCTGAGGTTCTGATGGAGAGCGTAAAAGAGGTGTTCGTTGCCCGAGGTTTCTTTTCGGGAACGATGGAGTGTCTGATGCTTGAGGTCCTTGCCAGGATCAGGAGAGTGTGCTCGTGATCCGAGGTCATATTTCAGAGCAAGTGGTACATGGACTTCGTGCTTCAAAGCGAGGTCATATGCAGCTTTGTACAACATCGCCAAGACGTAGAGTCACTCCGTCCGGGACATGTTGTACAAAGCTGCATATGCATTGCATTCATCCTACATACATTATTGCATTGCATTGCATTCATCCTACATACATTATTGCATTGCATTGTATCTTGGTTTCTGTTGATTGTTGTGATACTATTGTGATATACTGTTCGGATTGATGATACTGATACTCGGCACAGTTGGGTTTAGATGCTATAACATAGGTGATGACTTGTTGTGATATGAATTGTTGTACTGACTCATATTAACTATTCTTAGGATACGTTTCTATAACTGTAGGCTGTGAGGTTGGTTTGGAAAAGCGTGATGTTAGGTGCTCTAAATATGGATGTGAATGACTGCTAGGATGACAAGAGAGGAATATTAGAATGACGTAAGGTTTTTCCTTAAAACTTAGTGAATATATTGTTACACCTCGAATAATTTCACGTCGTCGTATGGTAGATAGATTAACGCAGGGTAAGAAGTATATGATGTTTCTACGAGTAAGAAGTAGTAATTAACAGTTCTAATTAATATTCCAAAGACATTCGAGGTAAGAGAGGAAAGTTCGTTGAAGAATGTGAAGTATAAGTCATGTTTTGAAAAGGGTTTGCAAAGTACCGAGCTAATGTCGATTTAATAATGTCTTGGGGAAGAGCTATAATGCTCCTTAGATTGTTAATGAAGTGTTAAACAAGTGCTAAGAAGGTTCCATAAGGATTGGAGATCAAACAAAACAACGGGAATAATTTCAGAAAAATGGAGTTATACGACCACTTATACGGTCTGTATAACTTTATACGGTCCGTATAAGAGTCCGTATAACCCAACAGAAAAGATGTTTTCCCTGATGGTGAAATACGGACACTTATACGGACCGTATAAGGGTCCGTTTAAGTCCCGACGGGCTGAATAATTTCCAAGTATAAATACATGTTCCTACTTCTAATTTTTCATTCTTTCCACTTCTCCACTTCTCTCTAAACCTCTAGAATATTCCATACACCTCATTTACAAGAACTCAAGGGAAATCAAAGATCAATATCATCAATTCAAGGAAATCAAGTGCAGGGGAGTTCTCGAGAGTTGTTGGAAGTCAAAAATCTCTTTGAAGTTGAAGCTAGGGTTTTGTCCAAGTGAAGCATTTCCATCCAAAACCCATTCCTACACAATCAAAGGTGAGTTTTATGATCATTCCATGTTATTTAGAATATTTAATTGTTGAAATACTTGGATTATGGAAGAAAGTAGAATATGGAGCTCAAATGTGAAAATAATGGTATTCTTGAGTAGTAGCATAACATGAATCATAATTCTTGAGTTGTTATGAGTATAATTTTGTTATAAATGATATTAATAATATTTGAGAAGCATTATATGCGGGTGAATACAACGTTCGGTGATAACCATGGTTGTGGATGACTTTGAGAGGGAATTGTAAGAATTGAATAATGGCCAACTTAATAAAGTCTATTGATTATGATATTGTGGTTATGTTGTTAATGTTTGGGAGTTGATATACTATATGGGGAAAGTTATAGAAACAAAGGAGATGCTGCCCAATTTTCATTAGCTTTAGCTTAGCTTCAAGTACGTTTCCGATTATCTAATCTTAGTACGAATTTCCTTGAATGTAGAAGTACGAACTTGGAAGGAAGAGTCTAGTCGGAAAGTTAGAAAGGCAAAAAGGTATGTTAGGCTAGTCCCTTCTTTTCTAAGGCATGATTCCTATAATGCGATCTCCTATATCTTTCCATGACTTTCTTGTATTCCGGAAGCTATGAGTCTATGATTAATAAGAGCTTTTCATGAAATAAAGACAAGAGATGTGTGATGAATATGACAATGATGATGATGAGTTTAAGTCTAGAGATTCCAAAGATTATGATATGATATTTCTACGAAGCTAATGATCCTTATACGATCCTTTGATGTGGCTCATTGTTGTTACACTCACCTTATAATGCTAGTTCCTTCAAGGTGAGGCAGGATGCTCATGACTACGCCATAATGGAAATCGGGGGTTCTCGACCTTACGTCACCCCGATAGAGTTATAGTTGACTTTGAGTTCTTATGCATGCATTATGATAAGTAAATGATACTGAGATTACACCGTGCCTATATGGCTGGACAGACACCACTAAGGCGGGCAGCATATACACCATGTCTAGACGGCATGGGCAGACACCACTAGTGGGCGGCATGAGATGGTTACCCCGGATGTGGGAGGCCTAGACGCGGGCTAATGATGATCACAACGTACCTATATGGTCGGGCAGCTTATATACGCATACTTGATATGATGTTTTTTATGATGTAAGTTAGCATGCATTATTCCGTTTTAAGTGACACTCAACTACAGGTTGTTCCCTTACTTGATGTTTCTTTATTTCTTCGATGGGTTATCATTGTTCATGCCTTGCATACTCAGTACAATGTTCGTATTGACGTCCTTTCTTTTTGGACGCTGTGTTCATGCCCACAGGTAGACAGGGAGGTGGCCTAGGTTCATAGGGGTCTATCAGCAACTACATAGGAGCACTCCACTATTTCGGAGGTGCCAGTTATTGATTTATTCTTTTGTGTATATATTTGGGTATGACGGGGTCCTGTCCCGTCCTAATGTCATAGTACTATAGCAGAGGTTCGTAGATATGGATACGTGGGTAGTTGATGTCTTATGGATATATCGGTACATATTTTATATATCATTTTTGTAGCCATAAGGGCTTATATATATATATATATATATATATATATATATATATATATATATATATGCATATGTTTTCTTCGAGACTGTGTATGTTCAGGTTAGGTATGATGGCTGGCATAATGAGTGGTGCTCGGTAGTCAACTCCGGGTGCCCTTCATGGCCCCCTAGTCGGGTCGTGACAATATTAACGAAAGTTGACTAGTGATACTTGATCATAATTTTTTATTAATTGCTAAATGAGCTGGAAGGTGAGTGGAATGTAGCTAAGTATATGGACATGTACGGAAGAGTAAATAGAATTAAGAATCTTATTATGTTTAGACGAGGGGTAGGTGATGTGTTCTGTTGACTTAGCTTACTTACCATACTTATTTGTGTTTTTCGATTACCGTTATGTCTTTCTAACCATTGTCGACATATAATGCTTACCAGTACTAGTGGTGTACTGATACTACTCTTGCTATATCCTTCTCGAGGTGTAGAATTTTTCAGGATGTTGATTGAGTGGAGTTTTCCGGAAGATGCACGGTGCTTATCTTAAAGGCCTCCATCATTCTCATTCTGAGATGGAGGTTGAGCCTTTAGACTTATTGTTGTATTCAATGTTCAATCTTAGCCACTCTTGTACTAGTTTAAACCAGGTCATGGGAAATGAGTCAGTGTATTTATTAAATTGTTGAATATATTGGTTTGACTCCCGGTTTTGACTATAATATTTCTTGAAGGCTAATGAATCTCGTTTCTTTACTTGCTTATGATTTTGTTTTGGGTTAAAGGTTTGCCTACCGAGGTGGGGATGATAGGTGCCCGCGCGATCCTAAAATGGGTCGTGTCAAGCATGAAGTTGATATTGGATAGACTCTATAAATCATGGGTAAATTATTTATGGAACGAATTTCCATTTTGCCCTTCGTGGCTGGGAATCCTATTTTGGGTGACTTTTTGGGATCGAATTTAACGTATGCTAATATGGGTATCATTGGATTTTTATGACCTCCTAGAACAATAATTTGACCTTATTTAACCCGATTTTCCTACGACATTACGGTTTTGACCTTCGGGGTTTAGAATGGGGTTTTTGGATTGACTTTCTAAACCCGAATCTTTTATAAGGTAATATGAGTATCGTGTGACACGTATTCATACGTATAATCTGTGTTTGAACAGATTGGAATCATTCTGAGGCTCTACGAAAGGGCTAAGCATCACTGTGATTTCGGACTCTTATTCCGGGTATGTTGAGACAATGAACCTTAACTTAAGCATCTTGGTTGGTTAAAATTTGACTAATAAGAGGGGAGGGTAATGTAAGGGGGTTCCGATAATTATGAGGTAACGAGCACTTGTATCGGATACCAGTGTCATGATAAGGTTATTTGCGTAATTTCAATTGTATAGTCTGGTCTGAATGTTATGCTTTGGGCATTAGCTCATAGTATATATTGGTTTGTGTCTGTGATTGTGATATGAGGTCCCTTATTTATTACTTCTATGCTTATTACTTGTCTTATCTATGATTGTATGTTCTCATCACTCTTAAATATTCGTTTAAAAGTGGAAAAGAGCTAAAGATTGAGTCTTTATTGCTTAATTTTATTTCTTATGGTTATGCATGTCATATACATGCTTTATATAGTATCTCATGCGCTTTTGAGGATACATTTGTGATGTCCAAAGTGAAATGATTCCGGACAGAGTGATGATGGTATTTTGAGCCAGATTGGCTAGATGGCATGTAGTGTGAGCCTAAGGGCTGAGTATTGTGATTTGGACCCTACGGCACTAAGTATTGTGATTGGACGCCTAAAATGGCTGAGACCCGATGTAATCAGGAGATCTAAGAATTCCGGGTTGTTATATAGACCTCGCGAGTCCCCCATAGGTCACGATTCATAGAATTTGAACGTGTGTGTACCAAGAGAAGGAAAAGGCCTTGCATCTGCATATCATTGAATATCTTGACATCTTATTGGTTTCCTTGTGTGTGTATGTCTTATTTGGCTTGTTGTTTGATTTTTCTTAAATGCCCTTTAATGGTTGATGGACTTGAGGATTAGAAGCTTCACATCGGCTTATAACCCGAGATTATTGTGATTATTGTTACTGTGGACTAATAGCAGTCAAGTGTAGAGGTAGTAATCATAGGCCAACCCTCGTCTTCATTTTCATTAGGGTCGGTCGACGATGTTTTCGAGTACGTTGTTTTTGTACTCACGCTACACCTGTTGCACTCTTTTTGGTGTGCAGATACTGTGCCTAGTACAAGCGGTTCATGTGACTACTCAGCTGCTCGTTGAGGAGGCTATTCTAGAGAGTTTGAGGTGAGCTACATACCGATCTGTAGCACCGGGTCCTCTCCATCTGACTTTATTTCATGTCTTTTCATTTCAGACAACATTTGAGTACCATTTGAAACTTGTATTCATACTTTAGCAGTTCTTGTACTAGTGACACTAGAATTTGGGGGTTGTATTACTTATTCCATATTTCAATGCTATTAATGATATTTCAAGACTATAAATTGACTTGTATGATATTTCCTCATGATTAATCATCTTTTCGCAAATTTTGGTTTGTGGATGGCTTACTAACTTGGGGAAGTTAGTGCCTTAACGGCTTATTAAAATGGGTCGTGACAAATTGGTATCAGAGCTATAAGTTATCGGTCACACAAGTACAAGAATAATGTCTAGTAGAGTCTTGAGGATCGGTACAATGAGCTTCGTATCTATCTTTGAGAGGCTATAGGACATCTAAGAAAACACTAATCTTCCATTCCTTATCATGCGTACTTGACCCATATGGGTTCTAAGAGTTTTCTTATTTCACTCTCTCACAGATGGTGAGGACACGATTAGCTGCACATGGTGACAAAGAGCCCACACCCGCATCCACTGCCCCAGTTTCTCATGGGAGAGGCAGGGGACGCGATAGAGGGCGAAGCAAAGCTAGAACCTGCATTGCTAAACCAGCCAGACGCCGAGCACCAGCTGCTGCTCGAGCGCATGCTAGAGATATGACTTCGGACCTAGAGGAGATTCCGAAAGAGGAACCGGTTCAGGCGGATGAGGTTGGACTCACCCAGGCACCAACTGGATTCATTGCTACTCCTGTTCTTCAGGACACCCTAGTGCGCATCTTGAGTTTTTTTTTAGGGTATGGCCTAGGCGGGCATACTACCAGCTACTCCAGAGGGTTCCCAGACCAGAGTTAGAGCTCAGACTCCTGATTCGATGGTTGTTGTAGGGTATAGAACCCCAGGTGCACAGCTAGCTGCTGTTATTGCTCTTCAATTTTAGGGTTTTCCAGTTTCGGGTGTTGCTATTGGCCTAGTTGCCCAACCTATTATGACAAGGAGCAGAAGAGGTGGGATAAGTTTGAGAAGATGAAGCCACCACAGTTTGATGGGCGTCTTGATGATGATGTGTATGAGTTTTTAGTTAGTTATCATGAGCGTCTATAGAATTTGGGGTCGGTTGAGTCCAACGGAGTTGATTTTGTGGCTGTGCAGATGGTTGGCCTTCCCAAGCTATGGTAGAGGGTTTTTATTGAGACTAAACCATCTGGGTCACCTCCACTCACTTGGGCTAAGTTTTCTCGCATGGTTTCGGAGAAGTGGGTTCCTCGTAGCTTGAGGGAAGAGAGGCCTGAGCAGTTTGATAGGTTGGACCAACGTGGATGTCCATGATCGAGTACAACATGATGTTTCACTCCCTATCACCCCATGCTTTGACCGTTCTACCAGATGAGACTGAGAGGATTAAGAAGTTCATCAGAGGGTTGTCTTATCCCCTTCAACTCGCAGCGACACATGTGGAAGCTTCAGGAGGTACTTTTCAAGGAGTAGTGGATGCCGCGAGGAGTGTTGAGTCTATTTGGCGTCAGGAGTCTGGGGATAAACTGGGCCCCACAGCTATGGCAGTTATGGGGGCACCTTATATGGAGGTAGGAGTCATCATGGTAGAGGTTACCGTCCTCACATCAGTAGACCAGTTTCGGCAGCGATGCTGGCTTTGACAGGTGGTTCATCAGGCCATGGTGCTCATGGTTCAAGGCACAGTTCTAAGGGTTCTTATTCTCGATCTGGAGGTCGAGGTGGTCATTCTAGTTCTTCTCATCAGCCTATGGCACGCCGAGGATGCTTTGAGTGTGGAGATTTAGGGCATTTCACCAGGGAGTGCCCCCCAGACTTAGACAGGGTGGCCCACACTCAGGTTCTCAGATTGCTACACCCAGCTTAGTGGCACAGCCGGCTAAAGGCGGTGCACAGAGTGGCAGGTGTGGTTTTTATTCTGGTTGAGGTAGTGCTCAGACAGGCCGTGGTAGTGGTCGCAGAGGTTCTCAGGCCGAGGGTGGTCGTGCTTAGTGCTATGCATTTTCGGGTAGACTAGAGGCAGAGGCTTCTGATGTAGTCATTACAGGTACTATTTCAGTTTGTCACCGGTCAGCTACGACATTATTTGATCCAGGCTTTACATATTCCTATGTGTCTACTTATTTTGCTTCGAGTTTAGATATGATGTGTGAGTCGCTTGATTTCCCTATTAGTGTTTCTACTCCTGTTGGGGATTCTGTAGTGGTGGATCAAGTGTATCGATCCTGTGTTGTGACCTTGATGGGGTATGACACTTGGGCTGATTTGATGATTCTAGACATGGTAGATTTTGACATTATTCTTAGTATGAGTTGGATCTCCCTTTATCATGCGATCTTCGACTGTCATGCCAAGACAGTTACCTTAGCTATGCTGGGAGTCCCTAGGTTGGAGTGGAAGGGAGATTCTAGTCATGGACTAAAGAAAGTGATATCTTTCCTTAAGGCTCGTTGGATGGTGGTGAAGGGGTGCTTAGTGTATTTGGCCTATGTTCGGGATACTAGTGCCGATACTCCTTCCTTTGAGTCAGTACCAGTAGTGAAGGAGTTTCCCGAGGTGTTTGTTGAGACCCAATTTTTGACCTCCAAAATTCAAATTAACTAGTCATGCTTCTTGAATTTCAAACAAGTAAAATAATGGTTCAGAGAAGCAAAAAAAATTACTCTCTAGACTGCTTTTGTGATATTTTACCATTTTATTCGTCAAAATACCATAATATAAATTTTATATATGTTACATATGATTATTAGTATTTATTATGTCATTTATGGCCTAATTGTTCAACTTAATCCTTTTTTTTAATTAACAAGTATTTTATTTTGTCAAAACCAAGAAGCTTAATTACTTAATTGAATAAACGATTCATCTCAGTTTTATTTCAAAATGGATGTATTGATTTTAAATGTTGCTACATCTTTAACGGTTCGGCCATAATTAAAACATAAGCAGTGCCATATTTTAAAATCAATTCTAGCCACACTTCAATTCCCATATTAGTCCCCATTCTTACAAGCCATTTGAGCCCAAATCCCAAAAGCCCAATTCAGTAACCAAATGATCCGGCCCATCCCAAAATTAAAAGGGATGAAATCCCTTTTCAGCTTTGCCCAAGAAACTGAACCAAACAATCCCTAAGGCTTTTTAGCCACGTTCACAGCAAAATTACAACTGTTTCGGCTAAAATTAGCAAAGAGAGGGGCCTTTTAATTATAGGTGACAAATGGGTTTTAAAATTGAGTTGGGGTAACTCTAGTTTTTTTAATTGAGTAAAGGTGATAAACTTTGGATTAGTGATTAGAGAATTTTGACTCACCCCAAAGTTATATTTTTAACACTTTAACCCCAAGCTTTATTTTTTACACTTTGCCCCCAAGATTTATTTTTAACACTTTGACCCAACCCATATAAACCCTACAGAGCCAAAATAACGCGCCAAATTTTCTGTTTGTCTGCGCCGTTTCCACCATTTTTTGCTCTTTTTTTTTGCTTCGTTTCTTCTTCTTCTTGCTGCTTCTTCTTATGCTCGTTTCTTCTTCTTCTTCTTCTTCTTCTTCTTGACTGAATTTTCTTCTTCTTGACTGGATTTTGCTCAAGAAAGAAAAAAACAAGACCACCTGATTTTGCAATTTTTTGACTGGATTTCATTCGTGTAGCACCGGGAATTACTTCATAACTCATTCCATTGTTTTGCTTTCTTCTTCTTCTTCTTCTTCTTCTTCTTCTTCGTCCGCCATTGTTGCTCAAGAAAGAAAAAACTGTGACCACCCAATTTTGCAATTTTTTGACTGGATTTTGTTGGTGTAGCAATGACAATTACTTCATAAGTGTTTTCCGCTCATTTGGTAAGTACAACAACGATGTTTTATTTCAATTTTTCACCTGGGTATAAATCTACTGATTTTCCAACAACTTACAGTAGTTGTTGTAGTTGTTGCAACATATAATGTGGTTGTTGCGACTTCTACAACAGATTATGAAGTTGTTGTAATTGTTAAATAAATAACCTGCAACAACTGAGTGAGTTGTTGCAACAGGTATTACACTTGTTGCAACAACTCAACGATCTGTTGGAATCAGCTTCAGTTTTTGTCGGAAACAGAACCCAAAAAACTGAAGCCGCTTCCAACAGATTATTGACTTGCTGCAACAAGTTATATAGTTGTTGCAACAGGTGTTCCACTTGTTGCAACAACTCAACTATCTGTTGGAGTCAGCTTCAATTTTTGTCTGAAACGTAACCTAAAAAACTGAAGCTACTTCCAACAGATTATTGACTTGTTGTAACAAGTTGTATAGTTGTTGCAACATGTGTTCCACTTGTTGCAACAACTCAACTATCTGTTGGAGTCAGCTTCAGTTTTTGTCTGAAACAGAACCCAAAAAATTGAAGTTGCTTCGAACATATTATTGACTTGCTGCAACAATTTGTATAGTTGTTGCAACAGGTATTCCACTTGTTGCAACAACTCAACTATCTGTTGGAGTCAGCTTCAGTTTTTGTCTGAAACAGAACCCAAAAAACTGAAGCTGCTTCCAACAGATTATTGACTTGCTGCAACAAGTTGTATAGTTGTTGCAACATCTCAACTATCTGTTGGAGTCAGCTTCAATTTTTGTCTGAAACAGAACCCAAAAAACTGAAGCTGACTCCAACAGATTAGTGACTTGTTGCAACAATTTTATTACTTGTTGCAACAAGTAGTCCACTTGTTCCAACAAGTCAATAATCTGTTGGAACAACTGCTGCAGCTGTTTCATTTTGTTATAGTACTCTCATGACCAATTTTTTGTTAAAAATAATATCTTCAGGTACCTCGAACACCACTAATGGAGGACTCAATAACAATAGGGGTTGATTGCCATGGTGAATGGATCGAGAAGAACAATCGATATATTTGGCGATGGAAGGGTAGTGACACATTAGAGACGATAGCGATGACTGTCCAAAGAGATGTTATGTTCGATGATTTTGTGAACCTAATCATCACCTACTGCGAATTAACTTGTGAACCAAAAGATCTTGCCATCACTTACATGCACAGCTTTTTTGAAAATCAGAGGGTCTTGCCATTTAAGAAAACTGATCAGGTTCGTTTGCGTGCTTATTTGAATGATGTAGCTAGGCCCATTTTAAGGGTATACGTTGTTGGAAGCCCGGTAGAGAACCACAATTTATCTCAAGACCAACAAGATATGTTAAATGATGAATTAGATGGGGTGGATGTGCATATCCCAGATAATGGAAGTGGGGCTGACCCGATTCCTATACCCGAAGTTGCGAGCAATACATTGGGCACTACACAATCAATACAATCTAGCCAAGTTCAAGATGATGAAACAGGTTTTTATAAAGGAATGTCATTCAAGAACAAGGAAGAACTAGCCACTTGGTTGAAACTTGCTTGCTTGAAGAAAGATTTTAGAATCAAGAAGGTAATTAATTCGCGTACTGTGTATTGTTTCAGATGTGTACATCCGGAGTGCAAGTGGTGGCTTAGGGCTGTGAAGCTTTTAAGTTCTGACAGATTTTGTATCAGAACTTACATAAAGCATCACACATGTGGTTCTGAGCACATTACGAGCCATAATCCACACGCTACTGCCAAAGTCATTGGTGAATACTTCAAAGATAAGTTTCCTTACGGTAAAGGCCCATCTACAAAAGATATGAGTCAATCAATCCGTACAGATTTGGGTTGTAAGGTAAGTTATTGGAAGGTCTGGAAGGGCATGGAGATTGCAAAGGCTTTGACAAGGGGAACACATGAGCACGGGTATGCGGTGCTTGATGCGTACCGTTATATGCTTCGTTCTGCAAATCCAGGAAGTAAGACGGCATTGAAGGTTGATGAAAATGGGAAGTTCAAGTACTTTTTGTAGCCTATAAGGCTTGGATGCTTGGTTTTGCGCAAATGAAAAAAGTCATAGCTGTCGATGGGACATTCTTGAGGAGCAAGTACGAAGGAGTGTCGTTGTCAGCAGTTGCACAAGATACGGAGAATCATATTTTTCCAGTGGCATTTTGTGTGGTGGACAAAGAGTGTGATGCTTCGTACAAATATTTTTTTGAACAAATGAGAAGCTATATAAAGGATACCCCTGAGTTGTGCATAATTTCTGATAGACATCCAAGTATCAAAAAGGCGGTTTCAATTGTCTTCCCTACATGCCATTATGGTTTTTGCATGAGGCACTTAGGGGAAAATCTAAGAACCACCTTTCACAATGGGGCGGTCGTATCTCAATTTTATAAAGCAGCAAAAGCGTACAATATTGATGTCTTCAATGACCATTTTAATCAAATCAGAGATTTGGTTCCTGGGGCCGCCGAACATCTTGAACGTGCTGGATTCCATAGATGGAGCAGGGCATTCTGCCCCGGAAATAGGCATTTTCACATTTCTGTTTCCAATAAGTAACGTATCTGCTGCAACTAATAGGTAACTTGTTGCGGCAGATATTGTACTTGTTGTGATTTTTGACACAGCTGAGCCTCAGCCACATGTTCCAACACTAATATGTTTATTTTGTCAGGTATGATTTTATGACGACAAACGCTGCTGAGTCGGTAAACTCAATGTTCAATGTTGAAAGAGAATTTCCCATTACTGCTCTATTTGATTCCATAAACATGAGGTTTACTGAGAAATTTCATGAGAGGCGTATGGAGTTCATCGACTCACCAACCATCTTTGTTCCCATAATGGAAAAAAATATCAAAATTTGTCAACTTGGGTAATAAGTTATTGGCCCATCAAATTGCCAACTACAAGTTCAGCGTCATCGGCCACGGTTCAGTTGCAACAGTCGATCTACAAAGAAGATCTTGTACTTGTAGAGTTTTTGACCTGGACAAAATACCTTGCCCACATGCTATGGCAGCGCTTCGAGTCCAATATGGTGAAGACTTTGGAAGGCGGATTTATGACTACTCATCTCCATATTACATGGTGGAGAATTACATAATTGCATACTGTGAGGAAATGAATCATGTGCCTTCTGAAGAATCTTGGGAAGTTCCTATGGAGATTTTAGAGAGAGATATACCTCCTCCACATGTTGATCCGAGCAAACCGGGAAGAAGACGAATAAAGAGGAGGCGTGGAATCGGGGAATCACTTGCAATAAGGAAAAACAAATGCTCCATATGCAAAACAGCTGGCCATAAAAAAACTACATGCCCAAACCGAATTGTTCCCTAGTTGTTAAATTTGCAATGTCTTGTAATAATAATTACTATTTTTTGTGTTTGTGAAATTGGACTTTATGACATTTTTATGTTATTTCTGTTAGTAAAATTGGTTTAAATGATATGTTGATCTTGCTCAAATCACCAATGTATGCTCTGTGGTTTTGCAATTTCTGAACAGTTTTCACCAAGTAAAAATTCTGTTGCAACAGCTGTGTAACTTGTTGGGATTTTGCCAACCAGATTATGTACTTGTTGCAGCAACTAACTTAACTTGGTTTTCCAACAAGTGACATGACTTGTTACAGTAAGTTCCTATAGTGTTTTGAGTTTTTAGAACAAATGGAATGAGTTGTTGCAGAAAGTCCTTAACTTGTTTCATCCAACAAATAGAATGAGTTGTTTTATCCAACAAGTGATATGACTTGTTCAACAGCTATGTTACCTGCTGCAACAGATTATGTACTTGTTGCAACAGTTTAAACAATTGCTGCAACAGATTATGTACTTGTTGCAACAGGTTATGCAACTGCTGCAACAGATTGTGCAATTGTTGCAGCAGATTATGTAATTGCTGCAACAGATTATGCAATTGTTGCAGCAGATTATGTAATTGCTGCAACAGATCATGAAATTGCTGCAACAACAAGGATATAAGTCACATATGTTTAGTTATTAACAGAGGGAACCAATGATATTTAGTGTTAAACAAAGGGATTCAATGATATTTAGTGATCAATATATTTATCTACTAACATCCTTAATGGATTAGACAGTAATTTCATTGATTTGATGGGAAATTCTAAGCGTATACTTCCCAAATCGAGCGATCGTTGGTGTAATTTGATGAGAACTACTTGATTCACCCATATTTAGGTGTAAACAACGAAAACCAATGATATTTATTGTTTATTAAATGTTCCTAACCAATTTGATGGTATTCTGAATCAGGACATATGATCAACTAAGCGTATACTTCCCAAATCGAGCGATCGTTGGTGTAATTTGATGAGAATTACTTGATTCACCCATATTTAGGTGTAAACAACGAAAACCAACGATATTTATTGTTTACTAAATGTTCCTAACCAATTTGATGGCATCCTGAGTCAGGACATATGATCAACTAAGCGTATACTTCCCAAATCGAGCGATAGTTAGTGTAATTTGATGAGAAATACTTGATTTACCCATATTTAGGTGTAAACAACGAAAACCCAATGATATTTATTGTTTACTAAATGTTCCTAACCAATTTGATGGTATTCTGAGTCAGGACATATGATCAACTAAGCGTATACTTCCAAAATCGAGCGATCGTTGGTGTAATTTGATGAGAACTAATTGATTCACCCATATTTAGGTGTAAACATCGAAAATCCAATGATATTTATTGTTTATTAAATGTTCCTAACCAATTTGATGGTATTCTGAGTCAGGACATATGATCAACTAAGCGTATACTTCCCAAATCGAGCGATCGTTGGTGTAATTTGATTAGAACTACTTGATTCACCCATATTTAGGTATAAACAACGAAAACCAATGATACTTATTGTTTACTAAATGTGAAGTTTTTAAACAGGTTACTCATCCGTTACAACAGATAATGCACTTGTTGCAACATATTCGTAACTTGTTGCAACAACTAACCAATCTGTTGCAACAGATAACAAACTTGTTGCAACAGATGGGTTAGTTGTTGCAATTTCATCAACAATTGAAAGATTTGTTGCAACAACTGACTCATCTGTTGCAACAAATCACAAACTTGTTGCAACACATTATCTACTTGTTGCAACTTCTAAAACAGTAGTTATATTTATCGCAACAACTAACCCAGATGTTGCAACAACTGAACCATCTGTTGCAACAAATTTACATCTTGTTGCAACAACTGTCGTATCTGTTGCAACAGATGACAAACTTGTTGCAACAGATTATCAACTTGTTGCAACTTCTTCAAGATCAGTTAGATTTGTCGCAACAACTGACCCATATGTTGCAACAACTGAACCATCTGTTGCAACAAATTTACATCTTGTTGCAACAACTGACGCATTTGTTGCAACAGATCACAAACTTGTTACAACAGATTATCAACTTGTTGCAACTTCTTCAACATCAGTTAGATTTGTCGCAACAACTGACCCATATGTTGCAACAACTGAACCATTTGTTGCAACAAATTTACATCTTGTTGCAACAACTGACGCATCTGTTGCAACAGATCACAAACTTGTTGCAACAGATTATCAACTTGTTGTAACTTCTTCAACATCAGTTAGATTTGTCGCAACAACTAACCCATATGTTGCAACAACTGAACCATCTGTTGCAACAAATTACAAACTTATTGCAACAACTTACTCATCCGTTGCAACATATTAAAAACTTATTGCAACAGATGGGTCAGTCGTTGCAGCTTCTTCAACAGCTGTTAGATTCTGTGACTTGTTTAAAACTACTGAAACCACTGAACATAATGTATTGAACACAACTTAAATAATGAACGCCTAATATTTACTTAACAAAATGTCTTAGAAAAGTACTGAACACCTAATATATACTTAAATTACATAATTTCATAAAAAAAACTCCTAATATATACTTAAATTGTTCAACAGGCCACATTTTGGCTCCAAAAAACGCAAAATCAATGAACTGTTTATCAACCCATCTTAGGGCTCCAACACCTTTCACTACAAGAAAATAGGTATTTAGCGAGGGAAAATTTGGTCATTAGAAGACCAAATCCGGTCGCTATAAGTCAATAACGACGGGAAATAATCCGGTCGTCACCGGTCGTTAAAAGCCTTGTCGTTGAAAGTTAACGACCGGATTGAAAGCTGGTCGTTAAAGAACCTTTAGTGACAACATAAATTCTGGTCGTTATACATCCATTTAGCGACAGGATTTTCCCTTCGCTAATAAGTCATCCGGTCGTTAATAATCTTTGATGACACCAGCTAATTTGGTTGTTATAAGTGATTTTACTAACGAAAATTCCCTTCGTTAATTGTATGTTACTTTTAACAACCAATTTTCCTTTTGCTACTACCCATTGAATTACAAAAATTTATATTACATGAACCGTGCTAATGATCTCATATGCTTTCGCACAGACCAAGACACATCCGGAAGTAGAACAATAATCTATATTCATATAAATTTTCATTGTTAATACAAAGAACTAAAACATCATAGTACCATAAAATATCCATCCAAATTGTACGACAACATTTTTATCAGTTTCTAAAATGAGAGAACAAAATTGAGGAATATGTACATAAGACATCGTCTTTGAACCATCCCTAACAAAACAAAAAAAAAAACTCTCCACTTCAACTTGCTCTACACTTTCTTCAAGGACAGGTTCTTCAACTTTGAATTCTTGATCTGTTCAAAGAACAAGTATATGTCAGATTTTAGTAACAAAGAATAAACCATTAAAGAAGAAAGAAGAGACCTTGATATCTTATTACTTCTAAAATTCATCTAATAGAAAATAAAGTTGAATCTATAAAAATGAATCCCGAAATTTCAGAACCCCAAAATTTCAGAGACATCACACTATCAAGCTGTTTATCTATTGGAGTATGCACATTTGAAGAACGTTTACATATATTTTTTGATGATTGACAATTTTGACACGCCACCTATGCAATAACTTCATTTATCTCCAGTCTCACTAGACAAAAAGTGAAGAAAATGCATGCTGCAGTGGAGTCAACCAACTGAAGTTCATAAATTCGACTTCTCTAGATATAGAGGCAAGCTTACCATTACCTTGGCTGGATCAAATTCAAAAAAGATTGGCGAAAAAGTAGCAGATAAAACAAAAGAATATAGAGAGATAGATGTAATCTACAATAACAGAATTTGATGGATCTATGGTTCCTCATTGTCGTCTTTTTTGGAGAGTCTTCTACCATAGCTTCATCATTAATGCAATCAGAAGAGCAAATAAAAGACTTCATAGGCGACATACCAATAGTATTGAATTTACATAAATTTGTAGTCTTAAAAAAACCAAAGCTAACAAGTAGTATGTATTACCACATTAGCCAAGACATGTTTGATCAGGCATATGCCCCAACACAATCAATTAACAAACTAACCAGCAAACAACTTGAGGCGTCTCTTCCTGATTTTTCTTGATTTTCCTCGAATCAAAAGAAGCTGGAGAGAAGCACTCCCAAAATTTCTATACTAGAAAACCACTTTCTTTAACCCCACAAAGATACAAATGAAAGACAACAGTTTAAAGGTGAAGATAGCCGCCATCTGTCATTGGCTAAGGACTCCATAAAATAGAAAAAGGAATATTCTGTTCTTTTCTCCTATTTAATTGTTGTTCATATACCAAACTTCATTTTATAACCAACCTTGTGTTACTGCTTTGATTTCTAGTATTTCTTGTGTTCTATGTTAGGGTGGGCATTAAATAGTTTAAACCAGAGAAATTCGGTTTATTCGATTATTTGATAAGTTTCAGTTTAAAATTAAAAAGATTCAGTTTTTTGTTTTTCGTTTAAAATGTTCGGTTAAACTGAAGCACCGAATAACTGCAGAACTTACTTTGTCACTTCCTTATACAGTTTGAAATTTAAAGTAGCATCATTTTGGTCGACTAACTTTCAATAAAGAGAGACAATCTTGATAATTAATAGTTAGTTATAATTAGTTGAATTACCTTTGCTTAGGTACTAATAATAATAATTATTTCAGTTAAAAGTAAGACATTTCTCAATATTAAAACTACTAAAAAGTAAAAGAATGGTGTCCATTATGCTTACTTTTCCAAGTTAAGCAGTCAAAGCAAATAATTATATTTTCTCATGGAGTACATTAGATAGTTTGCAAAAAAATATATATAAATGAGCAAGACTGAAATGACTAACCTCCATCCAGCGAACAAAAACTAAAATAGCACTATTTTGTTAGTGTTTGTACAAGTTTGAGAGGTGGAATGATTGACTCCATGACCCATCGTTTATGAGAGCCTCACGTGAAACTCCATTTTTGCTCCAATTTGTTAACAAGAGAGATTGTAGGAAAAAAGAAATAGATTAAGCAGTTGAGCAGTTATGTTTAAAACTACACCAAAGGAAAATGCACTTAGCCAAAGACAAAATTGTAACTAAAAGATACCTCACGCATTATCTCACTAATAAGGCTAATCTAAAATGCAGGCATCTATTAGTATAAAATCTAGAAAGAAATCAACAAGCCAAAAAATGAGGACAATTAGGCCAATGCCTTAATACAAATCACAAAGTAGTGCCAGAATTGCAAAAAGTGAAATGAATAAGGCTGGACATTAATATATTCAATATATGCACTGATTGGATGATACAAGGAACAAATATGCATATGCAAGCATAAACTGCTATGCCCCTGTAAATCGCAAGAAAAACACTTCAAAAACTAGCCCCAAAAAAAAAAAAATTGTTGCCAAAAAAAAAAAAAAATCACAGTCACCATTTGTACAGTGAATGGACTGCGTTTCTCCATTTATGTAACTACAAACATGGTGGGGAAACTGAGAAAGAACTGCACATCTTAAATTTTCCATTCTGTTCAACTAATGGAAAATCAAAGAAATTGCTAAAAAGAAATAACAATGGCTCAGAGGATATTTGGGACATGGAAAACTAAAATAGAAAAAAATGCAAATTATAACCCCTGCAGATTCATTTTCATTATTTTATATGTAACTAATACACCCAACACATTGGTATTGAAACTGAGCTTGCGACCCCAAAAATTCTTGACAGCCGATTATTCAGTCTCATATGCAAGGTAACCAAATTCAACAGAATCAATTACTCATATTTTTTAGGCAGCTATATAATAAAATTATATGTACCTTAACACCAAATCGCAAAGAGAGGGGGTGGACTGGTGGAGGGTGGAGAGTGGGAGGTGAAAACTCAGTTGAGCTTTTATAGGGTATCTCTGTCAGATGTCTCACATTAACAAAATAGAGGTTTAGAAAATAATTTATTTAAGAGACAGTATACATGACAAAGCTCATTTATCATACACACTCTGTAAGACTTTCAAATTCGTCACTTTGGCTATAGAATAAATAGAAGATTACGGATTTTATACTCTCTCTCAGCATTTGAGTTCACCAGATGTTTAGCTTTGCATCCAAACATAAAAAAGCTAAGTGAAAGGTATTGGACAAACCTGAAATTAGGCTCCTCTGTTGTTGCAAAGATCACCTAACCAGGTTTGTCCAAAAATGTCTTAAAATGTAACTTTGAACATGGAATAGGCGGTGCAGAAGTGATTTGCTACAATACAGCTAGTTAATAAATATTTCATAGTTCACTTTACAGATACCATGTCATTGCTACCGTCAACATAAATTCACATTCTATTTTAGGCAGCACATCAGCAATAGGTTGAAAGCATTTGATGTCAATGAAAATAGAGCCTTGTTCTATGCTGCAATGGCACATAATTCGTACTTTTCTTGCCCCATTTGCAAACACCATTCAAGTGACAACAGTATAGTATCCTAGTATGAGTTCCTTAATATTGCTATGAGCTTATTAGTTTTTTGTTGACTATACTAAGCATACTATTCCATAATTATTCATCCGGTTAATGATCAATATTATCCCCAAACTCCATATCGATTTTTTTAAAAAACTTTTCTTAAAAAAAAAAAAAAAACATTATTACATAGGGGGGTAGGGGAAGGGGAAATGGGGGAGGGGATTACAACGTTAGGATTCGAACCCTCACCAACAAAGTGAAAGTTCAAGTAGCCAACCAACTGAGCTACTAAATCCCTACCCATACTGATTTTTTCCCTTTAAGTGATAAACACAGTGAAATTATTACTGAAACTGCATGCAAGAACATCTTTTTTGAACCCCAATAATTAAGTTTAAATTACTAAAAATACTAATCAAATAACACCATTAACTATTTTCATAGTTATATCACAACAAATCAAAGGGAAAAAAATCTACTTCGGCACACTAATCGGTAATGCTCCTAAAAGTTGGGTGTAATTATATAAGCAAACGTGAGATTATAAGAAGAATATCATTATATTTGAACAAAATGTATCACCAAGAGAGATAATTGGAACAATAAAGGAATTTTCAATTCTACAACAGTTACGGCTGGATGTTTAGATACTTGACAGAAAACATACCTTGATGAGAAGGTGGACGAAACCCTAGACCACTTCAACAGAAACGGAACCCTAGACCACTTCAATAGAAACGGAAGATTAGTCGCAGTGAGGACTCCAAATCGTATGTGATTCTTCCTTGAGTTGCTTCGTGCTCAGTAACTGTAAATTTTGTGCAGAAAATAAGGGGTTTTCTTTCATTTATTCGATGGTGGGTTGGGGAAAATCACAACAGAGAGAACGTGAGGGATTTTCTTTTGTTTGGGGTCCCGGCGGGGGGGGGGGGGGGGGGGGGTCTAGTGTATTGGGAAAAAATAAGAGGGTAAGGTTAGCGTTTTTTTTAATTAATTAGTTTTAGCGTCCGGATATCATGCTTTTTAACGGTCAAACATTATCCCCTCGTTATTCCTAGGCTCAAATTTCACTTTAACAACCAGAAAAATATTTGGTCGTTATAAATATGCTTCTAACAACCGGTTTCATATCCCTTTGTTAAGAAGTGGTCATTAAAACCATGTTTTCTTGTAGTGTTTTCAATGACACCTAATGCCCATCTCCATTGCATCCTCCCTACAGAGTTGTCGCTGATTAGACTTTCGGGTTTTGTCACAGTTGTGCCGGTAAGCAAAGCCTCCATAAAAGCAATTGACCACGAACCACATACCTTACCAGTGACATTGCGGGGGAGATTCTGTAGCCTATTGAATTCCCACAATTCATTGAGTAACTTTGCAGGCAAGTGTGCGAACATTCCACTCTGTTGCAATAACTTGGGCCACAATTCCATTACCGGCTCCATGAAACAAAAGAAATCAGATTCTTCATAGATAGGAACGTTGCAGTCATACACATTTACCACTCCCTCTTCAATCATGAACTCGAGAGTGACAAAATGTGTGGCATTAATATTCATCACTGTTAAAACCCTCTTTGCACCAGCCCACGAGCAGCCTCCCGGGTAGGGTCTGACACCCCTACAATAATCGACCATATCATCATCCCACTTGAATTCAGCAAGTCTAACCTTCAGAGACACGGCATTTGGAACTGTACTCTCTTTTGTCAATTTTGTGTACCTCTTGGACATGTTGTTGTAAAAGTTGAGGTCCAGGACTATGTCAGTGGAATCATAGTACTCGGGGAAATTGATTTGACTCATACGCATTAGAAGCAGGACTTCATCTACATACTAAAGTAAAAGTAGTAAAACAGTTAGTTACTTGGTGCAACAGATTCAACAGATTATCTACTTGTTGCAAGAGCTAGTTAACTTGGTGCAGCAGATTCAACAAAATAAAGGAACTGTTGCAACAGCTAGTTAACTTGTTGCAACAGATTATCTATTTGTTGCAAAAGCTAGTTAACTTGGTGCAGCAGATTCAACAAAATAAAGGAACTGTTGCAACAGCTAGTTAACTTGTTGCAACAGATTATCTACTTGTTACAACAGCTAGTTAACTTGTTGCAACAGATTATCTACTTGTTGCAACAGCTAGTTAACTTGGTGCAGCAGATTCAACAAAATAAACGAACTGTTGCAACAGCTAGTTAACTTGTTGCAACAGATTATCTACTTGTTGCAACAACATACTGAATTAGATAGATATATACAAGTGTTGAAACTTACCCAATCCTCCCACCATATTTCCATGCTTGTCGGAGCCTTGAAGTCTGCTGCTCCAAATTCATGCATTGAGTACATGGTTCTCCCACTCTTTTTGGACTTGATTGCAGTCTCAACCTTTTTCTTTCTTTGGGCATGTACAGGCTTGAAAATGTCCACCTTTTTTAGCACTTTTGGCCCAACATCAAGAAGAGGAGTCTCAATTGACTTACTAGGAGTAGCAACAGATCTTCTTGATCTAACTGATGCAAGTGCCTTGGCAATTGCTTTTCCCCTCCTCCGAGCATGAACAGGAATTTAAGGTGAGGAAAGATTCTTTGATGGTTTGATACCCCTCTTGGATATCAACCTCTGCATAGAAGTGTTTGTGGCTTCTTGGGCCTGCACCAATTCCTCCACCTTTCTAATCAAATTATCCATTTTGTCCTTGCAAGTGGTGCACTCACAAGCACATGAGGGCACCTTAGAAGTATCGGCACCAACATCAATAAATCTTCTACCACTCAATCCACCACTACTACAATTACCACCAAATCCGGAAAAATTACTCAATCCAGGAACTGGGGTAAATCCACCAATATTAGCATCATCATCTCTTAATGTTTCCCCAGCAAAACTTGCTGGGACATCATCACCACCACCACCACCAATAACATCAACAGGCTGAACACCACCACCAACAGCATCAGCACCACCAACAGCATCAACAGCATCATCACCACCAGCACCAACAACAACATGACCACCAGCAACATCACCACCACCACCAGCTACAACATCATCAACCCTAGTGATGGCTGTCGCTCCAGCCAATTCCCCATTGAACCCATCAATCAGTCTGTCAGGCACAGATTCTATGGGCACAAAGGTGACAAGGCATGGCATCTCCAACTCTCTTATTGTTGGGACAAGCCATGGGTTCACAACCTACAACAAAAAAGTAGATATATCATAATGGTGTTAAATCATAAAAAGCAAAACCTATTTAAAACAAGTTAACAGGTTGTTGCAAAAGGTCACACATCTGTTGGGCAATGTTCAACAGATAGGTAACTTGTTGCTACATGTATCTCATCTGTTGGAAAATTTCCAACAGATGGGTAACTTGTTGCAGCAGGTTTCTCATCTGTTGGATATTGTACAACAGATTAGTAATTTGTTGCAACATATTATTGTACTTGTTGTAAAACCTTACTGTAATAGATTCAGAAGTTATCAAATTAGTAAATAAAGTGATATGTTGCAATAACTGTGGTACTTGTTGGAAATTGTCCAACAGATTGTCAACTTGTTGCAGCAGGTTTATCATCTGTTGGACATTTTCCAACAGATGGGTAACTTGTTTTAGCAGGTTACTCATCTGTTGTAAAAAACTAGTTGCATGTTATAACAGATTCATCAGTTGGGTAACTTGTTGCAACAGGTTAATTATCTGTTGTCCAACAGATGCATAACTTGTTGCAACAGATGAATGTGTTATTGCAGCAGATTATAAAAGTTGTTGCAACACCTAGTCATTTGTTGTGTTCTAATGCTTACAACTTCCTTAGGGGGTTGAAAAGATCAACACTCAATTTTGTGTTGTTCCTGGCAGTGAGTCATCTAAGAATTCTTGGATAGGTAACTTCTTTGGAGTATTCCTTGACTTGATGCCTGAGGTGAGGAATGGCTTCAAATGCCCAAGCCTAGAAAAAAAAAGATGCCATCAAAAATCAAAATAGTGATTGAAATAAAAAAAAAAACAAAAGGTAAAACATTAAAGAAAATTTACCATGAAAGCCCAAGAGAAGCCATATAGGTTTTGTGTCTTCCCCGTTGGCTTCAAATCCTTCATCAAATATTCAACAGTCAAGCTAAAACTTTGAAAACCCCAGGCATAGCTGTTGAAGGCATCATAGTCCTCAGCAAGTTTAATCAATCCAAGCGGTATGTTGTAGTTTACGTCTCTTGCCCAAAGAACACTATGCACAAACCAAACTAAGCACAGTGCCTCCTTGTGCTTTTTTGAGAAAGTTTTGGACTCCAAGTCTTGCAATAATTTCTTTTGAGTGTAGCTCTTTCCCACTAAGTTTACCAAAGAGACATTATTCTTAGCTTTGGACCCCTTCGCTTTCTTGTCTGCCTTGGGCGTCCGAGCTGGCTTGGTTAATCCAACAGTAGGAAGAGGCTCATAAGGATAACATCTCAATCCGGTAACTATGGAAAACTCCTTCATGCCAAAGCAAACCGGCATGCCACAGTAATTGATCCAAATCTCATCCTTTCTATCACAAATAATCTTACGCTTCAAAAGCTCAGAAACCATTGTCATTTGAAATCGGACACTGGTATCTTCAGGAAAATCTAAATAGAGCCCAGAGCAGCTAGCCCTAAAGAAATTCTCCGATCCCTGCTGCCGGAGAATTCCCCTGAAGGTGTCAAAGCCCTTGCCCATCGTTGATCTAACCACAAAATCACCAGACAAATCCTTATTTCCATTCAGCGGCATCGTCACGCCGTACTTTTCAATGCTGAAACTCTTGACGACCTCCTCAATCGAAGGTCTATTGGGATCTATGGCAATACTAGAAGACTCAACAAGATTGGCATCCACATTATGTTTCCTTTTTCTTCTTAACTCAGCCAAGATCTGATCTGTTGATTCTTCTTCTTCTTCTTCTTCATTACAATTTTCAGTTTCTGCTTCTTCTTCACCTTCTTCATCCCCTTCAGCTCCTTCCTACCCTTCACATCCTTCTTCTTCATCTCCTTCTTCTTCACTTACTTCTTTTTCATCTCCTTCTTCTTCATCTCCTTCAGCATTTTCTTCATTTTATTCATCTCCTTCAGCAGATTTTTCATCATCTTTTTCACTTTCTTCTCTAGTTTCTTCACTTTGTTCATTTTTATCACTTTCTTCTTCATGCCCAATAAAGGTTTCATGGGTTTCCTCTCTTTCTAAAGCCTCACTTTCACTAACTCTTTCCTCATTTGTTGATTGACAAATAGCAGTCACAAGTTTATCTAATGGTGTTTGCACCTTAGCTCTTTTACTAGTTTCTCCCTCAGTTGGTTTCTCTCCTTTTCTTTTAACTAGAGCCATTTTATCTACACACAGGAGATAGAAAAAAAAGTTTTAATTGGTTAGTACAACATTCAAAGTAAAAAGGGAAAAGGAATATGTTGCAACAAGTAATCAGTTGTTGCAACAGATTAATAATATGTTGCAACAAAATACGAAGTTGTTGCAACAACTTATTTCTTGTTGCAGCAGAATCTTAATCTGTTGGAAATAGAAAAACAATTGCAACAGCTTAGTAACTGTTTTGATTTTTTACAACAGCTTGTTAATATGCTACAACAACTGCTTCAGTTGCTGCAAAAACCTCAACAATTGTTTTGATTTTATCCAGCAGTTGTTGGATAATATCAAAACTTTTCCTAAACCATAGCATGACAACAACAATAACAGCAAAAACATCTAAATTTAACTACAAAACATCTATATTTCACTACAAACACACAACCATCACAAATCTCACTCACAACTTAAACAAAATACACCAAATAGGATTTTTTAAACCATGCAACCTCAGCAGATGTTTGCAACTGTCAAACAAGTGCTGAATTTGCTGCAACAGCAACAACAACAGCAAAAACATCTAAATTTAACTACAAAACATCTATATTTCACTACAAACACACAACCATCACAAATCTCACTCACAACTTAAACAAAATACACCAAAACCATACAACCTCAACAGATGTTTGCAACTGTCAAACAAGTGCTGAATTTGCTGCAACAGGTAACCTCAGTTGTTGAAAAACATCAACAAAATTGCAAGCCTTTTTTTTCGAAATAACAAGGAGAAAAGGAACAAAAACAGCACCAAAAACCATAATTTCACAACCACAACCACTATTTAAAAACTCACAAACCCCAACAAGTGCAACAAATACATGAAACTACAACAAAACAAACAACATTCAAGAAAAACCCATGCTCTTCTTCATATTCTCTAACCAAAATCATCATATTCACACTCTGATTTCAAAACCCTAACTTTTGAACCAAGTGATAAAAAAAAAGTTTACCTGAGAATGAATAGACAAGCGACAACAATGGAGAGAGAGAAAAATGAGCAGCAGCAGTAGCAGCAATGGAGAGAGAGGAACGAGCAACAACAATGGTGGTCACTGGTCGCCGGTTTTGAACAGCAGCAACGGAGAGAGAGAGTGACGAGATGAACTGAAGAACTGCTCTTTTTTTTTTTTGAAATAAAATGAAGTAGTTGGGGTCGTGGGGGAAGTGGGTTGGAAGTAGTTTTTGTATAATGTGTGTGGGTTGGAAGAGGTTTTTGTATAATGTGTATGGGCTTTTGTGTATTTTGTAAAAGATTATAAGTTTTAAAAATTATAATTCGGTCCCAATTTAAGTTAATCACATTTTTAAGATAAGTTTGACCTTGGCTGGTCAAACTTGTCACCATTTCTAATTACAAGACTTTTTTGTCACCACAAGTTAAATGTTCCAAGCTTCAGCGATATTTCGCTTGCTCCAGGTCTTGCTTGCCCATTTTGGGTAATAGCATTGATGATTCTCATCTATCTCTCCTTGTCCAGCTTGCAAACGGTAACTTTTCCTTTTCAATTTTGTTTTGGTTTTCTTTTGCTTGACTTCTTAAGGAAGATTCGGATTTCAAGCAAAACTAAATGAATTTCAAGTTGAAAAAGAATTCCAAGGCAATTCTAATTGTCCCACATCGGTTGAAGTCCCAAAATTGGGACTTTTGTTCAACAATAAATAGAAGCCACTTTCTTCATTCATGAGAAGTTTGGAGACCAAAAAATATGTTTTACACCAATAGTGGGTTTTTCACAACCCCAAGAGTGAGAACACTCGGAAACCCGGCTGAGCTGTGAGTTTTGAGGAAGTTCTCGCTCCTAGTTTAATTTTTGGAAGTCGTTTCTGTTCGTCGAAAATCGATTCTGGTGAAAGAGTGTTCGTCATCAACTCTCGTCGCCCCCGTCGCTGCTCGATAAAAAGGTAATTTTTAAGTCCTTTCCCTTTAATTTCTGCCATAATTATATGCTAGTATGTGATAAGTATGCTTGATGTTTATCTGCTTTAGTTTAAGTTAGATTGGTTTAAGATTATATAATGTTAATTTTAAGGATTAAGATATGTGTTTAAGGATTGATACTTGTTTGATATATATGTTAGGATGATTTAATTCTGGTTAAATTAGTTTTGGTCAATATTGATCCAAATATAGTTGTAAACTAGGTGTTTGAAATTCTATATTGTCCACTGCCTAGGCCTAATAGTAAAAATATCCATTTCCAGTTTTGGATGGGATAACTGGTTAACTTTGAGAAATAATAGTCCTTAGTTTAGTTCAAGTGTTGTTTGTTTAAACATCAGTTTATGTCAAGGAATGAATGAACAAATAGCTATTGGTTTTTCTCTAGTTTTCCTTTTACCCTTTGAAGAATGTTGTGGACGGCTATGTTGAATTTTCTATATTAGTTCAATGACTCAGTGTGTTTAATATTTAAATCTTCAAATGGTAATTGTTTCTTGATGAAAAGAAAAGAATTGAGTTTCAAGTATGAAATGAACAAATGCAATCTTATAGCTCTATTAAATTTAGGTTCTGGATGCTATAGACCGTGCATGTTTCTTCTTTGTCATTGCCATTTTCTCTACATGTCCTATGCTTTTCCTAAAGCTGTATTTAATAAGTTCATGACTAGGTCCAAATCTTTGCTTGATACCCAAATCAGAATAAGCTTCAGTTTTAGCTTAAGGGATTCAATTTGTTTTGAAAAAAAAGGGGATATAGGAGAACATATATTTACTTGAATCTTACTGTTTCCAGTTCTGTATTTGTGCATGCCATAGCTTGCCTTCCTTGCTTGAAAACTAAATTTGAAACATAGATCAGAGTGTTTACCAGTTAAATAATGGTTTAAGGATTTAAAGGATTCCTTATTTAACTAAGTTTTCTAAAGTACATCTCAAAAAATAAAATAAAATAAAATAAGATCTTCAACTTTAATTCTTTATAAAAATGTTCGCAGAAACTGGTTCTACCCCACTTTTATGTGATTCAATCTGCATTTTAAAGCATGTCATGGTAAAGTTGAGTAAAGGACTAATAGCATTTGCCAAAGGCTGCCATCCTCCCTTAAACTTTGGTTTGTTCAAATGATTGAAGTGGTTGTTAACTTAAGTATTATCCTGAAAAGAATCAGTCATTGTTGTTGTATATAAGGCACAGCTGCATTCAATTTTTTAAAACAACTGCCAGTTTGATATGAAGGCTTTCCTAGTGGTATAAATGGTTTCAAAATATTGTGTTCTAGTGGTCCATCCTGTGTTAAGTTGATGTGTTTACTTTAACCTTCTTTAAACTGAATAGGTGTAGGGATTTTAGAATAATATGCATCCAAGTTGTTAAGGGTTAACTAAAGATTAGTATAAGAGCTTCAAAAATATGAGTGTTAACTTGTTTTTCCCTATTTATGGTTGTAGACCTATTTGAGTGCTGATTGAAATTAAAATTTAAATGTTGAAAATATTTTTCTTACACCCTCAAATATGCTGTCAAGGAATCCCATGAATGTCATGATGTAATTTTTTCTTCTTCTTTTTTCAGTTAGCTGCTGCCTGTATGAATAAAACAAATAGTGAAAAAATGACTTTAAATTCTATCCTCACTTTTGTCCTGAGTAGTTATTTAGTGTTAAACACTAATTCTCTGTTACATTTGATGTTTGATCTAGTCCTCTTAAAGGTCCTGTTTATCTCTTAGGAAGTCATTGTTTTAGTTATTTGAAGATTCATGTTCTGCATACCTTTCTTATTTGATTGAGGGATTTATCTTGCACTGTTTTTACTCTTATGTTTTAAATTATAATCTGCCTCTCATATCATTAATATGCTTAAAAGGGTATCCTGAATGTTATGCGTTAGGATAGTTGATCTTTCAAATACATGTTTGAGTGATGCTAATATGAAGTCCAGTTTTAATCAAGTGTTGTGTGTGGTGTATTTAGCATGATCTATTGGCTTTGCCAACATCTGTTGTGTTAGTATGTTTTATCAGGTGGACAATATGGTTCAATCCCTATAACCAGGGGGTATCTAGATCTCCTTACAACCCTTGAGCTTTAACCCATGTCTCTGTGCAAATTTGTGTCCAATATTGAACCCTCAACTTATTTTTCTTTAATCATATACATATTTTAAGTGCTTCACCTGATTTTGCTCCATTGGAATGATGGTTGAAAAGACAAGGCAATTTTAGGTTCGGTTTAGCCCCTCGAATAGCCTTCCATGCCGAGGTTCTAGAAACTTTTGGATCTTGTTGCGGCATCGGACTAAGAGGGTAGTAACCTCCTTAATTGTCTTGTCCTTTCGGGCTCACTGCTTGACATGATAACTTGCTTTGATGTCTTGGCTCTTTGATAGCTATTTTTATGAATAACTACTGAGTATTCCTTTAAGTTATTAATGGGATAAAAGATATGAAGCTTGGATACTCATCCTTCACCCCTCTTTTGCATGAATTAGGGAGTTCCAAATCCCAAATGTCCTCGAGGTGCATTATGAACTGCTGCACATTTGATGGGTTGCGTTGTGTTGAGGTTCTTGATGGTTATGTTTCTATTTGGCTGTGTTTGCTGCTACACTTTGAGAGCAGCCATTGCCTTGATGAAATTGCTGCATGGTTGAGCCTGTCTCTGTTGTATTTGTGGCTTCATATGAATGAGGCTTTGAGGTCAGGTATTGTAGCTTTCTAAAAGTAGTTGATGTTAAATTTTGATATACTTAATTGCTATTGTCATATTGATGCTACTACTGCATTTTGAGAAAATATATGAGGTCTTAGATGAGGCAGGCTGCCATAGTTTTGATACATCATTTTAAGGGCAACTGGATGCTGGTTTCTGAATTAGTTGGTTGTTGCATTCCTTAAACCAATTACACACTTAGCTGCAACCCTGTTTTGGTTTGTTTGTTATAGTTTTTTGGCCCATTATGATTGGCTTTCTAAGGCACTGTTCTCTTCCTACAGCCTTTCTAAGGCAGTGTTGAGAGTAGTTATTATATTTGTGACATGGCTGCTGAGTTTTTTTTTTTTTTTTAAGAAATAGATACTACAATTGTTTGGGGTGAGCTATTGTTGCATCTTGTCATTTGCTGCTGCTATATTTGTCTATTGTGTTGTTGCCTATTGAGGTTTACTGCTATAATCTGTCGCCCGATCTTGGGGTGGAATACCGCTATGGCTTGAGCCAGAGCTGTGCTTAAGTGCAATGCTTTGGTGCTGCTGCTAATTAATTGGTGTTGCACTCTAGCCTCTGATCATTGCCCTTAAGAACTGTTGTTCTTGTTATACAAAGACAAACTGAATAGCTGATGCACTTGAGAGTAAGACTGAAATCCCTAATGCATAATGATGAGCATTGGTTTTATGTATAAGTATATATTGCAGCACTTACCCCTCTGTTGATGTTACCTTGGGGCTGTTGGTTATAAAGACTGAAGGTTACACTTGAGTTGTTATATATAACCATTGTTATATATGGAAGTCGGAGTTACAATGCTATGTTTAAAATGCTATACTTCAGTTACTATATTATGTTAAAGTCATACTCAATGAGAAATGTCTTTACCCTTCTGAAAGTAACAGATACTACACTGGTGCTGCATTTGAGAAGGTTGCAAATGTAGTAGTTTTTTAGACGCGTTTGGAGCTTTAAAACTGCCTCTAGATACATTTTGCTATTACTACATTACAGGTGAATTGCTGCTACATATTTAAACCAAATGGTGCTATGTTATCAAGGCAAATAGATGCCATAGTCCTATGGACCTTTGTAACATTTTTCTGGAAAAATGAATGCTACCCCTTTAAAGGAACAGATGCTGCATTTTAGGCAAATAGTTGTTGCTATATGTTTGGTGTGTTGTATAAGTCATTACACTTGTGATATTTATTGAGAAAGAACATATTGCTACACTTGTTTTTCTTGAGAACTGAGGCTAAGACTCCTATACTTCGGCTGTTATATTCTGGTAACATCATGTTAAAATATAGGACAGTTGTTGTACTTTAGGTTGTGTTGTATCTCTGATAAACTTGACACCGGAAGAAATAGATTGTTAAACTTGGTCACTGATACGAACATGATACTACACCAGGGCAGATGAAAAAGTATTTAACTTGAGGCCACGCCTAGTCCGGAAAGGTTATCCCTCAGTTTAGGAAAGGGTGATCTCACATTGATATCACGATGTAGGAACCAATATGCGCTTGGCACGGCAACTAGAATGACCCCTAGTTCACAGTCGCGACATGATTTGGGTTCCTTTGCCATATTCGGAACCGTGAGTCTGAGCCTCCGTAATCAAAGCTCTCAAAGTTTGATGCGAGTCCGAGGGATATTCTTATTTATGTTCCTAAACGTCACCCTTTGGGGTGCCATATCGTTTTGACTAACCATTTTCCTTTTCATTGTACGAGGAACCAATATAACAAGCACGGAAAGCAAAAGCTCGAGGACAAAGTAAAAGGATCGGATGCTTGGAGCTTCGGATGAAAGATTAGAAGAGTATAGAAGAAAGAGAACAAGACTGCTGAATGATTTGGGCCCAAGGCCGTAAAAGCTAAACTATCTTTCCCTTTCTTTAGTATAAGTTTTTACATTATTTTCTGTATGATATGCAAATACATTTGTACAGATATTGAAACCCTACAAGTTAGAACCTAGGATTTGGGTAGACGATGTTTCAAAACCGTATCCAAACGATAAAAGAGTTGTATTCCACTTGATTAAAATAAGTAAAAGAGAAAGTATATTTTTCTTGCAAAAAGTTGATTATTTCTAAATACCCCTTTAAAAGTGTATTTTAACTTGAGAAATCTGAGAATAAGAAAGTAAAAGAAATATTTGGGCTAGACCCAACTTAATGAATTCAAATAAGTGGAACTTCCTTCAAAACCCGAGTTTAGGAAAATAGTTCTGAGGATATGGTTGACTGAAGAGATAAAATGTGGAAAATGTATGAATTAAAAAAAGTTTGTACATATACATATATATATATATATATATATATATATATATATATATATATATATATATATATATATATATATATATATATATATATATATATATATATATTTTCTTGCATACACATGGCATTAGTTTTAGATGAGATATACCTTATAAGTAAAAGGACAAACTGTTGTTATCCGGATATTTTAAATCCGAACTCAAAGTACCCTTTACTTAAAGGGAATTTGTTTCACTCTTTTAAAGCCAAAATGATATGCCATGACAGTATTTTTATACAGGAAACTAAACAAATCATAAGCAATTTATACATAATCACACATTGAAGCTCGAAGGTCAACCGTATCCTACGGATCCTTAATATTGGGATGCCTAACACCTTCCCCGGGGGATCAACAGAACCCTTACCTAGAACTTTGGATTAAGAAGATTGTTCACGGTGTATAAATAAACCCATCAAAACTGGTTTTCCTAATTTCCTAAAAATTAGGTGGCAACTCTTTTAAAACAAAGTCGGAAAGAGCACCAACGAGTTTGAAATAGCTTTTCCGAGCAATAATCTCGCCCGCAAAAATGCGAACCGTCGCCAGATGGCGACTCTGCTGGGGACTTTAGTTTCTAACCATAAGGGTTTCAATATAATGTGATTGCTTGTATAAACTGCTTATGTGTTTCCTTTTCTGTATATATAAACTATCATTGCATGCATATCATAACTCCACCACTCCTGGCATTTATTTTACACTTTGTTCCAAAGGCAGCTCGCGTAGTACGTAGTTGTTCCTTCACTATAAAACTAAATACTTCTTTTGTAACCGTTATGAGGCGGGGTTGGTACGCGGTCGTACAACAGCCCTAACGGTTCAACCCCAGTTGTTCGCTCGGGTACCAGATCGTTTGTCAAAGGCCACTCTAGTGATAACTAGGATAGAGCAAACCAAATTCCTACCGAACTAGAGCATTCATGCCTAGCCGAGCCTTAGGTATCTCAGACCTATCTAAGGCTCATTAAGATGACTACCTTGTGTACTGATTACTTGTAACGATTATGAATGTTTATGTTCCATTTGAGACATGTTTGGATTGTATGAAACTGAATGTTCGTTCCTTCTTCTATTGGTTTGATAAATGTTGATTGGCTTCCTTTCTAAGTTTAAGTTAAGATTTGCCTTAGAATTAGTTTGAGAGCCGCATTGCCTAAAAGGAAATTAATTAGGTGGTTAGTAGAGTAAAAAATTAAGGGAAGCTCGGAAAGACTTGGAGTTGCTTGCGACCAGGTTCAGTACAGTCAACTTAAGTTGATGATTGATAATCCTAATTGAATCATAAGATGAAGGTGGCACATGGAAAGATTAAGAATTGCTTGCAATCAGGTCCGGTACGGTGCCACCAATAGACGATAGAGGTAGATTCAAAAGACAAAGCTTGGAAAGGTCGGAGTTGTTGCAACCTATCACAGTACCGCTTAGTCGTAATAATAAAAGGAATAGAATTTAGACGGCTGAAAAGGGCATTAGTGCTTAAGTTAAAAAGAAGTGTATACACGGCATAGGCATAGAGGCCTTAGTAAATCGGGTAGCATATGAGTATATAAAGTACAAATAGGATAGAAATCACCAAAGGCTTCAATACTTAGTGTTTAATGGTTTGCGATACGAGCCAAAGTGTTTCAGCCCATTAAAATAAAATATGAGAAGCCCCATGCCAGCCTTAAGATAAGAGATAAGTCCCGACTTAGGTAGGATTTGTTAAGGATTTGTGCGTTATGGTGTTTCGTTACCAGATCAGATGGTCAAAATCCTCTCCGTTTAGTTAGTTCCTTAGGTTATCTTCGAGAATCTTCCATTTCGACCGAATCCTGGACTACTGTGCCTCCGGCAAAGCTAATGCTCTGTTAATTATAACCGATGGACTGATACAGTTTCCCTTTTGAGATTCTCCGACTCGTGGGGACCACCCGAAAGTGTTCCTCTTACAAAAGACTAAAGTCATGATCCTTTTTAGTCTACCCATGCGCTACAAAGAGTTTCTTTTACAAAAGACTAAAGTCACGATCCTTTTTAGTCCACCCATGCGCTATGCTACAAAGTTTCGTTTACTAAAAGCTAAAGTCACTATCCCTTTTAGCCCACCCAACTCAACCATCAAGTGTCGAACATTCAAAAATTCCATCTGTCGTTCATTCAGACGCTACCAGTCTCCACCCACCTTCCCCTGGAGAATTAGTTTCGGGGTGTGAACTACGCAGACCTGATTCTTGTTTCAGCAAGATACGTAGGCAATCCAATGTACGGTCTTCCGCTGTTTCAAACTACGGACCCTCAAAGCGGATCTGGGGTATGTCTTTGAATCAGTCAAGCTTTCAAGTCTTCATTTATAAACATTTTGAATTAAGTACCCTAAGGACTGGAAACTGGGGCAACTTGTTCAAAACGTTCAAAAACTTTGTTCAAACTTCAAAATGACCCGATCAAATAAATAACCCCTTTCACGAAAATTCAAGCAAATAGGAGTTCGCACCTTAGTCGCCCCTAAATCAACTGTCTAGCCCTCAACTCTCTCAATACTTCTTCCGGGGTTTATATTCCCGTCATCACCAGTCTACCATGACACTTTCAATGGGATCAACATGAGTCAATCACTATCCCACTATGGAATTTTTTTGCGGGCACGACGATAAGAAAGTTACAAAGCAACGAGCCCCATGTCGATGTCAAGAACATAACTACTATGCTAAAGAGGGATATGTAACTCCCCAACTAGCCAAAACCTGTGTCGACCCCATCTATGCCAAGATGCATAGGATGATCGCCTTTCGAGGTCACCCTTCCACCAATTCACTTTTAATGAACACAAGTGTCTAGTGCAAACATAATTCAGCGCTACGATGATTTCAATCCCCTTTCTTTCAGAGATCAAGGTGACAACATTCTCAAAGCAGCGTGGAAACTATGTCCATATAAAGTCTTATTTATAGATGTGTCGCCGGCCACATTTATAACTACGAGGTTGCAAGCCTCTTTTCCCTATGCTCGAGTGACAGACACCATTTGTCTCTAATATTTGGTTAAGGCTTAAGGGTACATATGGGCAACTCAAATTCTCCTAAACCCATCACAACTCATGGTTTTCCGAAATCATTCTGATTCGCAAACATTATCCCAGTCTCACACATAATTCGGCACTGGTGTAAAACAGGTTCATTTCTGACCTCGCTAAAGGAACTACACAATGACCCGATTTCTCGAGATGGGATACGTAGGAAGTCCTTACAGGACTTGGTCACATTTTAGGAAAAAACACTATTTCCCCTACTTCGAACTACGTTCGACCTGATTCCTAACACAGCAGGATACGTAAGCGCTCCTCGAGATCGGTTGTGCCGAGCAAAAAATCTAAGAAACCCCTAGAAGACCTCAGGGATGCAGAATTCCAGAGCACGAGTAGCGATGAAAGAATCAACCAATACCGATCCTAAACTGGGGCAGAATTTTTTAGGAAACCTCAAAAATTTCTTTCAAGACAATCAACAGGAGAAGATGATCAGTGCAGATCGCACACTGGGGCAGAATTTTTTAGGAGACCTCAAAAATTCCCTTTAAGACAATTGATAAGAGAAGACGATTGACACAGATCGCACACTAGGGCAGAACGTTTTAGAGGACCTCAAAAATTCCTTCACCACAACTCGGCACAAAAGTCAGTCGACACGAACCCTCAACTGGGGCAGAATTTTTAGAGAGGGTCTCAAAAATTTCAATTCAAGGTTCGACATAAGAAATCGTCGACACAACCTAGACCGGGGCAACTTGTTACCTAATCAAATCTCTCAGATGTCTAAAACACTACGGGCAAACATCTCCTCTTTTTCGTGAAATCCAAACAAAATGGGGAAACACCATATGTGACATCCCGAAATCGACTATTTTAGCTTTCAATATCAAAACCATTCCTCAACACGTAATGAACTACAAAATGACGACGCCAAATCAATATGACGTTGTAAAATCTATCCATCAAGATGAAGATCACAGCGTCGAACGATTTCATACCTAACTTTGTTCGTTGTACCTTATTAATTCCTGTATAAGGATTTTTGTAGGGAACGCTGTCAAGCATCAAGTCTCTCCATCAAACTGAAGAGACACTCGTTATGCTAGACGAAATGGAAATCAAGTCTTCGATAATGACCGGAGATATCAAACAAAGCCTATCTAACGGCACAAGCCGAGTCTACACCAAGTCATCGATGACTTTCCTTGACCACAAGCTGGGACAACTCGCTCCCCATCAATAAGTATCAGAGGAATCATAAACCATGTCAAACACATAGTTTTCGGTATATCAATTTATTTTTACCCGCAAGTGGGGTTGCTACTTTCCCGGAAGTGGGATATGTGCTATTTTTCAGGAAGTGGGATATCTGCTATTTATTTGCCCGGAAGTGGGATATTTGCTATTTTCTCGGAAGGGGGATATTTATTTTTAACATACTTGCTCGTCCACCTTAGAAAGGGGCGAATATGTGCTTGTCCACCTTAGAAATGGATGAATACGTGCTCATCCACCTTAGAAAGGGACGAATACGTGCTTATCCACCTTATAAAGGAATGAATGTTTACTCGTCCACCTTAGGAAGGGACGAATACGTGCTCATCCACCTTAGAAAGGGATGAATGTTCGCTTGTCCACCTTAGAAAGGGATATATTTGCTCATCCACCTTATAAAGGGATGTATATTTGTTTGTCCTCCTTAGAAAGGGACATGCATGTTTGCCTACTTTTACAACGAACAAACGATGCTCAGTGGTTTTACAAACCTTTTTTAAGTGCAACGACCCGTTTAGTTGTTATAGTATTTTGACCCATTTAACCTTGCTGACCCTTTCCCCGAGTCCCATTAGTACGACCTAAGACTTAGTGAAGCCATTGGTTTGGGTCCCAAGGCGTTTGGGGATGTTTTGAGTCTCGAGTGAAGGCTTAGTTTCATAGTGTTGGGGTTGACTTGGTCAACACTGGGTTAAAATTATCTCTTTTGGGATTTACAAAATCACGGGTGTGTCCATAACATGGTTTACAATCAAAACGCATATATGGTTTGTGTTCGGGAGGTTCCGGATGAGTTTCGGGGGCTAAAATGAAGTTTTGAACAAATCAGGAATTTGGGCACCCGCTGTAGCGAAGGGTGTGCACTGGGCAGAAAGTCATTTTTAAGTGTTATTTTTCAAGCTAAAACCCAAAAACACTTCCTTAGAATGTGAGAGGCTATTTTCTTAGGGCTAGGGTGAAGTTCCTCCTTGAAGGTAAGTGCAAACCCTTATGTGATTCATTATCATTCCTTCTTCAAATCCCATAACAAGCTTAAGCTCCATTAATGGTAGGTGAAAGATTAGTACCCAAGAATTGATGAAACCTTCAATAGTTGAAGGGTTGGGGAGAGAGCAATGGAAAATCATTCAAAAGCACTTTTGGGTAAGATTCAAACCTAGTATTCATTATTTATTTGTCAATTATCATCATCTCATAGTCATCCTACACACTAATTGTGAAGAACTAATGGGTTAAGAACCCTAGGGCTAAAAATAGAAAAGATAAATTTGGATATCTTGTGATGAATAAAATTTCATGAAATCAAGATTGAAGGTTAACTAGATGATGGGTAACTTAATAATGTACCAAATTTTTCGTTTTACCATCATGAACCCAGATTCACATTGTAGGGGTATTTTGGACATTTTTCTAAAAGTATAGCAATATGGGTATCGTTGGACTCATTTAGACTCGTAGAGTACTATTTTGACTATATTATATTTGAATTTTCAATAAAATTATAGTTTTTCCCTTGTGGCTTGGGTTTGGCTATTTTGGGTTTTTTTAGGTTTTGGGTAAAACTATGGCAATATGGGTACCCTTAGATTTGTATTCTAACGTAGAATTCATATTTGATAGATGTTAATCATTTTGAGGTTCACCAAAAAGGAAGGAAACACTAAGGTTTGGCGATTCGAGACTGTTACTTGACATTCCAGGTAGGTTATGGCTTACTTTAGTTAGACTTTGATTAGCGAAACGTATGTAGTGTGTCGAATTGACGGGAGAAAGCATGATTAGGTCTTCGGACATGGTGTTTTGGTTGGATATTAGCTAGGTTGGTATTGACTTCTGATTTTGTGGGCTTGTCGCCATTACTTTGTGTACTGAAATATGAGGTGTAGTTGTATTCATACTGTGGTGATTCGATATGGATTTCTATTAGGTTGATTGTTGTTGATGGAGGCTTGTTTCCCTATCATTGTGATTAGGTTATTACCTAAATTATCGTGTTGTTTTCAATTCTCTCTTATTGTGACACATATCATCAGAGAAAGGAAGGATACTGAGTTTAGACCTGAATTGTAACTTATATTTTTATGACAGTACGTAGATGAACACTTGATGTATGATTTACTGTTGATGATAATATATAGAAAAATGGAGCATCTTGGTGATACAAGACTTAGTTGGGAGGCGTACTTGTTATATGTGGAAGTAAAGAGGGACATCGACTCTTATGTTGGTTGAGACGGGTTGTATGATTCATTTCATGGTTGAGTTGTTACACCTCGAAAATTTTCGTTTTGTTGCCTTGTGGATAGGCTAATGTGAGCTTAACGTGATTATGAAACCCTTACGAGATTAAGAAAGGTGTTAGATAGCTTAAGGTGCATACCATAAGATTTTGAAGTTGTACGAATGTGTGGAATTTGGTTGTTGAAGGAAGTGAAATATAAGTGTCGTGTTCGGAAAGGTTTCGCTATAATTGAGCTAATATTTATTTGGTGATGTTTTAAGGGGCTGCTATAGGGCCTATTGTATGGTTAATGAAGTATTATGTAAGTGCCAAGAAGGTTCCACGAGGATTGGAAGTCAAACGAATCAACGAGAGAAAGTTTCGCAAAACCTGGGAGTTATACGACCACTTATACGGTCCGTTTAACTTTATACGGTCTGTATAAGGAGGGCCCATATAACTCGACCTTTACAAAAATGGACTTTTCCATGGCGGTGTTATACGGTCCACTTATACGGACCGTATAAGTGGTCCGTATAAGTCCATCGGGCTGAATTTTTACTTTTTGTATAAATAAAAGACTTTTGTTCATTTATTTCATTTTTCATCTTCCACAAGCCTGGAGAGCTCAAAACCCTTCTCCAAGCATATTCCACCCTAATCCAAGAGAAAACAAAGATCGAGAGGCAAGAATCACAGTGTTCATGTGTTAGAAGGCTTCTTAGAGTTAGTAGACTACAAGAGATTCTTAGGTATTGAAGCTAGGGCTTTCACCTAAGTTGATAGCTGCTCCAAAGCTCATTCCCATGAGATAAAAGGTTAGTTTTTATGCTTATTTCATGTTATCATGAATGCATGGTTGTTGAAGAACTTGGGTGGAAGAATAAAGTAGAAAATGAGGGCTCAATGTAAATTTTATGATGTTTTTGAGTAGTAAGCTAACGTGACTCATGATTCTTAGTATGATATAGATATAATCTTGTTATGGAAGGTAGTAATAGTGATAAGGAAGCATTGTATCAAAATATGCTAAAATGGGTGTGAGGTTGTTGGTATAAGTTGAACATAAGGATGAATTTTGAAGACTTAATGGAATTTGATTACTTGATTATGATATTGTGGGTGTATTATGGATGTTTGGGAGTTGTTTTGTAATACGGTGGAAGTTGACGGGATAGGGGAAATGCTGCCCAATTTTCATTAGATCATGAATTATTCTAGTTTGAATTTGAGAGTTTCATTAAAGCTTAACCATGGTATGAATGTTACACCTCGGAAAATTTCCCGTTGGTACGCAAGTAAATGAACTAATGATGTGTGCGAGGAGTGCGAGTGTATAATGTTTCATGGGAAATGTATGAAAAGGGATGTGGATGATTAGAATGAAAAGTCGAGAAATGAGAAAAATTGAAAGTTGGCAAAACTGCCCAGTGGTCGTATATTGCAAAATACGGACCGTAAAGTGCAATACGGTCCGTAAACTAGCAGTCGTAAACTGCCATGCATAAGCTTCAGCCTTCTGCCAGTGGTCGTAAAGTGCAAATACGGACCGTAAACTGGTATACGGTCCGTAAACTGCCAGGTCGTAAACTGGCATGCCAAACTTCAACTTTCTGCCAGCCGAGGAAATGGCTAAAACCTGGTGGACGGACCGTAAAGTGGTTTACGGCCCGTAAACCATGGTCGTAAATCGCCATGCATGCAGGCCAAAGTCTCTGGTCCTGCTTAAGCCTAAAGACGACCACGAGGGATGGTCCGTAAAGTGGAATACGGACCGTAAACCTCCATGGACGACCACTGTTCACCCAACACAGATTTTCCAATTCATTAAATATGAGGATCAAGACTTATTTCATTTCATTACAACATTACACCACTTCTCTCTATAACTTCTCTCTACATTTATTATATGAGTTTTCAAGGATTATAAGCCATCAATAACATTAAGACAAGTGAATCAAGGCTAAGGGAATCATCAAGGATCATCCAAGTCAAGAAATCCAAATGGAGAAAAACTAGGGTTTTGCTCAAAGAAGAGTATTACCAACCAAAGCTTGTTCCTACAACTTCTAAGGTAAGATTCATGATTTTCACAAGATGTTTAAGGTATTGGAGAATTAAAATACATGGATTGTAGAAAATGTGGTCAACTAGGTCATGAATGATGAATAGTGACATTTTGAGAAATAGTTTGAATTGAGTTATGAAAGTTGTTGTGTTGTGATATGAATGTGTTATAAATGGTATTAAGATCATGAACTAAACACTTTAGACGAATGGACGAAGATGGGTGTTATAATCATGAATGTGGGTGAATTAGAGGCAAATTGAGGAATCTAGATAATGTGGATAATGTGAATGACTAATGGCCATTGTTATGATATTAATGAAGGTATAAACGCTAGCATTGGAAGGGAACGTGCAAGTGTAGAATAGTTCGACGGAAAGGTATGTCAGGCTAACCCTTCTTTCATAAGGCATGATTCTTTGGCCATATTCCTAATTCCTCCATATGAGTATGTTGTCTTCACATGGTTGACATTCCGAGCTCATAAGCTCACGACCCTTGATATATACTATGATTATAATATGTCCCTCGTATGACGAGTAAGTCCATAATGTAGATGTAATGATAACGATGAGAATAGTAATGATAATGATATCAAAAATGATGCAAAAGGTGCCTACGGGCTATTATACTTATATGTGCCTATGAAGGGCTATAATGAACCCCGAGCTTATGATGTCGGGTAAGACTATATGTATATGACTATGTATAAAGTATGTATACAATTACGTAACGCGCGCACACATCTGCAGATGGTACGGATAACCCTGAAGCCTTGGTAGGGCCAGGTAGAAATAACATTGAGCCTTGGTTGGCCAAGTACGTATGAAACACCGAACCTTATGGTCGGGTACGCTATGTATGTATATAAGGGTATGGCTATGTATATAATATGAATATGAATGTGATAAGACTATGTATAAGAATACAAATAAGGACATGTATACGAATATGAGCACAAGTATGGTACGAGTATTATTATGGGATACGAACGACGATGTATGCAAGTAAGCGACATGATGATGATGATATTACTGTCTCCCCTCCTATGATATCTATTATGCTTCTATATTGATGTTGATCATGCTTTACATACTCAGTACATTCTTCGTACTGACGTCCTTTTGTTTGTGGACGCTGCGTCATGCCCGCAGGTGCACAGGGAGACAGATTAGATCCATAGCTGCTTATTCAGAGATTGCATAGCAGAGCTCCATTTCTTTCGGAGCCGTAGCTTTTGGGTACTTATTATTTTGTGTAAATAATTATGGGCATAGTGGGGTCCTGTCCCGCTCATACGATATGTCATACTCTTACAGGCTCGTAGTCATGTGTATGTGGGTAGAGATGTTCGGCCATGTCGGCCCATGTTTTGTATATCTTTTGTTGGCCTCGTCGACCTTGTACTTATGATGTGGCATAGATGCCTATGATATGTTAAATGATGATGGTCTTCTAATGGGATCAGTATGATTAACGATAAGAAAAGCACGAATTGACTTATGGTTCACCTACATGTTATGTTATGTACGATAAGGGGGTACTCGGGTGGGGTAGCACCGGGTGCTCGTCGCGGCCCCCTAGCCGGGTCGTGACAAAAGTGGTATCAGAGCAGTTCAGTCCTAGGATATGTCTACGAGCCGTGTCTAGTAGAGTCTTGGTTATGGGTGTGTTGCGAGCCACACTTATAAATGAGAAGTTGCGGACATTTTAGGAATATATGACCTTCTTTCTTCATAAGAATCGTGCGATAGAGCTATGACGTAAGAAATTCTTGTTCCTAAATCGTGTGTTGTGTATTTCAGAGATGCCTAAAAAGAAAAAGGCTACAGCAGCCCAGAAGGGCAAGACGGTGGCAGAAAAGCGGGCTGAAAGAGCACCGCCACCGGTAGTAGAGGAAGATGAGTCCCAGAGTGCGGCTCAATCTCAGTCCTCCCAGACAGTGCCTATTACTGAGGAGCACGTGGGAGCCTCAGCCCCAGCTCCAACTCCTCCACCGAATGCTTCGGGCCAAGACGTGAGAGAGGCCATTAATTTGTTGACTCGGTTGGTTGCGGCCCAGACTCAGAGGCCAAGCGCAGGGCAAGGTGACAGGGCTGTTAGTGCAAGGGCCCGTGACTTCATTGCTTTGAAACCCCCGGAATTCTTTGGGCCGAAACCGGAGGAGGATCCCCAGGACTTTATTGATGGTATGCTAAGGACGCTCCGGTTGATACATGTTTCAGACACTGAGTCGGTAGAGCTAGCGTCCTATAGATTGAGAGATATCTCGATCCAGTGGTATACAGTATGGATGGCTTCGCGGGGAGCCAATGCACCTCCGCCGGTATGGCAAGAGTTTGTCGATGCTTTTCTCCGTCACTACATGCCTCCAGAAGTTCGGCGAGCTAGGGCCGATAAATTCTTGAATCTGAGGCAACGTAGCATGAATGCTACAGAGTATAGTCTCTGCTTCAATTCCTTGGCTAGCTATGCTTCGGCCATGGTAGCGGATATGGGCGATCGGGTGCACCGGTTTGTGAAAGGCCTAGGGCCACACTTGATGGATAAATGCTTAACTGCGACCCTTCAGGATGGCATGGATATTGCACGCATCCAGGCACATGCTCAGGAATTAGAGGAACACCTACAGTAGCGGAGAAATGAACGTGAGCAGGATAGGGACCATAACAAGAGGGCCAGACCTTCGGGTTCGAGGAGCGAGTCCAGAGGCGGACACAGACAGCAGTTTCCCAGCCATTCAGGCTATTCTATGACCAGTACACCTCCACAGTTCACGGGGCAGAGATTTGACAGATCTACTCGTTCCGAGCCGAGTCAGGGTTATTCGGGGTCTCATTTTAGAGGTGATTCAGGCCAGCCAAGGCCACCCGTACCACGATGTTCTCAGTGTGGAAAGTTGCATTGGGGTCAGTGCCGATCAGGTTCAGACGCTTGCTATTCATGTGGTCGGCCAGGCCATATCATGCGTGATTGCCCCTCAGTATAGGGTAGAGGTAGGACCCAGCCAGCAGGGTCGGCAGCCGGATCATCAGCATCTGTACACCCTATGGGGCGGGTTCATATGCGCCAGTCGGCCATGGTAGAGGTAGAGGCAGAGCTCCCAGTACTAGCGGTCCTCAGCATCGTATTTATGCTTTGGCTGGACGCCAAGATCTTGAGTCTTCTCCTGATGTGGTCACAGGTATATTATCGGTATTCTCTCATGATGTATATGCTTTGATTGATCCGGGCTCCACATTATCATATGTTACTCCATATATTATGGGTCGATTTATAATTGAGCCGGAGTCTATCAAACCTTTTGAGGTGTCTACACCCGTGGGTGACTCGGTAATAGCTAGCCGAGTATATAGGAATTGTGTGATTGTGATTTGTAATCGTCGTACCATGATTGATTTGCATGAGCTAGAGATGGTAGATTTTGATGTCATTATGGGCATGGATTGGTTGGCTTCTTGCTACGCCAATGTTGATTGTAGAATGAAAATGGTTCGCTTCCAGTTTCCGGGAGAACCAGTCTTAGAATGGAAAGGAAATACGGCGTCACCAAAGGGTAGGTTTATCTCCTATCTGAAGGCAAGAAAGATGATCACGAAAGGGTGTATTTATCACCTAGTGCGAGTTCAAGATGTAGAAGCTGAGTCGCCGACTCTTCAATCAGTTCCGGTAGTGAACGAATTTCCGGATGTGTTCCCGGAAGAGCTTCCAGGCCTTCCTCCCGAACGAGAGATTGATTTTGCGATTGATGTGTTGCCAGACACTAAACCCATATCTATTCCTCCCTATAGGATGGCACCCGTAGAGTTGAAAGAGTTGAAGGAGCAATTAAAAGACTTGCTTGAAAAAGGCTTCATTAGGCCTAGTTCATCCCCATGGGGAGTACCCGTATTGTTCGTCCGGAAGAATGATGGCTCCTTGAGAATGTGCATTGATTATCGACAATTGAATAAAGTGACAATTAAGAACAAGTATCCCCTCCCGAGGATTGATGATTTATTTGATCAATTGCAAGGTGCCAAGTGGTTTTCAAAGATTGATTTGAGGTCCGGGTATCACCAAGTTAGAGTTAGGGAGAAAGATATCTCTAAGACTGCTTTCAGAACAAGATATGGCCATTTCGAGTTCCGAGTAATGTCGTTTGGGCTAACTAATGCACCGGCAGTGTTTATGGACTTAATGAACAATGTATTCAGGCCTTTTCTGGATTTATTCGTGATAGTATTCATCGATGATATCCTAGTGTATTCTAGATCAGAGGCAGAACATGTGGATCACTTGCGTATTGTCCTTGGAGTTTTTCGAACTCAAGAGTTATTCGCGAAGTTTTCCAAATGCGAGTTTTGGTTGAACTCAGTGGCATTCCTAGGCCACATTGTTGCAGCTGACGGTATTCGAGTGGATAGCCAAAAGATTGAGGCAGTGAATACTTGGCCAAGGCCCACGACCCCTACGGAGGTTCGTAGCTTTTTGGGCTTAGCAGGTTATTACAGAATATTTATTGAGGGTTTCTCTTCTATTTCTGCACCGCTCACCAAGTTGACTCAGAAGTCAGCTAAGTTTCAATGGACAGAGGCTTGTGAGCGTAGTTTCCAAGAGTTGAAAGACCGACTGACTTCAGCCCCAGTCTTGACACTTCCAGAGGGATTGGAAGGATATGTTATTTATTGTGATGCTTCAGGCGTCGGGCTAGGCTGTGTATTGATGCAAAATGGTAAGGTGATTGCGTATGCTTCTAGACAATTATGGAAGCATGAGCAGAATTATCCTACCCATGACTTAGAATTGGCCGCGGTGGTCCATGCTTTAAAGATATGGAGACATTACTTATATGGTGTCCACGTGGATATTTATACAGATCATAAGAGTCTCCGGTACATCTTCAAGCAGAAAGAGTTGAATTTGCGGCAACGACGATGGCTAGAGTTGCTAAAAGACTATGATGTTGAAATTCGGTACCACCCCGGAAAGGCAAATATTGTGGCTGATGCTCTTAGCCGTAGGTCGATGGGAAGTCTAAGCGATGTATGACCAGAAAAGAAAGAGATGGCCCGTGATCTTCAGCAGTTAGCTAGCCTAGGAGTCGGAGTGGTGGACTCAGGTAGCAGCGGAGCTACTATTCAGAATTCAGCAGTTTCATCGTTAGTAGCGGAAGTAAAAGAGCGACAATATGAGGATCCCATGCTAATGCAGTACAGAGATACACTCCCTCAGAAGGAGGAGTCATCATTTGACATTTCGAAAGACGGAGTTCTCCGATGTCGAGGCAGGTTATGTGTTCCCGATGTGGCAGGTCTACGCCATCAGATTTTGAGAGAAGCTCATTGTTCCCGTTACTCCGTTCACCCCGGAGCGACGAAAATGTATCATGATCTTAAGACTATATATTGGTGGAATGGGATGAAGAAAGACGTAGCGGAATTCGTAGCTCAGTGTCCTAATTGCCAACAAGTGAAGATAGAACACCAAACGCCGGGTGGCTTATTGCAAGCTATAGAAATCCCAACTTGGAAGTGGGAAGTGATTAATATGGATTTCATTACAGGGTTACCCCGTTCTCGACGTAAATATGATTCTATATGGGTGATCGTGGATAGGCTCACAAAGTCAGTGCATTTCTTACCGGTCAGAACGACCTATATGGCAGAAGATTATGCCATGATTTATCTTAAAGAGATAGTGAGACTCCATGACGTTCCGGTATCTATTATCTCCGATAGAGGGACTCAGTTTACAACCAAGTTTTGGGGGTCTTTCCAAGAAGGTTTAGGGACCCAAGTGCGCCTAAGCACGGCGTTTCACCCACAGACCGATGGGCAAGCTGAACGTACTATTCAGACTCTTGAAGATATGTTACGGGCATGTATGATAGATTTTGGAGGAAATTGGGATGACCATTTGCCACTCATTGAGTTTGCTTACAATAACAGTTATCATTCTAGCATTCAAATGGAACCGTATGAGGCTCTATATGGGCGAAAGTATAGATCCCCAGTTGGGTGGTTTGAAACCGGAGAAGCTAAGTTGATAGGGCCAGACTTGGTCCAGCAAGCAATAGAGAAAGTTAAGCTCATACAAGATCGGTTGCTAGCGGCTCAAAGTCGTCAGAAGTCCTATGCGGATAATCGTCGAAGAGACTTAGAGTTCGAAGTGAAAGATTGGGTATTCTTGAAAGTGTCGCTGATGAAGGGCGTGATGAGATTTGGCAAAAAGGGGAAGCTCAGTCCCCTGTATATTGGGCCATACGAAATTGTGCGCAAAATAGGCAAAGTGGCCTATGAGCTAGATCTACCTCCAGATTTGGAGTCAGTCCATCCAGTATTTCATGTCTCGATGCTTCGGAAGTGTGTTGGAGATCCTACGAGGATCGTCCCAGTGAATGATATTCAAGTGACAGAAAAGTTAACTTATGATGAAATACCCATTGCCATATTAGATAGGCAAGTACGGAGGCTTAGAAACAAAGAAGTGGCCTCAATTAAAGTTCTGTGGAGAAATGACAATCGAGAGGAAATGACATGGGAAGCAGAAGAGAATATGCGATCCAAATACCCACATTTATTTCAGCCCTTGGAAGGAGTCCAAGATGAGACGTCAAAATCATAAGGTATGCATGTTTTCCCTTTTTTACATTCAGGTCGTGTGTGGCCAAATTTCTAGTGCTGTTGTATTATTGCCCTGTGAGGCATTGTTATTGTGGGTTGTTGTGACAGGGTGGTAGTGCCACATTACAGAGGAAACTCTGGCGAAATTTTTATGGAATTCCCCAAGCCTTTAACATTCGAGGACGAATGTTCCTAAGGGGGGTAGAATGTTACACCTCGGAAAATTTCCCGTTGGTACGCAAGTAAATGAACTAATGATGTGTGCGAGGAGTGCGAGTGTATAATGTTTCATGGGAAATGTATGAAAAGGGATGTGGATGATTAGAATGAAAAGTCGAGAAATGAGAAAAATTGAAAGTTGGCAAAACTGCCCAGTGGTCGTATATTGCAAAATACGGACCGTAAAGTGCAATACGGTCCGTAAACTAGCAGTCGTAAACTGCCATGCATAAGCTTCAGCCTTCTGCCAGTGGTCGTAAAGTGCAAATACGGACCGTAAACTGGTATACGGTCCGTAAACTGCCATGCCAAACTTCAACTTTCTGCCAGCCGAGGAAATAGCTAAATACGACCTGGTGGACGGACCGTAAAGTGGTTTACGGCCCGTAAACCATGGTCTTAAATCACCATGCATGCAGGCCAAAGTATCTGGTCCTACTTAAGCCTAAAGACGACCACGAGGGACGGTCCGTAAAGTGGAATACGGACCGTAAACCTCCATGGACGACCACTGTTCACCCAGTACATATTTTCCAATTCATTAAATATGAGGATCAAGACTTATTTCATTTCATTACAACATTACACCACTTCTCTCTATAACTTCTCTCTACATTTATTATATGAGTTTTCAAGGATTATAAGCCATCAATAACATTAAGACAAGTGAATCAAGGGTAAGGGAATCATCAAGGATCATCCAAGTCAAGAAATCCAAATGGAGAAAAACTAGGGTTTTGCTCAAAGAAGAGTATTACCAACCAAAGCTTGTTCCTACAACTTCTAAGGTAAGATTCATGATTTTTACAAGATGTTTAAGGTATTGGAGAATTAAAATACATGGATTGTAGAAAATGTGGTCAACTAGGTCATGAATGATAAATAGTGACATTTTGAGAAATAGTTTGAATTGAGTTATGAATGTTGTTGTGTTGTGATATGAATGTGTTATAAATGGTATTAAGATCATGAACTAAACACTTTAGACGAATGGACGAAGATGGGTGTTAAAATCATGAATGTGGGTGAATTAGAGGCAAATTGAGGAATCTAGATAATGTGGATAATGTGAATGACTAATGGCCATTGTTATGATATTAATGAAGGTATAAACGCTAGCATCGGAAGGGAACGTGCAAGTGTAGAATAGTTCGACGGAAAGGTATGTCAGGCTAACCCTTCTTTCATAAGGCATGATTCTTTGGCCATATTCCTAATTCCTCCATATGAGTATGTTGTCTTCACATGGTTGACATTCCGAGCTCATAAGCTCACGACCCTTGATATATACTATGATTATACTATGTCCCTCGTATGACGAGTAAGTCCATAATGTAGATGTAATGATAACGATGAGAATAGTAATGATAATAAGTCCATAATGTATGTTGTCTTCACATGGGTAGAGATGTTCGGCCATGTCGGCCTATGTTTTGTATATCTTTTTTTGGCCTCGTCGGCCTTGTACTTATGATGTGGCATAGATGCCTATGATATGTTAAATGATGATGGTCGTCTAATGGGATCAGTATGATTAACGATAAGAAAAACACGAATTGACTTATGGTTCACCTAGATGTTATGTTATGTACGATAAGGGGGTGCTCGGGTGGGGTAGCACCGGGTGCTCGTCGCGGCCCCCTAGCCGGGTCGTGACAATGAATCCTTCTAAATGTAGATTGCTCAAGCTCGATGGTGAACGTTAATTAGTAAGAGGACAAAGAGGTAGGTAAGGCTAACCCTTCTTTCATTAAGGCACGATTCCTTTGCTATATACTCTCTCATGAGTTCCATAATGTCTTCCAAATGACTCTATCTCTAAAATTACTAAAGCTCATGATCCTCGATACTTTCACGATGCTATTACCTTCCTTATATGATAGTTGATCTTTTAAGGATAGATGTAACGAAAGCGATTATGGTAACGATGTTGATGATTCTTATGGACTCTTATGTATACGTGTCTAAGTATGTATGACTATTATATAATCACCGAGCTTATATGGCCAGGTATGATACCTATCGCGCGCACACCACTGCAGTTGGGTACAGATAACACTGAGCCTTGGTAGGGCCAGGTATGTATGGTCACTGAGCCTTGTCATGGCCGGGTATGTGAAACATCGAACCTTCCTAGTCGGGTATGATACGAATACGAATATATATATATATATATATATATATATATAGTCATGATGCAAGCACTAGAAATGGAAGGACCCTATGAAAGCCGAGTAAGTAAATATGATGATGGCCCATAGAGGTACAAAGGGCTCTATTACCTCCTGATTCTCCCATTCTCTGTTATTTCTTATGCTGTCCCTTATGCTTCTTCTATGATATTGATTATGCTTTACATACTCAGTACATTATTCGTACTGACGTCCTTTTATTTGTGGACGCTGCATCATGCCCGCAGGTGGACAGGGAGACAGGCTTGGTCCATAGATTTCTTATTCAGAGACGGCATAGAGGAGCTCCATTTCATCCGGAGCTACAGCTTTTGGGTATTATTCTTTTGTGTACATACATATGAGCATGGCGGGGCCCTGTCCCGCCTATATAATGTGACATAATCTTCTTAGAGGCTTGTAGACAGTTGTGTATGGTTAGATGTCTTGTAGCCTTATCGGCTCATATTTTGTATATCATTTTGATAGTCTCGTCGGCTTGTGTATATGAATATGGGCATTGTTATTGATGATGATATAAATGTGTTGTTGCCCAACAAGATTAGTACTACTGATGTATGCAAATTATGAGTAAGCCATGTGGCTCACCTAGATGTGAATAGGAGAGTACGATAAAAGGTGCCTAGGTGGGTTAGCACCGGGTGCCCGTCATGGGCCTCCGGTTGGGTCGTGACATGAGTTGATCCAAGTCTTGTGGCATGATGCCTTATGTTTGACATTGATATTGCTAATTGTTCATAGTCCATACATACTAATGAACTGTAATACGTTGAGACATACATTGTGATGTGAAATTAGTGAAGAAGTTAATATAATCTTCTTGTTGAACTTGTGATACTATTTGATACATGGTACTTGATGAATTGATCATTGAGAGTGATGTGACAGTGTTACTATACATATGAAAAGGAACATTTGACCAGGAGTGAGGATGTGGCCTAGTTGTGAGCTCGTGGTCCAAGGTTCGCTCCGGAAATGAGTGGTACATGATGTGAATCCGCGGCTGAGGTTCTTTTCGAAGCGGAGGATTTATGGCTCGGGTCCGATGAGTATCCGAAACGAGTGGTACATGGACACCATGGGTCCCCTGCAGGTCATGACTACTGAGCAATGACATCAGTTAGCATGTGTGTAAAGTTCGAGTGATTGGCCAGTGCATGGCATTGCATTGCACATCATCATATTTTGCATTGCACATCATTACATTTTATTCTGCATTATTATATGCTTGTTTGTTTCTGATTTTGGTATGGATGTTGAATGCCTATTGATTTATAATTATGACTATTGACTGAGTTAAATTGTAGATTAGTGACTCTACCTAAGGAAGGAACTTAGACTTGTGATTATCAGGTGAGATTATTGAAACTTGACAGACTTGTGGATTGGAAGCTTCATCTTAGGTTGTGACTCCTTTATGGGATATTCTGTGACTTGGATTTGAGTGTTAAATGCCTATCTGTTTATCTTGTTGATTTTATACTTATATGCGTGAACTAATCTTAGTCGGCCTGTGATGCTTACCGGTACATAGTGTTTGTACTGATACTACCTTGCTACACCCTTTTTGAGTGCAAATTGTGTTCCAGAGATTCCATCCAGACTACATCTCTAGCTTGAAGCTAGTTTGCTCGATCAGATCCGAGGGTGAGCTTCTACCCATGCCATGCCACCTGAAGATCTCTCTTTCCAAATGTCTACTTTTATTCCAGACATTATCTGTTATTACATTTGAGATATACTTCATTCTTTAGACGTTGTTGGTTAGAGTCCTTATACGATGACTTTCAGAATCTGCGAATGTAATAGTAGACTTCCGCACTTATATTATTTATTGTTGATGACTTGGTAGACTATTTATTCATTCACATGTTCATTGATTGTTTAAGTATAAATGATTAAAGAAGTTAAAATTGGCTAGTGATTAAAGGGTTAACGCGTAAGGGTTCGCCTACTAGTGATAATAAATTTGGTGCCCGCACGATCGGTAATTTGGGTCGTGACTTTAAGATTATTTTTTACTAAAGTCGCTGGCAAAGTGATGACGTAGCTACTAACCGCTTTCTTTGAGTAAAGATTTTAAGGAAATTGTCATACGTCCAAAGGCGTCAGGGTTATGGTTGCATGGACACATCATCGAGGAATCATAAACCATGTCGAACACATGGTTTTCAGTATTTCAATTTATCTTCTACCCGCAAATGGGATTTATTACCTGTTTAACCAACATAATGGGTCGCTAATCACTATAGTTAAACGCTACCCGGTAACACGGAACGCTAGTCACTATAGTGAGACACTAACCGATAAAACAGGACATTAATCATCAAAGTGAAATGCTACCCGGTAAAACGGAACGCTAGTCACTAAGGTGAGATGCTAACCGATGAAATGGAACACTAATCACTGAGGTGAAACGCTAACCAAAAAATGGGAAACTAGTCACTGAAGTGAGACGCTACCCAAATGAAAATGAAACTATCATTTAAATTATTTCTATTTGCCACAACGACCATTTCATTCAAACAACGGCCACAAAGGCCACTTCATTTAAACGAAGACAATAACAGCCACAACGGCCATTTAATTCAAACAACAGCCACAAAGGCCACTTCGTTCAAACAAAGACAACAACGTCCACAACGGCCATTTCATTCAAAGAACACTGTCACAGGAGGCCATTTCATACAAACAAACCGCAAGTGGTCAAAAACACAATAAATATCCAAAATAAACAACATCGCTAAAGATGAGCATTCGTGCAAACAATGATCGGAGGAGGTCAACAAAAGTCAAACGATGTAAAATCGGTCAAGAGGCCGCAATATTCATTGTTAGACTTAAACGATGTAAAACCGGTCGAGAGATCGCAATCTTTGTTGCTAGACTCAGATGATATACATTCAGTCGCAAGGCCGCAGTATTCGTCGTTAGAGTCAAAGATGATGTAAAACCGGCCAAAAAGGTTGTAGTCTTCATCTTCGAAGTCAAACAATGTAAAAACGATCGAGAGGCCGCAGTCTTCGTTGTTAGACTCAAATGATGTAAAATCGGTCGAGAGACCGCAGTCTTCGTTGATAGACTCGGACGATGTAAATCCGGTCTCAAAAGCCGCAGTCTTCGTTGTTAGAGTCCATCTTCATACAAAACGATGTAAATTCGGTTGCACAAGTCGCAGTCTACGTTGATAGACTCAGACGATGTAAATTCGGTCTCAAAAGCTGAAGTCTTCGTTGTTTGAGTCTATCTTCATACAAAATGATGTAAATCCAGTTGCAAAAGCCGCAGTCTTCGTTACTAGACTCAGATGATATACATCCGGTCGCGAGGCCGCAGTATTAGTCGTTAGAGTCAAAGATGATGTAAAACCGGCCAAAAAAGGGTCAGAGTATTCATCTTCAGAGTCAAATGATGTAAATCCGGTCGAGAGGTCATGTCTTCGTTTTTAGACTCGGACAATATAAATCGGGTCGTCCACCCTAAAATTGCGACACTTCACTTTATTTCAAAACAGGGTTGTCCACCCTAAAATTGCGACACTTCACTTTACTTCAAAATCGGGTCGTCCACCCTAAAATTGCGACACTTCACTTTATTTCAAATCGGGTAGTCCACCCTAAAATTGCGACACTTTATTTTAAACTGGGTCGTCCACCCTAAAATTATGACACTTTACTTTATTTCAAACCGAGTCATCCACTCTAAAATTGCGACACTTTACTTTATTTCAAAGCGGGTCGTCTACCCTAAAATTGCGACACTTTACTTTATTTCAAACCGGGTCGTCCACCCTAAAATTCTGACACATTAGGCTGACCACGGCAAAGTGGAAAGCCGCTTATTGTTGAAGTGAATCGTCCCAGGACAAGACACTTAGATTCGAGATGACGTCATAAAGACGTCACTCCTGATGCCCCATCCTGGTGTGGAATACCACTATATATTGACCCAGAGCTGTGTTTAAGTGCAATGCTTTGGTGTTGCTGCTAATTAATGAGAAATGTCTATACCCTTTTGAAAGTAACAGATACTACACTGGTACTGCATTTGAGAAGGCTGAAAATGTAGTAGTTTTTTAGTCGCATTTGGAGCTTTAAAACTGCCTCTATATGCAGTTTGCTATTGCTACATTTCAGCTGAATTGCTGCTATATCTTTAAACCAAATGGTGCTATGTTATTAAGGCAAACACATGCCATAGTCCTATGGACCTTTGTAACATTTTTCTGGAAAAATGATTGCTACCTCTTTAAAGGAACAAATGTTGCATTTTAGGCAAATAGTTGTTGCTATATGTTTGGTGTGTTGTATAGGTCATTACACTTGTGATATTTATTGAGAAACAATAGATTGCTACACTTTATTTTCTTGAGAACTGAGGCTAAGACTCCTATACTTCAGCTGTTATATTCTGGTAACATCATGTTCAAAATATGGGACAGTTGCTATACTTGAGGCTGTGTTGTATCTCTGATAAACTTGACACTGGAAGAAACAAATTTCTATACTTGGTCACTGATACGAACGTGATACTACACCAGGGCAAATGAAAAAGTATTTAACTTGAGGCCACGCCTAGTCCAGAAAGGTTATCCCTCAGTTTAGGCAAGGGTGATCTCACATTGGTATCACGAGGTAGGAACCAATATGTGCTTGGCACGGCAACTAGAATGACCCCTAGTTCGCAGTCGCGACATGATTTGGGTTCCTTTGCCATATTCGGAACCGTGAGTCTGAGCCTCCGTAATCAAAGCTCTCAAAGTTTGATGCGAGTCCGAGGGATATTATTATTTATGTTCCTAAACGTCACCCTTTGGGGTGCCATATCATTTTGACTAAATATTTTCCTTTTCATTGTGCGAGGAACCAATATAACAAGCACGGAAAGCAAAAGCTCGAGGACAAAGTAAAAGGACCGGATGCTTGGAGCTTCGGATGAAAGATTAGAAAAGTATAGAAGAAAGAGAACAAGACTACTGAATGATTTGGGCCTAAGGCCGTAAAAGCTAAACTATATTTCCCTTTCTTTAGTATAAGTTTTTACATTATTTTCTGTATGATATGCAAATACATTTGTATAGATATTGAAACCCCTACAGGTTAGAACCTAGGATTTGGGTAGACGATGTTTCAAAACCGTATCCAAACGATAAAAGAGTTGTATTCCACTTGATTAAAATAAGTAAAAGTGAAAGTATATTTTTCTTGCAAAAAGTTGGTTATTTCTAAATACCTCTTTAAAAGTGTATTTTAATTTGAGAAATCTGAGAAAAACAAAGTAAAAGTCACATTTGGCCTAGACCTAACTTAATGAATTCAAATAAGTGGAACTTCCTTCAAAACTCGAGTTTGGGAAAATAGTTCTGAGGATATGGTTGACTGAAGATATAAAATGTGGATAATGTATGAATTAAAAAAAGTTTGTTCTTACATAAAAACACATGACATTAGGTTTCGATGGGATATACCTTACAAGTAAAAGGACAAACTGTTTTTATCCGGATATTTTAAATCCGAACTCAAAGTACCCATACTTAAAGGGAATTTGCTTCACTCTTTTAAAGCCAAAATGATATGCCATGACAGTATTTTTATACGGGAAACTCTACAAAACATAATCAATTTATACATAATCACACATTGAAGCTCGAAGGTCAACCGTATCCTACGGATCCTTAATACTGGAATGCCTAACACCTTCCCCAGGGAATCACCAGAACCCTTACCTAGAACTTTGGAATAAGAAGGATTTTTCACGGTGTATGAATAAACCCTTCAAAACTGGTTTTCCTAATTTCCTAAAAATTAGACGGCGACTCTTTTAAAACAAAGTCCGAAAGAGCACCAACGAGTTCGAAGTATCTTTTTCGAGCGCTAACTCCGCCCGCGAAAACGCGAACCGTTACAGTGTTTTCGATAGATTTACTAGGTGTTCCATCGGATTGTGACATCGACTTTTGTATTGACTCGGAGCCGGGCACCGTTACAGTGTTTTCGATAGATTTACTTGGTGTTCCATCGGATTGTGACATCAAATTTTGTATTGACTTGGAGCCAGATACCAAGCCCGTTTCTATTCCGCCATATCGGATAGCACCAACAAAGTTGAAGGAGTTGAAAGAACAGTTGTAAGACATGTTGAGTAAATGGTTCATTAGACCTAATGTTTCCTCTTGGGGCGCTACAGTGTTATTTGTGAAGAAGAAGGATGGGACCATGCGTATGTTTATCGACTATCGACAGTTGAATAAGGTTACCATCAAGAACAAGTATCCCATTCCTCGGATTGCTGATTTGTTTGATCAGCTTCAGGGTGCATCGGTCTTCTCCAAGATCGATTTGAGGTCCGGTTATCACCAATTGAATATTAGGGGGGAGGATATCCCTAAGATAGCCTTCAGAGCCTGTTATGATCACTATGAGTTCCTAGTTATGTCTTTTGGGCTGACCAATGCCCCAACAGCCTTTATGGATTTGATGAATGGTGTTTTCAGACCGTACTTGGACTCCTTCATGATTTTTTTATTTGATGATATCTTGATATACTCTCGAAGTAGAGCGGAGCACGAGCATCATTTTAGGATGGTTCTTCGGATTGTCAAGGAGAAGCAAATATATGCTAAGTTCTCTAAGTGTGAGTTTTGGCTTGATTCTGTGGCATTCTTGGTTCATATGGTGACTAAGGATGGAATTATGGTAGATCCTAAGAAGATCGAGGCAGTCCGTGATTAGGTCAGGCCTACTTCAGTTACCGAGATTCGGAGTTTCGTTGGCCTCGCTAGTTACTACCGGCATTTGGTAGAGGGATTTTCATCTATTGCATCCCCTTTGACCAGATTGACTCAGAAGAATGTACCCGTTCAGTGGTCGGATGAGTGCAAGGTGAGCTTTCAAAAGCTCAGGACTTTGTTAACTACAGCTCCAATTTTGACTTTTCCCGTAGAGGGAGAGGGATTTACTGTGTATTGTGATGCTTCGCGGATTGGACTTGGTTGTGTTTTGATGCACAAAGGGAAAGTTATAGCTTACGCTTCAAGACAGTTGAAGGTGCACAAGAAGAACTACCCCACTCATGATTTAGAGTTGGCAGCGGCAGGATTTGGAGGCATTACTTGTATGGTGTGCATTGTGAGGTGTTTATTGATCATATGAGTCTGCAGCACATTTTCAATCAGAGGGGTCTTAATTTGAGGCAGTGAAGGTAGTTAGATATGTTAAAGGACTATGATATGTTGATTCTTTATCATCCGGGCAAGGCCAATGTAGTGGCGGATGCCTTGAGTCGCAAGGCGGTGAGTATGGGTATCCTCACATGTTTACAGGTTGGGGAGCGACCTTTGGCTATGGATTTTCAGGATTTAGCTAATAGCATGGTTAGACTTGATATTTCGGAACCTATCAAGGTTCTGGCTTGTGTGGAGGCACGGTCTTCCTTAATGGAGCAGATTAGAGCCCATCAGTTTGATGATGCAAAGTTATGCAAAATTCGAGATAAGGTGTTGAAAGGAATGGCAATAGAGCCAATTCTTGATGATGAGAGAGTTTTGAGGATCAAGAGTCGCATATGTGTCTCCCAGGTGGGTGATTTGACTAGATTGATCATAGAAGAAGCTCACAGTTTGAGGTATTTTATTCATCCGGGAGCTACAAAGATGTATCGAGATTTGAAGCAACATTATTGGTGGTATAGTATAAAGAGGGATATCACAGGATTTGTGGCTAAGTGTTTGAACTGTCAACAAGTGAAGTATGAGCACCAAAGGTCGGGTGGAGTTACTCAGATGATGCCTATACCTGAGTGAAAATGGGAGAGGATTGTTACGGACTTTATGGTAGGATTACCACGGACTTTGGGGAAATCTGATGCAATTTGGGTCATTGTGGACCGTTTAACTAAGTCGGCTCATTTCATACCAGTTCAGACTATCTACAATTCAGAGAAGTTGGCTAGGATCTACATCCGAGAGATAGTTCGTTTGCATGATGTACCCATTTCTATCATTTCGGATCGAGGCACTCAGTTCACATCACATTTCTGGCGATCCATGCAGAAGGAGTTGGGAACTCGAGTGGAGCTTAGTACAGCATCTCACCCTCAGACTGATCGTCAATCCGAGCGAAATATTTAGGTCCTTGAGGATATGTTACGAGTATGTGTGATTGATTTTGGTGGTCATTAGGATCAGTTTTTTCCCTTGGCTGAGTTTGCTTATAAAAACAGTTATCATTCGAGCATTTGGATGGCACCATTCGAGGCATTGCATAGTAGGAAGTGTCATTCTTCTGTTGGTTGGTTTGATGTATTTGAGGTGAGGCCTTGGGGGACAGTCTTGCTGAGAGATTCCTTGGACAAGGTCAAGCTGATTCAGGAAAGACTTCTCACAGCTCAAAGTATACATAAGAGTTAGGCGTACTGTAAGGTTCTTAACTTAGAGTTCATGTTAGGTGAATGCATTCTATTAAAGGTTTCACCCATTGGGAAGAAGGGCAAGTTGAGCCCTAGATATTGCTCTATTTGAGATTGTTCAGCGCATTGGTAAGGTAGCCTACGAGTTGGCTTTGCCTCCTAGTTTGTCGGGTGTTCACCTCGTGTTTCATATCTTCATGCTCAAGAAGTATCATTCGGACGGCTCTCATGTGATTCAGTGGGACTCGGTGTTGCTTGATCAGAATTTGACTTTCGAGGAGGAACCAGTTGTTATTTTGGATAGACATATCTAAAAAGTTAAGGTCCAAGGAGATGCTTCGGTAAATGTTCAGTGGAGACATCATCCGGTGGAGGAGGCTACCTGGGAGACCAAGTCAGATATGCGGATTAGATATCCACATTTTTTCAGCAATTCATGTATTTTCTTTCTCTTTCATGTTCGAGGACGAAAATGTGTTTAAGTGGTGGATGATGTAACGACTCGTTAGGTCATTTTGACTATTTTACCCCTATTGACCTTTTCCCTAGCTCATTAGAATTTTACTTGTGCGAATGGTTGGGGTGATTCTCGAGGATTTCGGATGTGATTTGATTGAGAAACAATGGAATTTTTTAGAATTATTAAGTAGGTGGTTGACCAAATTCAGCATCGGGGGTAAATGGGTCTTTTTGGCAATTTTGTCTATTCCATCATGTCCGGAATGTCGATTATGACTTGGTTTAGTAGTTGGTTCGATTCCCGAGGGACTCGGGGGCATTTTGGTCTTTTGATTAGAAATCTAGTTTTAAGGTGTTTGGGGTTGACCCGGTCAAGATGACCTCTTTTGGAAATTCCGAGTACGCGAGTGAGTTCGTAGCGTGTTTTAGGAGTGGTATGTATATTTGGTTCATGTCCGGGAGGTCTTGGAAGATGTTCACGAGTTTGGGAAGCTTCTAAGTGATCCTGTGTCTCACTTCTACGAGTTATGGGACGTACCTTCAGAGCCGTACCTGGGCGAGGTGGGCTACAGGTGCGGTGTTTGGCTGAGTGGGCTAAAAGTTGCTTCTGCACGATAAGGCCCGCAGAAGCAAGGCCGCTCTTGCGTTTATTGGTCCACAGATGCGGACCTAGCATGATAAGTGAAGCTCGCTGAAGCGAGCCATTTTACGCAAAGGCGGACCCGCAGAAGCAGAAATCGTGGACAGTTAGTATTTAATTCCCCACTTCTAGATTAGACCTCTCATTCACATATTTGGCATTTGGGAGCTCGGTTTAAGGGGAATTTGGGAGGTTTTACAAGATTCATCCATTGTGTATGCTTCTAACCTTCCTTTTATGATTATTTCATAGATTAGTAAAGGCTTTCATGCTAGAAATCATGATTTGAATTGAGGAAATTGAGGGCTTATAAGACCTAGGCCGGAACTAAGATTTTCTTCAATTGAGCATGAAATTAATGTTGGATTTGATTGATTTTTGAGATATAGACTCAATAAATCATGGTTAAACTATTTATGGAATGAATTTCCCATTTTGCCCTTTGTGGCTCGAAATCCTATTTTTGGTGACTTTTTTGGTTCAGATTTAACGTATGCTACTATTGGTATCATTGGATTCGTATGACTTCCTAGAACAATAATTTGACCTTATTGAACCTAATTTTCCTACGACATTACGCTTTTGACCATCGAGGTTTAGAACGAGATTTTTTGGTTGACTTTCTAAACCCCAATCTTTTATAAGGTAATATGGGTATCGTTTGACTCGATGTGATCTGAGATCTAAGAATTCCGGGTTGGTATATGGACCTCGCGAGTTCCCCATGGTTCACGATTGATTGAATTTGAACGTGTGTGTACCAGGAGAAGGAAAACGCCTTGCATCTGCATTTGATGCGCCTTAAATGCCCTTTGATGCTTGACGGACTTAAGGATTGGAAGCTTTACCTAGGATTATAACCCGAGATTATTGTGATTTATTGTTATATTGTTACTGTGGACTAATAGCAGTTAAGTGTAGAGGTAGTAATCATAGGCCAACCCTCGTCTCCATTTTCATTAGGTCGGTCGACGATGCTGCTGAGTACCTGTAGTTTTTGTACTCGCGCTACACTTGTTGCACTCTTTTTGGTGTGTAGACTATGTGCCTAGTACCATCTGTTTATGTGACTACTCGGTTGCTCGTTGAGGAGGCTGTTTCGGAGAGTTCAGGGTGAGCTACATACCAATCTATAGCATCGGGTCCTCTCCATCTATCTTTATATCCTGTCTTTTCATTTAAGACAGCATTTGAGTACTATTTCAGACTTGTATATTTACTTTAGCAGTTCTTGTACTAGTGACACCAGAGTTTGGGGATTGTATTACTTATTCCGTATTTCTATGCTATTAATGATATTTCAAGACTATAATTGACTTGTATGATATTTCCGCATGATTAATCATCTTTTCGTAAATTTTGGGGAAGTTAGTGCCTTCACGGCTTATTAAAATGGGCATATGTAGTTAATTTTTTCTATGTTTTATATAAATTTTATAAAAATAACATGGGATACACGTGCGTTCCAAAAACTAGTAATGAATAAAAGCATCAGAAGAAGCAAAGGTGAAAGGCAAAAAAACCCAGTGCCTTGACTCAAAGCTAGCTTAATTTTCCCCCAATTTAGTATACACACAAACCCCATTGTCACAACATTAATAAGCAATTTAAAGCACAAAAAGAAAAGTTAACTCTGGAAGTCAAAAAAATAAAAGATTTATCACATAACACTTTCAGAAAATAACTCTTACTCCCCGTAAACATATATAATAGGAGCTCATCATTAGAATATGTTTATCCTTTCACAGAACTATTTTTCAGTAATAAGTGTCGAATGAGCTGGCAGATTTAATCACAATCTGCTCTGTGAATGAGCTGGTAGATTTAATTATAATCTGCTGTAAATATGGGATATCATATATTTTAGGAAAAGATTTTAGGAGTTTTTCTAGGAAAATAGTGTAAAGGAAATTCCTTGATTCAAGGATCACCTAAGAATGAGGGATTGATTAATCTATTTTGATTATATTTGCTTTATTATAAATACTGTACAATTCCATTAATAAAGTAAGCTTTGCATTCTATGAAACTTTCATGGTATCAGAGCGGGATTTTTATCCTTAATACCATATGGCCAAAACAGATTCTTCTGGAACATCAACAGAAGACATTCTTCTCCAACAGAAAATCTGATGGCACAAAGAGGCGATACTTCTCACTTGCCCTTCCAGCTAACTTCTCATCGATTAAACAGGAAAACTATCTGGAATTGGCATAGTCTGTAAAACTTGCAATCGATGGCCGTGGAGAGTTGGGACATCTGATCGGAGAGACAAAAAGGCCGGAAGTCGGAGACATAAAGATGAACACTGGATATCAGAGAACTCACTCATGATCGCCTGGCTAATAAATTCCATGGAACCAATCATAGGTACACCTTATCTTTTTTTACCCACTGCTAAGGATGTGTGGGAAGCTATTAGGGAGACATATTCAGATGTAGAAAATGCCTCTCATTTTGAGTTAAAAATTAAACTATGGCAAGCTAAACAGGGTGAGAGGGAAGTCACTTCTTATTATAATGAAATGGTGTCTCTGTGGCAGTAATTAGACCAGTGTTACAATGATGAATGAGAGTGTCCGATGGATAGTGTGAAAGAAAAAAAAGGGAAGAAATTGAGAGTGTACCTTTTTTTAGCAGGATTATATCGGGAGTTTGATGAGGTCAGATCACGAATCCTAGGAAAGAACCCTCTGCCCTCACTTTGTGAAACCTTCTCTGTAGTTAGGATAGAAAAAATGTAACGACCCTCTTGGTCCTTTTGAGCTTTTAGACTTGTTTTCCCCAAAATACCCTTCCTATAGTTTCATCTTGGTATTTATGACTTGCGGGGATGGGTGGAGCGGTCCTTGAGGTAATCGGGTGAGTTTTGGATCAGCTTTAGCAAAATTGAAAGTTCTTAAGTTAAGAAAATGAAGAAGTTTGACAAAAGTCAACATCGGGGATAAATGCGTCATTTTTTAAGCTTCATCGATTCCATTAGGCTTGGAATGTGATTTTAACTTAGTTGATTGTTGGTTCGGATCCCGAGGAATTTGGTGTGATTTGGATCGTTGGTTAAAAATCTGGTATTTTGAAGAATTCTAGTTGACCTTGGTCAACACTAGGTCAAGACGACCTCTTTTTAGTGTTTTGAGTATGCGAGCATGTTCGTAGCGTGTATTATGATTGAAATATGTATATGGTTTGTGTTCGGGAAGTTCCGAATGAGTTCCGGGTGCGAAAAGTAAAATTTTGCAACTGCTGAATTTTCTGGTGCAACAATTCCGAAAATACTGGTTATGTCCCTAAGTTCATCCTTAATTTCAGATTTAAAATTTCAAAACATCATATCTCTCACAGTTTAAGGCAAAATTAGGTGATTTCAAGGCATTCTTCTCGTATTTGCTTAGCGATAAAAATCTAAACCTTATTTCATGGTACACCAATGATTTCTTAAATTATTTAGAGTTGATTTCATGGTTGGGAGTTGAAAAATTGGGGGGTTTTACCCTAGGTTGGATTTTTTGGGAAAATAAGAAATTGAAGTTCAAGTTGGAGTTGGAGTCTTTTTAACTGGGTTTTCTGGATTTAAGTTCTTTGAGTCGAGGGTAAACTATTTTGAAAGGAAAAATCTGATTTGGTCATCAGAGTTCGGGGTCACTTTTGGGATTCTAAAGCTTTAAGTTAAAATTAAGAATTTCTTTAAATTGGAAATCGAATTGAAGTCTGTTTTGAGTCATTTTTTTGGATTTAGACTCTATAGATTATGGGTAAATCGATTTCGTAATAAAATTCCAGCTTTACCCTTGTGGGATTGGGGTTACCTTTTGGAGTTCATTTTTGGGTACCAAACTAAAGTATATCAATATGGGTATCGTTGGACGCGTCTAACCTCGTAGAATACTATTTTGACTTGATTGAATTTATTTGGCGAATTTAGACGCGGTAGAGCTTTCGGAAGGCTTAATCTTCGCTCAGATCGAGATTAGGATCGTTTAGAGGCATTGACAAAGGGAAATCCGTTCGTGAGCTATGTGACTTCAAACCTAAGAGACTTACAGGCCGTTTATGTAGCGTTATGTGTTGGTTAGTAAGTATAAGGGGCGTAATCGGGAATTGGAGGTCCCGTACTCGTGAGGTGACGAGCACTTATGCGGTTACTGGTGTAATTGTATGGGTAACTAAAATATGAAATAATCATGCAATGTGACGGGAATTATGTGTTTAACCTTTGGGCCTTAAAGGTGATGGATAAATCCACTAGGTTGGTATGGTCCCTGCTTTTATTTGGGCTATGATGGCCATGTTTGATTAATACTTGTGACTATTGACTTGACTTGCATTCATTACTCCACATCTCGTCTAAATTATGAAAGAAGATATATATTCTTGATGTTGAATTTATATTATGCATTTGCATGGTGTTCACATATCCATTACATTCATTCATGATATTATTGGTATCTGATTGATGAGATACGAGAAAGAGGCCTTAGAGGCTGGATATTTGATATGGTACATGGAGGGAGTGATCATGATGTTATAACTTATCGGCCAGTACCCGATATGATATGGGAGATCTGGTATTCCAGGTGGGTATATGGACCTCATGAGTCCCCCATGGGTGACGTGAAACCTACTGCAGGAGCGTGTGTATACCGGTGCATATGGCTATTGCATTGCATACATTGCATTTGCATTTCATTCCATTCTTACTTGATTGACTTGTTTTCATGCCATGCTTGTCCAGATCATTGAAAAGGTTGAATCTTTATGACTATAATTAGAAAGATCTAAGCTTTATGACTCGAGGTGGGAAAAAACTAAGCTTCATGATTGTAATTGGAAAGGGCTAAGCGTTAGGATTATGATTGGAAATTACCAAGCTTTAGGACTTGATCGAAACGTGGATTTTCTAATTGTTTAAATGTATAAAACCTATATAACTTGTCATTAACAAAGCAAGGAGGTGAGTATCGGAAGTACCAGCCCTCGTCATCGCTATGGTTTAGGGTCAGTCGACAATGCTGGTACACGTGTTTGTCGTACTCACTCTACACTTGCTACACCTTTTGTGTGCAGATTGAGATCTAAGTACGAGTAAAGGTCGAGATTCTGCTGATCGCGGAGGCATATTTCGGGGTCTAGGGTGAGCTAATGATGGTCCTACAACACCAAACTTCTTTGCTATCTTTATGTTCTGTCTTTCTCCATTTCAAACAGTGTTATGTAGTAATTTAAGACTTTTATTCTAGATTAGTAGCTCTTGTACTTATGACTTCCAGATCTTGGGAAGGTGCTTGACTTAGACTTGTTCATATTTACATTATTAAGGCATATTTGGTACGTTGGGTTGTTTTCTTTTAATTTTCGCACTTAAATTTATAATTTGAGGCTTGCTTATCATTTGGGTTCGCCTATGCGTTAGGATAGGTTCCCTCACGGTCATTTGGGATTTTGGGTCGTGATAGAAAACCAGGAGGAAAGTTATGTTAAAACCTGATTTAAACCTTGAACTAAAACCTGTCATAGACTCTCCAGCTCTTATAACAGTGAAAAATAAAGACGACGGAAAGAAGTCTTGATGTGATCATTCCAAAAAACACTAGCATACCCGTAAAACATGTTGGAAGATTCATGGGAAACCACCAAACTGGAAGAAGAAAGGAGTTGATAATTGTGGCTTTCAATATCAACATGGTCAGGCTCTCCAAACAACTTGTTTTGATCAGGGGCAACAACCTTCTCGAGAAACGTCTCCATTCACAAGGGAACAACTGGAAATTCTGCACAAACTCCTTCAATCTCCACAACTTTGACCTAGTGCACCAAATCCTTCTAATCCTTCTTATTCTTCTGCTGAAAAAGGTATTCTACCGTCCGTTTTTCTTACGGAAATCCAATCGAATAGAATCTTGGATCATAGATTCAGGAGTTAGTTATCACATGACAGGAAGTTCCCATTTTTGCCCTACTTACACTCCTTGTGCAGGGAATAATCAAATCAAGATAGTTGATGGTTCCTTCTCTGCAATTGCTGGAAAAGGAACTGTTAAACTATCACCATCTCTCACACTTCATGATATCTTTCATGTTCTAAAACTTTCTTGCAATCTGGTTTTTGTTAGTAAATTAACCCCTTTCTCTTAATTGACGTGCTATTTTTACTTTGATTTGTGTGAATTTCAGGACAAGGTCTCGGGGAAGACGATTGGCAGTGCTAAAGAATCTGAAGTTGTTTATTTTCTTTAGAATGGGAACAACTCACTATAACTGAATCCTATTTGTTTGAACTCTATTTTTGTCTTGAATAAAGTCATGCTTTGGCACTACAGGCTTGGACATCCTAGTTTTTATTATGTAAGACATTTGTTACCTCGACTATTTAGAAATAAAAATCCACCATTCCAATCTGAATTATGTGAAATGGCTAAGCATCACCTATCTTTTTTCCCTCTAAAAGTATGGGGCTTCAAAGCCTTTTATAATGATTTATAGTGATGTATGGGGGCCACTAGGATTTCAACAACGTAAGGAAAACAATGGTTTATAACTTTTATTGACGATCATATTACACTAACTTGGGCTTATTTATTGAAGGACAAAACAGAGGTTAAACATGTGTTTGAAACTTTCTGTGTCATGGTAGAAACACAGTTTAATGAAAAAGTCCAGATTTTACGAAGTGACAATGGTCGTGAATTTTTTAGTGATTAATTAGGAAGTTTTTTTAGAAAAACTGGGGTAGTACATCAAAGATCTTGTCCAGATACACCTCAATAAAATGACATCACATAAAGGAAGAATAGACACCTTTTAGAGGTCACAAAGGCTTTAATGTTTACTAGTAAAATTCCGCAGTACCTTTGGGGAGAGGCTCTCTTGACTGCTACTTACCTTATAATAGGATGTTATCCTAGCCTCTCAAATTTAGAACACCTTTGAATGTTTTCAGAGAGAGTTTTCCTAGTTCTAGGCTAACTACAGATCTGCCACTGAAGGCTTTTGGGTGTACAACATTTGTTCATATTCGTAGTAAACTTGAACTGCGAGTTAAGAAGTATGTTTTTGTAGGATATGCTCCAAGTAAAAAGGGATATAAGTGTATAATCCACATGCCAGAAAGATAGTTGTCACAATGGATTTAACTTTCTTTAAGTCCCAACTCTATTTTATTACTCATCTTCAGGGGGAGTATCATATCAGTGAAGATTCGTCTTTGTGGAATATTGATAAACCTAGACATCAAACGAATAATTAGCTAGATTTTATGTCACGACCTAGCTAGGGGCCGTGACGGGTACCCGGAGCTAGCCACCGAGCACCACTCGTTATGCTACTCACCTTACCCATTTATTACTCTTTGATCGATTCATACTTAGGACATAAGAAAATCATCTTTTCATTTGAGAACATAGAAATACTTTTATATACATAAGCCTCTCGGCCATCAAAACAATATATACATATATGTAAAGCTTCTCGTGAGACCATCTACCCACACTGCGCATCTACGAGCCTCTACTGACATACTATACATATAGGTGGAACAAGACTCCACCATGCCCAAAATATACATATACCAAGAGAATAATCATGAGCACCTCCGGACAATGGAGTGCTCGCAATCAGCTGGCAGCTACTAAGAATCTGGATCGAGCTCACCTCTCTGTCTACCTGTGGAAATGAACACAGCGTCCAAAGAAAACGAACGTCAGTACGAATATTGTACTGAGCATGAGAGGCATGAACAATAATAATACATCAAGGAAATAAGGGAGGCATCAAGTATGGAGAAACTGTACCTGACTGGGAATTACATGAAAAGTAATGCATGCTGACTTACTTTTAAGCTTATCATCATCTCATGTATGCATATCATATATATATATATATATATATATATAAACTGCCCGACCATATAGGTGCGGTGTGATAATCAGTAACATTAGCCCGCGTCCAGGCCTCCCGCGTCCGGGGTACCATCTCATGCCGCCACTAGTGGTGTCTGCCCATGCCAACTGGCCATGGTATATCGTATAAGCTGCCCGCTTTTGCGGTGACTGCCCGGCCAACTAGGCCCGGTGTAATATTATTATAACATGCTCATCACAAAATACTTATAATAATATGCTTATCATCGTACATGCATAAGGCCTCTACAATAACTGTATTTTATCGAGGTGACGTAAGGTCGTGAACCCTCGATTCCATTATGAACATTTATGAACATTCTGCCTCACCTTGAAGGGATTTGTACATAAGGTGAGTGTATACAAGGAACGACATCATTTTCTTTATAAGAACGTCATATCATATCTTTTGACTCATGTAGCTATTCATGATCTTAGGCTCTTGGCTTTCCGGAATATAGGAGAATCATGGAAAGAAAGAAAAATCGTATCGTGGGATTCATGCCATAGAAGGAAAGGACTAGCCTCACGTACCTTTGGTGTTTAACTGAGCTATCGTTCACGTTTTCTCCTCCAATATCACGTCGCTACCTTCACGAGAGAATTCGCATTAACGTTAGTTAATCGGTTATGAGAACGTATCGTTATTTCTAGGAAAAATTGGGCAGCATTTCCTTTGTTTCTACTACTTTTCCCACGTTCTATTTCAACTCCTAAACATTTACAACAACACTTCGCAATATCGTATCAACAATCGTCATTCATATACGTTGAGCAAAATCCACCATTTTTCTCCATTTTCTCCACATTTATGGTTATAGTTCGTTATCGCATTTTCTCATATATAATGCTTATTTCCTGGTCTAAACATTGTTTACAACATATTCATAATCATGGCACATCAACATTTATGATTCCATTCAACTATCATTCAATTGTGACACTATTCATCCATTTAAGACCCATCTTCTATGTTTTTCTACCATTCAAGCATCTTAGCTTTCCAATACTTTAAACAGCATGAAGAAGTCATGAAACTTACCTTAGATGATGGTGGAACAAGCCTAGAGTGGAGTTCTTCCTTTAGCACTAAAACCCTACTTCACCTCTTTTGGAATTTCTTGGTTGGATGATCTTCACTTGAGTTTCACACACTTTATTTCATGGATTTAATGTGGTTGATCTTGATCTCCCTTTGATTCTCTTAAATTCTTGTGGATGAAGTGTTTTGGATCACTCTAGAGAGTTCTTGAACCGTGTAGGTGAGAAATGAAATAAAATGAGCTTAGGGTCCCTTTTTAATAACTCAAAATCTGATTTTTAATGAACAACAGTCGGGGTGTACAGTGGTCGTAAACCCCACTTTACGGGCCGTATACTGGTTTACGATCCGTCCTTCGCGACCGTATTTAAGCATATCAGAAACAGAAAGGTTGGCTGAAGATCATGGCAGTTTACGACTCAGTTTACAGGCCGTATTTCAATTTACGGTCCATATTCCAAGTCGTTTTTAACCATTTGAAGCATTTGACAGAAAGTTAAAATTTTTGAAAGGTTGGAGGACGATAGCAGTTTACGGTTCGTAAATCACTTTACGGGTCGTATTCCACTTTACGACCAACTGGGCTGAAATGAAATTCTGCAACTTCCTTATTTCCAAAGTTCATAAATAGTCATTCCCTACTTAGCAAAACATCACACACTCATGCCCTTCGTTGGTCTATTCATTGTTGGCTCACGAAAAATTTTTGAGGTGTAACATTTTACAACAAATACAAATGTGAGGGATCTAGGAGAATACATGAATAAGTGTGACTCAAAAGATGAAAAGGACAGTGATTCGAGAGATAGTAGGGACCTAAGTGACTTGAATGATAAAAACTCTGATATTGAACCTGTAGAGCCTTCAAATGACAAAAATAAAAATGGGAACAGAGAACAAACAAAAGAAACGCTGGTATATTCGAGAAGGAACCAAACTCAAGGAAAAAAGACCAACGATTCTCAACACTATCATCAAAAGTCAGTTCCGCAATGTAACGACCTGTTTGGTCATTATAGTATTTTGACCCATTTAACCTTGTTGACCCTTCCCCAAGTCGCGTTAGTATGATATAGGACTTAATAAAGTCATTGGTTTGGTTCCCGCAAGGTTCGAGTGTAAATCGAGTCATTCATGGAGAAACTAATTAAGTTGATGAGTTAGAGTTGACCACGGTCAACTCTAGGTTAGGATGACCCAGTGACAATGTTTTGGAAGTTCCAACATGTTATTGTGATTATTTTGAACTTGTCCACAAGTTTTGGTGAGGTTCCAAAGAGTTTCAGATGTATTTGGGTTTTGTCGCGCTCGTATTCGGTGTTTTCGCCAGAGGTCTGTGGATAGAAACGGATCTAGATTGAGCATCCGAACTTTTTTTTGAGTAAGGTCTGAACCATTAGATCTATATCGAAATTACGAAGCTATAGGAAAAAGAATCGACGCGTTTAGCCTCCGTATGAGGGAGTTATGCCCGTTTTAGTACGGACCGTTATGGCAAGTCCGCTATAGCGACCAAGAGGCCGCTACAGCGGTATGGAGACCTCCGCAGCGGCCAACGGGGGGCAGAAACCCTATTTTTAATACTCCAACTTCCACCCATTAATCCCAAGAACCCAAAGTCAGTTTTCAAGAGAAAAAGAGGCAAAATTCATTCCATTCATTGGTGAAAACATCTTGGAGGGTAAGTCCCCATCTTTAATTGTTCCCTTTCCTTTCTTCTTCAAGTTCCATGATTATTTTAAGCTCCATCAATGGTGGGTGAAAATCCTAGAACCCTAGAATTAGTAAACCTTTAAATAATTGGTGGGTTGTTTATTTTATTGTTGATCAATCACCTAGAAGTATAGATTATCACTTTCTAGGAAGAGAATTTGATTTCTTATGGATGGAATTGCATGTTGAGACCTAGGGTTCTAATAAAAATGGAAGCTTTGTTCTAAAATATATTGGAAAGGGTAAAATTCATTATAAACCCATGGAATTGAAGGTTAATGAGTGTAGAAATAGAAGTTATCATAAATTCACCATTAAAGGATGGTTTCATCCATTGAAGAGGGTAGAAGTAAGTGGGTCTTCTTCCCCAAATTGTTGTTCTTATTTAAATATATGGTTTGTTGCTTACTTAGCATCATATTGTTAGACCTTGATCGTTATGAGGCGTTTCGGAAATAGAAGGCTCGTGTGGAGTAGTTCGTGGCTCCTGTTCTGCATTCCAGGTAGGTTACGGCTTACTTTAGTTAGACTTTGATTAGTGAAACGTATGTATTGTGTAGAATTTATGGGAGAAAGCATAATTAGGTCTTCGGACATGGTGTTTTGGTTGGATATTGGCTAGGTTGGTATTGACTTCTGATTTTGTGGGCTCATCGCCATTACTTTATGTACTGAAATATGAGGTGTAGTTATATTCATTCTGTGGTGATTCGAGATGGATTTCTATTAGGTTGATTGTTGTTGATGGAGGCTCGTTTCCTTGTCATTGTGATTAGGCTTATTACCTAAATTGTCGTGTTGTAGTCAATTCTCTCTTATTGTGACATATATCATCAGAGAAAGGAAGGATACTCAGTTTAGACCTGAATTGTGATTTATATATTTATGACAGTACGTAGATGAACACTTGATGTATGATTTACTGTTGATGATAATATATAGAAGAGTGGAGCTTCTTAGTGATACAAGACTTAGTTGTGAGGCGTACTTAGTATATGAGGAAGTAAAGAGGGACATAGACTCTTATGTTGGTTGAGACGGTTGTATGATTCATTTCATGGCTGAGTTGATCCAAGTCTTGATATGACTTGTGGCTTTGTGACTTGTACCTTCACTGTTGCTTTATTGGTTTGCATTAATTTATCATGTTTACACTCATTTCTGCATTCATACATTCATGCATGATGGAAATGGTTTGGAAGACTTGTGGCATGATGCCTTGTGTTTGACATTGATAGTGCTAATTGTTCATAGTCCATACATACTAATGAACTGGAATACGTTGAGACCTACATTGTGATGTGAAATTAGTGAAGAAGTAATATAATCTTCTTGTTGAACTTGTGATATTATTTGATACATGGTACTTGATGATTTGAGCGTGGATAATAAGAGGGCAGGAAATACTGTTACGTACAGATATATGGAAAGGCATATATGTGACCTAGATTTTGGCTCATGGTCCGAGGTTCGTTCCGAAAATGAGGGATACATTGATGTGGCCCGCGTCCGAGGTTCTTTTCGGAGCGGAGGTTTATGCTTGGGTCCGAGGAGTGAGTCCGGAACGAGTGGTACATGGACACCATGGGTCCCCTGCAGGTCATGACTACTGAGCTATGACATCAGTAGCATGTGTGTATAGTGTGTATTTGGCCAGTGCATTGCATTGCACATCATTACATTATATTCTGCGTTATTATATATGGCTCGTTTTATCTGATTTTGGTGTGTTTGCTGAAATGGCTATTGTGGTATGGATATGATCATCTTAACTGAGTTAAATTGTGGATTAGTGACTCTACCTAGGGAAGGAACTTAGACTTGTGATTTTAAGGTGAGATTATTGAGACTTGACAGACTTGTGGTTAGAAGCTTCATCTTAGGTTGTGACTCTGTTATGGGATATTCTTTGACTTGGATTTGAGTATTAAATGTCTATCTGTTTATCTTGTTAATGTTATGCTTATATACGTGAACTAATCTTAGTCGGCCTATGATGCTTACCAGTACATAGTGTTTGTACTGATACTACCTTGCTGCACCCTTTTTGAGTGCAGATTGTGTTGCAGAGATTTCCTCCAGGCTACATCTCTAGTTGAAGCTAGTTTGCTCGATCAGATCCGAGGGTGAGTTTCTACCCATGCCATGCCACCTGAAGACCTCTCTTTTTAGATGTCTAATTTCATCGTAGAGATTATTTGTTATTATATTTGAGATATACTTCATTCTTCAGACATTGTTGGTTAGAGTCCTTGTATGATGACTTTCAGATTTTGGGGGTGTAATAGTTAGACTTCCGCACTTATATTATCTATTAGTTATGAATTGTTTTATTTATTTATTCATTCACATGATCATTGATTGTTTAAGCATAAAGGATTAAAGAAGTTAAAATTGGCTAGTGATCAAAGGGTTAACTGGTAAGGGTTCACCTACTAGTGATAATAAAGTAGGTACCCGCACGATCGGTAACTTGGGTCGTGACACGCAAGACCTTACTGGAATTCAAGGTAATCTTCCAACTGATTCTAATTCCAATTCCTTCTCAGATTTGTTTCTTCTCAAAACACAAAAGTGTTATAAATGCGTCTAGATATCCTATTTCAATGTTTGTGTCCTACAAAAAGTTTTCTCATAGTTATTCAGCCTTAACTTCACAACTTTCTAGTGTAGAGATTCCAAAAAAAGAGCAAGATGCTCTACGATTTCTCGAGTTGAAGGAGGCTATTTTGGAGGAAATGTGAGCTCTTGAAAAAAAATGAGACATGGGAGTTGGTGGATCTACCAAAATGAGACATGACAGTGGGCTGCAAATGGGTTTTCACCACCAAATTCAAATCAGACGGATCCTTTGAGAGGTATAAGGCCCGCCTAGTAGCTAAGGGATTCACGCAGACATATGACATTGAATATCTCGAGACGTTTCCTCCAGTAGCTAATTAACCTAAACTCAATTAGAGTTCTCTTGACAATAGCGGTAAATCTTGATTGGCCTCTTCAATAGTTGGATGTAAGGAACGCTTTCTTGAAAGGGCAACTAGAGGAAGAAGTCTATATGGACCACCCACTAGGTTTTGAAGAGAAGTACAAGTCAAAGATATGTAGACTTAAAACATCTCTTTACGACCTAAAATAATCTCTACGGCCTCGGTTCGAAATGTTTGCTCTATTCGTGAAGAAGCAAGGCTATATGCAAGGACAAGAAGCTCACACAATATTTACTCGACATTCACTAGAAGGAAAAACAACAGTTCTTATAGTGTGTGTCGATGATATAATCCTCACATGAGATGCTATAGTTGAAATAAAAAATATTAAAGGACCGTCTTACCTCAAAATTTGAGATAAAGGACTTAGGCCCCATGAAGTATTTTCTTGGCATGGAGGTTGCACGATCGAAGAAAGGAATTATAGTGTCACAAAGGAAGTATTTTCTTGATATGTTAAAAGAAACAGGAAAGAGTGGTTGTAGACCAGCCGAAACTCCAATTTACCCAAATATAAAGTTTGAAAAGGAAGGAAAATTGATTAATAGGGGCCAATATCAGAGATAGGTAGGCAAGTTGATTTACTTGTCTCATACTAGACTTGATATCGCCTAATTTGCTGTGAGCCTAGTCAATTCATGCATTCTCCGCGTGAAGAACACCAAGAAAGATGTATATCAAATCCTAAGGTATCTAAAGAGTTCTTTTGAGAAAGGGTTATTCTTCAGAAAGAATGAGCAAAGAAGTATTGAGGCTTATACGGATGCGGACTGGGCTGGTTCATCTACTGTTAGAAGGTCTATGTCTGGATATTGTACATTTTTTTGGGGAAGTTTAATGACATAGAGAAGTTAGAAGCAAAACGTGGTGGCTCGAAGTAGTACTGAGGCTGAGTATCGATCCACAGCACACATAATTTGTGAAATGTTGTGGCTCAAGAGATTTTTGGAAGAACTAAGAAGACCTATGAGTCTGGTAATGAAGTTGTATTGTGACAATAAGGCTGCCATAAGCATTACTCATAATCCAGTTCAACATGACTGATCAAAGCATGTTGATGTGGACAGACACTTCATTAAAGAGAAGATGGAAGATGGAAGCGTGTGCATCCCTTTTGTTCCAACAACTGAACAAGTTACATATATTTTCACAAAAGGTCTTTTCAGAACTACTTTTGAGTTCTTTGTCAGCAAGTTAGGCATGTTTGATATTTACATGCCAACTTGAGAGGGAGTGTCGAATGAGCTGGCAGATTTAATCACAATCTACTCTATGAATGAGCTGGCAAATTTGATTATAATCTGCTCCTGTAAATATGGGATAGCATATATTTTAGAACAAGATATTAGGAGTTATTCTAGGAAAATATTTTAGAGAAAATCCTTTGATTTAAGAATCTCGTAAGAATTAGGGATTGATTAGTCTATTTTGATTGTATTTATTCTATTATGAATGCTGTACAATTCTATGAACAAAGTAAGCTTTGCATTCTCTGAAACTTTCAATAAGTATTCTACCAAAGTAAAATTACGCTGCTAGAATACTACTGTGTATCTAGTACAACCATCAAGTTAGATGATGCAGTATAAGGTATATATCAACAAAAAGGATTTTTGTTAACAAATTTACGTAGTCGGCGTAAATGTTGAAATGTGAACCTTGCCTTGGAAGAAGAAAAAGAACTTCCTTGATTTTTGTGATACATGAATTGTCTTAGTTCATGTATAGAAAATTCATTATGATACATGTATTACTTTGTTTTATTCATGAACTAGGAAATATGAAAATTATTCATGAACTAGGAAGATAAAAAGAATTTCTAGAACTAACTTAGGTGCATGCTAGAAAATTCCTATAAATACCTAGGTACTATAGTCATATGATATGAGAAGAAAAAATGTAAGCCTAAATGTAAGTTAAGTTGGTGGAAATATATTTTCCCCACTTCTCTTCAAAGAGAATGATTGATATGCAAGTCAAGCTGAGTAGAACGAAGAAGAGTTGTTGCATCACTTGTCTTCCAGAGAGAATTTGAGTGATTGAGAGTGTTCCTCTCCCTCGATCTTCCAACATTTGGTATCTGAGCCACTTGTCTTAAGGGACTTGTGGAGAATTCAAAATTTTCAACAAATTCGAGGAAATAAATATGAATGAGATTAGCTACTATAGCTATTAGAATTTTGTGCTAGAGAAGCACAAGCTAA